>NC_138380.1:87643989-87661998 GCF_054177405.1 Leptonychotes weddellii
AAATAAATAAAATATTAGAAAACTTGGTGTCTTTATGTAAATGAATGAACAAGTGAAATATGAAATATACATATACTATAATACAGTTCAGTGGGATTAACTAAGACCACATACAGATAAATGGATAATCTTAAAAACATAATATTCGGGGAAAAAATGTCCAATATGTCCAATAATATAGGACAATTAATGTAAATTTAAAGCACATAAGACACATAAAAAAATGTCCTAAATGGATAAACATACATGAAAACAAATGTGTGGAAGATGAATTGGAATTACACACATTGAACACACAAAAAATGGGTGGCAATGAAAAAAAGTCAATGCAACTGTTTTAGGAAACAAAGAACAATTGATTATCTAATAAAAGAAGGTCCATTATATAAAATGATAATAAAATGATACCATATATTGTGGGGTAAAATCACTTCTATGCTATGTTCCTGATTTCCTTCTCCAACCACCCCTATAAAAAGAAAAGAGGATTTCATCTGTCTAGATGTTTTGATTCTGACAAATCTAAAATTATAAAGAAAAATTAGATTTGCCAGACTTTCCATTTTATGCACATTAGATACAATTCCAAATATATTTTCAAATTCATATTATATTATGTTGTTTACAGCAAAGATGTACTATAAAATATAACAATGCACCAATATAACTAAGAAAAATTAAAATATGAGAGAGATTAAAGAGAGTGTTCATGGAGTGATGGGTAGGAAAACAAGGATATTAGCATTTAGAGACGTTCAGTATTTCAGCTGTCTGTTTTAACAATATGCAAATATATAGCAGTAATTTTACCATTTTTCTCAAAGGAAAACCGTCCTACTTTGTATTCTTAATAAACACAAACTCATTTTCTCTTACCCTTGAAACAAGAGTGTGCTAATCTCAGTCATCATCATTATCATCATCATAATCCTTTTACGTTTGTGTGGAGTCTACAGGGTGCACTCTAAAGAAGGTATGATTGTATATAAGTGTGAAATTAGAGAGCATTAAAATCATATGACCAATACCCTTAGGCATTTCTTATCTGGATTAGATAAAACAGAAGAAAAAACATCAATATTTTGCACAGTCTATAATGAAGTCTTCATACTACTTTCCTCCTCTACCTACTCCAGGGTCCCCCTCTATTCAGTGAAATCAAACATGGATCAAAGTTCTAAGTTCTGAGACCTGTCCTTAGTTAAAGGAGAAATGCCCAAAATCTCAAAATTGAGATAACCTCAGAGAAGGTCTCCCCAGGATCGCTCGTCTTAGAGTCCAGAAAATGATTATTGCTTATGTGTCATGAGCACTTCCCGTGAGCCTCTGGTGTGCCGAGCCTGTCACACAGGTTATCTCATGCAACCCTCCAACTCTCAGAGCATCCATTAAAGACTATTACTATTGTCATTTCCATTTGTTATGAAACTGAAGTTTAGAGAGATTAAATACATTGACCTTGTCATACAAGTTGTAACTGCTAGCTGTCGAAGTCAAAAGGACATTTGTCTGTCTGCCCCCAAAGTAAACATTCTGAATTCTCATACCAAATTGAAGAAAATGATAATTGAAGTAATTAATTATTAGTGTAAACCACATCAGAAGCCAGTGCTATAATAGTTTTTATTACAAAGGATGTGGTTTATTGACTGTAATGTAATAGACACTCTAAACACATCATCTACTATAATCCTTATAATTCTATTGGTTATGTATAAATATCCTCAGTGAAAAAAATTGAGAAACTCAGGAAAACCAATTCTTTCAATATGTTCCTGAAAATGGAAGCAGAAATAATTCCTAACTAATTCTACAAGGGAAACAGTACCCTAATATGAAAACAATGAGGGGCGCCTGGGTGGCTCAGTTGGTTAAATGACTGCTTTTGGCTCATGTCATGATCCTGGAGTCTCAGGATCGAGTCCCGCATCAGGCTCCCTGCTCAGCAGGGAGTCTGCTTCTCCCTCTGACCCTTCCCCCTCTCATGTGCTCTCTCTCTCTCTCATTCTCACTCTCTCAAATAAATAAATAAAACCTTTAAAAAAGAAAAAAGAAAACAATGAAAAAATATTATAAGAAAACTATCGATCAATATTTCTTGTGAACATAGTTTCAAAATTCCTCACTAAAATATTAGCAAATTGAATCCAACAATACATAAAAAGAATTATACAGCACAATCAAGTTGGATTTTTCCAGATATTCAAGTCTGGTTCAATATTTAAATATCAATTAATGTAATTCATCATACCAATAGACTAAAGAAAAATCATATGACCATATCAGTAGAGGGAGAAAAACATTTGACATAATTCAAGAGCCATTCATAATAAAAACTCTCAGTAAACTAGGAATAGAGAGGGACTTCTTCAATTTGATAAAGAATATCTACACAAAAACTACAGCTAACATCATACTTAATGCTGAGAAACTACATGCTTTTCCTGTAAGTTCAGGAACTCAGCAAGAAAGTCCTGTCTCAAAACTCTTTTTCAATGTCATACTGGAAGTCTTAGATAATGCAGTAAGAGAAGGAAAGGTAATAAGAAGTATATATTGTAAAGAAAAAAAAAATTAGTCATCGATGACATGACTATCTAAGTGGAAAATATCACAGAGTCAAGGAAAAACTCTTGGAAAGAGTAAGCGATTATAGTAAGGTTGTGAAAAAAAGGTTAATATACAGAAGCCAATTGCTTTCCTATACTCCCAAAATTAATAGTCAGAATGTGTAATTAAAAACACAACACCATTTACATTAACATCAAAAAAAGGAAAATAAATGTTTAAATATAAATCTAACAAAATAGGTATAAGATCAATATGAGGAAAACTATAAAACTCAGATGAGAGAAATCAAAGAAAGTCTAAATAAATGGCCATTATTCCTTGCTCATGAAAGGAGACTCAATAATGTTAGGATGTCAGTTCTTACCAGCTTGAGCTATAGATTTAATGCAATTGAAATAAAAATCTCAGCAAGTTATTTTGTGGAAATTGA
This sequence comes from Leptonychotes weddellii, assembly GCF_054177405.1. Classification (NCBI taxonomy): domain Eukaryota; kingdom Metazoa; phylum Chordata; class Mammalia; order Carnivora; family Phocidae; genus Leptonychotes; species Leptonychotes weddellii. The sequence continues at coordinate 87,646,991 of NC_138380.1, forward strand.
CAAAACTGATTCTACAGTTTATATGGAAAGGCAAAAGGTACAGAGTAGTAACATACACCACACTGAAGAACAAAATCTGAAGATGGAAAATACTCAATGTCCAGACTTACTTTATTTTTTTTAATTTTATTATGTTACGTTAATCACCATACATTACATTATTAGTTTTTGATGTAGTGTTCCATGATTCATTGTTTGCATATAACACCCAGTGCTCCATTCAACACATGCCCTCCTTAATACCCATCACTGGGCTAACCTGCCCCCGCACCCCCCTCCCCTCTAAAACCCTCAGTTTGTTTCTCAGAGTCCATAGTCTCTTATGGTTCATATCCCCCTCTAATTTCCCCCCCTTCATTTTTCCCTTCCTACTCTCTTCTTTTTTTTAACATATAATGTATTGTTTGTTTCAGAGGTATAGATCTGTGATTCAACAGTCTTACACAGTTCACAGTGCTCACCATAGCACATACCCTCCCCAATGTCTATCACCCAGCCACCCCATCCCTCCCATCCCCCCCACTCCTGCTACCCTCAGTTTGTTTCCTGAGATTAAGAATTCCTCATATCAGTGAGGTCATATGATACATGTCTTTCTCTGTTTGACTTATTTCACTCAGCATAATACCCTCCAGTTCCATCCACATTGTTGCAAATGGCAAGATCTCATTCCTTTTGATGGCTGTGTAATATTCCACTGTATATATATATACCACCTCTTCTTTATCCATTCATCTGTTGATGGACATCTTGGCTCTTTCGATAGTTTGGCTATTGTGGACATTGCTGCTATAAACATCGGGGTGCACGTACCCCTTCAGATCCCTACATTTGTATCTTTGGGGTAAATACCCAGTAGTGCAATTGCTGGGTCGTATGGTAGCTCTATTTTCAAGTTGGTGCAGCCACTCTGGAAAACAGTATGGAGGTTCCTCAAAAAGTTGAAAACAGACTTAATTTAAAGGAACAGCAATGACAACAGTGTGGTACTGGTGAAAGAACAAAGAAATCAGTAGAACAGAATCAGGAGCCAAAAAGAGACTTATACAAATATAGCCAACAGATCTTTAACAAGAGTAAAGGCAACTGAATGGAGAAAGGATGAGGTTTTCAACAAATGGTGTTGGAACAATGGGGAAAAAAAAAAAGTCCTGATACTAAACTTATGCCTTTCACTAAACTTCACTCAAAAAGAATCATAAACTCAAATGTAAAATGCAAGACTCTAACACTTCTAAATGATAACACAGAAGAAACTCTAGGTGAGCTTGAGTTTCACAGTGAGGTTTTGTGTTTTTTTTTTCTAAAGATTTTATTTTTAAGTAATCTCTATACCCAATGTGGGGCTTGAACTCAAACTGCTCCACTGACCGAGCCAGCCAGATGCCCCATGTTTTTAATACAACCAAAAGCATGATCCATGAAAGAAAAAAATGATACAGTAGACTTCATTATAATTAAAATTTTCTGCTGTGTGAAAGACATTGTTAAGAGAACTAAAAGACAACCCATAGACAGGGAGAAAATATTTGCAAGACACACATCCAGAGGATTTGTATCCAAAATAATAAAAAACCATTTACATTTCAACAATAGGAAAACAAACACATGAAAAAGTGGTTAAAAGATATTAACATATTCCTTATCAAAGATGTAAGGATAGAAAATAAGCATATGGAAAAATGCTCAACATCATATGCCATTAGGGAATTGCAAATTAAAATAACAATGAGATATCACTACACGCCTGTTAGAATGGCCAGAAGCCAAAACACTAACAACACCAAATTCCAGCAAGGATGTGGAGCGACAAGAACTCTGATTCTCTGGTGGTAGAAATATAAAACAGTACAGCCATTTTAGAAGCAAAGAAGTTACTCTATGACATTAATTAGTTAACTTTCTGAAAGCCATGTAGCATGTTTGGGGAAGACTACAATGCTGTGTTCCCACCTGCTCCATGGCTAACATCTAAGCACTAATTTTAATCTACTCAGGTTAAAGAGCTCCACATTCCCCCATCTTGATGCTTATCCTCATTTGTTCTTAGTTCCCATTGCTATGTTGCTTTTTTTCGGGCAAAGCATCGCACTGAACTTCAATGATCCACTTTCATCTATTTGATGAATGGATCCCTGATTGATAACAAACACAGACCATCATTCTTTCCATTCTAAAGTCCTCTATTGCCTTAGTCAATTTTCCTAGCAGACTAGAACCACTTCCCAAGGGATATACAGTTGTTAAAGGACTCACCTACTTGACAGCATAATGTATTTACTTGTTCCAATTTCCATGTACTGCTGGATCTTGTATGCTTGTTTCCATGCTTGGTTCCACTGTCTAGGATTCCAAAGTATCCTGAAAATGTATAACTACCCCGGGAATATATAACAGTGCCAAGCTGTTAGAAAAAGGGATGCCCCAATATCCTCCCTCCCCTGTCAGGACCATTCTGGTGCTCAGATTGTGGCCCTACACCCTCTAAGACCAAGAGCTGGTGTGAGCTGGGGACAGCAGAAGGACTCCAGGGCACCCACTGCAGATCCCACTGGGGCTGGAGTCATCTCAGCATGGAGGATGGCAACAAGTCCCCCAACCCCTGATCCCCCAACAGTGTCCGCTGTCCTCTCTGGTATCTTGTCCTTCTAGTTTGTAACTGAGTCTGGCCCATTTGTTCCCTGAGCTCAAAAAAGTAAGAATGGTTGCTAAGACAATTGCCAAACATGTGTTCATTATTTTCACTTCCCTAGTCATTGTCCCTCATCAGCATCTGGGGTTCTAGAGAGGTCACCTCTTGCCAGGAGCCATCTTAACACCTAGTGTTAGAGTTTCTGGGCTTATCCCTCCCTTACCCCTGTGCACCAAGCTGCCCGCCAATTGCTCAGTGCTATTTGGGTGGTTCCGAATCTGGGGTCCAAAGTGGGCTATACTGTTTATAAATATTTGGGTCCACATTATAAACCAACTGCTTTTCATAATTCAGCCCTGCTCCCTTACAGGACCTAGCCCTGTGGGCTTCTTTTGGGGACTCGGGCCTTTGGGCTGGGTTTGTCCATAGATGAGTGCCAGCCTCAGGTACCAGCTGCCTCTTGGTAAAGAGCCGAAAGCAGAAGTCAAGTCTCCAAGTTTCTCAGACCCCACAGACCCTGGTCATAAGCCATGTGGCTCTGGTCCCAGGAGATGGCTCTGCTTAGTAACTCTTGCTCAGTGGACATCAGTGGATAACAGTGGAGGAAGCTTGGGCCTGGGCTGGGGAGGCAACACCTTCCCCCACCCTCAGATTCAGAGCCCACACTGGGCTGGAGGGTCCTGCTCAGCCTTGTTGGATTGCTGAGAGGAGACAAGCACACATAATGCTGCTTTCCCCAAAAACTGTGTGGTGTTTATCAGTTTCTAACTTAATAAAAGTGCTAAGAAGAAAAATAGATTTAGACTTTTGTGTGTGTGTTCAACTTTTTTATTTTAATAAAAGCAGACTATGCATGGTGCATGCAGTTTTAGCATCTGAACCAATACGATAAGCAATTACTGAAGCTACAGTGATTTGAGGTTGAATCTTTACATTCAGCAAGTTTAAATCCATTCTTTTTTTTTAAAGATTTTATTTATTTGACAGAGAGAGACACAGCGAGAGAGGGAACACAAGCAGGGGGAGTGGGAGAGGGAGAAGCAGGCTTCCCACGGAGCAGGGAGCCCGAAGTGGGGCTCGATCCTGGGACCCTGGGACCATGACCTGAGCCGAAGGCAGACGCTTAACGACTGAGCGACCCACGTGCCCCTAAATCCATTTTTATATGGTTTTTGAAACCTTATTTATTAACGGAAAATGTTGTTTGATGATACATTGTTAGGATCCACTCAATTTAATTAATATTTAGAAACAATAAAACTCCCCTCTGTCTCTTTCTATACACACACACACAAAAAAAAGATAGATAAATGATAGGTATTAGATGAAAGGTTGATAGAAACACAATGCTGCTATGTTGTTACTCTTGATACGGTTTTCCTATTTTTATAGACTTCGCATATTGTAAGTGTCAAGTAGCTGAAGTAGTAGAAAAAATTAATTTTGGATGCAGAAGGTAGAGCAGTAGGACATCCCCTCCACTCCTTGGAAGTGCTCCAAGGGTCGTGCAGTGTAGGAGTGACACAACATGGATACCCACAGGGAAAGTTAAAAGGACATGGAAGGGTGTGTGATGAACCATGATACTGGGGATACTTACAGGACATACAGTTAGGTAAAGAAGATTTTAGGACTGATAAGGACCTGTGACACAATGTTGGAAACACTTGAACTGAAGGTCAGAGGAGTCCCTCAATTCTTTACCCAGAGTGAACATGGCACTCTATGAAACATAAGGTTTCACTGGAAAAAGAGAACTTGGAATGATACCTAAATATAATAAAATAAAGAAGTAAGTTTTAACAATGTAGGCTACCAAAATTTAAGAACATTGATGTAAGTCCAACAGGTGATTGAAGTTTTAATTTAGAAAGACAGCTATTTATAAAAAGTAAATCTTTATAAGTTTTGCACTATAATAATTGAATATTATCAATTATTCTGATGTCAAGTTCATAAATTAGAAGGACACTAGAAAATGTTCAAACAAAATTTGTTGAGGAAAACAGTGTTTGAATTTAGGGAGAAGGAAGTTATAAGATGGTCAGGACTTGGACTTCCCCTGTGGTTTTCTTTTCACATTTAACTTTTATTGATATTGTCAGAGAATAAAACTATAAATGTTAATATTCGAATACATAAACAAAAGCCCAAAAATCTTTAAGGGAGGACATTTATTTATTTTTATTTTTTTTAAGATTTTATTTATTTATTTGACAGAGAGAGACACAGTGAGAGAGGGAACACAAACAGGGGGAGTGGGAAAGGGAGAAGCAGACTTTTCGCTGAGCAGGGAGCCCGATGTGGGGCTCAATCCCAGGACCCTGAGATCTTGACCTGAGCCAAAGGCAGGTGCTTAATGACTGAGCCACCCAGGTGCCCCAAAGGAGGACATTTAATATGCATTGATTTATTATTACTTTTCAACATTTATCTCATACAAATTCCGAGATACAACAAGTATGTGAAAATTGAGTAAATGGATAAAATCTATTCATGCTGTAAGCATAGGAAAACTCACATAGGATATGTGATGATAATTTTACAGAACAAAACTGAATGTTGTAAAATATTAGCATCTGCACTTACCCTGATGGATGTATACTGGAGATGACTTTATATTCTCTGCTTCCAGTTCACATGGATTCATAAACACATATACCATTGAAAACTTGGAAATAAGAAGAAAATAAGATTTCCTCATGATAATTGAACAGAACATGCAAATATACGAGTCATAAATATATATAAATACATATGTATATATTTAGAGGTGGGGAGGGGCAGAGGGAAAGGGAGAGAGAGAACCTTAAGCAGGCTCCACGCTTAGCCCAGAGTCCAACAGAGGAGCTTGATCTCATGACCCTGAGATCATGACCTGAGTTGAAATCAAGAGTTGGATGCTTAACTGACTGAGTCACCTAGGTGCCTCTGAATCATAAATATTTACACTTAGCTTATGAAGACAGAGTAGTTTAGAGGCCAGAGCAAACCTGACGTATCATCTAACTGACAATGTAGAGGAATAATATGCATTAGAAGCAAGGCTATCTTTAAACCATGTAAAAATAGCCTTTTTAACAAACTCAGGACTGATTGTCTCTCGGTGTATTGTATTCCCAAGGAGAGAATATATTGCCCAGGTCACTATAAAGATGGTTGCCTGCCAATCTTTACAATTTTTAACTGAAAAACTAATCAATTGACAGAAGTTTATATCATTTTATTTAATAGAATTTCAACATCATGAATCATAAATTCACTGGAATGCGGTGAATTCACTTACTATGTTTTATAAGATCACAAGACATGTAGCCAGATAGTATTACTCCTGGTAACTCACCTAAATCATTCTGTCTAAATTTCTACAACTGCTATTGGGTATATCTGATGGATTAGTTGGGGTTAACAGGCCATTGTAGACAATAGAATGGAGGATTGTTCCAAAGAAATTGAATCCAAATATATGTAACTTCACAAGGAAAATTCATTAATCAACTGAATTAACTACAGAATATATTTCATCAAGTTCTAATAAAATCACTACAATGTCAGATGCAACATGAAAAACACACTCCATCATCCATTCAGGTTCACTAATATAAAGTCCCACATAGAGCTATAGATATGATCAATAATGCCTGCAGAGACTGGGATGGGGAATATTAAATCTAATGTTATTCTCTAGATTACATGTCTTGATGACACACTTGGGAAATGTGTTTTATTTAATATTAATAATTCCCTCAAATATTTGCTCTTTCAGGAACATATTACTTTTGCAGTTCTTATCAGACTATTCAGGGAGAAAAATATATTAAGATTAAAGATATGCTGGAAGTAATAACATTTTCATAAGTCTGATTTATAAATCTCATAAAAACCTGGAAATACACCCTTAGTTTTGCCATATCATTTATAGATAGCTATGTTATTTTGAATGAAAATTGTATAGTCTCATTCATCCCTAATGTTTGTTTGTTTGCTTTTAATCAACAATTTTGACTAGTAAAATTTTATGTTTCTAGATGACTCCATTAGTATCTAATGTACCTCTAAAAATCCATTTTGAGTATTAGGATTTGGTATTTTTTTGAAATTCACTTGTGTCTTTTATACATTGAAACTATAGTTGTGTCTATAAAACTATAGTTGTGTCCTAGAGAAGAAAATGAATAGAAGAGTTCATAATTTTGTTGTTCAGAAATCAGTGTTGATATTTCTCACTGCTCAAGGCCCTTTGCTTGCCATGTGAGACATCCTAGTTATGTATTCTAAACCCGAGCTATTGCCTTATGTGAATCACTTGGTATGAACACTTAGTCCATACCCGCCAGTGTGTTGTAAATCGCACTGAGCAATGATCTCATGGAGGCACTGTCCCTGTGCTTTCCATAAACTAACATTTATTAAGAATGATATGCCTGTCATGTATTGTTATAGAGTCTGGGGTTACAAAGTGACTAAGAGAGACAGATCCTCTTCTCTCAGAGATCAGAGAGGATGATGGCATAGACTGTCATGCCTTAATACAAAAACAAAAACAAGAACAAAAGCAGAGCTTGTCAAGGATAAAGGTAAACATATTAAGAATAAAGTCAGGGCAAAATCTTATATTCTGCTTAGAAATAAATAAGCAGAAACAATAAATAAACAAAAAGATCCCTATGAATTCATAAAAAAGGAATATTCTGAGAATAAAATACCCTCAATGGTGTCAGAAATACCATGTCCAACTTAAAACATAGAAATATGGCAACAACAACAAAAAGCAAATAAAATTCTGTAAGAAAAAAATCAGTAAAATAAGAGGTATCCTCTCTGTACTAAGTAAAATTCAAACTGTGAAAGGGAACTAAGAATTTTTGAAGATTAATAATGAAACTCTTCCTCACATATGAAAGAAATTATCTGAGTAAAGAATAGATTATTAGAAAGGTGGAAGTGGCAAGATAAATAAGAGAAATATGTATTCTTCTCTGAAAGCTCTAGATTTTAAAATTAACTCCCCTAATACCTCCACAAGTAGTGAATAAAACCTAAACCTGCTGAATTTCAAACTTACTCAAAAAAGAAGTTCCAAAAGTACTCAGACATAAAGCAACAAATACATTTTAAAATCAGAAGAGTTTCAGAAAACACTAAATGATTAAATATAATGAAATATATACAAAGCTTCATGTAGAGTATGTTAATACTAAATATTTCTATATACTCTGTGAGTAAGAAAAGTAAGGGAGAAAAAAACTATGTATCTAAGGCTATCAGAAGAAAATTCTTCTCACATAGCCACATAATTACATATCTGAACTAGCTGACCGATAGATGAGCCACTTGGAACTCACAAATGGAGATGTGATCAGTCATGAAATACATCAGGTAACAGAAGGTGGTTAAATCTGAGCAAATACTTAACATACTTTTGTAACAGTGTAAAGGTAAAAAATAACCTAATATTAAGAAAATAATATTTAACAGCAAGATTAAAATACAGATTTAAGGGGCGCCTGGGTGGCTCAGTTGGTTAAGCGACTGCCTTCGGCTCAGGTCATGATCCTCAGGTCGGGATCGAGTCCCGCATCCGGCTCCCTGCTCAGCGGGGAGTCTGCTTCTCCCTCTGACCCTCCCCCCTCTCATGTGCTCTCTCTCTCTCATTCTCTCTCTCAAATCAATAAAAAAATCTTTAAAAAAAATACAGATTTAAAAACTAGATTATATTTTTAAGTGAATTTTGTGTAAGAAAGGACAGAAAAAGCAAATTAAAATTTTATTTTATACATGTGAATTTCATAGATACTGTTGTCTCTTACACACTGAAACCTAGAGAGAAATAGTTGGACATATGATATAAAGAGCAAGTAGAATAAAGCCACAACATAATAGATTCAAATCATTGGGAAAAAGAAAGACAAGTAGGAGTTCTTGTCTAGATGTCTGACAAGCCTACAGCTAAATGCAGAAGATGTCTAAATGAAAAGGATACCTGAACTGTGTTTTCCTCAGGCTGTCATCTGCACCTGTATACAACACATACTGTGTATAGATTAGTCTGCTATTTAAGAAGTCATTATATACACTTGGACCATGCAAGAACATGCCAAAAGCTACCAGTAAGAGGTAAAGATCTTAGACCTGAAATATGCATATTGAGGATGGCATAAATAAGATGACTGAGAAAGTCAGCAGAAGCTTTCTTAGATATGGTGTGCACCTCTGGAACTTAGTGCTACTTCCAAACCATGGGTTCCCTAGCTGTCCTCTAAATCAATACCTCTGTACCCATGATCTCATTAACCCTAAAGTTAGCCAGTGACTAAATGTTTGTTCATGATATATGTGTGTGAGTCTGACCTTCAGGGTATAATAAAGGCGTGTTCTGCATCCAACTATCTCCCCCACCCCCCAAAAAAAGAAGAAGAGAAAAGAAAAAAGTGAGATGAAATGAAATGCAGAAAGATTGAAAAGCCATTTATGGATATGAGAGTACATACATTTTGCTGCTATCAGAAAGTAGAACTTCTCCTACTAAAAAGACTAAAAAGCATAGTCTCAATTGTTGTCCACAAGTAATGTAAGAGCATATAAGGATGTTTAATATAAAATTAAGGAAGAAAACACTCATACATCATCAAGTGAAAAAATATTATAAGACTTATATACATTCGGGTGCTATGATTATAAAAAATTATACACTGTTTTCTAATGTGAAAGATCTTATATATATATTATATATATACAAGAACATAAATATATGATTATTACATATATAATATATATTTTATATATATGTGTGTGTGTATATATATATATAAAACTATTTGTTAAAGAAAAAATATTATTGTTAAAAATAGTGGGCTCTAATACAGCAACAATTCTTAGTGAGATTCACTGACTTGTCCAAACTAGACTCTCCTTATGACCTTTGCTAATAAGTTTAACTTAAATCCTGTTTAATCTTAGTGTGCTCACCAATCCAGATGTCTAGACAATCCCATTTCCATTCTTCAGGTCCTCAGGTAGCTTTGGCAAATGAAAAGATAATCCCTGCATACCCATGGATCACCAGGCATCAATCTTCAGAAGAATTATGTTTTAGGAGATACATCACAAGATATATATGCAAGGTGGCATTTTTTCTTTTTCACTCTAACTTCATACAACCCTCGAAACAACTCTTTGAAAATCAATCAGTAAAATCAAGACAAGTGCCTAAGGCTTAGCCCCTTTAGGGGCTGTTTCCACTGGAACTTCCCACATTTCAAATTAAGCACTACAGCCTATGTTTTTCTCACTGCTCTGGTTTTCTTAAGCAGCTATGGCTAAAGCCTGCTCCTCAGTCTCATCCAGCTCCCAGCTGGAGGCTGGATGAAGACAAAGGAGATGCTCAGATTGCACAAAAACCATGTAGAACTGTCAGGCCATTGATTTCACAGTTGTCTCCACTGACATCTCTCTATGTTAGCTTAGTTATAAGAAATCTTCATAGCTCCATTAAGATTTTCTAGGTATTTTATCTGGCTTAGGCAGAGCTGATTTTTTTGTATGGTAACAATCTTAAGATTTTCTAGGTGTTTACCTTGCTCAGGCAGAGCTGAGTTTTTCATATGGTAGCAATATCCAGAGTAAGTTGCATTCAGTTTCCCATGGCTCTTGATTTTCATCTTGCTATACAATATTTTCTGACTGTTCTCCTCACGGGAAAACACAGCCACATCCAGACAAAAGCAGTAGGTAGGGGTGGGGGTGGGGGTGCAGATGGAGGCGTGAATGTCTCCATCAGATTTAGGATTAAATAAGGTCTAATAAGCCCTGTGATTTCAGATAAGTTATTGAAGTATTTTGGGCTCAGTGTCCTCATGAATGAAATGCAAATAGCAGTATAGCAGATCCAGTTAATATCTTGTCCATATCCCCTTGGATGGACCCAAGTGTCTCAGATAGTTGATATATATGCCTCTGTGTTTCTCAAAGGACATTCTCTGGCTGCATCGCTGCTCAGCCTCTGGGCAGGGCAGGCTGAAAGTGCCCAGGAAATTAATGCACTAGTAGCAGATCTCAAACAATGAGAGATGGTTATTAGTGGGTGAATAACAGCTTACTCACTGTTGTGAGCTCTCAGGCAAATTCCATGTGGCCTCTCAGAAGGCCCCTGTGGGATTCAACCCCAGGTGCCCTTGGAAGTAACACTTGGTTATTGCATGATTGACCAGCTCTCCAATCATCCTTGTCTTTCTTCCCTGTTTCCTCAGAGTGCATCCTGGTATCACCTCTCAAATCAACTACTACAGTTAAATCCTTTCTCAGAGCCTGCACTGGGAAGGGGACATCAAAATCAATATAGCACCAGAGAGTAAACATATTGTTCGTGAGGACCAAATAGACCACATAAAATGTGCAGCACAGAGCTTGATTCAGAATAGGTTTCTAATAAATACTATTTCCCTTCATCCTTACCTACAACTTTACCCACATTGTGTGTTGGACACTCTTGTTTTCCTGCCAGAGTTTAGAACCAAATAAAAACAAACAAACAAGCAAAACAAACAAAACAAAAGCTAAAAAACAAATGAGGGAAACAAATGAGTGGAAAATCAAAGAAGATAAGGATTAAAAAGTGAGCTCCATTACTGTTAGAGGTGCTATAAACATGATGTACGTCTGCAACCACAGGCACTTTTCAAAACAGAAACCTAGAGTTAGTCCCACTCACCCACCTTATTATAGACAGCACTGAAAATGGAAGTCCTTCAATCCAGGGGTCCAAGTTTAGTGAATCCAAGTGTAGACTAATGCAGGAGAAAAAGAGGGACAAGGGTATGGGTGCCCAGTTCCACCTCAACAAAAACTCCATGCCTCCTGTTGAGGGAAAAAGGATAAAAGAATGAGGGGGATGTTTTAGTCAGGGTTGTCTGTATAAATAGATCTAAAAAGAGAGAGGAGGATGGAGGAGAGAGAGAAAGGGGGAGAAACAGTGAGGGAGGGAGGGACTTATTATGAGTAATCTGTTCACATTCATGTGCTATGAAGGCTAAGGTGTCCCACAGAGTGTTGTCTGCAAGCTGGAGGCCCAGGAAACCTGGTAGTATAATTTAGTCTGCATCTGAAGACCTGAGAAGCAGGAATGTTGATTGTGTAAATCCCAGCTGAGGACAGAAAAGATGAGGCAGATGTTTCAGCTCAAACAGTGAGACAGGGAAAAAAGAGGTAAATTCTACCATCCTCTGTTTCTTTGTGCTATTCAGGACCTTGAATTGGATGATACCCACCCACATTGTGTGTGTGTTGGAGGGGGAGGGGCGATATACCAATTCAAATATAATCTTATTCAGAAATACCTCCTAGACGCATCCAGAAATAATATTTAATCTGGGCGCTCTGTGGCCAGTCAAGCTAACACATAAAGTTAACCACCACCAGGGAGAAAAGAGATTAAAAAATGTAATTCTAATGACTCTCAAAACATGAAATCTCAAACATTGTTCTGTTCAGTTTATTTTGCAATGCTCATGAGTGGTGTAGTGCCTAAATGAACCTCCAAGACTGTTGTATTCAAGCCTGAATATACACGGCTTTCTATTTCCCATCCCAAATTATGTTCAGACATACTAATCTCAGCAATGAAATTGCATGGTAATATAGAGATACTCCAATGACAATGCTAAATACATGGAGCTAGGCCAAATTTAAATATAAACTTTCTTCCTATTAATTTTTAAAGAAAACATAAATATTAAAAAATAAATGTCCTTTAAGTTAAGTTGGAGTCCAAACATATAAAATGACAAGAGAATTAAATTCAATACCAAATGACCTGTCTGTATGAGTAATAAAGATATTATAAAGTCCTCCTCAATTCCTTAATCTCATTCTCAGGTAAACAAATCTTTATTGCTTGCCTGGAGGAAGGGTACCTTCCACATCCCCCTGGACTGTCTCTCACAAGTTTGGGTATATAGTTTCTCCAAAATATATCAGTTAGGAATTTTTACATTGAAGGAGTTGTTCCACTGGTACCAGGTTGGTCTATAAATGGTCCCGTTCATTTGTCAGAACGCTTAGAACTCTACACCACAAAGGATGAACTTTACTGTATGCAAATTTAAAACATCAACCAGAAGGTGGGAATCCCAGAATGAAATGCAGTCTATGTCAAATGAGTCTAACTGTATTACAAGTGTACAGCATAATTTCACTGGCTATAGTGGGGAGAAAAGGAGGTGACCCTTTGCAACTTTGAAAAACAGTGTTTTAGCTGACCCTGCTAAGCCTAAAGATGGAAAGAACTATTTGTAAACACCTTACTCTAGTTGGTAAATTTGCTTTTATCCAAGGTACTGGTTAGCAGTTCTGAAACTACTTTATATGTATACTACTAGGATTGAACAAATAAGTAAATGAACTGTAGTTAATGGGAGCCAGGTCTTTCACCTCCAAAGAGAATATAAATAAGCAAGAAGGAAGGTTAGAATAAACCCAGTAGTGCTAGATTAGAGAGGAGGTATTGGTAAAAACTCACATTTATTTTAAGAGATGAAGAGATTATACATGGATAGATAGATTTTGAAGGCAGATATAGATAGGTGTTTGACAGATAGACGTTGATACCTAGATAGACAGACAGATAGGTAGATAGACAGGTGGGTATGATAATAAGAGTCATGTGTACACACTAAGTACATGCTAAACTAAATATATAAATCCAAATAGTGCAAGCTCTGTCCTCTGATAGAGCCTGGACACCCCAGAAGCAACAAGCATAACCAGTGTCCATATTTATTCTCAAAACACTGTTATCCAACAAAAGACACTGGAGCTCCTATCATAAGTGATTCTGGGGCATCAAATGATTCCCTGCTAGGTCAGAAAAAACACAAGATGAAGCAGATCATCTTGTAGTGCCAGAAAATAATGAAATGCTTACAAAATAATAAATAGAAGATGGGGTCTTGTCAAAAGGAGCCAGTCTGAAAGAGCTCCCAATGATCAATGCTGGAACAATTTGTGCAATAAAAGAAATAATGATAGTGTTGTGTTGAATAAAATAAGCATCGTTGAGTCCATGTAAATGTAAGTAAATGATTAAATAAATGAATAAATGGAAGACAAGGGTAAATACTCTTACAGAAAAATTCCAAGTAATATAAAGGAATATAAAGAATAGAAAATAACCATTATAATACCATAGCAATGACTCCTGCAGGCCAGATCCATGGGTGAATGCCAAAATTAGTGGGCAAAATTTTAAAGAGAAACAGAATATTTACACAGCCTGAAAATATCTTTCATATATATATATAACTGGGGTGGTTATAGTAAAATGTCACAAATTCCTTGATTTCAGGACTTAGTAATTTACTTCTAACAGAGGGCATAATGGGAAGAAATAGTAACTTTATAGCAGAGAAATCTAGCAGAATCATCCTTAACCAAGGGATAAAGGTTAACATTCATGTACCCAACGATATAATGGGATGAGGAATGCATTTACCTATACATTACTTTACCCCAAAATGTGGTTTTAGTCTAATCTTGAGAAAACCCACATGCAAATTCAAGATTTTATTTATTTATTTTTAGAGAGAGGGAGAGAGCACATGCAAGCAGGGGGAGGGAGAAGGAGAGAGAGAATTCACAAGCAGAGTCCCTGCTGAGCATGGAGACCAATATGGGGCTCGATCCCATGACCGTGAGATCATGCATGACCTGAGCCAAAATCAACTCAGTCACTTAACCAACTGAGCCCCCCAGGTGCCTCACAACGTGCAAATTCAAACTGAGGGACATTCTACAAAATACTTAAGCAGACCTCTCAACTGTGTCAGAGTCATGGACAACAAGAAAAAACTGAAGACTGCCACAGATTGGCAGAGACTAAAAAGGCACAATTACTAAACACACTATGGCATCCTGGATGGTATTCTGAAACAGAAACAACAAAAAACTGGTGAAATCCTAATCAAACCTGTAGTTTAGTTAAATTTGAAATAGGAAGTTTCTGCAGAAAAGTGAAATCTTTAACATTCGTGTTTCCAAAATTGTATAGAACTACTTTGCCCTTTATTCTTTGTGTTAGAAAATCTCAAGTTCAAATTTGGAAATAAAAATAAACCCTAAGAGAAAATAAAAAGTTACTCTACCAAATATATTTAACACCACATCTCTTAATGAGATTCCCATCTTAGATTCTGCATGTTAAAAAATATTACAATGGACACCAAAAGAAAGCTGGGATGGCAATCCTTATATCAGATGAATTAGATTTTAAACCAAAGACTGTAATAAGAGATGAGGAAGGACACTATATCCTACTTAAAGGGTCTATCCAACAAGAAGATCTAACAATTGTAAATATCTATGCCCCTAACATGGGAGCAGC
>NC_138380.1:87662498-87679561 GCF_054177405.1 Leptonychotes weddellii
CCGCATCGGGCTCCCTGCTCGGCAGGAAGCTTGCTTCTCCCTCTCCCACTCCCCCTGCTTGTGTTCCTGCTCTCGCTGTCTCTCTCTCTGTCAAATAAATAAAATCTTTAAAAAAAAAAAGAAATCAAATCTTGCAGATGATGGTCCCTATATTCACCATTCCTGACCAATCGGTCATTTGGCCTCCATCTGAACATAAACAATAGATGGGGTCTTACAGCCTACCAAATCTGTTCACTGACTTTTCTACTCATCAGCTGCTAGAATATAAATCTTTCTTCCAGTAGTTTCCGGGTACCATTCTTCATTCAGTCAACATATCAGCACACAATAAATGTAAGCCATCTTACAAGCCATCACTGACCAGTCAACATATCTCCTGGTGTGAGCTAATAATATTGCGTGAAAAAAATCTCTGGTTACTAAAACTATATTTTCATACAGCATATTTCCCTCTTTGTTCTTTCAGTGTGTTCTATTTAATTTGCTTTTTATCTTTTAAAGTGTACCTCACAAACTAAATGCTGATTTCTAGACATCCTTGGGTCACTGTAGAATTGAATAGGGCTGCTTTTCCCTTCATTTTAAATAATTGCTCTCTTGTATTTTGAAGATTATGTATTCACTCATATTTGAGATGTATTCTGAATTGGTTTTTGTAAAGGAATCATCTAAATCCTCTATTATTTAATTAGTCCTTTAACATAGTTGTTATACCCTTGCTACTAGTCATGACTTTTATATTTTTTATCCAAATGATTGATAAAATTTTGAAAAGGACATGGCCAAGGATAAAGCCAGTGGCACCCTACTGGAAACCCACCTTTACACATTGACATCCATCCATTAATCATCTCTTTGGGTTGAGTTTTTCAATCAGCAACTAATCCATCACTTTGATTTTGCACTTTTCTAAATCTTGTCCACAAAATGCCTAGTCTGACATGATTTGTTCTTTGTGGGTCTATATTCACCTCCTTCTCTAAGGAATCATCTTTCAACTTTAATGATGTGTTCCTTAGAAAGGAAGGTAATATTATGCTACACAGCAGCAGTAAGCAGAATCTTCATCCAACTTTTCAAAGTGTAATGATTATTTGTCAAACTTCAAACTTCTAGTACTTCTAAGTTTCACCAAGTTTCCTCAAATGTTTTCAAGAATATGTCCATGAACTTATTTTCAAATTATCTGAGAAACTTGAGTATTACTACTCCATCTGCTTTAGTAGACATACAAATAGCTATGTGTGTTCATAGAATTCCCTTCACCTATCCCAGGTCTCAAATCTTTTGTTACTAGTCCTCTTCCTATTTGTCTGTGTCTAGAAACTGTACGCTCACTTCCTCATTGTGAGTCATCTACATAACAAACCCCAGACCAAGTGTTTTCTAGTCATTGCTGAGATTATATCTAAAACATCCATAATTTCACCTTGTCTTTCTTACAGTTAATTTGCTGAAATTAGATTAAACTAGAAAAGTGGGTGCTTTAAGGTTTAGATGTTACAATGTTTCCATTAAATTTAAGAAGGAAAGACAGGACTTGCCATGGAAAGAACCCTAAATGCTGGTTCAGATATGTAAGGGCATAAGGACTCAACCCAAAACTTTCTAGTTCTCTATTTGGGGAGGGGGGCATACAAATCTTTAATTTACAGTTTTTCTGTAAAATTGTAATTTTTTCTCTAATATACAGTGCTATACCAATGATTAAACTATGCAAACTACCTTAAAGTTCTGTGAAAATGGGGAATATAAGGCATCTTGTTATTGTAATTACTTAGTAATATAAAGTTGATATAAGAAGCAGGGATAGAAAAAGAGAATTGAAGGTACCATATTGAAAGGCACTGAGAGAAGAAATGGATTATATATATGCTGAGATTGTATGTCACTGAGTTAGGCCATGGGTGTGATTAATACCTGAGAAGTAGTCTATATTTCCTTCTTTTGTAATTAAAATATTAACTATAAAAAATGAGCATATGGCATAAATTGAGTGGGGAAGTTAGAGGGTTTTTTTTGTAGTGTTAATATGTCACCAATTGACATTTTGAGAAAATTTTAGTATGTTTTCCTTTTTTTTAATTTCATAGGTTACATTTTAAATATTTTTGTAGTTTTTCAAATTTCAAAAGTTTAATTGAATTCCACATTAAAAATATTGTTGATGTGAAATTAGGAATAATTTTTCTTCCAATCACTGGTTTTTGAATAATTGACATTGAATTAACTTCATAGTGAAAATTATAAATTATTAAACTGGCTGAGGGCATATATTTATTAATTTCATTTGTGTCAATAATTAATTACTTATAGGTATGACCATTTGTAACTTAAAAATTTTAAAGTATGAAGCCACAGACATTTTTTTTTTTTTAAAGATTTCATTTATTTATTTGAGAGAGAGAATGAGATAGAGCATGAGAGGGGGAAGGGTCAGAGGGAGAAGCAGACTCCCTGCCGAGCAGGGAGCCCGATGCGGGACTCGATCCCGGGACTCCAGGATCATGACCTGAGCCGAAGGCAGTCGCTCAACCAACTGAGCCACCCAGGCGCCCCGAAGCCACAGACATTTTATCCATTAAGTTTTTTTAAATTAAGACATTAACTTGGAACCTAAAATATATGTATTTATTTTTCAGAAAGAGACACATCTATGAAATTTATTTTTTCCTACCTTTTTGTGTATTTTTTTTAATAATCCATTAGTAGTTTATGTGCTTTAAGAATGGGGAAAAATCACTTTTACTAGTATTTCAACACATTTGTGACATCAGAAGATAAAATAATAATGAAAACAATAATATTTTTAACTTAGTATTCATTTTAAATTAATGGCTAGTTTATAATTAATAATATTTAAAGAACTAGTTATTTCCAAAGTGAAAAATGTATTTTAATTTCAAAGGCATTTAAACTATTTACACTATTTAATTGGGCCTCATTACAAAGTTAATCACTTTTCTAAAATATTGCAGCATAGCGGAGTTTTAATTGTGAGGTCCCTATAATTCCATTTAAATCAGCATTATTGTACTGTACTATGATGATACTTAGTCACTTCATCATAATTATTTGATTTAGTTGAATTAAAGTCTTGTCATGGGTTTAAGATACAGTAATATATATCAAAGCATCATCCATGTAAGCAATAAAACTCTTTACTCAGTGTTCATTATTTATGCCAGATTCAAACATTTCCTTAAGAACAGCCACTCAAAGGGATAGGCCAACATTTTTCTGTGTGAGTCCAGAGAGAACAAAAGACATAATGACAGTTATGTGTGTGCACACATGTTCATCCATGCTTCTGCGTCCCTTAGCTCAGGACTACTTTTACATAAATGTGCTTATTTCTTTCCCCTCCATACTGTGGAGAAAACTTACCAAGCCTCCTCACCTTACTTCCATCCTCAGAAGAAAAAGGTACAAAGACAGTTATTTTCAATTTTCTTTGTTCCCTCTTTTCCCCAAAGATGAACAAAGTTTTGTGGGATAATTAGTGGAGGTAGAACAGCGCTCCCTGAAAGGTCCTTTTTTCGGAGCAGTGCGTAAATCCTCTCCCAGGTGGAATTGACTTCCCACTTCAGTTGAGATTTGTTCTAGATGGTGATATGAAGCCACTTGGTCACAGAGCTAAGCCCCATTCTCCTATTAGCTGTACTGTTAATTAAGCTGATACTTTGTTCTCTTTTTATGATTCCAACATCTTACATTTTAATTGGTTCCAAGCTATTAGTAGAGAGAAGGAAGAATGGAATTAATTAGCATTTCTAAACCTCACCAGTTGATGAAGATATGTTCTCTTCCCTCTCCCCCTCTTTTAAAATTTCTTATTGAGAAGTGGGTATGTAGCTATATGGAGCCTTGCTAGGAACTTATTTACCAGAGCATTTGAGTAGAAAAGTCTTTCGTTTCTGCTTTGGTGCCAGAAGTTTAGGAGTTGTGGGTTTCCAGTGGAGCAGAGCTTACCAAGGAGAAAGCAAAAGAGGCAGAAACCCAATGAGCACAGGTTGAAACCACGTCTACTTCTATTGTTTTCATTTACATGAGCAGATAAATTTCCAAGCTTCTTCAGACTAGCTTGAATTGGATTTCTATATTTTGCAACAAAGAGAGTATATCTAAAAAAAGTAACTGTGAGTAAGGAATGCAAACATCAGAACATGAAACTGGCTGTTTTGAAGGAAATCCCTGACAATGAGGATGTCTTTATTTCCAGCTAAATAATTGCAAATTCATGTTATGCAGTGGCAAAACATCTCGTTACTTACTGTGTTCAGTTCCATGAGACTACTGAGCCTTGAGTGCCATTATGAAGTAGACATTTTTTTAAAACAACTCCCTTGAGAAATAATTCATATAGTATACAGTTTGTCCATTTAAAGTATACAACCCACTATATGACAAGTACATTTCAGTATATTTACAGTTGTGCAATCATAGCCATATATAATGAAATTTTATAATTCTCCCCCAAAATCTTCACACGTATTAACAGTCAAGCTCCGTCTCTCCCCAGTGCATGCCACCGCCCAGACCTGGGCAACCGTTAATTTGCTTTCTATTTCTATGGATTTGCTTACTCTGGCCATGTCATACAAATAGAATCATATTTCAAGTCATCTATGCTGTGGTGTGTAGTAGGACTTTATTTCTTTTTGTTGACTAATAGTTTTCCATTGTATGGATTATACTACATACTATTTATCCATTCACCAACTGATGGATATTTGAGTTGTTTCACCTCTTGCGTATTACAAATAATGCTGCTATGAGCATTCATGTACAAATCTTTATATGGACATTTTTTTTCATTTCTCTTGGATATATAATTAGGAATGGAATTTCTAAATCATATTGTAATACTATGTTAACCTTTTGAAGAACTGTAAAACAGCTTTTCAAAGAAGCTGAAACATTTTACATCCTCACCAACAACATATAAGAGTTCCAATTTCTTCACATGTTCTCTAACATTTATTGTTATCTTTTTTTATGATAGTCATCCTACTATGTATGCAGTGGTATCCCCTGGTTTTGGCTTGCATTGCACTAATAGCTAATGATGTTGAGCATCTTAAAGTGCTTATTGATCATTTGTATATCTTCTTTGGAGAAGTATCTATTCAGATCCTTTGACTAACTTCTGTTTTCTTTTAATATTTTAATTGTTTAGCTATAAGAGGTGTATATATATATATATATTCAAAAGGTAAGCCCCTTACCCACATATGATTTGCAATATATCAGACAGATATGATTTGCAAATATGAGGGTAAATATAAGAGATGTTTAATATTTTTTTATCATTTGAAAAGATAATTGGGTGTAAAGAAAAAAGTTTTAACATATGTAGTAATATAAATGTATGAAATGGGGGATCCTGGGTGGCTCAGTCAGTTAAGCATCTGCCTTTGGCTCAGGTCATGATCCCAGAGTCCTGGGATTGAGCCCCATGTCGGGCTCCCTGCTCAGCAGGCATCCTGCTTCTCCTTTTCCCTCGGTAGCTCCCCCTGCTTGTGCTCTCTCTCTCTTTCCCTCTCTCAAATAAATAACTAAAATCTTTAAAAAAAATGTATGAGATGTATAAATGTTTAAAAATGTGGCAATAAAATAAGACAAAACATGAAATAGACTAAATAAAAGTGTAATATTGTTTGTTTCTCTCACTATAGGTGAAATGTATTCTTTTGAAGGAATACTATCATAAGATGTATAATGTAAATCCTAGAAAATCTCATTAAAATATCTATAATGAGTAACACAATAGTGAACATAATGGGATTATTAAAAAAAAAGGCAAGAAAAGAGAAAAAAATGGGTGAAAGATCAGATGAGACAAATAGAAAATGACAAACAAGATAATAGATTAAAATCCAACCATACTATAGTACCTTATTGCAATTGGTATTAAAATTTTAATTTTTAATAAAAAAAGACTGTCAGATTGGTTTAAAAAAAATCGCTCAGAAACTCGTTTTCAGTATAAATATGACAAAGTATGCATTTTGTTTTTGTTTCTTAAAATTCATACTGATGTGAGTGGACATGAAATAATGTGATGTCTTTTATTTGCTTTAAGATGCTTCAGTCAAAAAGGAAAAAAAAGGGAAAGAAAGAAAGAAAGAAAGAAAGAGAAAGAGACAGAAGAAAGAAAGAAAAAGAAAAGAGAAAAGGAAATGAAAAATGAGAAAGAGGACAGATTAAATACATGTGGTGACAAATTGAATTCTGGGGTCCAGCTGATGAGAATGTGGGTGAGTTTAATGCTCTCTCTGTTTTTGTGTATGTTCAAAAAATTTTTTTGTAATAAAACACTTAGAATACGTAATTATAAGGTTTGCTTTTTATGTTGTCCTTTGCAGTGTCACAAATTACAAATTATTTCTCAAAAGCTAAAGTAAGTGCCAGAAAAGGCAGCAGGGACTAGAAAGCGCAGCTGGGATCCTAATGGGTTACTGTCCTGGGCCATCCCTCAGTGACACCACTGAGAGTTACCTACAACTTAGAGCACACTGAGGGAGGAGAAGGACACTGACTATATGCCATTTTTTTGTGGTGATTGAAGAAGAAAACCTGTTATTGTCTGGCTGTGTGGTCCCAGAGTAAGAGCTCCTCAACTCAGGAGAGGACAGCCGGAGCATAATGCTGGTTTTCAAAAAGGCTGAGCAGAGCCGGGAACAAATCATTCCTGTGACTCTCTTACATTGTGATTTTACTAATAAGTTAGCAAAGGGTGAGGGGGCTATATTTTTCACCCAGTCTGGGTAGAATTTTCTGATACTTGGACACAAACTTTCCCAAGTAATACTTATCTAGAGACCAGTTCAAGGGGAAGCCCAGTTGACTGACCAAGGGAGCCTCTCCAATCTTTTTGTTGTGTATAATTTTGGATATTTGTGGAAGTGTGCTGTGTGTTGATTCCACTTCTGCAGTTTACAAATAGCTTTCTTTTTTTATTATTTTGTTTTATTTTTATTTTATTTTTTAAAATTTAGTCTTGTCTTGTCTTTAATGTCAGCTTTCCTGTTTTCTTTTTATGCTGCATGCTGGATGTGTTTGGGGTAGTAGTCAAATTTATTGTTAGCTTAATTGTTGGACCTCAAGGAGTGACATGTGGAACTAAAGGATGCCTAGCACCAGAGGGAAAACACACACACACAAACAAATACTAAATTTTCTTTTTATGAGCAGGATGTTTGAAATTGTATGTATGTAGAAAAGGATGCAGGTGGGGATTTGGTGACTCCCTATCACAGAGGTGAGTTGGGAAATGAGTCTTGATTTTTCAGAAAACTCCATCTCTCTAAACAAAGTGACAAGGATTGACACTTTTTCTTTCTTTTCTTTTCTTATTTTTTTTTCTGGATGCTTCAAGAACTCTGCAGAGCGTTGCCTAGATGGCTCAGTCAGTTAAGCGGTTGCCTTTGGCTCAGGTCATCATCCCAGGGTCCTGGGATGGAGCACCACATCGGGCTCCATGCTCAGCGGCGAGTCTGCTTCTCCCTCTGCCTCTGTGATCTCTCTCTCAAATAAATAAATAAACAAACAAACAAACAAACAAAATATTAAAAAGAGAGAGAAAGAGAAAGAAAGCTCTACAGAAAGGATCCCTCTTTTGTGAGGATTTCTTACCTGATAGAATATGAGTTGTGATTGCTGGTGGTCATGATACCAAGCCTGCTTTAGAGAAAGAACATAACGTGAGCCAGTGAGAGCATACGTCCCTCTGGCATGTAGAAACTCTTGTTTCCACCATTTCTGAATCCAAATTTCTAGGTATTTTGGTTCATTTTATGGCTTACTACCAATTAAACTGAGATTGTCTCTTGCCACAAATTAACATCTAAAATATACAGGCATTTTCTGGAGAGACTAGAGAAGAGACTCCAGAATGAGGGACATCAGAAGGGCCTGAGTGAGATTGTAAAGCTGCAATGGCTGGAGGCTGAATGTGGGATCTCTTCTCTCTCTGTCTCCCTCTCAGCTCTCAGAACAACAACAGCCAATATTATAATCCCATGTAGAAGACTACATTGAGTTCTTTTCTGAGGAAACTGAACAGGTCAAAATAAATACCCACAGATACTCACTTATAGGGTCCCCATATGATTGGGTCTATCCCATCATACTAATATTTGTGCACCCTCTGAAAACAGAGTTCCAATCAGCTTTACAAATACCTCACCCTTTAAATGCTGATGAAAAGATAAGGATCTACAGACATTTAAAGAAATACGCTATTGTTAAAGAGAGATACAGTTCTCTAAAAGAAAGAGAAAGAGGGAGAGAAATAGAACTCAAAAAAAAAAATTTAAGGAGAATTTTTGCGGCATGTGGGTGGCTCAGTCAGTTAAATGTCTGACTCCTGATTTTGGCTCAGGTCCTGATCTCAGCGTCATGAGATCCACTGAGTACAGAGCCCCCTTGTCACCTCCCCCTGCCTGCGTTCTCTCTCCCCTCCTCTCTCTCTCCCTCAAGTAAATAAATACAACCTTTAAAAAATTAAATAATATTTAGGAGCATTTTTAGAAGTTCCTCTCTAAAAAATAATTAGTAAGATTGGGATATACCATGAAAGATCCTTGTGGGAAGTAGAGCTAAAAAGGAAAAAGGTGACAACAATCAATCAGTGTTAGAAGATAAACTTGGAAGTTCATACCCTTGAATGAAAAAAAAAAAAAAGGCAGTAACAGAGGAAAATTACCTAAAACTGAAGGAAATGAGTTACCAGATAGGAAGTGTCCAATGAAATGCAGAAAGATGCATATCAAAGACACACACACACACACACACCAGAAAATGTCAGAGAAAATTTGATCAAACATACAGGGATAAAAATAGATCACTTAGGATGAAATAGAAATCAGACTGACACCAAATGGTATGATAGTAACACTGGGAACTGAAAGCCAATGAATCAATTCTTTTAAAATTCTAGTGGGATGTTATTTCCAAATTATCAATCAAGAGTGAGGCTAGAATTTTCAGACGGGTTAGGGCTCAAAAATTTACATCCCATGCACCCTCCTCAATAAGTTTTTGGACGATGGAGTAGATGAACATGAAGACATACAGGGAAAACAAGAGATCCAGCACAGGACAGAGCTGGGGAGGGAGGGAGGGATGTCGTGGTGAAGTTCTGGATGGCAGCTGGGCAACAGGCTCTGTGTTAGAGCTGTGGCAAGAAGGATTCAGAAGGGATGATCTCAAGAAAGTGAGAAGAGCACAGGGATGTACATGATCAGTGTAAGAGGAGGTTTGGGTACTTACTGTATATTTAGAAATAAATGACCTATGTATGATGATTACAAGGCAAATTTTAAAACGTGAGACTATTATATCCATGAAAAATCAATGTACAAAAGAGGAAATAGAATAATAGTACACAAAATAATAAAGTAACCATGGGAAAACTAAAATTGTGACAATAGGAGAATTGAATGGGATAGACTAGAACCATAAATAAATAGAATCATTTTCCATAAAAAAATGAATATATTATTTACAATCCATTAATCTAAAGTAGATGTATTGTATTTTGACAAAGTCATATTATTTAGGAAAAGTTGAAAGCAGTTGTCACTTCCAGTCATAAGGGAGTAACTTAAATCAGACCTTTCCTTCTGTCATAATTAATTAGAGAAACTGGAAAATACATAAAACAATTATTTTAGGCATTAAGTAGCAACCAGTGCAAGACCATGATCATCCTAGGTGAGCCCTCTAGCTATCCTGTCTTTCTCCCTGAGGGCCAGGACATAGAGCCCGGACAAGGAGTAGAGGACACAGAAATCCAATTTCAGGGTATGGAGGCAGCTTGAATTTTGGGAGAATGTTCCAAATAGGAAAAGCCATGAAGAAGGGGTTACTATATATGGATAAGAATTTCTCTATGTCTTTGGAGGAATTCTGAGCTGGCCTAGGGGAGGCCTTGCAGAAGACAGCACCTGAGGAATTGGGGGTCTGGGCTGAAGCTTGTGGCTGACACTTCCAGGGAAGCCATAGGCATGAAGAGAACCCTGGGGGATGGATGGGTTTAGGGGCCACGGACTCAGTTGGGATGATGAGGGAAAATGTGGCAGCGAATGTTGCTAAGTTTCCAATTTGAGCAACTGGAATTTGGCAGAATGATTAATAAAGACAAAAAACAAGAAGAAGAAGCTAAGAAGTTGATTTGGGAAATACTCAAAAGATTCTAGAAAGATTGCAGAACTCTGAAGTTAGTGGGCAGAGAGTTTGAAATCTGTATCAGTAGATCAGGAGAAGAGTTTATCCCAGTGACATGAAGGGGGAAATCATTTGGGAGTGAATGGCAATTGAAATGAATGAATGAATATTATTGAATGAACGAAATCTCCGGACAAAATATATAGATTAAAGGAAGAATTGAAGGAAATGTCTAAAATAACACCAACATGTAATGGGTGGGCACAGGAAGAGGAGGAAGCCAGCTAGGGAGCCTGACAAAGAGTGGACATTATGAAGAAAAATAAGAGGCAGTTGTCACAGAAGTGAAGAGGAATAAATAATAACAATTTTCATCTGTCTGGTCTGGTGCCCCGTAAATATTTGTGGGAAGAGTGGATTAACAAATGGATCATGAGATCAGCAATAGCTGATGACACAGAGGCTGTCAGACAGCAATGATGAGCTACCTTCATGCGGTGCAGAGTTCTAAGCACAAGGCAAACTGCCGAGAAAAGAAAAGTTAAGACAGTGAAAGGGAGAGGCTTCTTTTGAAAAGCAAGCCTGATTGTCTAATTCAACAACGCACACAGGGCACAATGAATATAGGAGGGAAGTGTTCAATTCTTGCTCCACTGAAAATATCCTTGTTAAATTTGGTTGTCTCTTTATAAATGATGAGACGTTTATATTCTAAAAGTGTACTTAAAAATCCAGTTTCAAATATCAGTACAGTTTTTCTGTTCTTTAACAAAAGAGGAAAATGTAGCCATGCATATAGAAGAACAGTTTCCTGAGAAAAAAAACTGTGGGTTCTAGAGGGGAGGGGGTGGGGGGTTGGGTGAGCCCAGTGATGGGGATTAAGGAGGGCACGTTCTGCATGGAGCACTGGGTGTTATATGCAAACAATGAATCATGGAACACTACATCAAAAACTAGTGATGTAATGTATGGTGACTAACGTAACATAAAAAAAAAAGAAGAAGAAGAAGAAGATTAGCAGTTTCTCATATGATGTCACTAGGATTGACAAGCATCCAACTTCCATCTTTTCCTTCTGCAGGAAGCAGGGAGCTTTGAGGAAGAATCAAAACTGCAGACAACCCGCTAATAGGGTGTCCAAAAGAAGTAAATGCAAGGGTAAATGAAGAAAAGTAGCACACAATCTCCATGGACATCAGAAAGTGTGGTTTAATCATATCCAGTAAACTTGTAACTAGTATTTGAATTGCTTAAAACATAATAAAAATTAATACAATGAGAGATTTTTCAAGCAGAACTCCAAAACTCATTGTTATGTCATTGAGGTGCTAATTACATAATTCAAAATGTTTTGGCAGATTTTCAAAATACAGCCATATTGCCCAATCGCATTTTTCATGACCAGAAATTTGTTTGCAAGTCAACTCAGAATACCACATTTTATAACTTTTAAAGCTCATGGATCAAAACCAAAATAGGCCACCTTCACACAAAGTGGCTGGTTGATCTCCAGCACCCAAGTTCAGTTGTGAAAGCTGAAATTGTGATCAAGTTCTCTGTTCTCTCTGACAATAATAAGGACGTGATTGTCCTCAGTGAAATCCGTCGTTTGGCGGAAAGACCAGTAAAATAACATGATCAAATGAACAAATCGATCAAACTTTTTAAAGAGGGGGAATTTTTGAACAAGATATTAACCCTATTCTGCTAAGAAACATAGAGTTACATGAATGTAATCCCTGAACTTACAGAAGAGGAATAATACTTTATAAATGATCCTGACAGGTGGAGCTATTGCTGTGAGAGTTGATTTAATAATTACCTATGAGCTCATCAGAGGGATAGAACATACAATTTAGCGTTATATTTAGTTATCTAAGAGTATTGGGTTAGGATATATCAGGTCCATCCTTTAACAGTACCCTTCAAATTTCTTCATACAACTTAACCAAAAGCTGGAATTGTATATTTGTGTTTTAGTTTGATTAATGCAAATTGGGAAATAATTTTTCATGGGCCTTTACACTTCTGCACAACTTTTCAGCAGAGGCATTTACTTTGTTCCTGCCTATCTTCCCAAGAATGTGTGTAACAGAGGGTGGAAGACAGAAATAGGGCCTCCTCTAGAGGCAAAAGTCAAGCAGGCCTAGAGTCCCCAGCATTACTAAATTAAACTGCAGGTAACCAGTTAAATTTGAATTTCAGATAATCCATTTTTGGGGGCATAGGTATGCCCCATGCAATATTTGGAACATGTTTGTACTAAACAATTATCTATTGTTTAACAATAATTCAGATGAACCGGACACGTGTGTTTTATCTGGCAATTTTATTTGCTGCCCATTGTAAACCATTTGTTCTCTGTAATTTCAAGTTTCTTTCCAGCAATACAAACCATTTCAGAGGCATCATCTGGACCCCTTACCACCGCCTCGTGGCAACTGTGCCCAGGAAACCATTGCAAATGCTGTTACTGTTATGAGAAATCATCTTTCATTTCTGACCATAGGTCTCAAGTTCTGTCAACATCCATGAAACTGGTAAGCTGTTTTAGCTTATAAATAGAGTAAAATCTCAGACACATCATGGCTCTTGACATTCATCTCCCTCGCTAAAATAGAAGAGCCTTTGACAGCAGAAACT
Source organism: Leptonychotes weddellii (assembly GCF_054177405.1). NCBI lineage: Eukaryota > Metazoa > Chordata > Mammalia > Carnivora > Phocidae > Leptonychotes > Leptonychotes weddellii. The sequence goes on from NC_138380.1 coordinate 87,675,318, forward strand.
AGCTTTGTTTTGTTTAACGCTGGATGTCTGGCATTTTGCCCAGTACCTCTCACTTGATAAATAATTGTTGAAAAGGTGAATAAGAGAATAATTGAATAAGCTGTCAATTGAGTTTCAGCTGCTAAACTCTGGGAAGATTTGTAATGTAAATTAGACTATATTCCTTGGAGTTAAATTCCTTTGTGTCTCTTTCTCCCCATGTTTATCTCCATTCTGTCTTCATCATCATCTCTTTCTTCTGCCCTGGCTTTGGAGCTGCCTCCAGTAGGCCAGCTCCAGTTGCTTGAATGGGCCCAAGGGAACTGCTGAGAAACCTCAGAGTGAGTTTGTCCTGAAGTCGGGCTTCAATTTTGGCAACTCCACCTTGACTCCCATGTGTGATGCTTCACTTGGGTATTCTAGGTACATCTGGAGCTAATCATTGATAACTATCAATTGTTAGATTAATATGGCAATGATTGACTGATTGATTGTGTAATCACTTAGTCCAGAATTGAGAGCTAGTTTCCTTTTAATAATCTGCTCCTATCCCTCATTGCACACAAAAAAGAAATGAGCCTCCGAGTTTGGAATGTTTCTACATCTACAAATCCCAACTTAACGCTGACTTAATCATCTAAGGGTTTTTCAGATATATTCAGATGTGGTATTAAAAAAACACAGATATGGGGTGCCTGGGTGGCTCAGATGGTTAAGCGTCTGCCTTCAGCTTAGGTCATGATCCCAGAGTCCTGGGATCGAGTCCCGCATTGGGATCCCTGCTCGGTGGGGAGCCTGCTTCTCCCTCTGCCTCTCTCTCTCTCTGTCTCTTATGAATAAATAAATAAAATCTTTAAAAAAACCCCACAGATATGAACTATCCACTTGGTTACTTAAGAATATACTTATATCTATATTTCCATATCTTTCTATCTTTATTTCCATGTCTACCCATCTACTGTTAAGATGAACATGCAACCTAAAAGAAATAGTCTGGTAGGTGTAGTCAACTTCAGGCTAAACTCCTTAACTCTTGGGAGTCTTCATCTTTCTCCTTAATCTTAAAGTTTATTACAGAAAAATAAATAAATAAAAATTCAAAAACAAGATTGGTAAAGACTGACCCATTCCTGTAATTTCTCATTCTTTGCTGGAAATTTTCCTTACTCCATTTTATTAGCTATCTTCTTCTCCCCATATACTGAATTTGCCTCCTGTATGAGACCATGAGTTCCGGGGAAAGGATGGCCAATGAATTTCCATGACAAACCAGGGTCTAATAGTCAGAGGTTTAGAGTGAGAGTAACTGAGGCTTGACCCTTTGCAATGCTACCTATTAGTTTGTGACTTCATGGAAACCACTTAGGCCATCCAGCCTGAATTTTCTTGACTTTAAATAAAAACTATAACATAATGATAGCAATTATGAAGATTAAATAAGATAGTACATATAGATTGTTTACCCAGCAAGTGGCACAGAAAAGAAATAAAATAAATAAGAAAAGATATTATGGGACTTCAGACCAAGCTGGTGTGGGTTACAACAAGACGACTAGATATCACCTTGACCTTCCGTAGACCTGACTATTTCCAGGGAGCTTTCATTTTGAAAGGAAGCATGTAGATTTCACTGAAGAAGAGACCTCAAGTCAGTACTAGAAGAGTAGAATAGGCATACCTCATTTTATTGTGTTTTACTTTATTGTACTTCAGATACTGAATTTAAAAAAAAAAATCAAAAGTTTGTGGCAACCTTGTGGTTTTTGTTTGTTTTTGTATATTTTCTTTATGTGTATGTTTTAAATTAAATTTAATTATATATTTGTCAGAGAGAGAGAGAGAGAACGCACAAGCAGGGGGAGTGGCAGAGGGTGAAGCAGGCTCCCCACTGAGCAGGGAGCCCGATGTGGGACTCCATCCCAGGACCCGGGGACCATGACCTGAGCCAAAGGCAGACGCTTAACCAACTGAGCCACCCAGGCATCCCTGGCAACCCTGTGTTGAGCAAGTCTGTCGGTGTCATTTTTCCAATAGCAGTTACTCACCTGGTGTCTCTGTGTCACATTTTTATAATTCTCACAATACTTCAAACTTTATCATGATTTATATTATATTATATTATATTATATATTATATTATATTAATTATATTATTATATATATGATGTTATTATAATTGTTTTGGGGAACAACAAACCATATTCATATAAGATGGTGAACTTAACTGATAAATGTGTATGTTTTGACTTCACTGACCAGCTCTTCTCCCATCTCAATCTCTCTCTCCCTTCTCCTTGGGCCTTCCTATTCCCTGAGACAAAACAATATTGAAATTAGGTCAATTAATAATCCTACAATGGCTTCTAAGTGTTCAAGTGAAAGGAAGAGTAACACATCTCTTACTTTAAATCAAAAGCTAGAAATGATTAAGCTTAGTGGGGAAGGCATGTTGAAAACCTGTAGGCTGAAAGCAAGCTCTCTTGAGCCAAACAGTTAGCCAAGTTGTGACTGCAAAGGAAAAGTTCTTGAAGGAAATTAAAAGTGCTATTCTAGTGAAGACACAAATGATAAGAAAGTGAAATAACCTTATTGCTAATATGAAGAAAGTTATAGTGGTCCAGATAGAAGATCAAACCAGCCACAGCATTCCCTTAAGCCAAAACCTAATCCAGAGCAAGGCCCTGACTCTCTTCAATTCTAAGAAGGCTGAGATGGGTGGGGAAGCTGCAGATGTCTGAAACTGGTAGAGGTTGGTTTATGAGATTTAAGGAAAGAAGCCGTCTCTCTAACATAAAGTGCAAGGTGAAGCAACGAGTGCTGATGTAGAAGCTGCAGCAAGTGTTCCAGAAGACCTAGCTAAGATAATTAATGAAGGTGGCTACACCGAACAATAAATTTTCAGTGGAGATGAAACAGCCATCTATTGGAAGCAGATGCCATCTAGGACTTTCACAGCCAGAGAGGATAAGTCAATGCTTGGCTTCAAAGTTTCAAAGGACAATCTGACTCTTTTGTTAGGGGCTAATGCAACTGGTGACTTGAAGCTGAAGCCCATGGTCATTTACCATTCTGAAAATCCTAAAGCCCTTAAGAATTGTGCTAAACCTACTCTGCTTACCCTCTATCAATAGAACAACAATGCCTGGATAACAGCACATCTATTACAACATAGCTTACAAGATATCTTAAGTTGTTGCAATCTACAGCTCAGAAAAAAAAAAAAATCCTTTCAAAATATCACTGCTCATTGACAATGCACCTGGTCACCCAAGAGCTCTGATGGAGATGTACAACGAGATTAATGTTTTCATGTCTGCTAACACAATATCCATTCTATACCCCATGGATCAAGGAGTGATTTAGACTTTCAAGTCTTCTTATTTAAGAAATACATTTCATAAGACTATAGCTGCCATAGATCGAGATTCCTCTGATGCATCTGGGCAAAGTCAATTGAAAACCTCTGGAAAGAATTCACTATTCTAGATGTCATTAAGAACATGTGTGATTCATTGGAAGAGGTCAAAATATCAACATGACAGGAGTTTGGAGGAAGTTGATTCCAACTGTCATGGATGACTTTGAAAGTTTAAGACTTTATTGGAGGAAGTAACTGAAGATGTAATAGAAATAGCAGGAGTACTAAAATTAGAAGTGGAGCCTGAAGATGTGACTGGATTGCAATAATCTCATTATCAAACTTTAATAGATGTGGAGCTGCTTCCTATGGGTGAGCAAAGAAAGTGCCTCTTTTTTTTTTTTTAAAGATTTTGTTTATTTAGTTGACAGAGAGAGACACAGCGAGAGAAAGAACACAAGCAGGGGGAGAGGGAGAGGGAGAAGCAGGCTTCCCGCCGAGCAGGGAGCCCAATGCGGGGCTCGATCCCAGGACCCTGGGACCATGACCTGAGCCGAAGGCAGATGCCTCACAACTGAGCCACCCAGGCACCCCAAGAAAGTGTTTCTTGAGATGGAATCTGCTCCTGGGGAAGATGCTGTGAAAACTTTGAAATGACAACAAAGGATTTAGAATACTACCTGAACTTAGTTGATAAAGCAGCAGTAAGTTTTTAAAGGATTGATTCCAATTTTGGACAAAGTTCTACTGTGGGTTAAATGCTATCAAAGAGCGCTGCATGGTACAGAGAAATCAGTCATGAAAGGAAGAGTCAGTTTGCTATACAGCAAACTTTATTGTTGTCTTATTTTGAGAACTTGCAATGGTCACACCAGCCTTCAGCAAGCACCACCTGATCAGTCAGCAGA
>NC_138380.1:87680061-87705141 GCF_054177405.1 Leptonychotes weddellii
CCTCGGATTCACTTCTCCGCACGTCCTACCTTCCAGAAAGTGGTCGCTTTTCTGTTCAGAGAGTTGTTGCTATTCCTTTCTTCGATCTCCTGTTGAGTTTGTAGGTGTTCAGAATGGTTTTATCCTTATCCAGCTGAATTCCTGAGAGGAGATGAAATCCAGGTGTCGTACTCCTCCGCCATCTTGCTCCGCCCCTCAACCTGTTTTCTTAAGCATTGTTTTTTTTTTCAATGAACTGGATGAAGATATACTTGGTATGCATAACAATTACGTCCATTATTTAAAGATATGTGAAGGGTCCAAGTTTGGGGTGACTGAATGAAAACCTTATAAAATCTCAAGGAGCTACAACATTAGAATAAATTTAGTAAAAAATGTAAATGGTACTGTAGATGAACATCAAACTAACTGTACAAAACAGGATGGAGAGGTCAGTCGATTTAACAATAGAACTTACAGAAAGAAATTGTGGAAGAGGTAACTGGCAGAAAATATGAATCAAGAGAATAATATGGCTAGTAAAAATAACTATTCCCATGGCAAAAGTATAAAACAATTCAAATTTAGTATTTTATAGGTAATTTCAGTTCTCTATACCTGGACTTTGGTTTTCTGTTTTCAATATTACTCTTTAAAGAAAATATTAATCCTAGAATATGATTAGAACTAAACAGGATAACAAAGAATATGGGTATATTCAGCTTGAAAAGGGAAGAATGTGGGCAGAAAATTAGGAAAGTAGGTTGTTTGAAGTTCCACCATGTAGAAAAGGCTCTGTTTGGCTCCAAGAGATAGCACTGGATCAATGAGCAGCCTTTACAGAAAATAGGCCTCAAAAATTAACCAAGCCACATCTAATCCAACACTGAAGGGACTCCAGAAACAATGATTTGCTTATCACTAGAATTATATAAAAGTAATCAGAAGGGTTCAGGGATGGAGGGGGTGAGACTTAGAGGTGATTATTGTGAAGGGAATTGGGAATGTCACCCACCAACTTTAAGGTCTTTATAGCTCATAATTGGAAAATTTATATCTAATTGTGCATATGTATGGATTGGATTTTGGAGTAATTGGAGTTCCTCGTCCCCCCAAAATAGGATTTTTTCCTAATACACCTAAACAAGATACAAATACATTTTACTCAGAATGAAGATCTTCTGGAAACTTGCCTATGCCTCTGGCCATGGCTCTTATAATCAGATATTAAGGTGTTTCAATGTTTCTATAAAGTTAAATACTTTTGATTTTAGGATGAATTGTGAAATTCATTATATTGTGAATTTGCCAAATACTATATGCATAGATATATAAATATCATGTTTATATGTGATAAAAAATCATTAAATATCCAAGAGTGATTTACAGTAGTCATTTCTTTTTTGTTTTGTTTTTTACCTTATGAAAAGTTTCTACCGTTAAAGTATTTACCATGACAAGATATGGTAGAAAGAGAAAAGATGGCTTAGATTTTCCAAGAATCAGAAACACAATCTTTTTTTTCACCAAGCTCATGTGGTTCAAGATCTCATACCTAACATTAGTGCCATTTTCTCTGAACAAAGTCCAATTTCATATTGAAACAGTCTTGTTTTGTTCTAAAATGAGGAAAACACATTGCTTAATGTTTCACCATGCATAGTCTCCTTTTCTCTACCTTCCTCTGTAGCTCTACTACAGCATATAACATGAGTAAGACTCTGAGTGGCTTTATGAAATATATAAAACCTTCCACATATTTTCTGTATGTTCTTTTTTCTTAGCAGTTGTGGTGGAGTGAATGATGGCTCCCAAAAGATGTCCACCCAGAACCTTGTTTGGAAAAAGGGTCTTTGTGGACACATTTAAAGATATCAGGATGAAATTGTCTTGGATTACTTGGGTGGCTCTAAATTCAGTGATATGTGTCCTTATAAGAAAAGCAGACTTAGACACAGAGGGAGAGACCATGTGATGAGGCGGGCAGAGATTAGGGTTATGTTGCCACAAATCTTGGAAAATCTGGAACCACAAAGCTGGGAGAGGTAAAGAATGTTTCTCTTAGAGACTTATGAATGGAGTGTGTTTGCCAACACCTCGTTCTGACTTCTGGTCTATAGAACAATGAGGAAATAAATTTCTGAGAAAACCAATGCAGCCGTCATTTGCATTTGACCAGTATCTTACTTTCAAAATATGAGGATTTCATATTCATGGCTCAAAAAGAAATAAATATGAGAGAAAAACCAGTCAGAAAGTTAGGTTGCCTGATGCAGTAACTAATGTACTGCAAAATCAGGGAAGTAGGAATTTGTGAGAAACTGTGGAAAAGCTCTTTGGTCTCCTTGCAAAAATAAGGAGCTCCCTGTGGCATTTTTAAACTTTTGACTCAGAGCGATTTCTTTTTTTTTTTTTAAATGATGGGTGGTTTTAACTGCTTATTTCTAAAACAGATTATGGACACTAAGAGTGAAATATGTAAAAAAAAAAAAAAAAAGTTAAAAAGTAACCTCTACTTCTGGTCCTAGAATAGCAACTATTCAGTCTTCACAGGTAGTTTACTTAGTGTGCAAGGCATATGTCAGCTATTTTAAATCCAATTTTTAGGTAAAGCAAGTGAAATGCAAAGTGGTTAAAAGAAGCTACTTCAGGCATGTTGCCATTAAAAAAAATATCCACTAGGCAGGCTAACTATTCCCACCCTGTGGCCAGTAATCTATCATACAGCTGCCACATCCCTTTAAATATTAAAATGATGAAATATGGAGTAGACATGCCATGGAAATAAATTTGGCTATAACAGTGGGAGAGGAATGGAATTAGTCCAGAGACATATACAAATTTTGTCAGGCATGCTGATTGTCCAAATGAGATTGAAGGCCATTAATTTATAAGAATACCCAGCTACAAAGTAGATGGTGTAGACTGAACCTAGCTTGAGATTTGAAGAGAAACATGGTAAATTTGAAGTTAAGTTATTACTAATACACATAGAAACTTTCAAACATAATAGCATGGGAACTTTATATTCAAGACTTATAACCAGATTAAGGCTGCTAGATCAAAGATTTTATATCCTTAAATCGTTTCTTTTTAAAAAAATTAAATGAAAACACATGAGCTCAGACAATAATTGAGATAAAAATATAATTAGGGTATGGATTTTTTTTATGGATACACAAATTTTATTTGCAGAAAATTGTAAGCTATAACTATAGAGAATTTGATGTATTTTATGTTTTCCAAGTTTTTATTTAAATTCCAGTTAATTAACATACAGTGTAATATTAGTTTCGGGTATAGAATTTAGTGATTCAACACTTACATACAACAGGGCATCGACATTCTTATAATTTTTTTAAAATAAATTTTAGAATCAGTTTCTCAAGCTTCATCATAAATAAGACTGATATTTTGATTGGGATAGCACTGTATTTATAGATCAATACTTTTTTTGCTTAAGAATATTTGCCTAAAATCACAAGTAGATTTTGAGTTTTATCAAGTAGTTTTTTACAGTTATCACTATGTTCATTTTAATCTTTCCTTCCCTAGTCTAATGGTTTGATAAACTGATAGAGAACATCTGCCTTGGTGATATATTGCAGGAACAGAATAGCTAATTTAAAAAAAAAAGTTGCACTTATTGTCACATGTAAAATGAATCTCTATTCCTGTTGTTTTATATTTGTTTTAGTATCAGAGCTTTTCTGGATTTATAAAATGACATTTTCTATATTCAACAATCTACAGTTTCTTAGAGACTTAGTTATATGATGTTAGAAGGAATTTATAAATAAAACCATTTAGAATTAAAGTTTCTATGAAGGTAATTTGGGAACAATTATACCTTTTTCCTGTCACATTGTTCAATTTGGATTTTAAAAATTTTCAGGCAATTTTTGTCATTAAAAGAATTATAACAATTCACTTCTGTTGATAGTTTCAAAATGATTAACATGTACATATATCATTATGTACTGTCCTCATTATAAAAGCAAAATAAAACAAGTCTTTCCCCTGCAGCATCCTTCTTTTTCTTAAATAAATATTTCTGTTTTATATCTTTATTTTTAACAAGCTATTTCTCCACAAAGTTGTTTATATTTTATTTTATTTTTTGGAAGTTGTCTATATTTTATTTTTTTTAAAGATTTTATTTATTTATTTGACAGAGAGAGACAACACAAGCCAGGGGAGTGGGAGAGGGAGAAGCAGGCTTCCCGCTGATCAGGGAGCCCAATGTGGGGCTCGATCCCAGTACCCTGGGACCAAGACCCGAGCCAAAGGCAGACGCTTAACAACTGAGCCACCCAGGTGCCCCGGAAGTTGTCTATATTTTAAACTAAGGTCTGAAATTCTGTTTTGCTTTCTTCTCTTTTTTTCAAATCTTCATTGTGGTTATTTTACTAATGTTTAACATTATTTATCTATTTATTTCTAATTTTTGATTTGTGAAATAAAGAAATTATTTAATTCAGAGGGTTTTTTTAATATGTGATTACATACTTGTTTGTATTTCATAAGTACTAATGGGTAATAATCTTATGGCTGTTATATCTTAAGTATTCTGTATATAAAATTTAAAGCTTCTCAACTACAATTATTCAGATGCATATTTTATTAATTTCCAATTTGTTGAAATAATTTTGCTCAAACTTTTTAAAATGCATTATTATTCCAGTGACAAATATGAACTTTGAATGATGAACCTGCTTTCAAGCTCTGACGACTGGGTAATGAACTCTATTTACATTTCTTATTTTATACCATGCTTGACACATATTTAGTACCTAATAAGTGGTGGTACCATTAGCAGTTCTTATCTATATTATTGCTTTCATTATTCCCAAAGAAAGTTATCTGCACTTTATGACATTTGATTTGTGGCCCACTATATAAACACATATACAGATATCCCAGGGGCACTTGTTGTAAAGGTATATCATATTTATTATAGTAGAGACTGATTGATTTTTAAAATAGTCATACTAACACCTTTCCTATAAAAATCTTCATTTTTCATTAAAAAAAAATCTCATTATGAAAGCATGAGAGATGTAAGAGATTTTCCCAGTATAATTATTTTTCTTTAATTGTCCAGTTATATGATCTACATGTGAATTAAGTTTCTCCCATTATTTTGCCATTCTTGTTTATTTCATTCTCTATTCCATCATTCAAAACTTCCATAATAATATTATATAATATGAAAAGTACACCTAATATTTAATATAATATGTACCATTACAGAACAACTTTTGCCATGTTTAATGTTATTTTCTCTTGCTACAAATATATTTACAATTAGCATGAAGCATGGCTCTAACAAACTTAAAATAAGAAATTATTTATGAAGTGAGCACGTTTAAATAGATGTATATTTAAAACCACTGGCCTTAAAGTGGTATGATTGGCATATTTTTGTTTCATTACTTATGCTTGAGGAAGAAGGTAAAATAGCATCCAATTTAACAGTGAAATATAAGCTATGAAACATGAAACTCACTCTAATTGAATTAATTGAAAATTTATAGCTTGGAATAAATATGCACTAACATAATACTAATGCTTATACTGCTAAATGTTTCAAATAATATTTTCTCAATTCAACATCTGTTTTTTTTAAGTGTGCTGAAAAGTGTCTTTTTCAAATAACAGAAAGACCCAAATTTGCTATTAAATTATTATAGAAAGTATGTCCCATTTGACAGTTTCCATTGTGGGATAGAGTAACAGTTCTGTCTAATGAACATTACTGATTTAAAGGAAGTCTTTATAAAATGTGCTATCATTAATATGAGAAGATTATAAGATGAATAGAACAATCTTAAAGATTGTTTATCATTAGAAAAGAAGATTCAATATCTGTTTCATTAGAAAATGATTTAATCTGACTTAAGGAAAAGATAAAATGAAATCGCTTCCTTGGGCTTAGTAAGGAGCAGTGTGGGCGATAGCCTATAGAATTACATGATCAGAGATGATCAGAATACAAATTGGACAATGACTTTATGCTTCCAAACTTGTTTCTAATTACTTGCTGAGGCAAATTTAGAAACTAACTGCACAATAACACTATAATTATAGCTAGATGAGTTGGAATGCATATTGCTGATAATTTACAAATTGATTTTTATTTATGAAGAATGTAGTAAAGTGCTGGTACAGGGTGGGCTTCATTCAGGAATCACACATTGTAATTGTCCTCATATTTAGTCTCATTTTTAAGTTTAAACATCCAAACCATTTTAATTATCAGTAGGCAAAAACTGAACCTTTTCTCATCCAAGGCAGTTAAGATGCTTTGATTTGAGCTCAATTTTATCAATATTAAGTGGTCCTATTTATTCTCAACTATTTGCATTCCTAAGGAAGAAAAAAATACCTCTAGTTATTAAGAGGCCTGAAAAGAAGGCGGGCTCAACTGAGATTTCCTGCCAAAATTTTAGTGTTCAGCTTTGACAGAGCACACAAGCAAAACCTCTCTCAGAGAATAATATCCATTTGGGGACATAGCATCATAGGGTCTTTGGACAGCATCAAGGATGCCCTTAGGACTCTGATTTGCTTGATTGCATGAAAACCAACCCAGACCAAAACCTTTCTCAATTTTTAATCTCTTACCCTTTGCACTGTACTTAGCATACCCAGTAAGTGCCCTCCAAGCCCATATGGAAAAAGTAAGAGTGAAATGTACCAAGTGTGTAACTGGTAGGGTAAGCATCCTCCTCCCAAGGCCCTCAAGCTCTCCACAACCCTGGTGCTGCCTTGGGGCAGTTACACCATCAAAGAGGCTCACCCACTGCTTTGACTAGGCTTGTATAAAAACAAACAAGCTGGAAGAGTTCAACCAGGGAGTCTTGGAATCTCATCTTCTGTGCTTTGATTTCAGATTCCTTAGAAACAATAAAAGATTAAAGTGAAAAAGGGTAAGATAGAAATATTCCTCCAAAACAGTTACACATTTGCAGAAAACAAGCAACAATGAAGTTTGTACAGATTAACTTAGCTGTCTTGGGAGATAATTACCAGATATGCATTTTGATTTTATCAAACATATATTGTACCTGAGCTGGAGGAATGGGTGAAAAGTGTGAAAGCATTGCACTTATGAATCATTTATTTTGAGCTATGCATATTACTATGCTATGGGGATAACTTTTGTAATAGAAAAAATATATTTTTTAATTAGAATGATGTGTAATCATGAAAGTGTTGTAGCAAGCACTTTGTTTTAAAGAAAAACTATTCTTGAGAAGAGTAATGCATTATTGAAACTGTGCAGGGTGTTGAGGTCAATTGTTGCTGTAACTGCCTAGTCATTCAGTCAATCAGAGAACATACTGATGGTCTAAAATGATGTGGTGCAAGGGTTGAAACCAAGAGTACCATTCTGTCTTGGGGCAATCTTCCATTCCCTAGGGAACGATCAGTAACTATCAATCAATTGAGATTGAAATGCAATAAAGATGTGTCCCAGGAATGCGACACAGTGCTAAACTGAAGGAACCCATGAGACTGAAGTTTAAATCTAAACGGCTATGTAAGCATAATTTCAGAAATATTCAATGCTAAACCAAAAAAAAAAAAAATCCATTAACTAATGCTGTCATTTTTAAGTTTATGGCTTGTCCTTCACTTTTATTGAGGAGATAAGAAAAGAAAATGGTTTTGCCTTAAAAATTCAGCACCTAGATTATATATGAATGTAGAATTTCTGCACTTTGATATAGCATACTTTATCAAGCACACAAAAATCATATCTGAGTTTTCGTTGCTTTGTTGCTTGGTTGATTTATTTGTTTTCAGGCTAAATTGAATTCAAGGCAATAGCATCAAGGAGAACACAGGGCTATTTTTATTGTAAAACACAGTCCACTATGAGGTTATATATGGGAAATTATAACATAAAATATTTGAAATAAAATATTCATGGATTTGAGGTTTGCTTTGTAAGTCCAGAAAAGCCATGAAGCCTTTCCTGGAAACTGTATATAAACATAAACCGTTCACATAAGAACATACAAATATGATGTTGCACATAACTTTTAGGACATACAAAATAAATAATTATAAAGAAAACAGTACAGAAAAAATTGAAAAACCTAACAAAGAATATGTAGAAAGTACAGGATAAAAACTAGTAAATGTTATAACAAGAAATATTAAAAAAAAAAAAAGAAAGAAAATATCTTGTGCCTGAATGTTTGTCTTTGCCTGAATATTGGAACAGTGAAACTAACCTATTACAATAAAAATTTAAGAAAATATATTGAACTTTTAAATAGTACAATAGTAGTGTTAATAAGAAGAATGTGAAAAATGCTAAAATCCAATTTAAAAAGAAAAATAAATTGACAAGATTAAAATATGCTAACATAATGGGGCACCTGGGTGGCTCAGTCGGTTAAGCATCTGCCTTCAGCTCAGGTCATGATCCCAGGGTCCTGGGATCAAGCCCTGCATCGGGCTCCCTGCTCCGCGGGAAGCTTGCTTCTCCCTCTCCCACTCCCCCCGCTTCTGTTCCTGCTCTCCCTATCTCTCTCTCTGTGAAATAAATAAATAAAATCTTTAAAAAAATTAAAAAATAAATAAAAAATAAAATATGCTAACATAAGAAAATTAACTTCTACTAGTTTTGAGGGTGTATTATGTGCCCAAAGCTACGTAAGTACTTATTAACACATTTATTCCCCAGAAAAACCTTTGAGGCAGATAAAGAAATTGAGGCATGGAGAAGTCTCACAATAGAAATCAACTTATCTGGGATGTAAACACAGATAACCTGCGCCAGAACTCAGTGTATCATCCAGTATGTTATACTCCCTTTCTGTATAGAACTACAGTAATTAGAAGTGGAAATTGCACAACGAATAGCAGGTTGATGGGCAGAAAAGGTATTCCTGAAACAGGAATTGCTTATAGAAATTGCTTATAGAAAATCACACTTCATATATAAAATGAAGTCTCACAAATAAATCAGTGTTATTTGAGCACCATGACAAAATGATCAATCAGAGGAATCTTAAGTCATAGACAATACTACTCCTTTGGTGCAATCTAATGGTTTCTGACCTCAGTGTTTAAGACAACATTCTTACAAGGACCTGCTAAGATCAAATTTATCTGGCCCTCTGTCGGACGCCCAGGATCCACTTGACATGACTCCCTTTTAGCAACAGACCCTGAGAGTTTTACTGGGCACATGGAAATCCCATCTGGTATCATATTTCTCAGACTCCCATGCAGCTGGGATCACTGCGTGGTGAAATTTTAACCATGCTGCACAAGAGAACACAATGTGCAAAATATCAGCTCACAGACTTTAAAAGGTAATGTCTTGCTTTCCACTTCTTTTTTCTTTTTCACTTTTCTGTACCCTGGAGCCTTGGAATATGGACTTGGTGCTGGTGACCCTGCTTTGATCATGAAATGAGAGCAAGACTTTAAAAAATAATGAAAGAATATGATAGAAGGGAACTGGATATTGTATGAACCTGTGATTAAGTGCTGCCTACCCATCTGAAACACCTGCCTGTGTTTGAACTGTTGTGTGCAAGAAAAATGAATGTCCCCTGTGTGTGAGCCACTCTATTTTTTGTTCTCTTTGTTGCAACATATATCCTAATTTGTAATAGTTTCTTTGCTACCTCACCAATCTCATTTCTTACCACTTTCCCACATTATTCATTCCAATGGCTGCAAGAGACTCTGCTGTTTCTCAAAATAGAACAATCCCAATTCAAGAACTTTCACATCCTCTTCCTTATGCCTCTCCTCACAAATATCCCATGGCTTGCTCTCACACTTCTTCAAGCTTCTGTTTAAATATTAAGTAAACATGGAGATCTTCTGACTAACTTGTACATACTACTTCGCATCTCCTTAACCTCTCCTGATTTTTCTATGGATTCTCTCCCCTATTGTGCATTGTCTATATAATTCCTAATAAACATAAAAATGTTTCTTTTTTAAAAGTGCACATGAAACTGTCATAAAATCAATCACATATTAGATAACTAAGAAACATCAGTAAGACACATGAAGTTAAAATATTATAAGCAATAACCTTTGATTAAAATTCAATGAAATGAGAAATTAAATGGAACATGAATGGAAAGTTTACAAAAGAAGTCATATAAATACATGTAAAATCATTTTTTCCCTCTACAGAAATCAAATAATACTAAGATAGAAATACATTTTCATCAATAAAACTAGTTAATTTTTTTTTTTTTTATGCTGAAAGGGCTAGGTCAATGTATGTAATGCTTGTGGGAGCTTAATTTGCTACAGGCTTTGAGAAAAGCAATTTGACAATATTTATATGGATCATTAAAAATGTTTATATACTCTAGACCATTAGTTCTGCTTTTGTAATTATTTTTTTACATAAAATAATCGACAAGACAATCAAAAATTGGTATATAAAGATATTTATTGTACCATTTTAGTAATATGGATAAAATAAAAATATATACATGTTTATTGAATGGTCATCTTATCAGGCTGTTCTAAACTGATGGAATATTATGAAACTCCCCAAATAACAAATTTTAGATATAACCCAGTTACTGAATAATAATAATGATTAATTTATTTTCCTGTGCTAAATAAATGACATAGCATAAGTAAACTATCTATATTTGTGTATCTATATATAGAAGTACTGATTGGAAGGAAAATTTGTTTCACTGAAGACGGAAGTGTCAGAAAAAAAATATCTATATGTGACTGGGAATGATGTGCATATTCTGTAGGTAGAAATATGACTCAACTAGTTCTGGAGAACATACCTCATTGTCTGAGAGAAACCAGATAACGACAGGGACGCTGCATTGTATTGGCATTCTTGTAACTGAAAATATGGGTATAGTCAAGAACAGAGGTGATAGTCAACCAAATGGAGTGGAATGTCCCTCTAAAATGAAATTACAATGACATTATTTCCAGTTTCTTTGATGTATGTCCTACTGCTCATACCCTAAACATGTAATGTGAAATAATATGTAAAATAAAGTGAATAGTTTCGTAGTAGACAACCCCTGGTAGAGTCAGTCTCTCACTGAGGAATAGTCAGATAAAAAGTGTGGGAAGAGTTGGTGTGTTAGATAATATGGGATATGAAGCAAGGAATTTTCATTACACATAAGTGGTTCCATTAAGCAGAGAGCGCATATGCATCTTGGGTTTCATAGACTTCTCTCATTCTGTTGTCAAAGACTGTAAATAACATAGGTGTCCCTGAATCCACACTGCACTGCACAAGGTGGGGTACTGAACAGGAGAGGGCTACACAGAGATAGAACCCTAGAAGTCTAGAGAGAACTGCCTGTAAATAGTCAGCAAGTAACAGTGTGAAGAAATTATGCAAGATCAGGGAAAGATTCATCCAAAAAGATTTGAGGGAACATTACTGAGAATTCACATAACACCAGGAATAGTATCAATCTGGAAAACAACTCAAAATTCAGTGTATTTGACATTTGGAAAGGTCTTGCCTCAATAGTGGGGAAAAATACTCCTGTAGACCTACCAAATAGATCTTAAAAACAAAAATATAGAGGGTCCACTTGTCCCCAGGTAACTTAACCATTGTCTCAAAAGAAAGCACAAGAATATGTATAAGATTAAAGAAATATATAGCACCCAACAAATTAAAATTCACATCTGACATCCAATTAAAGATTACCAGTCAGAAAATACAGGAAAATACAACTCTTAACATGAAGAAAAATAAAAACAATCTAAAATATCTAATAACTGGCAAAAAATATTAGAAATAGCAGGTATAGACCATGGAGCAGTTATAGGTCATGAAAGATTAAAAAGACCCACCATGGACAAGGAGAGGGGAAAACTACAATGTCTGAGATAAAAAAATGCATGGGATGAAATTAAAGCAGATTAGGCATTGCAAAAGTAAACATTAGTGAATTTGAAATTAAAACAATAAAAACTATCAACAATAAAACACAGGGAGAAAAAATAATTTAATCAGTAAGCTATGGGACTTTATGCAGCCTAATATATGTGTAATTAGACTCCCAGAATGAGATGGGTAGGCAGAAATATATTTAAAGAAATAACAGCTAGAAGATTCCAAATTTGGTGAAAATTGTGAATGGTTGTATCCAAGAATCTCAAAAAAAAAAAAAAAATACACACAAGAAACATGAAGAAAATTATACCAAAGCATAATAGGAAAATTGCCCAAAAGTGATAGCCAATGTTAAAAGCTGCCAGAAGAATAAAAAAAGACACGTTACATACAGATTAATGACGATACAAAATAAACACAACAGCGTATTTCTCTTCAGAATCGTTGTAAAAGACACTACACTATAAAAAAAAAAAAGAAAAATAAATAAAATAGTCAACCTAGAATTTTGTACGAGGCAAAAATATGTCTCATTAAAAAAGAAAATTTTTTTTTCAGATATACAAAAGTTAAAAGAATTCATAATTAGAAGAACTGGACTAAACAAACAAGAAAACACAAAACAAAAATCTATTAATTGCAATCTTCCAGGCAGAAGGAAAATCACAACAGGCAGAGAACTGGATCTATACAAACAAGCAAGAGCACTAACAATGATAACTATGTGGGTAAGTGTGTACAGTATTTATCAAGTAGTTGGTATGACAATCGTAATAGAAAGGCCTAAATATTATTACATAGTTATACTATATGCCAAGTGGTAGATTATCACTTGAATATAGACTGTGGTGAATTAAAGATGCATACTCTTGTTGCCCTAAAGCAACAACCAAAATAACACTAGAAAATCTTATACTTAATGTGCAGTAAAAACTTAACCTCTCAATAAAAGGTCTGGCCTTTGCCTCTCCCCCTCCCCCACCACTGCCTTTGGAGACAATCTTCATGTCATGGTCTTGGGCTAGCCAGAGAGTAATAATGTGATTTAGGGTGGGGGAAAGCCACACCAAAAATAACCATTAATGTGATTTGGGTCACATTGTATCAGACGACCTGGAGACTGAAATCAGCCATGTGGGCAATCAATCAATTAAGTGTACCTACTAGAGCCCCAATAAAAACTCTGAACACTGAGGTTCAGGTGAACTACCATGTGAGCAACACTGTGAAGTTTCCCACTCGACACCAGGAAATCAATGAATCCTGACTCCATAGGGAGAGGTTAATGGAAGCTCCACATGTAATCCTTCCCCACACTCCAATGTGCTTCTTCCCTTGACTAACTTTAATCTGTGTCTTTTCCCCATAATAAACTAACTATAAGCAGAATAGCTTTAAGTCAGTTATGTGAGTCTTTCTAGTGAATGATCAAAGTTGAGGAAGATTTAGGAAGCCACTTGTGATGGTTAATTTTTAGTTGTATGTGTCAATACGACTAGACAATAATATCCAGTTATTTAATCAAATATTGATTTAAGTTTTGCTGTGAAGGTATTCTGTAGTTGTGGTTTCTACCCAGGATAAATTGACTTTAAATAAGCGCATTACCTTAGATAACATCAGTGGGGCTCATAAATAAGTTGAAAGCCTTAGGAGCAAAAACATGCATCTTGGAGAGAAAAGAAATTCTGCCTCAAGAATGGAGATTCAAAGCATGCCAGAGTTTCCACCCTACCAGCCTTCCCTACTGATTTTAGCTTGGACAGCTCACGCAATCACATGAGCCAATTCTTTAAAATAAATCTCTTCATATCCTGTTTCCAGTAATAAAGACACCACTGAGAGTCTATGGCATGAGGTAGCAACAGAGATAAACAAATTATCACCATTAGCTAGTCCTTACCAATACTTATTAAAAGGTAAGTTTCTGAGTAAGTTTTTATTTCACACCTTAGAATATTTCTGTCAAAATAACGAGTATTATGAAATTGGCTTTTTGCTTGTAACTATGCTAGATCAAGTGGGGAAAGACTAGGGGTAAGATCAGGGCTTCAAATTCTTTTTTTTTTTTTTTTTTAAGATGTTATTTATTCATCTGAGACAGAGAGAATGAGAGAGAGAGAGCACATGAGAGGGGGGAGGGTCAGAGGGAGAAGCAGGCTCCCCGCCGAGCAGGGAGCCCGACACGGGACTCGATCCGGGGACTCCAGGATCATGACCTGAGCCGAAGGCAGTAGCCCAACCAACTGAGCAACCCAGGCGCCCAGGGCTTCACATTCTTAACTTAAACCTATGTCATCATTTGGTCTGCAGGGACCAGATAACCTTTTCCTTCCATATGACATACTCTGGTCCCTTACACTGATGGCATTGGTGATTGGACCTACTGAGCAAGAAGTAGCAATTATTCTAAACTTCTTGGTGAAACATTTGAAGATCAGAGGATGGAAGTAAGTCTGACAAAAATTCTGACAAAACCTCCCACCTCCATAAAATTTCTAGGGGTCCAGTGGTGCAGGACATGGTAAGATATCCCTTCTAAGGTGGAGAATAAGTTGTTGCACCTGGCCTTTCCTACAACTAAAAAGAAAGCACAATTTCCAGTGGTGCGTGCTACTCTATTTACTGAGTGACCCAAAACATGCTAGTTTTGAGTAGTGTCCAGAATAAAAGAAGGCTCTGCAGCAGGTCCCAGCTGCCTGGCTCTTCCAATTGAGCAGTATGACCTAGATGATCCAATGGTGTGGCAGATAGGGGTTTTGTTCAGAGGCTTTGGGGGTGAATCATAGAGTAGGCCTTGGGGATTTTGAAACAAATGTCTGCCTTTCTCTCAGAAAACTGTTTCCTTTTGAGAAAAAGCTCTTGGTCTACCAGTGAGCCTTAATCAAGACTAAATGCTTAATCATGGGCCACCAACCTGAGCTGCCCATCATGTACTAGATGTTGTCTGATTCACCAAGTCATAAAGTTGGATGTACTCAGCTTCCATCATGAAAGGGGTAGCACTTTTTGTCTGACTAAAATAGATACTTTCTATGGATATAGATTGGCTTTCCCTGCATGAAGTGTTTCTGCCAAAACTGCCATCTGTGGACTTACAGAATGCCTTATCCATGGTCATGATATTCCACACAGCATTATTTCTAATCAAAGAACTCACTTCACAACAAATGAAGGGCAGAAAAGAACCCAAGAGTATGGAACTCACTAGTCTTACCATGTTTTCATCATCGTGGACCCGTTGCCTTGATAGATGGGTGGACTAGCCTGTTGAAGACTCAGTTGCAATGCCAACTAGACTGCAGTACCTCGTAAGGCTGTATTTCTCAAGAAGCTGCTTATGCTCTGAATCAGTGTCAAATAGATGGTGCTTTTATCTCTAGGATTCACAGGTCCAGGAACCAAAGGATGGAAATGAGACTGGCACCACTCATTATTACCCCTACTGACCCACTATCATTTTTCTTTTTAATTTTTTTTACTTTCTGCTCCCACGACCTTCTTTTCCACTCATCTAGAGATTGTACTTCCAAAGAGAGGAATACTTATACTAGGAGACACAATAACAATTGAATTGAATTGAAAGTACAAATCAAAATTACTTTGAGAATTAGTGTTGTTATTTCCAAATTGATACTTACTGATAACATGTATCTTTCATAAACTGTATCTCCTACAGGATAGTAGTCTAAGTTACAAAGCATAATGAAGACATCTGATCTAATACTGTTAGCAAGTTGTGTGAGTCATTCTAATGAATTATCAAACCTGAGGGAATTTTAGGAACCTCTCTATCATAGTTAATTTTTTATCAACTTGTCTTGGCTATAGTACTCAGTAGTTGATCAAACACTAATCTGGGGTGCTTGGGTGGCTCAGCCAGTTACTCTCTGACTTGATTTTGGCTCAGGTCATGATGTCAGGGTCGTGAAATCAAGCCCTGTGTAGGGCTCCAGCTCAGCACTGGGCATGAGCCCGCGTTGGGAGTGAGCCTCCTTAAAATTCTCACTTTGCCCCTTCCCACTCATGCTCTCTCTCTCTCTCTCTAAAACAAACAAACAACAACACAAACAATACCTTAAAAAATGCTTATCTAGGTTTTGCTGTGATGGTATGTTGTACATGTCGTTAACATCTACAATTAGTTGACTTTAAGTAAAGGGGATTATCCTCCATAACATTGGGTGGGCCTTATCCAATAACTGAAAAAATATATCAGTAGATAGCTTCAAACTAGTGAAGAGGTATTTTTCCAGTTCTCTCCAGTATCTCTCCCAAGCGTCCTCCAGTCTAAACACTGTAATTCCAATTAGCCCACATCACCTCTCACCCCTTTGGAGTCATTGGTCGTTGGTGGTTCCCAGTGATCCTGTTTCCTACTGTTCAGAAAACTGCATCCTCCAGTGTCTTGGCCTACCAACATCCTTCCCAGCCAATTTCTTTTTGCATATAGACGATGCCCTTATTTGATATGCCACTTTGATTTGGCCTAGCCACCTCCACAGGGCCTTCCTTTCTGTATCTCTGAAGATAGACCTCCAAAATAAATCAGGATGTGCATATGATCACGGCAGGTAGTGCCCACATCAGAACAGGAATGGAGACCCACTCCCTTTCTCTGATCCTAGGATTCCCCAACCTCACCAGGAGTCGAGCACCACATTGTTGAAGAAGTGGGGTGTGGATCTGGTAACTGGCATGTGGTTTCACCTGCAGCTGTCTTCCCATCTTGAGTCATGGTTATCTCTTCACTCTGCCTTCCACTGCTGCAGAGACCTTCCTGTCTAGCATGGCTCCTCCAAACCTGGGAGATGCTTGGCTTTGTGGTAGCTGAACTTCTGTGTAGGAAGGTATAACCCACTCACCACTGAGCTTTGCCCACAGTCTTCCATGATGTATCCTTGCATTGTTCTGGTGGATGCGTAATGGCATGGAAACCTCTTTGCCAGGAGCCAGGAAATGTGGGTGACTGATGTTTCCTTGGTACTTTTTTTTCCCTCTACACCACTTTCTACAGTCTTGTTTTTAAACAATTTTTGTATCAAAAATGTGTATCTTAGTGTATATCTTTCAGAGAGACAGAGCTTGGAGAAGCACTTCACTGTGGTCTGTCAACTTAGAGAGGACCTTTGAGTATGCTTCATGGGACTTGAGTACCAAGCAATATTACTTAAGATGTTATAATGTGAATTCTCCTGTTGAGGCAACCCTTAGATGCAATCTTCATTCCAAACACTTTATGTGTTTGGAAACTAGTTTACCATCATCTAGTATAAAGAACCATGATGCTTAAAAGACATTGGATGTTTTAGAATTCATTATTTTACCACATATGTTGAATAAAGAAATTTATTCAATGTTCTTTTTTGCCAAAATATTTATAATGTAGTCCCACCATAATCCATCTCCATGGAAATTAGATTTAAATATTTAAATTTAATTTGCAAGAGATTTGATTACTGATTTTTAAAACTGAATTATCCATCATTTAACTAACTACAACTACTTAGGATTAATAAGTAGGTTTTTAAATAAATATAATTAACATTGAGAAAATTATATTTTCTCATTCAGTGTAATTGACATTTCATGTAAAATTCTAATATATTGACCATGTTTTCACTGCATAAATTTGCTATATAAATATATGTGTGTATATATATACCTCCCCCATCTCATATATGTAAATAATATATAAATATTTATATAAGTTATATATATATGTGTATATATACATATATATCTCCCCCCATCTCCCATATGTATATGTTTATATACATAGTTGGCCTACCAACTTCCCTCCCAGTATATTTATATACATACGTATGGGAGATGGGGGGTAGTTCTTACTTCCAGCTCCAGAGATCTAAACAGGACGTGAGGAAGAAGTTTCCAACAGAGGAACTATTCAGCTCTACAGGATCAGAAAACCATAGCTGCTTAATCTGCTCTTCTTCTTGTTCTTTCCTTTCTTATTTCTTTAGGTTCAAAAGTGAAGGAACTACCTGTTTATGTACAAAAAGCAAGCTATCAAAAATGTATTTCATTTCTGTATGTTCAGAACTCAATTCTGAACTCATTATTTGCTTTGAAAAATTAATTCTAACTCTACAAGTAAGTGACGTCTATTTAAAATTAGATTGTAGAAGGCCTTTTTAGATTAGATTAATTTTTAAAGAAAGAAGTTTTGTAAGTGATTCCCTAACACTTCCTTATTATAGTTCTGAGTGTACAGAGTGTGTCCCCTTCTTTGTAGTGACCCCACTAAGAGTGATATTTGGCATTCACCCTGCACCAGGATACTTTTATCACAATATTCACATATGTTGGCTCACAACCTCCTTGGGATCTTCTTGGGTGAGATCTGAACCTGGCTTCCAATGGAGATTGGGAGAAGAGGCAGGAAAATCCAGATAGGCAGGTGGCAGGTGTAGAAAGCAAGGGAACTTACATATGTGGCTTATCTTGGACAGCCGCAAGACAAGGAGATCTCCACCCCAGCCTGCCAAATCTTAACTTTATATAGAGGTCTTACCTGGGCTCAGTCACATACTCAGTCCAGATGGCCTCAACACCACATTTCTATTTCAAAGCTGTGACCTTGGGGCAGCCTGTGGGAGTAAGGAAAGTAAGTGAGATGCACATTCCAGGGACAGAGGAGGTGGTGAGAAGCCTCCAATTGCCCAAGTCCGCTCGTGCATCAGCTGGTGATTATGTCTTCTTGAGGACCTCTACTAACAGCATTGCCCCAAGATCCCTTGCAAATTTAGAATGCATGTGTTGTTTCTTGGAATTCAATCCTGGTTATTGCATAACAGCATATAAACTATTTCACATATGTGGCAAATTGTTTTGTCACTTGCAGAAATCAATGCATGTCCCACTCAAGTATCTGTTCCATTTTGATCTATTTCAAGATTCTTTTCACAATTTAGACTGCAATGATTTTTACCACCAACTGCTTATGTTCACACCATTTTAATAGCAGTTTTAGATCTTTGAGCAACTGGTCAAATGCTTGTTCTGGGTTTTTTCTTTGTAAGTGGGTTCTTTTCTCTGTAATAAGCAAACCAGAGTCACATGGTGCACTAAGAAGAGAATGTACTTACCTTAATAGCCTTATACAATGACAACACACACACATATATATACACACAAATACACACATATAAATTGAAATTTGCAGTAGCTCTGAATTACCAAAATGTGTTTGACTTTTATTATCATTGTGATATTTTTAGTGATCTCTATAGAAATTGAACAGATGGCTTCATGTTATAATGGAGGAACAATTATCGTTAAATGGGTAATGATCTACAACATGTGAAAAAGGGAAAAAAATAAAATTCTTTTTATAGGTTTCCAGGAGATGTTTCTTTTTCATATAGGTAATAATTTTGTGCACTCTTTTATACTTCTTTTGAAAAAAAATTGGCAAAAATACAGATTAAAAACGCACGCATACTCACACTGGCATGTTTGTTCCCAACACGTGTCTCCCTCTTGAAACCCACACCCTCTGTCCTGACAGCTTACATTGCAAAGTCCTGGAAACACACAACCACAAGAAAATGTGGTAAAGGATGCAAATTCTTGTACAAGGTATAAAAAAAGCACAGAAGGAGTTAACTCTTTTAGAGGCTGCTGGTGAGGATAAATCAAAGAACAAAGTTTTGAAGGAATTTGGAGGCAAGCCAGGTTGGAGAAATTAGTATGTGGACATTTAACCAAATCATTCTCAGCAACTGCAAATAGCCAGGCACTGTTCTTGGAATAAAAATAGTGCTTTTAGAAAAGAAGATTTGGGGAAGAGAGAGGATGTCAGAGAAGCAGGTCCCTGGGCTTAGACACACCTTTAGCCCCCCACCTCAATACTCACACCATCTCTTTCCTGGTCTCTAAACTGTGCCTTTTCCTGCTCAGGGATCCCTTGAGATACTAGAGCTGTGTAGGCCACTGCTACAGGCCAGGAAAAACATTTGCATGACTCTCAGGATTAGCATTCAGAAAGAAGGAAAGATAATTCATAGAGCCTAGACAAAATATTAGATTAAAAATGTATATATATTTGTGGGATTTTTAAGGTCATGACTCTTTGTCTGTAATCTTTGGGCACTATCCCAAGAATTACATGCTCTCCAGGAACTACATATGTTATCTTCATATTAATCTGAATGTGAATCCTCTTTCTCATTTCCCACCTGTAGACAGAACTCCCAGTTTCTACTGGGTTCTCTGGAATGGCCATTCTGCTGTAAATAAACTTACCCCATCTTTCACCTCTAGCTCACAGTGGACATATCTTCTCACCCTAACTGAAATATTATTTTGACTACTTTACCTTACTTGAAAGGAGTCTGCCATCTTTCACCCTCTCATACCACCTGGATGGCAAGAGGCTATCATTGCCCTCTGTAAGTGGTCCTTGACACAGTGGGAATGAATCAGACAAGCTCATGCAGGAATATCACTTTCTTGCATTACCCACTCTTTCCCCCTTGTTCCTATCCTGGCTTTCTCTTGGTGATTCTCCCATAGCCACATTTTTTTTCCACTTCTATTCTTGAATAACCTTGTTAACTTAAATATCCAACATCCCCAGCTTTCAGAATTCCTTATACTGCACTTGAGAAACTTATTCCCTTAGCCACTTTCTGGATCTTGCTATTCCAAGACTATTCTACTTCTTCGATCTTAAATTCCTAAGCACTCCAACCCTCTAATTCTGATTAATTCTCCTACCTTTGACCTTTAAACTATAATCATATTTCAGTGTGCTCCAGGACTTCATCAAGACACCCATTCCACTGTACCCACGATTTTCTCCACAAATTGAGACTGCATGACCTGATATCCTTGCCCCTTTTAATAATTTTATAACATATACCTTAGAACCTAAAGTTCCATTAGTTAAGTAGTTGTGGAGAAACTGGAATAGCCGTTCAGGCTTTGGTGACGGCAAATTCCTGAATTCCTATCTGAGTTGGGTATGCTTAAATATTTACTTATACTTTTTCTGCATTTAATATTCATTCTTTTCAGCCAATAGTCTCTAACATTTTTTACTCAAATTCCCTACCAGGTTTCATCATTTTCACAATGACACAGATAAAGAAAAAGGAAGCCCTCTGTTAAGATCTATCTTACCTGTACCTATACCTAACCTGAAAAAAATGACTGAATCCAATCAGTACTGTTCTCTTTTCTGGTATCAGAAGAAGAATAACTTATCCCACTGTCCTAACATCAGAGCCATTGTAAGAGGTCAGTGCACAGAGCTGGAAAATATGGAGAGACATCAAAACATTTTCTTTCTTCCTTTCTTTCTTTTCTTTCTTTTCTTTCTTTCTTTCTTTCTTTCTTTCTTTCTTTCTTTCTTTTTTTTCTTGACAGAGAGAGACACAGTGAGAGAGGGAACACAAGCAGGGGGAGTGGGAGAGGGAGAAGCAGGCTTCCCGCGGAGCAGGGAGCCTGATGCGGGGCTCCATCCCAGGACCCTGGGACCATGACTTGAGCTGAAGGCAGATGCTTAATGACTGAGCCACCCAGGCGCCCCTCATCAAAACATTCTAAGCAGCAGAGGGGCTTATCAGAATCATGGCATGTTTTATCAGATGCATATTTTAAAGAGCTAAGTGGGCAGTATTGTTGAAGGAAACTTGGTAGCAGTCTGGAATAGCTAAGTTCGACTCGAGAGGAAATGCTGGGAATGAAAGGCAGGGTAAATAATTTTAAGTGGCAGGGTCAGAATCATTAAAATGTGATGAGTCGAACTGAGATTAAGTGGAGAAAGCCCAGTGCAATCCTCTCCTAATTTTTCTCTTGAGCTGCCGGGTTGTCACTCAGTGCAACAGGAATCACAGGCCCGCTAGGATTTCCAAGTAAAGATTCTGAGTTCTCTTGGATGCATTAAATTAAAGATACCTCAAGTGTTCCCATGTAGAAACATGGTAGTCAATCAGATGTACTCAACAGATAACCCTGGGTTGTGTATAGAGAGTTGAGATTTAGTTGAAATTTATCATAGTGATGTGTGGCTTCATTCCTGGGTGAGCACCAGTTCACCCAAGCATTGTATATAGAATGAGAAAAACAGAAGGCTTAAGCCAGAGCACTATAGATAACTAACATTTAATGGTTGAAACGAGGACCACGACCCCACAACAAAGACAGAAAAGCAGTAGAAATGAAACCAAGAAAAAGCAGTTTGCAAAACTGTGAGACGAATGAGTGCTAGAAACTGGTTCATCTGTATAGTTTCTAATTCTGGAGGAAATAAGAGTTTTGTTCAGCGTCATGCTCTGTCCCTGTGACATATGTCAAATGGAAAGACAGAAATTCAGTTCTAGAAATGTCAGGTTTAAGTGTACAGTTAAAAAAAAAGTTTTTATTTTGAAATAATTTTGGGTTTATGTAAGAGTTGAAAAATAATGCAGTTCCTGTAAACACTTCAGTGAGTTTTTCTTAATGTCAATATCTTATACAACCAAAGTATACTTATTAAGACCAAGCAATGAACACTGGTACAGTACAATTACAATTCTAGAGCCTCTATTCACATTTCAGCTCTTCCACTAAAGTCCTTTCCAGTAGCGTCTCTTTTATGTTCTAGGATGCAGTCAGCATAAAACATGGTTTTCCTTTGCCATTTTTCCTTAATTCTCTCTGGTTTGTTAGTTACTTGTTTTTCTTTTTTCTTTTATTATTCTGATACTTCTGAAGAATACTGATCAGATATTTTGTAGAATATTTCTCCATTTTGATTTGTCTGACATTTACCATCATAGGCTGAGGCTATGGGTTTTGGGGAAGAACACCACAGAAGTTAAGTGCTCTTATTAGATCATATCAGACACAGTAGCAATGTGTCTTTTCCTTAGCGATGCTAACCTTGGCCTCTTGATTAAAGTGGTATCTTCCAGCTTCTTCCACTGTAAAGTTGCTATTATTCATTTCTCATGCTCTAGTCTCTGGAAGCAGTTCACTAAGGAAGAAAATGTTATTCAGTAAACTCATTTTGGAATTATGGTATTTGAGGACAGGAACCAGGAGTCTTTCTAAATGTGAAGATGTAGGCAAATCTCTGGGGAAAAAGAAAGAAAGAAAGAAAGAAAGAAAGAAAGAAAGAAAGAAAGAAAGAAAGAAAGAAAGAAAGAAAGAAAGAAAGAAAGAGTAAAGATAAATTTGGAATTAACATTCAAGTCTGATTGTGGAAATAAAAATCTTGAATAATAAGGAAATATTGAATAGCACAATTTCCTTCGGACACATAAAGAATTGCTCTAGGTGAGAAAGGAGATTAGCCCCCTCATGAGACACTTTAAGATGCAACTCAGGGCATCAAATAAATGAATGTCACCTAAGCCTCTGGATGACAAGTTCCTCAACAAGGAAATGAAGAATGAGGCCATGTTGTGTAATAGATATATTAATTCTGGTAGTGCTCAACTCCTGTGGCTTTTTTTACTTCTATTTTCACCATTTGGTTAACAGAAAGAAATCTTTCAGTGTTCTTCCTTTAGAATAAGGATTGCAAAGAGGAAAAAAAATAATCATTTTTGAGCTTTTAGGTAGTTTTATTTTTTGATGAAGACAATGTTCTTGAAACCATGGCTTTCAACTAAGAGATCCTCAGAGGAAAAAAATTTGTTTTGTACCAATTCCGAAAGCTTGACCTAAATAGTAAGAACTTAACAATGAAAAAAACAAGCATATTTAGGAAAACAAAATCCATTTACTAGCCAAATGTAAATATGGTTAACTATAAAGTTGAAAGAAGGCAATCAGAGATGATGTGACCAGGGTTGGACAGGTTCCCAGGAAGGGAACTGATGTCAATTCCTGTCATAAGAGCAACTGCAGACAGAAAAAAAATACCCAACTTCTTAGGGTTTGCACAATAGTTGATCCAGGTGTGTAAATTGATACTGTGTGTGGGCAGTAAAGGGTCAATGAGTGAGAGGGGATGAAGAAGCATGTTGCTCTGGGGGCAACTTCTTGGGTCTTTTAAATCCCAGTGTGGCATGAGAAGAACAGTAGATAATATCCATTTCCTGAGAATGGGAAAGTGCAGGTTTGCGTGGATGGAAGGGGGAAGAGGAGGAAGCCTTGACAAATGGAGGTAATGGTGGGGACACAGATACCAGGCTAATGCAGGCAACACAACATTTATTCTGATACCTTTTTCACAACCCAATAGAGAACAACTGGAAAAGAAGAAAAGACCAGAGAAGCATCTCTAACCCTGATGGTAAGTAGTGCTCTCTTGAAATGAGAAGCAACCAGAAAAAGGAGGTGGGCAAGAGCA
The DNA here is from genome assembly GCF_054177405.1 of Leptonychotes weddellii. NCBI lineage: Eukaryota > Metazoa > Chordata > Mammalia > Carnivora > Phocidae > Leptonychotes > Leptonychotes weddellii. Next base: position 87,704,232 of record NC_138380.1, read on the forward strand.
AAGAACGGAGAATCCTGAATTGACTAATTAGTGATTTGAAAGAATTTTAATGAAAAAAAAGTCACAGAGAAACAGCACCAGATGCTCATTAAAGGTGACAAAACAGGTTGTCTTCAGACCACTGTGGTAGGGGAAGAGGCCCCACTATAAACTACTCTCAGCGGGAGCCTGGGTGACTCAGTCGGGTTAAGCACTGGACTCTTGATGTCGGTGCAGGTCGTGATCTCAGGGTGGTGAGATCAGGCACCCTGTTGGGCTCTGTGTTGAGCATACAGTCTGCTTAGGGTTCTCTCTCCTCTTTCTGCTCCCTTACCCCACTCGGATGCTCTCTCTCTCTCTCTCTCTCTCAAAAAATAAACAAACAAACAATAAAACCTGATCTCGACTCCAACTGACAAAGTTGGCTGAGATATAAAGGGACAACAGAGAGGAAACAAAAAGAAGCTATGAGGAAGTGATAAGAGAGAAAGACAAAAAGAGACCAAAGGACCCTGGGGAAATAGCAATTACATGAGGAAGATGATTGAAAACTTCCTGAAGATGGTTTGGCTGTGGGACACAGGGTATCTCGTGGTTTGGCAGCATTACATTTTCTTGATCAAAGAACACAGAGCCCGGGGTTGACTGCCTTTAGGGACAAGGCCTGGTCCCGATGGAAGCCTGGCAAAAATGGGTGAATTCTCTTCACACAGTGGTTGGACGTGTTTTTTTGTGTTGCCTGGGAGTTCACAATTCCCAAGGAATACTGTCTCTGTAATTCCCAAGGTCCAATTTTCAGTTATCAAGAAAGAATGAGACTCCTGGGTTTGTTCAATTATCAAGAATTAATAAAGAACAGTTTTTACATTTAGTTAATTTTTTTTTTATTTTTTTATTCTTATGTTAATCCCCATACATTACATCATTAGTT
>NC_138380.1:87705641-87723037 GCF_054177405.1 Leptonychotes weddellii
GTCTGCTTCTCCCTCTGACCCTCCTCCCTCTCATGCTCTCTATATCTCATTCTCTCTGTCTCAAAAACATAAATAAAATCTTTAAAAAAAAAAAAAATAGAAGTCCTAGCCAGAGAAGTTAGCCAAGAATAATGAATAAAAAGCATCCAAACAGGAAAGGAAGAAGTAAAAATGTCCTTGCAGATGACATGGTCTTACCCAGAAAATCCTAAAGACTTTACCAAAAAACTGTTAGAATAAATGAATTCAGTAAAATTGCAGGATACAAAATCAATACACAAAAATTAGTTTCATTTCTATGCATTAACAATGAACTACCCAAAAACAAATTGTGAAAACAATCTCATTTACAATACCATACAAAACATAACTAGGAATATATTTACCCAATAAAGTGAAAGATCTATACCCTGAAAACTCCAAGACATTGATGAAATAAATCGAAGAACAACAAATAAATGGAAAGATATCCCATGTTCATTGATCAAAAGAATTGATATTGCCAAAATAGCCATATTACCCGAAATAATCTGCAGATTCAGGGCAATCCTTATCAAAACCCCAATAGTGTTTTTCACAGAAATAAAAAAAAAATTCTAAATTCATTTTGAACCAACAAAGACCTCAGTAGCCAAAGTAATCTTGAGCAAGGAGAATAAAGCTGGAGGCATCACGCTTCCTGATTTTGAACTCTATTACAAAGTAATCAAAACAATTTATTACTGCCATGAAAACAGACATATAAATAAATTCAGCAGAATGGTGAATCCAGAAATAAACCCATCCATATACAATCAACTAATCTTTGAGGAAGACACCAAGTACACACAATGGGGAAAGAATAATATCTTCAGTAAGTGGCATTGTTAAAATTGGTTTTCCATATACAAGAGAATGAAACTGAACCTATAACTTACACATTCACCAAAATAAACTCATAATGGAGTAAGACTTAAATGACATGAAACCAAAGAACTCCTAGAAGAAAACAGGTGGAAAACTCCTTGACACTGGTCTTGGCAATAATGTTTTGGCTATGACACCAAAAGCAAAGACAATAAAAGAAGAAAAGAAACACACTTCTGCACAACAAATGAAACCATCGACAAAATGAAAAGGCAACATATAGTATGGGAGAAAATATTTGCCCCCAGCCCCATATCTGATAAAGGTTTAATATTCAAAATATAAAAATAATTCATAAGCCAAAACCCCCAAATAATCCAATTAAACAATAAGCAAAGTACCTAAATAGACATTTGTTTTTTCCAAAGAAGTTATGCAAATGAGTACATGGTACTCAAATAGGTACATGAAAAAGTGCTCACTCATCATCAGGGAAATTGAAATTAAACTACAATAAGATATCACCTTGCGCCTGTCAAGATGACTCTTGTAAAGAAAACAAAAGATAACAAGTGTTAGTGAGGATGTGGAGAAAAGAGACTCTTGGGCACTGATGGTAAGAATGTAAATTGGTGCAGCCACTGGGGAAACAGTATGGAGGTTCTTCAAGGAACTAAAAATGGAACTACCATGTGATCCAGCAATCCCACTTCTGCGTATATATCCAAAGAAAATTAAATCACTATCTGCAAGAGATATCTGCATTTCGATGTTCATTGCAACATTATTCACAATAGCCAATGTATGGAAACCTTGTATTTCTGTATGTATGTATATGTATATATAATATAATATAATATAATATAATATAATATAATATAATATATAATATATATGTATATATAATGGAACATCTTTCAACCATAAAAATGAAGAAAATCCTGCCATTTGCAACAACATGAGTGAACCTGGAGGTCATTATGCTAAGTGAAGTAAGCCAGAGAGAGAAAGACAAATACTGTATGGCATCAGTTATATGTGGAACCTTAAAAAACAAGCAAAAACAACAACAACAACACGAGAGTAGAATGGTGGTTGCCTGCAGGTTGAGGGTGTGGGAAATGGGGAACATTGGTCAAAGGATATAAACTTTCAGTTATAAGATGAATAAGTTCAGAAGATCTAATTTATAGCTTAGTGACCCTTGAACAATATGGGTTTGAACAGTGTAGGCCTTATTCATAGATTTCTCTTTTTTTTTAATAAATATAGCACTATAAATGTATTTTCTCTTCCTTATGATTTGCCTAATAATTAATAATTTTTTCTCAAGTCTGCTTTATTGTAAGAATACAGTATATAATGCAAATAATATACAGAATATGTGTTAATTATGTTATCGATAAGGCTTCTAGTTAACAGTAGGCTGTTAGTGGTTAAGTTTTGGGGGATTCAAAAGTTACATGGGTTTTCAACTGCATTGGGGTTTGGCACCCCACACCCCCATGTTGTTCAAGGGTAAACAGTTAATAAATACTGAATTGTAAACTTGAAATTTGCTAAGAGTAAATCTTAAACATTCACACCAGGAAAAAAAAAAAAAAGTAACTAGTAACCCAGAGGTGATGGGGTTGTTAACTTGATTGTGGTGATCATTTCACAATGTATATGTATAGCAAGTCATCACATTTACATCCCAAATATATGCAATTTTATCTTTCAGTTATACCTCAATGAAGCTAAAAAAATAATAAAAAAATTAAATTAATTTAATTAAATGTAAAAGTTGAGATGGGTATGAGTAATGGAGTTAAAATTAATACAACACTTGCAGTGCAGGGAATGAACCACACACTCTACAGTTATTAATTCAACCTCTTTATTTTTTTTTTTAAGATTTTATTTATTTATTTGACAAAGAGAGACACAGCGAGGGAGAGCACACAAGCCAGAGGAGTAGGGGAGGGAGAAGCAGGTTTTCTGCCCATCAGGGAGCCCGTCGCGAGGCTGGATTCTAGGACCCTGGGACCATGACCTGAGCCAAAGGCAGACGCTTAATGACTGAGCCACCCAGGCACCCCTAATTCAACTTCCTTAAATGACTTATTCTACCTAATTTTCAGTGAAACTGCCAATCCAGTTGAGAGAACGCTGTGACTTGAGAAACCATGTAACTGGCAGAAATAACACACAATTTAGGGGTGCCTGGGTGGCTCAGTCCTTAAGCATCTGCCTTCAGCTCAGGTCGAGCCCCGCATCGAGTTCCCTGTTCCGCGGGGAGTCTGCTTCTCCCTCTCCAATTCCCCCTGCTTGTGTTCCCTCTCTCCCTGTCTCTCTCTCTCTGTCAAATAAATAAATAAAATCTTTAAAAAAAAATTTAAAAAAAGGAATAACGGAATAACACACAATTGAAAACATTTTATTCTTGATCAGTGCATAACTGATAATGTCCTTTCCTGGATACTTTTTTTTTTTTATTTCTGAAAAATTCTCTATTAGCATGAATTAGCTTCATTATTTTTCCATAGTTAGACTGAAGGAAAATACAAATCTACTCACCACCAGTACAAACCATCATCTAGTCCAATCCTCTTTAAATTCTGACCTGATCTTAAATCTCAGAATAAAACTAATATCCGTATTTTGGCTAAAACAATATTGGTGCTATTTAAGATTATTCTTTAATACAATTTTGTTCAAAATAAAATGTCACATTTATAAATTGCAGAACCAAAATTATATACTCCACTGTGACTACTCTGGAGATTCATTATTCTTTGTTTTGTATTATGATTTTAGCTTTCATTCTTCCTATTCTAGGTTTATTTCACTTATTAGTGTTTATTTTGTTTACTTGCATTTCTGTTTGCAAATCATCATGAATCAATTTTTGATACACGATGAGTCATAAACATAAATGAATAATGAGATATAGTTAGATGGATATGACAGTATCAAATTCATTTAAATCAGAACATATTCGATAAGATTGTACTAATTAACTTTTTCTTCTGAGGAAATCACAAATCAAATTTCTCATCAAGGAAAAGTTAATTTAGTTGCCTATGGCTATATTTAATGACCCAATGGCATTTGCTTTAACTTTATGGGCTTAGATATTCAAGGTTAGTGTCCCAGAAGCTGTTTTATTTTATTTTTTATCATTCTGCCTTCATTTTGAATAGTAAGCAATAATTCTGTTCTTTAAGTGAACAAATTAAAGATAATTTAGGATGTTCTATGCAAATAGAATTTCTAGAAAAATAACAAAATAATCAATGTAGTGACAAATTTATTCACAGAACTAAATTTTTTTGTTTTTGTTATTGGTTCTGTTAAATAAACACACTTCTCATCAGACTGGTACTGAGCTCTGACATTAGGCCAAAAGATTTTAACAATTGGCAGAACTTCCTGACACTATACCAAAAAACGACCTAGGAAAATCAGACATAGTTCAAGGTAAATTGAATGGCTTCCCTCTTCGGGTACAAGACAGGTGTGATACTCAGCAGTTTTGATGTGAAATGTATAATTAACTGCTCTTTTCTTTGTACTGCCTAAATAGTAAGTCAAAAAGCATGCTTACAGTACAATACCTTTTGGCATTACCATTTAGGCAGAACAAAGGAAGGAAGGCCACTATCACTGACAAAATTTAATACTGTTCCAAAGATTCTAGCCAATAAGGTAGATTGAAAAGTAAAACAATAAAGATATAGAAGACAGCAGGGACACCTGGGTGGTTCAGTCAGTTAAGCATCTGCCTTCGGCTCAGGTCATGACCCCGGGGTCCTGGGATCCAGCCCCGTGTCAGGCTCCTTGCTCAACAGGGAACCTACTTCTCCCTCTCCCTCTGCTCCTCCTGCTTGTGCTCACACTCTCTCTGACAAATAAGTGAATAAAATCTTTAAAAAAAAAAAAAAGGTAGAAGATAGCAATATCAGGAAAGAAACAAACTTATTGTTACTTCCTCTCTCTCCTAGCCTCAGATCCGTCCTAAGTGGCCCCAGCATGGTGGCTTCAGGGCAGTTGGACTGATAACATATTGACTCAGGACCCTGAAGAACAGAATGGAAGCTGTACTATCCTGTAAGACCTAAGCCTTAGAGGTCACTCAGACATATCAGAGGTCAATTACAGGGACCTCACTAGCTGAGCCTGGACCTCCTCAAGAGAGATAGAAGGTCACATTGTAGACAAAGGCTAAATCTGGGGGAGACTGTTGCAGCTCTCTTTAGGAAATACAACCTGCAAATATAGTGTTCTACCTGAAAACAAAAACAAAAAACTAGCAACTGAAACAACGAAATCTCTGTAGAGCTATTAAAGGGACCCAGCCATGTGCTTATATGACTTATATTACTAATCAGAAAGCAATTATTCCACAATAGGGAGAAAGATGTCCAATTTATATAGCAACTAAAACTGAGGGTGTGTGTCTGTTTTAATTACATATTAAGTAATATGATATATTCATATCTATCTACATTACATGACACATGATGGAAATCAAAACACTTTATTGAGAGTTGATTTGTCTTTAAGGATTTGAATACTTTCAGAAGTAAGCCAAATTTCTGAATGAAAATAGTAATTTTTGTACAGATATACATATATTTCATATATTTCAATGAAATTTCAAGGAAGTTTAATTTTTCAATAAGTCAAAATTATCCTAAAGAACATGTGTGAAAAGAGATATATGAAACTAGCAAGGTCCCCTTTGGCAAAAAAGTATGAAGAGGGAGAATTTTTATTACCAAATACTAAATAGAGAGTAAACTACAATTATTAAAGTTATGTCAGTTATAGAAATAATCAGCTGCCCAGTAGAATAAATGAACATTGCATACATAACATAAGTACAAATAAGAATTGGATATATGATAGAAATGGCATTTGAAATCAATAGGGAAAAAGTTGGATTATGTAATTATTTAATAAATAAGGCTTGCTATTGGGAAAAAAGAAATTACAGATGTGTAGCTCACATTTGAAAAACAAGTGACTAAATTCCTGTTGTATTAAAGAGAAAACTGTAAAAATTAAATCATAAAGATAAAAAATATATAGAGGTTAATACAATAGAAATATAACACATCACAACACAATCATACATGTATATATAGCCAATCACAAGCTTATAGTCTCTTTTAAGGAAATTGTTGATAATTTGTAAATAAGTATAATAACTATAGCTTAGTAAAATAAAAGCACACAAAAAAGAGAGAGAAAATCAAAAGATTAAGACTTCATATCATATGAAGCTTTAAAAGCAGGATGTAGAAGAGGAATACAGTAGCCTAAATATTGTCATAATTACGAAAAGGAAATTTAAAAAAGAAATACAAACACTCTAACTCAAAACACATATGTTAGCATTATCTATATATTGTCATTGCTGTTATAAGCAAAGTGACAATGACCAAAAGAAATTATAAAGCACAGTGATCAGATGCAAGAAAGTAGGTTCTTTTATCTTCTGCCTGTGGAAATTATAAATCAGTATATTCTTTCAGGAAGGCATAGCAATGCATTAAAATAAATATGTTTTTGCACAACCAATTTCTGTCCTAGGAATTTATTCAAATAAAATAAAAGTGGTCATGCAAAACTGTTTTCCCGTATTGACTCTTAACTATGACTGCATATTGGAACCTCCCTTGGAAGTTTTAAAAAGTTTCTGCCGGACCCACACCTAGATTTTCTGAAGAAATGGCCTGGTCCCTTCTTTAAAGACTTGTAAACATTCTCGTGTAACTCAAATTTGCAGTCAAGATTGGACAACAATCTATCTAAAAATATATTCAATAATGTCTTGCTTATACTAATGGGTGATGTTGAAGTAAACTGGATCCTAGGAGAGTAGCTAAATGCGGTAAAGTATTAGTATGATGACAACTTTGAATCATTAAAACATAATATGGCTGAGAAATAATATAAATTATTTTAAACCCACACACTAATTTAGAAATTATGCCATATTTACAGTATTCCATATTTCTACCCAGTAATATGGTTTGTCATTCTATTTACTTACCTCCATTCATACACTCAATAAAGGTACATACATTCATTCTTCAATATTCCATTAATTTTATCATTATTATTTATTAGTTTGTTATTCAAGATGGATACACTTTTCCCAAGACAGGTCTCAGCTAATTATTGCTAATATAAAGAAAAGTTATCACATTTGACAAATAACTTATACATTATTACTTTTAATAATTTTTTCAATTGATCCTTATCAGTGGGTACGTGCTTTATTTATTTTTCTATTCCTTATTTCTTGACAAGAAATTTTTAAATCACTTTAATGAAGATAGTTTGTTGGCATGATTTTCAAACAACTGTGTTTTGAGAAAATATCTACTTCAGATTTTGGAGGTCATTTTACCATGAAGTTAAAGAAATTGTATCAAATTATTACAGAATTTTATTTAATGATGATCTATTTATTGATCATCTGTATGATTCCAGTTATGCTAAAATATCCTAAAATTATCAACCTTGCATTAATATGATTGAAAAGTAGTTGGCATAGAGGAGAATTATTTTAACATATTTGTCAATTTAACTTGCTGATAGGTTTTAAATTTTTTTAACATCTGTGTTCATAAGTCTATAGAGTTAGATTATCATGCTATGTCAGTATTTATTTTAAAAAATTGGCATTATCGTTTTATCATTGATGTAGTTCTAATGTTCAACTTGAGAAAATTTGAAGGCGTTTGCTTTTAATTATTTTTCCAAAGATTCTGTAATGACCTACGGGGTTATCTGTACCATTGTTTCAAGAGTTAAGTGGTGCCCGTATGACCCACAGCAGCACTTTATAGCATTTCTGGAACTGGGAAAGTGTCACTAAATGCAATATGTATCTGGTCCCTTCTGAGTGTTTGGTCATATATTCATAACTCCTGATTTTCCGACTGTGTAGGTCAGACCTCTTCAACTCCCCATTTGACAGTAAGTTGGATGCCTCCAATATATCCTCTGCTCCAGATCCTTCTATCATTCTCAGAATGTTTCTCCAAATTTCCCTTCCAACACCTGAGAAAGAGACTGTGACTTTGTCCATCTACAGATTATGCTTCTCAGGTAAAAACTGTTGCCTAAGTAACTATGAGAGATTTTGCACAATTAAAACATTCAAAACCTGAGTTGGTTGTTCAACAAAAGTGAGAAGACTTCTTCTAATGATGTTCAAATAGGTGTCCACACGGCTGGGATCAAACCATAAACACCTCCTCCACAATAGGGGTGCATTTAGTTCACTTTGGGGAATATGTCCCCAAATTATTTTTATCTGAATTTTGGGGAATGCAGAAGTTAGTTAAAATTGTTGGGATTTTCTTTAAAAATTGTTGGGGTTTTCTTCCATATTAGTTTGTGTCAATGTCTTCATTACACTGTTCTCCACTCTTGCTTAGGTTGAAAGATTAGGGGGCCCAGGGGTAAAATTTCTCCCCTTAACCCTACCTCATTCCTTTAATTTTTCATGCTATTGCCAATTTCTGTCTTTTATATATATATATATTACCCAGCATATATTTTAAGGCAAACTTTAGACAGTATTTGTCTAGCAAAACATTTCAAACTAGAGTTAACTTCAGATTCTGACTTCTTCCTGAGAACTTGTGATGCAGTTAAAAAGTTAACCTCAGGGATTAAAGTTGTCTTCCCATAATCAGTGGAATGTTCCTGATACTCACACACCCTTGGGATCTGAATCTATTTAGCTGATATTAAATGCTTTGTAAAATTTAAAATAGTTCACAGGGCCTTTTTTTTACTTACTGTGTATACAGAAATAAACCAATGTTCCTTTCAGGTTTTTTGTATTCTGAATATCAAAGTGAAGCTGGAAGACTATTAAGAAACTCTAGGTCGTGCACACTTCATTCAGTATCAGTTTTAGCCTTTCCAATAAAGTAAAATTGCTATTGGATATTATAGTAAATGATCCCTTACCATGTAGGCAAGGTGAGATGGAAATAGCAACATTTATAGAGTGAATTTTAGGATTCCTGGGGTAATTCCATCATAATCAAAAAGTACAATCATATTTGGTGGAAGATTAGGTCAAGCTTATTTATTTAAGCTGAGTTTGGAGTACAAAAGATTCATATTAAATGTCTTGATCCATTTCAATGCTATTTTTCATGCCTGTCATGTCCCCTTGGGCCTTCTGTTTTTTGACACAATCGCTTGCCAGTTTGAGGAGTCTTGATTTTCCTTTAAGTACGGATGTCTCTCCAACTGTATTTTCTTCCATTCTTTCCAGTATTCTCTTCAAAGATCATTTATGTTATGCTAAGATAATGAAAATTATTCAGATCAAATAGTATTAAGAAGAAAGTGGAATGAGTGCTTCATTAACAGCAAGCCTATAATAATTAAACACAATTTAAATAGGTAAAGGTAGAGGAGAAGAGAATGGCAATTTACAATTATCTGAAAGCTATATACCACGGCTTTAATAAATAATAACAATTACAATGTAGAGTGACTATCAGTATGCACAGTAGAATATAAATTTTAATTAATAATATATTAGTTTCCTATTGCTGCTGTAACAAATCACCACAGACTTAACAATACCAATTTATTATCTCATAGTTCTGAAAGTCAGACGTCTGCAAAGGGTCTTATGGACAAAAATCAGTGTTGGCAGAGTTGTGTTTCTTCTGCAGACTCTAGAGGAGTGTCTTGCCTTTTTCAGCCTCTGGTGGCCATACACCTTCTCAGCAAATGGCCCTTCCTCACATCCCTCCAACCTCCGCCTCCATCACCAACAGTCCATCTCCAACTGAAACCCTCTATCACACTCTCTGTTAGAAGGACTCTTGTGATTACATTGGACTCACTCTTATAATTCAGGAAACTCTTCCCTTTCCAAAATCCTTAGACTAATCGTGTCTGCAAAGTCCCTTTTGCCATGCAAGGTAACATATTCACAGGTTCCATGGATATGGGCATGGACATCTTTGGGGGTCAACCTATAACAAATAGTTATCATATATTTTTCTCATTAATTATTAAATGATGTAAAAATCCAAAAAAATAAAAATAAAACCTCATTTATATGGGCCATATAATAGGAGATGAGTGGGTAAAAGTCAGGAAAAAAAAAATCAACGTATCTGCATACCTTCATTTCAAAATCTTTACCATTATTGTTATTTTACATACTTGTTTTACTCTTTCTTGACATTTTTTTATTTTATTTTTATTTTTTACATGGTTTTAGTCTTTAATTTATAAAATATCTGATATGTGTGTCCTAAGAAAAGTAATTGTTTTATGTTGTTGAGAAAAAATGAAAATAGAATAAAAGTAAGCATAAATTTAATGTTTATAAAATACTTAATATCAGTAATACCACTATTCTTGTTTTTATCTTTAATTTGTAATTAATCAGGTTTGCATGTGTTAGTGCCACTTTTACCTCAAAAATGGATATAATTTAAATTATAATGAATAAACATTGATGTAAATGTGCTAGTAGAGGTTCTATCTTTTCTGATGATACTGAATTTCTGATTTGTTAGTATTTTAACTTATATTTCTTAATATATCATTAATACATTCACAATAATAAGCCACATTTTTCTAAAAATTACTGTTGAAATTTCAAGATATACCCAAAGTTAGTCGTTAATTTTTACTGAATACCATTTTAACTTTTAAGCAGGAAAATACAAATGCAAATACAAAACTGACATTAGTGTTTGCAGTGCATTCTAATTTTTAATAGATATGTTATCAAATTTAGAAGAATCCGCCCAGCTATGATCAATCATTAGCTACTTAGCAAAACATTTTACTACTGCTAAGATAATTGACACATAAAACTATTATCAATGCTTGTTGTTACCATGACTAGACTCTTCTAATAACTAAAGAGAAGTGATAATTTTAGAAGTATTACATTAACATCTGTTTACTCTCATAAGCTATGACACAGCTATTTTGAAATACTTATTTCATAAGGCTTTGTCATTTTTTGTCTAATCTCTCAAAATTTTAGTACATTGTAGTACATGGCCGAAGTATATCCTTGAAGAGAGAAATGTAGGATGCATATAGATGCACTTGGCACTAACTAAATAAGTAGAAAATTAGTGTGGCCTACTTTTCTTCACTTAGTAGAAGAAAAATGTTGCATATCATATTATTAGCTGAATAATGTAAAGTAATGCATCTTTTAGTAAATTCAGTAATTATTCAACGCTGCAGCAGAAAACTGGATATAACAACTCTTTAAAATAATTTATTGCAGAAGATCAGATAGTAGTTTCTTGATTCATATTTTAAAGTTAACTACTGTATCTCCTAGAAAATGTAAGTAAATAAGAATGAAATGAATATATAACAAGCATTTTGAGGGTCTGGAAGTATGGACTTCATCTATTCATGGAAATCTTTAGTCAATTTATTACTTTATGCTGTTTTCCACATGGTAGATTTTGAATTTATCAGTAGTTGCAGTTCACCAATAATACAATACACTTGAAAATTAGGTAACATTGTTAAGAGGAATTTTGATAGAAAAATTATTTTATAAACACTTTGGCATTAATTTATGATTATTTACTGACTATCTACAGTGTGTAGAAAATAATTACACACGAAATGAACAGTTACTAGGAATAAATTCATGGCATTTTTACCTGAAAAGTGGTGCTCTAGTTCTTTTTATTTAAAGCAATAATAACATGTTAAGAAACGGACAATTCTGGGGGCACCTGGGTGGCTCAGTTGGTTAAGCGACTGCCTTCGGCTCAGGTCATGATCCTGGAGTCCCGGGATCGAGTCCCATATCGGGCTCCTTGCTCAGCAGGGGGTCTGCTTCTCCCTCTGATCCTCCCCCCTCTCATGCTCTCTCTCTCTGTCTCATTCTCTCTCTCCAATAAATAAATAAAATCTTAAAAAAAAAAAAAGAAATGGACAATTCTGTCCTCAAACATTTGCTTTTCCAAGATAATATACAACTGGTTTTAAACTCTTGCTAATAAAATAAAACCTATTAAATATTACAATACCTTGTACACATAAGTGTTTGACAAGAGGTATAGTAAACAAGATTCTCGGGTTAGTAATGAGAGATCCAGAAAGTTGGAGTGTCCTTGGATAAATCACTTTAATAATACTACATAGGAATACAGCATGGTGCTGGTGGTGGTAGTTGGAGGAGTATAAACTGAGTGTTTTGGGGGTAAATACTTTCAAAAGTACTTTACACATATTTAATGACTAAATATTAAATTTAACAATTTTATATTTTAAGTATCTAAATATTTAATACTAAAAATTCAAATATTAATATTTAAAATAGTTTCATTATTTAATATTAAAAAAAGAAAGGTGGGTGTGATTATCCCCATTTAAGAAATGAGGAAGCAAATACTCTGAGATGCAAAGCAACTCAGACAAAATGCTAACCCAGACTTTCAGAGCACATCCAGAGCCTTTATTATAATTTTGAAGGTATTTACCACTCTTAGGTTACAAAGGGCCTTACCTTTAAATTAAATTTGCTTACATAAAATAAAGTAATTTGTTGGTTTCAATAAATAAAACCCAGAAAAGTGGGTTAGAGATACAACCAGACTGCCAGGACTCCATTTCTCATGACTGTCTCTTGTCTCTATTTTTCTCAGCATGTGTGATTCATACTCTCAAACCTTCTGTATCTATGACACTAGAAGCAGGGATGTGGGAAGAGCAGTACGTGGGGAAGACCCAGCTAGATCACTTGACCGTTTCGAGGTTAACCACTGTTGCCTAGCAATATGATTATCCCCTTCTGTGTGTCTGGGCCACTTTCTTACCTTGGGGCCAGAGTACTTAGTGTCATAGTTTGAATGAATGAGGAGTGGCTCTCCAAGAAAAAGGATGTTCTGTTCTTGATATAAGAAACAATAAACACTAAACACAGTCAGTTCTTGGCTGCCAGGTGTACACACATACATGCAAATGTATATCAACACCTTTCTTTAATAATTCTAAGTCTGTTCCTTGTGATTATAAGACAAAAATGTAACATACCCTCAAAAACACACTTATTCAAAAACTACAACTAGTCATTAGACTAAATTTTAGGTTCACAATCTCTGGGTCTTTTCTATTTCTCTCAATCTGAACCTCATATGGCTTCTCATATAATTTTGAAATCTATGAACCAACAACATATTTAATTATTCTTCACATACTCACTTAAAAATGGTAGATGACAAATAGGTTGTCTTCAGAGAAAACTCCCATTGAGAATAGCGGAAACGGTAAGAAATGTGTATATCCAGTCTAAACTTTATACCAAATAATTCATTTATGTAAACAAATAGTTATTGAGCCTACTATGTGTCAGATAGTATTCTAAATACTCAGTAAAAGATAGGAAGGAAAATAGTAAAGTTCGCTGTCTTCAACAAGCTTGCACTCTAGTAAGGGAAGAAGAAAATTAAAGACACTAACTAACTAAATATGGAAGTAAATAAAATGTTATGAGGACAATAAAGCAGGAGAGTTAGTTGACTGGGGGTGACATGGTAACTTTAGGTATCATTGGTGATGAAGAAAAGTATGAGACAGAAGACTTGATCAATGAGGAAGAGCCATCTATATGGAGATCAATGAGAAGAACATCCCAGGAAGAGGAAATAAAATCTTCCAACTCTCAAGATTTGTGGATTCAAGAAACAGAAAGAAGGCCGATGGGTGTGAGAGCATACATGGGATGAGGCAGAGTAGCAGTTTCGGTCACAGAAAATAGAGTTCTCACACTTTTAGGTCTTGGAAACCATATGTTAGAATTTAGATTTTATTCTAAGTGCACTTTGGGAAGTTAATGGAGGTGTGTAAACAGACAAAGCATTTATGTGTTTCATATTTGTAATAGAATAATAGATTGTTGTGGTCAAGTTGAATATAGGAATCTAAGAAGGAAATAAACTAGGCTAAAATACATAGTTTCTAAAGTGATTAAAATAATCAAGAAGAAGAAAGATATTTACTGTAGGAATAATAAGACCTGCTTAAGTGTTGAGCCTGGGTGGACCAGTACCAGAGACAAATCCTAGGTTTGAAGCCTGAGGTATTTAGTGAATGGTGTCATTTAAGGAGGGATATGTTTGGGGAACATTTATTTCTTTATGCACAAGTAAAGCAGCCAGAAACCTATTGCATATACAAGTAAAGATTTCTTAAGGAAAGGTATAACTGTTGGAGATATGAATTTGGGAATTATTAGCAAATATATTTGAATTTACCTGGGGAGGGAATATAGTCAAAAAAGCAAAGTCCTTCAAAGGTTGCAGAAATTCACTTCACTCGTAAACATTGGATTCCTTGGCCAGCCAGTCTAGCTGCCCCAGATTCTACACAGTGAAGAGAACCAATAGGCCTATTGTCTTCCATGGCCACATATGAGAAAGCACTATGAAGTTACTTCTTTAGATGTCTAGTGACATAGTGGGCAACTGCCAATGGTTTCCAGACACCAATCATAAGATGGCACTCAGGAGAGGAATTGGGTCAAGAAAAGAAGGCAGGGCCCACATATTCAAGTATAAGAAGTTGAAAGCTGAGCAATGGAGACTTTAGGGTGTTAAAAATTGAAACTGGACATGCCTGGTCAAAGGTTTAGGTTCAAACTACAAAGTCTGTTTCTTCCTCCTGATATATCGCACATATTTCTAATATATATTATATCTATATCTGTATCTATGCTGCTTTATTATCTCAGAAATATGGTATCTATCTCCAGATACCTAGTAAAAACATGTTAATTTCCTTTTCCAGTAGGAGAACATTAATATTGTCCCATTATCACTATAAACTTAGATAATCTAGGGCTTAAAATCTAACAATAAAAATCAAGGTTATCATAACACTTTATCACAGTCAAGGCCACTAGGGAAGTAAGGTAATATAAGTTAAGAGAATTATTTGGCTTGGTAGAATCTTAAGAATTGTTCTTGACCTTGGGTTGTGCATCACCAGCAAACATATCCATGGTTCCATGACCAAGTTCGAAAATGAACCTGACTCTCCAAGTGATATTCTCAAAGAGTCTGTAAGTTTCAGAATCAATATTACTCTAAAATCAGTTCTATCTTCTTGATCAATGTTGCCACCATAAACATTGGTAATATTGGGGAGTGTATAAGGAATGGGGAGCTTTCCTTACTAAGAAAGTCAGCTTATGGCTTCTACAATTTCCACTTTTTCCTAAGAAACCTTGATCCTTTCTTGTTTAGTTGAGATTTCTTGTTTGATGATCTTCATCATTTACACATAAATATTGAAGACCATGGCCTTTAGTTGACCTTTCGAAGCTATAGGCTAAGCCATGGTAATTTTCAGTTTACAATAAATAAATATTCTTGCTTTTTTCATGTACGTGCTTCTTTACAAAATATTGTAATTTGGTAAAAAAAGATAAACCATTTTATAGATAAATTAGTTTTCAAACCTATTGAGTTTTGAGATTTGCTTGCAATGAGTTGGTGGAGGGTGCAAAGTGTGAACATTTAGTGCTCTCTCTAAGATTCCATATCTGACCTCTCTGTGACTACTAAAATGATGGCTTAACAAAGGCCAATTATATATTTGAGAAAATTGCCAATAGATTGGTCATTTAGCAGTCATTCTGCAGGTCTACTAAATGTCTTCGGCTGGGGACAGAGTGGTAGCCAACACAGTATATATCTTGACTTCTACATGCCTACATCAGAGTCCAGAGTGCTAACCTCTACATGCCTACATCAAATAAGTGTAATGGCCAAGCTAAACAAAATTGAAATATATTATTCAGAATTTATCATGTATTTCTAAACTTGCTAATGGAATTGAATATGCCTGCTCTGCAAGAGGAAAGGGTTCTAGAATATCATGGCAAAATGTTCAAGGACAAGGAAAATAGGCTAATGAAAGAAGCAATTAAAAAAAACAGATCTTTGGAGAAACAGTATTTTTAAGGATCCAGGCAGAAATGATCTGCCAAAGATCTTTTTAAAGAAATGTGTCACCTTGGAAATTTGGGGATGCTAGTATCCTACTCTCTAGGCTTAAAGATCAGAAGCAACCATTTACATAGTCAACTAACTAAAAATGTTTAAATAGTGTGCACCATGAGAGGAAATATATTCATATTGAACAGGATTATCTCTGCAGTACCAGGAGAGGCAAAATATCCTGGGTTATTATTAGACTCAACTGAGTCTAGTTATATTAAAGAAATATAGCTTTATATTATTTGTTTTAGCTTATATTAAAGAAAATTCAAACATCTTACCCTGGATATGCTTTGATTTGTAGTGCTCACCTTTAAGATTGAATGCTTTAAATTTTAATCTCCATAAAATAAAATTCCCATGAAATATCAAGATTTTTTGTGGAATTAGATAACTTTTAAAAATTGAAGTCTATGCAGATAAGAATAACTTGAAAATACATTTGAATAAGAGATTAAAACATGGGAAACTAGCCTTACAGTTTATTAAAATATACTCTAAAGCTTTGGTAATCAAAAGAGTATGATCTTTTCAAAGAAATAAAATAAAAAAAATAAAATAAAATAAATAAGTTCATGGGTGCCTAATAACTTAAGACGTCATAAAGTAGAATTTAAAATAATTCTGGGGAGATGGATTATTTTATGACTTATGTTTAGGAAAAAATGGTGGGAAATTATTTTAAACACATTATATATAATAAGACCAATTTTCTTAAGCTTAGAAAGTTTTACAATGAAAAATTCTTCATAGAACACTAGGCAAAGTATATAGGCAAATAGTATACTGATTAGAAAGCAAATATAATTAGTTAATGAGTCTGTGAAAAATGATTCACAACATAAAACAAATATAAAAATTAAGGTATCAATGACATTGGGTGTTTTATCTGTCAGTATAGGAAAGATTAAAAATTATGACAATACTCTCTGGGAAGAGAATCCCAGAGACAGAATCCCAGAGAACTGTTTAGACAGTTCCAAGATTTGCCATAATCATCTATATCCATTATGTTTTTACTGTCTTTTCATTTATTTCCTTTACTGTTGATTCAGTAGCTTATGTTCCACCTGCTGCCTGGAATGTGGGCTAGCAGAGATGGAGACGTGTATTCTGGTGCTGGCAAGGATGACCTGTCGCATGTACCACAAAAGGCAACTTGAGTGGAAGCAATTTATCATTGCAAGGTTGCTCAAAATTTCCTAAAGGATTCGAGTGGTTTTACTCCATCTGAGCCTTTATTCTTTAACTTCTCACCATTGTTGTTACAGATAGGAATAGAAGAGAATTCAGGCTTTTTACACAAATGTTTAGAAAGCCCATCTCAGGAGCAAGATGGCGGAGGAGTAGGAGACCTGGATTTCGTCTCCTCTCAGGAATTCAGCTGGATAGGGATCAAACCATTCTGAACACCTACAAACTCAACAGGAGATCGAAGAAAGGAATAGCAACAACTCTCTGAACAGAAAAGCGACCACTTTCTGGAAGGTAGGACGTGCGGAGAAGTGAATCCGAGGCGATATT
>NC_138380.1:87723537-87746898 GCF_054177405.1 Leptonychotes weddellii
AGGGTTCTAGAGGGGAGGGGGGTGGAAGGATGGGTTAGCCTGGTGGTGGGTATTGAGGAGGGCACATTCTGCATGGAGCACTGGGTGTTATGCACAAACAATGAATCATGGAACACTTCATCTAAAACTAATGATGTAATGTATGGGGATTAACATAAGAATAAAAAAAAAAAAAAGAAAGAAAGCCCATGTCAGAAAAGGAGAGAATATGTAAATGTTAAATGTGAATTAGTTCACTGGTAGTCTAGTTCCCTTGACTAGAAAGTTAAGTGTTGTCTTCCTCAGTCATCATGGAGGTAAATCCCAGCGATGAAAGGAAATAATTTTAAATGATTTTAGAATAAATTATTTTGATTTATTTTCTTAACTGCTCAAGGTTTCTAATATCAGAGACGTGGCTTACAAAGAAAAATTTACTTGTTTCACATCTCTTTTTTGGAAGGGCTACATAAATACTATTTTTGATCCTTTGCCCTTAATTATTGCTTCAATGTAGGATGTGGGGAGAGGATTCTCCACGAGTGTCTCGTGTTTTTTGACATCTTTTTTATTTATTTAGTTAGTTATTTGACAGAGAGAGAGAGAGAGAGAGAATAAGCATTGGGAGTGTCAAGCAGAAGGAGAGGGAGAAGCAGACTCCCTACTGAGCAGGGACCCCGATGCAGGACTCGATCCCAGGACCCTGGGATCATGACCAGGGCTGAAGGCAGCCACTTACTGACTGAGCCACCTAGGCATCTCTTTTTATATCTTTTGACCAGAGGTACTGGCTGCTGTTGTTTCAGGTTATCTTTCCAAGGATGTTTGCGGAGTGAACTGTCTTAGAATAGAGAGACAGGAGTAAAGGGCATGTTTATTAGCTCTCCAGTATGATAAATATAAACATACTGCCCACCTCCAGGACAAAGGCCAGGAGGCCTGCTCTCCACTATGAAAGACTTGGGTCTGCTGATATTCAACTATTGCTATGTCTGTATTAATCTGTCTTTTTCCCTCTGATCAAGGTTTTGTCTTCTACCTGCATCCAAACGATTAAGGCAAACTAATTTGTTACCTTGCTCTAAAAGTAAAATATCAAACCCTTCACAGTTCTTGACTGTTTAGGAGATGAGAATGCAGTGGTGTTACAGATGTGTCTTGATGCAAGAGAAAGGACAAAGGAAGGCCTCTTAGAAACCAGTCCATGGAGGGGAGAGGGGTGGGAGGATGGGTTAGCCTGGTGATGGGTATTGAGGAGGGCACATTCTGCATGGAGCACTGGGTGTTATGCACAAACAATGAATCATGGAACACTACATCTAAAACTAACGATGCAATGTATGGGGATAATATAAGAATAAAAAAAATTTAAAACAAAAAAAAAGGAATGAACTATGGACACTTGCAGCAAGTGGGTATATGAGGCTAAGCAGAAGAAGCCAGACTGAAAAGCCTACCTATCATATGATTCCATTTATTTGACATTCTGGAAAAGAAAAAACCATAGGGACAAAGAACAAATCAGTGCTTATCAGGGCCTAAGGGAAGGAAGGGGGTTGTGACTCCAAAGTGGCAGCATGAAGAAGCTTGTTTGTCTGGTAGAACCGTATCTTGATTATGTTGGCGATTACATAACCCTAAGTATTTGTGAAGGCTCTTAGTACTGTATACCCCCCCCCAAAAAAAAGTGAATTGTACTGAATGTAAATTTAAAAATAAAAATACATATAATAATAAAAAAAAAAGAAACCAGTCCATGGAAACCAGCGATGAACATGTTCATCAAATTGTGTTATCATATGGGAATAAATAGTTGTCTGCTGGATTGCTTACTCAAAAAGAAGAACCGGGAAGGTAAATAAACCCCTAGGGCTAGCAGCATCTGAGAGACTATGTTGTAGGCATCATTCATCAGTGCCCCTGACTCATCTAGGTCTCCCAACAATTGTAAACGACACTCTTTCCAGGGGGCACCATGTGTGCCCTTAAAATTGTACTATTTGTTGAAACCAGACATTAACTTGCCCCCCCACCTACCCTCAAGCAAAACAAAACAAAACAAAGCAAAGCAAAATAAAAAACCCTGATATAATGCACTTTGGGGCTGGCCATAAGTAATCTTTAAATGTCAAGAAAACACCATCAACGGGTCATGTAGCCTTCACACAACTGCTGACATTTCTCTAAAATGACACTAACCTTGGTTATCTAGGGGATCTTCTAATAATTAGAAGATAATTAATCCATTCATTAAGTGCAGAGAGATAACTTCATTCATTATGTAAGCACACACTGTTGGCAGTTCCTCCATGAAGGGAATCATATAATTAGAAAGGACGGTACAGAAGTTTGCGTCTAACTCTACCTGAATTGATCCACGACACCATGGCAGCCCTGGAGGGCATTCAGGTTTGCTTAATATCCTGGTCAGGATGGTTAGGGATGACAGAATTGCTCTAAACTTCTTTCTGGCAGATAAAGGTAGAGACTGGGCAATTGAGAGTACATCTTTCTCTACCTGGATTATTGCCTGGGGTCTAATGATACTGTGTCTTGGACTCTGGGAGCATAGCTGAAGTCAATATTTTAAGTTGGACTCACCCTTCAGTACTATTGAAAGTAGACTTAATTAAATGATGTATGAGATACACTGAATGGATGTGGTACCAGCCTCTGCCAGTCAGATTAATTAGCCTGGCTGAAGAAGTGGCAGACTCATGGGGAATTTTTTGGAAGCCAAGGCAGTGTAGGAAACAAGGAGAAGATATTACTGGGAGAAATTTTTCCAACGGTCTCTCACATTGCTGCAAGTCCTGGGAGTGGGATAGCCTTTTGTTTCAGGCTATCTTTCCAAGAACGTTTGTATAGTAAATGATGACCTTGAAGACAGTATCTTCCCCACACTCTCACCTCCACACCCCAGAGCACAGAATTGTTTTGTTCACTGTCCAGTATGATAAAGATAATGCCTTCGCCTAAGGCAACAGTCAGGTAGACTGGGATGCTTAATTTTATGTGTCAATTTGACTAGACTAAGGGATGCCCAAATAGCTGGTAGAACATTATTTCTGAGTGTATCTATGAAGGTGTTTCCTGAAAAGATAAGCATTTGAACCAGTAGACCGAGTGGAGAATATCTGCCCTTACACCCTCACCAATGTGGGCTGACCATACCCAATCCATTGAGGGCCTAAAAAGAACAAAAAGTCGGAGGAACAGTGAATTCTCTCTCTCTTCTTGAGCTGGGGCATTCATCTTCTTCTGAGCTCCTGGTTCACAGGCCTTCAGACTCAGACTGGATTATACCACTGACTTTCCTGCTTCTCCAACTTGCAAACAGCATGATGTGGCATATCTCAGTTTCCATGATCTTGTTAGCAAATTCCATAATAAATCTTTTCTCATATATTCATATGTAGCCTATTGGTTCTGTTTGCCTGGAGAACCCTGACTAATACATAGGCTTACTGCCCCTTTTAGAAAATTTGGTTTTCCTAAGATAGGAGTGCCTTTCCTCTGACACAACTCACCACATGTGTGGGCATTACCTGACTCTCTTTGTGTCATCTTGTGTGATCTGGGGCACAAATGCTGATACTCTAGCTATTGCCATTGCTCTGAGCACTAAACTGTCCTTTTTCTTTGACTCAGAAGTCTTGTGTCTTCTGCTAGCATCCATGGAGCTATGGTAAGTTACATTTTTAACTTGCCAATAGGGTTAAGTCTCAGAACTTTCACAATTTTTGTTAGAGGATACTGCCAATAAATCATTAAAATGAACATTAAAATTTAACCAAATATATACTTAATATGTATTATCAAAGGATCAATCTTCAGCATGGAGAAATGGACTTTGATATTAGGTAATAGAAATGTAGCTTGGGTGATACTTATTGAAATCCATGTGGAAAAAAGAAAGAAAAAAAGAAGAAAGAGAAAGAAAGAAAGAAAGAAGAAAGAAAGAAAGAAAGAAAGAAAGAAAGAAAGAAAGAAAGAAAGAAAAAGAAAAAGAAGAAGAAGAAGAAAGAAAGAAAGAAAGAAAGAAAGAAAGAAAGAAAGAAAGAAAGAAAAGAAAGAAGAAAGAAGAAAGAAAGAAAGAAAGAAGGAAAGAAGAAAGAAAAGAAAGAAAGAACAAAAGAGAAAGAAAAAAGTCAACAATTCTTTATATTAGGCCTAACACGCAACATGCAGGAAGGAATTAATTATCTAAAATAAAAGACCTTTAAAAAAATAAAAATAAAATAAAAGGCTTTTTTTCTACTTGAACTCCTTTTTTTCTTTTTTTTTCTCTTCCCTCCCTTCTCCAGGTGAACCAAGTAGCTGAACCTATGACTCTGGACACAATAAGAAAGTAAATTCATGGGAGTGGAAATGACCCTGAGAGGAACACAAAGTAAAAAGCAGCTCATGGAAGGAACCTTGGAAATGCCTGGTTTTAAAAACAATGCAGAGGAAATATAGTCATCAAAATTGACTGAAAGTGAACATTTTGAGAAAAGGACTGAATTAGGAGAGTGTACTATCAGGGAAGTCAAAAGAAAAGGGTCTGAAAAGAATGTGGTATTTAGCAGGGTCAAGTAACTGCAGAAAGGACGATTAGCATGAGAACTCTGAGGAGGCCAATGGTTTTTGCAATTAGGAGGTCATTGATGACATTTAATCTTGCAAGTCACCACGTATCAGCTAATGAAGACAAAGCTGTCTGGGTCCCCCAGTGTATCGTAATATCAGCCCTATGGTGAATGATATTATCCACAGGGTAACACTTAATGATGAATAGTATTGTGATTAAATTGCCATAGAATACCAATGGGAATGTTCATTGCAACCCTTTAAATACCAACAGCACAATTAATACTCCAGATCAGACATGCAAGAAATAGATAGTGGTTTGCTACTTATATCACTGTCGAATTTTATGTCACACTTGGGGGTTTATTGATGTGAAATGAAGTACATTTATTCAAATAGAGTTAGTTCTGCTTTATAAGGAATAAGAAACTATTAAAGTGGGCTTAACATAAAGTAAAAAATTGAAGTGTTTTCTTATATGCATATGTTGTTGCTCTTCTATAATTGCTAAGGCTGTTGTTTCTATTATTTGAGGTATTTTTTTTAAAGAACCATGATGACAATTGTGAGGTGGCAAACATACCTTTAAGAAAGGTCATCTTTTTTTTTTTTTAAAGACTTTATTTATTTATTTGACAGAGAGAGACACAGCGAGAGAGGGAACACAAGCAGGGGGAGTGGGAGAGGGAGAAGTAGGCTTCCCGCAGAGCAGGGAGCCCGATGTGGGGCTCGATCCCAGGACCCCGAGACCATGACCTGAGCTGAAGGCAGACGCTTAACGACTGAGCCACCCAGGCACCCCGAAAGGTTATCTTTTTGATCCCTTAAGAAAGTATATCTTATAGGTATTTTCTATATTAAGAAATTCAATTCTATGTAATTAAGTGTGTGGTTCTCCTGTTGTATTGTGAAATCATATTTTTCTTTCAAAAATGAATATATTTCTAGATTCCCAGACTACCTTACATTTATCTTTGCACTTTTAAAGAATAACCTTTAAGTGCTAGACCTACAGTATATAATAGTAAATTGTCACTACTTTATTTTGGTGTTTAAAATTTGTTTTACATGTCAGAGAGAAATGTGTGTGTGTGCATGCGTGTGCGTGTGTTTAGATCAGGGGTTGATAAATATTGTATGTAAAGGGATAGATAGTAAATACCATGGACTTTTGCAGCCATAAGATCTCTGTCACAATTATTCTTTTCTGATATTATAGTGAGCAAACAGTCTTAGACAATATATAAACAAATGGGTATAGCTGTGTTCTAATACAGGCAAAAGGGGGTGGATTTGGCATGAGAGGCTGTAGTTTGCCAAACTCTGTTACAGATAAATACATACTGCTTCCTTCCTGACAATCCTTATTCAGAGTAAGATTGAATCAAGTATGTGTAAGGAACACTGAAACTTTTAAGGTAGGTAATAGTAAAAAATGTATAATAAATTACAAAATGACTCAGAATATAGTAAATCGGATAATCTTTACAGCATATTACAACAAAATGAATATGTAACACAGAACACATTCAAGCAGATAATAGAAATGAAACCAGTGTCTTCAGTTAGAAGAATAAATGTAAATGTGCACATTTTTCCTTAGAAAGAGAAAAACACTGTGGTTAATTTTTCCTTTCAAATCAAAATTATTCTAAGAATATCATATATGGGAAATAGAGACATTTTAATTTTTGAAGTGTAAGGATGTATCAATTAAATACAGCCAGATAAAAGATTAAGTGACAAGTAAAATAATAATACTACATGGCAGAGTAAAGAAAAGAAATGATAGAACAAAAGAATAAATTTGCTGCAGAGAAAAATGCCCATGTGCCATGTGTTGCAAGAACTAATTATGTTTTAAATATATTTTAAAAAAGGAGAAATATGTAAGTCTAAAATGGATATGTAAGAGATAAAAATTTTAAAAAATAAAGAGAACTGATAAATTTTTCATCATATTTTATCTTTTGGAGAGTATTATTAAAAATTTACATTGGATATTGGCAAGAATGGATTTCATATTGGATCTCTATAAAATTCCTCAATAACTCCACAAAAATGTTGCTTGTCTTTGCTTTCTCCACATGAGTGATGCATCTGTTTCCTCACTTGGTTCTTTTTGCTTGAAACTGAATCAAAAGACTGGCGGTGGAGCCCCACAGTGAAAGCATGTTTTAGTGAGGGAATAAAAGGAGGACCAGATAAAGGAAATGTGAACCTTTTATGAAGAGGCTTCACTAACCCTTCTCCGTTCATCTCAGAATTTAGGTTATGCAAAACAAAGAAGCAAATAACATTTTTTTTATTGGCCTACATTAGTATGATGTTTGTCACATGCTACAAATCATAATCACAACAAAAATGGTGTTGGGGATTTTGTCTTAAGTTCCATCTTGCAGCTGGAGATGGAATATTCTATTACCAACACACATTTACATTCTGACACTGAAAATAGATTTGGCACAAGGAAAACAAAACAAAACAAAGAAACAAGTGAAAAACAAATCTGAGTCTTCCTGCCTCCATTTCTGCTCTTGCAGGTCTATTTGATTGGATTCCATGATGAATCAAACTAGCTCACTATGACTTACACAATGGATTTGTCTTCCCTCCCAGAACACAATCTACCAGGGCCTGGCACCAGACTCCTTTTTCCTGAGTGTCTGCTGTTAACATTGATGCCTCCTAATGGGTGTATCATGAGAAATGTGGTAGAGAAGCTAGATCTCCAACTACCTAAAAAAATACACACAGGGGAGCCAAGGGTGATATCCCAGTTGCTTTGGTTACAAATGTGCTACGTTTTTTAATCAGGGAGCAAATAGTAGGGGAGCGGCTGAGAATTACACTGCTCAACTCCAAACTATAAAATCTTTCTTTCTTTTTTTTCTAGATATTTGAGTCCTGAAAACAAAGCCTAGTTCTCTCTGTTAGGTAACTGGTGAAAGATTTCCCAGACATGAGCAACAAGTTGATGAATTGTTGTTTTTGAATTTTTGTATGATGTTTTGAATTCCCATCTAAACTTTAGGAGACATTGACAGAAATTGTCAGTTTTACCTCATCATCATTTCTAAATTCCGTTCTTAGATAACTGTCCAGGAGTAAAGAAAACATATGTCTCTCCAAACATTTGTTTCCAAATGTTCACAGCAGCTTTATTTATGACAGCTGAAACATAGATTACCTGAGTGGGACCTAAATGTAATCAAACATATTCTTCTAAGAGAAAGGCAAAGGGAGATTTTATACACAGGAGCAGAGGAGAAGTAGTATGAGGATAGGGCGAGGAGAAATTTGAAGATACTGGCTTGAAGCTTTGAGTATTGCAGCCACTTGCCAAGGAATGCAGCACCATCAGAAACTGGGAGTGGCAAGGCTTCCAGAGAGAATGAGATCCTGATGCCACCTTCATTGTAGCCCAGTGATAGAGAGTTTGGAGTACTGGCCTCTAGGACTATGTGAGAATATATTTATTTTAAGCCACTAAGTTTATGGTAATTTGTAACAGTAGCCACAGGAAATACAGCTTACAAAATTGTTTTGGGACAAAATGCTATTACACTATTGAACCTAAAATGAGGGCATTGAGCTAAGCCCTCCCACCAATTCCCAAATTCCTTTTCAGATGGATGACATGGAGATTGTATTCTTATAGGAAAAGGATTTCAAAATACTATCAATCAATCATGAGTCAATTTATCCCAGTGCTCTGCCAGGTTGAACTAAACCATGCCTTAATCTTTGTATCCTGAGGTTAGTTGTGTGTGTGTGTGTGTGTTCTGCTTCTCCAATTTTCACTGCTGGGTCAACACAGAACTGTAGTGCATGCCACAAATGTATGTGCAGTATATAAATGCTCTTGCCAAAAGAAGTCATTTCTGTGTACACATGCTCTATAATGAGCATTTCTTGTCATTTATTTGAGAAGAGTAATAGAGACATCCCTTTACCCTGTGGGCACTTTTTTTCCAGTCAACTAAATCAAATCCTACTCGCATCTCCTAGTCTTTCAATTATTTTCATCGCTTGCTTTACTTCACTCTCCAATTTACTTTTTGCCCATTTAAAATTGGGAAATTAACCATTGAATTAGTGTTTGCCCACACCATACAGATGAGACACAGAGCTTGCTTAATATAACTGAGGAATTATTTATTCTGCTTTGTTTGATCAGCAATAAGACTCAATTTTTAAATAAGCATAATAACACATACACAACCGGATAAATGCTATCCCTTGACATAGTTACAGCAGGTAAAGCACTCATTCTGATACTTGCTCTAAACAATTCTACATTTTCTTTACAGCAAGTAATTGCACGTAGTTGGTTTTCAGGTTAAACAATAAAACGAATATCCTGTCATTTGAGAGTTGCAATTCATTTCACTTTGGATAAGAACAATATCCAAATTTATCAACTATCAATTTTCATCCATTTATAAAATTTGAATCTATTTCTAAGGATTTTTGTTTACCATATTTGAGAATATTTTAAATGAGAATTTAGTGTTAAAACAATCTAATCTTTCTTCTGGTAGGGGTTAAATAGAAACAGCTTTGTCTTGCCGTTGAGTCCCTAGACCCACGCAGAGAAACCTGGACCTGGAGTCTCTGGGAATCATGGGTTTTGGAGAGGCTTTCTGGATTCCCAGTCCCCTTCAGGTGTTTGAAGCCTGTTGGCCCCCAGTATGGCCTGGAAAGTGTGCTCTGAGCAACTAAGGGAGCACGTGGTCTGGCTCTTATTTTTTGTCTTTGACTCTTCACCCTGCCTACTCCCCTTGCTCTTGGGGACATTCAGATGCTCAAAAGATGGGACCCATAGTATGGCACCCTACCAGAATGGTGCTCACACACTGGTTTGGGGTAAGACTCAGTTGCTTTGCAGGCAAGCCCACAGGTTCCTGCCCCCCTTTTGTCTGTACTCTTCTGTGGTGCAGTATAGAGGTCAGCCTCCCGCTCTGCAGTCTCAACCCAAGGTCAGGCCAACCTAGGGTCCTTTGCTCTGCAAAGCCCTCAGGCCCTTTGGGTTTGCAGCAGTGGTGACATGGGGCTCTCCCAGAGTCAGCCACAGCTGACCGATCAAGGAAGGATCTAGGTCTGCTTGTTCTGTCCATGGTCCTGACCATTCTCACCATCTGGAAGTGGACAAGAGCCCTGCTTCTTCAAACACTGAAAGAGACCCCTTCTACAGCCTAAAGTGTTCCAGGAAAGACATGGTTGAAACATGCACTTTTCTAAGTTTACACTATGAAATTTAATTAACATGACTAGGAAACAAACTGTCATTCACATTTTTCTGAGTAATTGGGGCATGATTTACACATGGGTTTGTCAATAATGAAGAACAAGTGACAACATTTGAGAAAGTCACTGTTGCACAGCAGACACAATGGATGAGGCAACATGAATAATAATGTAACAGCATTAAATGAACAGTATTAGGGAATAATGAAGGCAAGAAGATCTATACTTTTTCAGTACAAACAGGGTGCAACAAGCCCTAGGATGAGTAATAGCACTGCTACCTTTTCCTTCAGTTGGGACACATGAAATTATGAAAAAACTGTGCATTTGAAAAAAAAAAAAAACACATGAAAAGATATTTCCTAGACCTAGGAGAAGAGGCTGCTTGGGCACTATGAAGACTTCATCTGTATTTGACTGGATATTAAATATATAGGAAATTCCTTTTCTCTACACATCATCCGTCACTGATAATCACTATACTTTTCTTGAGCTCATGAACTTAAAAAGTCTTTTATGTTTTTAGCAAAATTGTTTATTTAGACAGAGGCCCTGCCCACAGAAAAAAATATTTGGTGCGATACCTTCATATACTTTGGACAGCTTTGTACTCTACATAAATAACTATACTGACTCCAGATTCACATGATAGTATCTATGATTTGCACTGTAAATCATTCATCAAATAAATAATTACTGAGCTCTAACTAGGTGCTAGAAATTGTTGGGGACAACAAAGAGGAATGTATTTTATAAGAACATCCTCTCTGAAGAAGTAACACTAAAATTGAGGCCTTGGTGAAGTAAAGAGTGAGCTATGCAAAGACCTGGGGAGAAATCATTTCAGGCAGAGGGAGCAGAAAGTCCAAAGCCTCCAAAGTTGGAACAATACAGCTGGTGTGACTTATTCAAATTATTTTGTAATCTGAGCATCAACACACATCATTGGGATGACATATCATAGTAAAGCCTGTAATTTTATTTAGTAAGATGTGAAACCACTAGAATATTTTGAACAGTAGATTTTCATAAACTGATTTATATTTTCAAATGATAACTTTAGTTCTTAGAAATACTGTGTAGAGGGAAAAAGTGGGAGCAAGAAGAACTTCTAGGGATCTTTTGTTTGTGAGATGAAATTTGTTGGTGACTTTGAATAGGGAAGTAAATCTTAAATCACTGATCAAAGGCAGAGCTAAAAAATCTTTTGTTAAGTTGGATGTTGGATACGAAAGTAAAAAGAGGAGAAAAAATATCTTCTAGAATTTTCTCTGGAGCAATTAAATAAATAGAGTTCTACATTTGGCAAAGTTAAAACTGGGGTAGGAGAGAAGTAGATTTTCTGTTTGTTTATTTATTTGGAAAAGGAGAACACTTAGCAGTATTGTCTTGGACATACTGAATTTAGCCAACGTATTAAACACTTAAATAGTAATCAGGATTAAGCAGTTAAGGTTTCAAGTCTAGAGATCAGCTGAAAGATCAATGCTATGGGTATAAGTTTGAGGATCATTAGCAGAGAAATGGAACTAAAAGCCATAGGATGGTATGAGATCTAAGGAATGACTGTGAGGAAGATAAGAACAATGAATAAGCCCTAAGGCAATATTTAAGGGGAAAAAAAAGAGGAGGGGAATTTAGCAAGGTAGAAAGACAGAGATGGATTGGTCAGTTATGTAAAAAGATGACAAGGAAAGGACTTGCAAGTCAAGTAAAGAAAGAATTTTATGATAAAGAGAGCTGTCAACTCTGTCAAAAGTTGTCAGATCAAGTAAGATAAGAACCCTAAGAATGGTCATTAAAATTGGAAACATTGGGATTGTTAGTGTTCTTGAAAAGAGTAGTGTTCACTTCAATGGAGATGACAGTGTCATCTAAATAGCTTTACACTGAATAGAAGTTGGGGAAATAGTAAACAAACATAGACATATAGCATTACATTAGTTATAATATGGCTTTTATATAAAAAATGAGACGAGAGAAGAAAATTAGTAAGATAATGCATATGATAGAGAAAAATGACTGTGAATGATGAATCCTTTTGTGAAAAATGTTTTTTGGAGGATATCGTGTATTATATGGAAAACACAAGAGAGTATCTTTATCTATACTTGGAGGTGAAAATGTTTTGACTGGATTCTGAAAACTCCCACACTCCAATCTAAAATTTAAATGATAGTTATCATACTTTTAAGCTTCTGGATTGCACATGGGAGAGAGATTGAAAATAGAAAGCAAAATATCATAAACTCTTAGATCAATAATTTGTATATTAATAGCATAGATGCATTGTGACACTAGTAAAATAATAAAAATGTTTATAATTAAAATGCGCTGCTGCTATTCTCAATAGCAAATATTTATTAATTAAAAGGGGTTTAACTAATAAGAGTGGCATTTCCTTCTGTCACCTGGTAAACTTAATTACAAATAATTTGATCAAGAGGGACACCCTTTCCAGAGTATTAACCAGTGCAGAATGGACCTAGAATGAGAAAGTTCCTGGTTCTCTCATGAGTCACTGAAGGTGTATGTGGAGAAAGACTAAAAGCAGCAACAGAATCGAACTTTAGCCCCAGGTTGGAAATCTAGCCACTGATGTTCCAAATCCTGCTTTTCCACATAATGCCTACAGTCTAGCTCTTTCCATAAAAACAGCCAAGTTATGGGGAAATTAAGAGTCATTGTTAGCACATCCCACCGTTTGCCATCATCTTTAAAGGAATCATGATTGCATGTGAAAAACATATCTTTAGACAAAAGGCTGAGGTGGGAACAGATGAGCATGCTGTTCTATGTTATATCACTCCACCCCTGGTAAACGTGTTTCTTCTTAAAAACGGAGGTATTTTGTATCTTTAATGTGGTTTAACCAAATGGACTAGCTAGAAGCATGGAAGAGAGTAGTTTGTTGCTGGATCATTTAGGTCTTCCTAATCAGTTCCAGGATTTAAGGTGTGGTAAGAAATGAGGGACAGTTAGGCTATGTTTCCATGCATTTGATGGAAAAGTAAATGGACACCATGGAATCATGGGTTCCAGGAGACACTTGATTTAGTACAGGACTTCTTACACAGGTTGAGCCACCTGGTAAACTGTGATACAGTAAACAATTTACTGAGTTTATCATATGACCCCTAATAATTTAATTGTATCTTGTTCTGTCTAAGCCAGGATCTAATCTTTATGTTTATTAATGTGCTATATTTTAGAATGCAATGATGAAATAAAAATATAGACCATCATAGCACAAGGCACCGTAATAAAAACACATCAATGGTTAAGTCTCTCTAGTATGGAAATATACTGGAATTGACATTTGGGACAAGAGCAAATTATTTGAAGACAAAAATTCCAGCATCATTCTAGGTCTTTGTCTAGTCAAGTTAATTACATCAAAACAGTGAATAACCTGAATATAGATTTATAGGGCTAAGAGTAAATCTAGGCTGGAGATAAATTAATGAAATGTTAGCATATAGGTATTGTTTAAGACAAGGAGGTCCTACAATTGGAAAAGGAAGAGCCTACAAAATAAATTAAAAAATGAGAATCCAAAGGGAGGGAAGGAAATCAGGAAAGTAACTATCAAGAAAGCCAAAATAAGAGTATGCCAAGAATAAGTGTCCTCTATAGCCCTAGGAGGACAAGATAAATGAGAGTTGCCCCCTAGGGAAGCAGAATGACACACATAATCTCTCATAAATAGAATATGAACCACTGGCTTATTATAAGATCTGAATTATCCATATGTAACCATTTAGCAAAAGTTCCAAGACACCTATGAAAATATTAGTTCCCAGGATTGAGTGGAGATACTTATAAAGCAACCAAAATAAGAAGGAAAAAACACAAAAAAAGAAATTGAAAATGAAATGATACAAGAACAAAAACTAAAGCAAATAATAATGTTTAGTAAGTTGCATTTCTAAGCAAAACTTCGAAAACATACAAAGAATATGAATACTAAAAAAGAAATCCAACCATATCCACAATAACAACGTGAATTTGTTCTGGGCCAAATGAAAAAAAATAGAGGAAAAACTAACACAACTTTAAATTAAGTAAATTTAGGATTCTCAGAGAGATAAAGGAAGAAAAGTCATCCAAAAAATTGAGAATATGAAGTTACAAAATAAGCAGGAAAACAAAGATGGATATTAACATATTTTTTAATCTTATTAAATTATAGAAGCTGAAATGTTTTTAAAAGTTGCTTGTCACAATAAACTGTATGCAGGTTGGAAACAGGCATGTTAATGAATTGCAAGATGATACAGAAGTAATCTAATTGACATCACCAAACAGTAAGGGGATTCAGGAACTTAAGGAACTTTAAAGAACTTAAAAGAAATGCTAGCAGCTTCTACTTAAGCAAGAACTAAAAGATTCTCAAGGACAACGTCTAAAATATTAAAGATTAGTGCAAGCAAATAGCAAATGCAACATATATGTAAATTAATTTAACTATTGACTGTAAAAACTTGACTAGTGTTTTGTGTTTACAAGGCAAGGCTATCTCTCTAGATAGAAATAACACAAAAAATAATTGTAGAGAAGGTGTCTATAAGAAATTAAATCTCACTAAGAATCTTGTTTTATTCAGGAAGAGGGAAGTGCTATGAAATAATTTTAGACTTTGTTAGAAACTTTAAAAATTTAATTAAACATTAAAGTTCTAAGGGTAACAAATAAATAATTAAAATGTTCTCCATACCTTCCAAGTAAGCAGAGAAAAATAAAAAGAAAATATAAAAATTAGATCAATCCAACTCAAAGCAAGAGAAATTGAAAAGAGGCTCAGAAATATGAAAGCAAAAAAGAAATATGAACTATTAGGTAAAAAGTATTACAAGTACAGGGATAAATATAACTATGACAATCTCACCAATTAAGAGCCAGATTGCATTAAAACTTGTAGATGTAGCTAAACAGTGTCTAAAAGAGACATAACTAATAAACAACATTGAATATTCAAAATTAAAGATGGAAGAAGATATATCAGATTTACTTTATGTTTCAACTTGACTGAGCCACAGTGCCCAGATATTTGGCCAAACATTTTTCTGGATGTTTCTGTGAAGGTGTTTTTTGGATTAGATTAACATTTAAATCTGTGGAATTTGAGAGCAGCAGCTTGATCTCCAGAATGTGGGTGGGTCGCATCCAATCACTTGAAGACCTTATTACAACAAAGACTGACCTCCTTTGAACAGGAAGGAACTCTGCAGCAGACGACCTTTAGACTCAAACTGCAACTCTTCCCTGAGTCTCTAGCCTGCAGCCTTCCCCACCATAATTTGGACTTGAATGTCTACAATCATGTGGGCCAATTCTTTAAAATAAATCTTCCCTTCAATTTCTCTCTCTCTTTCTGTCAGTTTTTTTCAATAACCCCCTTATCAGTACGCTCAAAAGAAAACAACAGGAAAAAAAGATGGCAACATCCCTCAGTAAAAGATAAAAGATACACATTTAATGGCAAATAAACACATGGCAAACACAACTTCGTATGGAACTAGCTATATAAAGCAGGGGGGTCATGGGATATTTTCTCAGACAAACCTGTTGCTATTCAGGGTCCCTTCATTGCTCATGCAATGAATATTAAATCACAAAGTAATTGTTTATCAGTTTCAGAAACCATTTAAAATACAGAAATATACTTTGCAATTTAAATTCAGTTATATTAAAATTCATGACAAAAGTACTATTAAGAAAAAATATAAACTAAAGGTAACCCAAAAATGGGGCTGGGCTTAGGAGATTGACTACAAAGAGGTATGAAGGAATATTTTTGAATGATGAAACTCTTCTGTATCTTGTTTGTGGTGCTGGTTTCATGACTGCATACCTTCGGCAATACTTAATGCATTAAATTTAAAAAGGGTGTGATTTATTTTCTGTACACTGTACCTCAATAAAACTGACTAAAGAAAACTGATTGAAAGCTGAAAAGGCAGCCTTAAATAATGAGTTGGGTAAAAGGATGAAATTTTGAATTATTTATAATTGCACAGCAAGAAAATCCATATCAAAACTTGCTGGATAGTATTAATGCATTAATTATAAATGTATTTATCTCTTTACACATAATTGCGAAGGAAATGCAGACATAAAATTAGAAGTAAGAAAATTTGTTGGATATAAACTTGCTGAATTCAAGATGAACATACACCAGCAGTAACTAATTTGAAAATATGCTATCAATTTAATAAAGGGGAAGGAATAGCTAATATGAATAAAAACTAAACAAAATGATGGGATCTGCATTTTCAGGTATCAGAAGCTATTACAATTAAAACAGTGTGCAAATAAATCAGTGGAACAAATAAAATCAGTGGAACCTACTAAAAAGTCCAGAAATAGTCTCACCTGGAGGACACAAGTATGAGTGAGATAACATCACATATCAGTTGTGAATTTAAGGACAATTTAACAATGGTTGTCAATTGAGCATCTATATGACTCCCCGAAAATCAATTTTTATTCTTATCCTCTATAACATAATTTTAGATAAATTAGTCATTTAAATATGAAAAGCAAAACTAACAAAAAACTTTCAGAAAATTATAAAGAAAATATCAGTAAATATGATTACATAAAAATATAAAGCATTTATGTAAAAAAGACACAGATTAATTTTAAAGCAAGGGCACAGCCTACAAAAAGGTATAATTTATGACACATACTCATCAAAAAATTAGATTCCAGAATATGTAAATCGATCCTATATTTATTTATTATTTATTTATTTATTTATTTATTTATTTATTTATTTTAAAGATTTTATTTATTTATTTGACAGAGAGAGAGATAGCAACAGCAGGAACACAAGCAGGGGGAATGGGAGAGGGAGAAGCAGGCTTCCCACTGAGCAGGGAGCCCGACATGGGGCTCGATTCCAGGACCCTGGGATCATGACCTGAGCCTACGGCAAACACTCAATGACTGAGCCACCCAGGCACCCCAAACGATCCTATATTTAGACAAAGGCATGCAACTTAATAAGTGGCAAAGTAGGTGAAGAAGTAATTCACAGAAGAGGAAACCCAAATCTCCATTATATGAAAACATGGCAATCATAATAATAATAAGTAAATGCAAATACATTTCACATACATTGGGCTGGCAAACATTTCAAAAGACTGACCGTAACATATGCTGTCTGATGAAGGAAAGTGAATCCTCATGGTGTTGGTGGTAATGTAAACTGATAAAACCAATTTACAGAGAGATTTGAGATCTACTTAAGTTGAGAATAAGCATATCCAATGAGCTAGTAATTCATATCCTGCTATTTCCTGGAACTGATCACACATGTGCTAAAGAGACAGGAAGGCAGATTTTCATCACAGTATGGTTTGGAATATGGAAAACAGAAACAGCTTTACTTTCTATCTAGGGAAATAAGCAAAATACGATAGCTTTATTCAATGGGATAGTATACAGCATCTGAAATAAATTATATAACTCTACATAGAACGGTGTGGATGAATCTCAAAAGCTTAAAAGCTACATTTTGCAGCAAATACTATATACTATGTATGGATCTAAACAAATGTAGTTAAAATATAAACATATAGGACTAGACTAAAATTTCAAAACAGTAGTTAACTTCAGAGAGGAATGAGAAAACAGTAAATTGGAATGGGATCGCTGGCATTTCATGTGATTCGCTTGTATTTCATTTCTAAAAAGAACAATCTGAACCAACTACTTACAAAATAACAATTATGAAATCTCAGGGTAGGGCAACATAATTGGTAGTTATACGCTGGTTTGGAGTTTTCTATGTAAGTGAAACATTTCAAAATTCAAAATGAAGAAGAAGTGTAAGAACATGCAAACTGTTACATAGAAACCATTTAAGGATTTAGTTGGGTAGAGAAGTATATTTTTATGGTGAAGGAGGGTTTGGAATAAAGGATTTGTTTGTCATTTTTGTGTTTCCTTTGATTTAAAGATAGAGAATTATTGATCATGTTTAGATGCTGATGAAAACAAGCCAGCAGAGAAAGAAGTTGAAAGTATCTGGAAGGATAAAGCATCCCCTGGAGCAAGGCCCCAGAAAGGGGAGGTGGGTGGTGGGTGGGGTGAGTGACCTAGGTGATGTGATTAAGGAGTAGACTTATCATGATGAGCACTGAGTAATATATAGAGCTGTTGAATCACTATATTGTACACATGAAACTAAATAACACTGTATGTTAACTATACTGGAACTAAAATAAAAATTTAATAAAAAAATTTAAGAACAGTAAGAAAGAAAGAAAAAGAAAGAAAGAAAGAAAGAGAAAGAAAGAAAGAAGGAGGGAGGGAGGGAAGGAAGGAAAGAAAGAAGAAGGAAGAAAGAAAGAAAGAAAGAAAGAAAGAAAGAAAGAAAGAAAGAAAGAAAGAAAGAAAGAAGAAAGAAGGAAGGAAAGAAAGAAAAAGAAAGAAAGAAAGAAAGAAAAAGAAAGAAAGAAAGACAGAAAGAAAGAAAGACAGAAAGAAAGAAAGAAAGACAGAAAGAAAGAAAGAAAGAAAGAAAGAAAGAAAGAAAGAAAGAAAGAAAGAAAGAAAGAAAAAAGAGGGATATAGGAAGGACGCCACACATGGAAGTGGTGTGGGTGACACTGTCCTTGATAGAAAGAGGGTATGAAAATGCTCTCCAGGTGGAGTGGAGGATAGATAGCCATATTAGTTCTACAGACAGAGTGGCCAGAAGATGAGAGAGCTCCTAACATATTTTCTGATTTTCTATGAAGTATAGACAAAATTATTTTCTGAAGAAAGTGTTGCAAAGCAGTTGTGTTAAATTATAACAGTCATTGAAGATATTAGCAGAACTCCTTTACTAAAACATTTTGTAAGTTTGCCAAGCAACACTGAGTACATACCTGAAGTTTTAATCATGAGTTTATAGTGTTATATTTATTGCATTATTCCTTTATTTTTCCCAACAGTAGTAGACATACAGGCAGGAAGGAGGCCAGTGAATCAAAATGTATATCAATTCTTAATAATATTTTCTTTAGGGGCACCTGGGTGGCTCAGATGGTTAAGCGTCTGCCTTCGGCTCAGGTCATGATCCCAGGGTCCTGGGATCGAGCCCCACATTGGGCTCCTGGCTCAGCGAGGAGCCTGCTTCTCCCTCTCCCTCTGTCTCTCTCCCTGCTCATACTTTCTCTCTCTCTCTCTCTCTCTCTGTATCTCTGTGTCTCAAATGAATAAATAAAATCTTCAAAAAAAATAAAAAATAAAAAATAATATTTTCTTTATATTTCATAGTGAAGTGTGTGTGTGAACCCTTCTTTGCTGTGAATGCTTTCCTATATTTATTTATTTATTTATTTTTTAACTGGGCTCTTTATCTAAGGTAATAAATTCACTTGCTTTGTAATTAAATCTTAAATCCTGACTTTTTTTAACTGTCTGAATATCCTCCCTTATTCAAAATTCATTGTTTATTCACACACACAGTTTATTTAATACAATATGCCTATTTACCGTTTTGAAATTGTGGGTCTCTTAATCTTGTGGACTTAGATATTAGACTAATTGATTTGTTTTTGCATTGCTACTACTTTACCGAATGATTATCCACAATTACAGTGGATTAAACAAGTGGAGATTTTTGTCTAAGTAACATGCTTCCTTATGTTTCATGCTACATTTTTGAGTGAAATGTGCATGTAGATTTATCTCATCTTGCAGAAGGAATATAGTCTCAGCAGGGCTTTGCAACAGCTGAACAAATAAAACTATTCCTGGAAAAGAAGACAGTAACATCTACAAGTTCATGATAATTAAAAATGAACACATTAAAAGGTACAGGTAAAAATGCACTTTGTACAAATGATGCTGGAACCATTGCCCAGGATGAATGTATCCTGATTTTACTTTCCATGATGGTGTAGCATGGACAGGTCAGTTCTCTCTCTTACTCTCAGTTTCTTCACCTGTAAAGTGGCTTAACTCATGATGAGACTGGAATTTGGCCATAGTTATCTAATATGTGAAGCAATATACTGATCAGAACAATGATTAAAGGCAAATCCTGTTGTACAGTCTAAAGAACTCCCCATGTTTCATAAAATCCAAAGTCATAGAAAAAGCATAAGAAACAGAACAAAATATTAAATGTGGTAAACTTTAGGTGGTCGAGTTACTGGTGAGTTTTATTTTTATCATACTTTTTCTAAATTTTCTGTAATTAGCATGTGATACTTTTATAGACAGAAAAGCAAATTTACAAAAAAAAATTGATGGCAGCATTCAGGGGACTGAATTAGTTTTATTTGAAAGGAACTCATTAGATTGGATTATGACTGGAGGCATGATTTGAGATATATTTGCACAATTTAATTAATTTTAATATAAGAAGTATGTGATCATCTTCTCAAAGCCCAGTGCAAACAAGGGATGAGTGAAGCTTACTTACTCCCTGCCCTCTGGAAGCACACACTCTTGGTGCTCATTATGTTTTAAGTGTTTTCATTTACTTACTTACTGCATTTACTTCATTATATTCATGGTGAAAACAAATCATCAGGATCATAACAGCCACTAACTTGGCTTCAGTATAACAAACGCTACCACCACCTCCCATATGGAGCTTTCAAGCTAAGTGAATTTTTTTTTAATTTTGAAGTTATGAACCCAAACTGATCACTAACGTCCATTCCATTTTTAAAGAGAGTGTTTGAACCATGCAAGAGTTAACAAATGCTGAGATGATGGAGGTTTTAGCAACCCAGGAGAGCACGTGGAGATTTCCTGAGAATAATGCAGTCAGACACTGGGAAGATGGAAAAACAAAACCAAAATTATCTTCTGGCATTAGAGGATCAGAGGTTTTTAGATTTTTTTGTTTTGTTTTTACTTTTATTTTGGAATAATTTTGGACATAAAAGAAATGTTGTAGCATCATCTAATGTGATCAAGCTACTTGACCACCATATAATCATCAGAGTCAGGAGGTTAACATCTTCATGACTTATTTTGTTCCTGTTGAATTAACTTTTGTAACTTTTTTATATCTGTAGGGGACTGTCTCTGGAGATCTACTGTTCACATAGAGAATGACTCAAAGAGAAAGGTAGCTAATGGATTTCTGATTAGATTCAAAGCCTAGAGCTTTCCTTTAGAGCACAATGACCTTCACATTGGTCAGTCAACTAGTCCTGCCCTATCAATTGATCCCTCAGACTTCCCCCAACCTTTAATGTAATTCCATCTTCCAAAGTGAGAAATCTGGTTTTCTTTATTTTTTCTCAATCTCTTTATGCATTTGCTCAAGGGTACATACGGAGAAAACAGATTCAGAATTGCTGATTCAAACCACCGTAAAAAGAAAACCTACCATCTAAAGTTTAATATTTTTATAGTCCTATTTTTAAATGTACACTTAAATATTGTTTAAAAATGTTCACACATCTTAAATGCACAATTTGATGCGTTTTGATACAATTTATAAACTTAATTGATCTACGACCTTCTCAGCATATTTTCTTCAACTTAGGAATTTCTAAGGAGGAACCTTCAGTGGGTCAACCATTTCTCTAAGAAATGGGTATTAAAATCACCAGCTAAGATTGTGAGTTTCTGGATTTCTTTCTTTCATTCTGTTGATTTTGCTGCATCCACTCTGAAGCTCTGCTATTAGATGCATACAAATTTAGGACTGTTGTTCTAAATTATTTTCCTGATCAATCAGTCATTTTATCATTGCAAAATGGCTTTTTGTATCTATGCTCATGCATTTTGTCTTAAAGTCTATTTTTTCCTGATATTAATACAGCCTTTCTAAGTTTCTTTTATGTTTATAATTGGCATGTAATGTATTTTCTTTTTATTGTTAATCCAAATCTTTAAATTTGAAGGATGCCTTTTGAAGACAGAACATCTTAGATCTTACTTTATATCTCGTTTGACCATCTCTAACTTTTTTCTTTTATTGGTTTATTTTATTTTGGTAAGAACACTTAACATTAGATCTAGCCCTCTTAACAGGTAACTTAAGTGTCCAGTGCAGTATTGTTACCTATAGGCATACTGTTTTATATCATATGTCTAGAACTAATTTATTTTGCATAACTGAAATTTTATGCATATTGATTAACAACTCCTCATTCTTTCCCCATACTAACCCTTGGCAATCACAACTCTATTATTTGCTTCTATGAGTATAACTATTGTAGATACTTCATACAAGTGTAATCATGCAATATTTGCCCTTCTGAGATTGGCTTAGTTCAATTAACATGAATATCACCCAGACTCATCTACGTTGTTGCATATTGAAGGAGTTCCTTCTTTTACAAGAATTGAAGTTTCCTGTTGGGTTAGCCAGGATTTTCTCAAGGACATCCCACTGTCTGGGGATCTGTTGATGGACATTTAACTTTTTTCCATATCTTGGCTATTGTGAATAATGCTAGGTAGGAGAATGGTAACATCACTTTGAGATCTGGATTTCAATTATTTTGGATAAATACCCAGAAGTAAAAATGTTGGATTATATAATAGTTCTATTTTTAATTTTTTGAGGAAACTTCATACTGTTTTTACACAGTAGCTACACCATCTTGCATTCCCACCAACAGAGTAAAAGGGTTACAATTTCTCCACATCCTTGCCAACTCTTCTTGTCATTTTTATTTGTCTGTCCTGATAATGGACATCCCACAGGTGTGAGGTGATACTCATCATGGATTTAATTTTAATTTCCCTGATGATTAGTGATGTTGAGCATCTTTTCATTGGCCTTCTGTATACCTTCTGTGGAGAAATTTCTATTCAAGTCTTCAGTTCATTTTTAAAAATCAATTAGGGTTTTTTTTTCCTTTCTTTTAAGTTTTTTTTTTTAATTCTAGTTAACATACAGTGTAATATTAGTTTCAGGTGTACAATTTAGTGATTCAGTACGTACATACAACACCTGGTGCTCATCATGACAAGTGCACTCCTTAGTCCCCATCACCCATTTCCCCCATTTCCCCTATCCACCTCCCCTCTGGTAACCATCACTGTGTTCTTTATAGTTAAGAGTCTGTTTCGTTTCTCTCTCTCCCTCTTTTTCCCTTTGTGCATTTGTTTTGCTTCTTAAATTCAAAATATGAGTGAAATCATATGGTATTTTTCTTTCTCTGACCGACATATGGCACTTAGCATAATACTCTCTAGCTCCATCCATGTGGTTGCAAATGGCAAGATTTTATTCTTTTTTATGGCTGAGTAATATTCAATTATATATAGCAAAACTTCTCTATCCATTCATCAGTGGATAGACATTTGGGCTCTATCCATAATTTGGCTCCTATAAACATTGGGGTGAATGTACCCCATTGAATTAGTAATGTTTGTGCTCTTTGGATAAATACCTACTAAGGGCAATTGCTGAATCACAAGGTAGTTCTATTTTTAAATTTTGAAGGACCCTCCATACTGTTTTCCACAGTGGCTGCACCCACCAACATGTAGCAAGGTTCCCCTTTCTCCATATCCTGGCCAACACCTGTTGTTTCTTATGTTGTTAATTTTAGTGATTCTGACAGTTGTGAGGTGATATCTCAT
>NC_138380.1:87746998-87752611 GCF_054177405.1 Leptonychotes weddellii
TTCTTCTTCTTCTTCTTCTTGGGTTGTAGCAGTTCCTTATATATTTTGAAAAATTAACCTCTTATTGGATATATGGTTTATAAATATTTTATACTTTGTCCTATTCTGTAGGTTGCTTTTTCACTCTGTTGGTTATATCCTTTGCTGTGTAGAAGCTTTTAAGCTTTATATAGTCCCATTTGTCTAATTTTGCCTTTGTTGCATGTGCTTTTGTGTCATATCCTTGAAATCATTTTTAAGACCAACGCCAAAGAAGGTTTACCCCTGTGTTTTCTTCTAAGAGTTTTACAGTTTTATATGTTACATTTAATTGTTTAATGCATTTTGGATTTATTTTTTTCTACGGTGTGAGATACGGGTCCAATTTCATTCTTTTGCATGTGAATGTCTAGTTTTCTAACCAAAAAGAAAATTAGAAAAGCAATTCAACTTATAATAAATAGCATCAAAAGAATAAAATATTAGGAACAAACTTGACAAAAATGTGAAATATTTGTATACTGAAAACATTGATGAAACAAATTAAATAAGATATAAACAATTGAAAAGATATCCCATATTCTGGATGGTAAGTCTCAATATTGCAAAAATTTCCATGTTACAAAAAGCAATTTACAGATTCAGTGCAATTGCTATAAAAACCCCAATAGCATTTCTTACAGAAATAGAACAAATTATTCCAAAATTCTTATGAAATCACAAAAAATCTTGAGTAGCCAAATAATCTTAACAAGAATAAAGCTGGATTCATCACACTTTGAATTACAAAATATATTACAAAACTACAAAAATTAAATCAGATAGCACTGGCATAAAGAGACATATTGGCCAATGGAGCAGAATACAGAGCCAAGAAATATATCCACATGTATGATTCTGATATTCAAGAAGGTTGCCAAAAACATACAATAGGGAAAAGATAGTCTTTCCACAAATGGTGCTGACAATCTCTAAATTTAATTGGAGTGTCTAGTCTCTTCATATTTAATTTATTGATATGATTGGATTTATGATTATCATTTTTCTAATTGTTTTTGTAGGTTCCATCTCCTTTTCTTGGTCCTCTGTTCCATTTTTTTTTTTTTCTGCCTTCTGGATTAATCCTATAGTTTCCTAGCATTTTAATTTCTCCAGTTGTTTTTCTGTTTAAAAGTTATTTTGTTATTTACATATAGGTAGATCCACACTTTTTGTTGTATGAAGTCTTGAAAATTTTACAACCAAAATGCAGTTCCATCATTTTCCCCTGAATCCTTATTCTACTTCTTTGTAATCAACATCCCCCCATCCTTAATCCATCATAACTTCTGATCTATTCTTTGTCCCTACAGCATTGTCTTTTTTAGAATGTCATGAATATAGAATGACTGAGTCTGAAGATGTTTGAGACTGGTTTCTTTCGTGAACATTTTTAAGCTTAAATGGGGTTTCATGTACCAATAGTTTGTAGCATTCGATGGCTGAGTAGTATTCCATTGCATGTATCTATAACTGTTTATTTCCCAGCCAAGAGACTATTAGGTTGTTTCCAGGTTTTGGTAATTATAAATGAATCTTCCATTAAAAAAATAGTGAAAATGTTTTGTGTGAATAAGTTTTCATTTTACTTTTATAAGTGCCTAGTCATCAAATTGCTGGCTTATAAGATAAATAT
This sequence comes from Leptonychotes weddellii, assembly GCF_054177405.1. NCBI lineage: Eukaryota > Metazoa > Chordata > Mammalia > Carnivora > Phocidae > Leptonychotes > Leptonychotes weddellii. Next base: position 87,748,653 of record NC_138380.1, read on the forward strand.
ACAGTTAAATATATTGTAAAAATGTTAAATTTTTATATTTCTGGGGTGAATACCCAGTAGTGTGATTACTGGATCATAGGGTAATTCTATTTTAACTTTTTAAGGAACTGCCACACTGTTTTGTTTTTTTGAGAGAGAGAGAGCATGAGGAGGAGTGAGGGGCAGAAGAAGAGGGAGAGAGAGAATCTTAACCAGGCTCCACACTCAAGGTGGAGCCTGAGGCAGGGCTTGTTCACAAGACACTGAAATCATGACCTGAGCTGAAATCAAGAGTCAGGTGTTTAACTGACTGAGCCACCCAGGTGCCCCCAGGGACTTCCATACTGTTTTCCACGGTGGCTGCACCATTTTGCATTCCCACCAACAGTACATGAGGGCTCCCCTTTCTCCACATCCTACCTAACACCTGTTGATTCTTGCGTTGTTTTTTTTTTTTAGTCATTCTGAGAGGTAAATAGTGATATCTCATTGTAGTTTTGATTTGCACTTCCCTGATGATGAGTGACATTGAGCATTTGTCACTAATTCAAATGGATACATGCACCCCCATGTTTATTGCAACATTATTTACAATAGCCAATTATGGAAGCACCTCTAGTGTCCATCAGTAGATGAATGGATAAAGAAGAAGTGGTATATATATATACACACACAATGGAATACTATTCAGCCATACAAAGAATGAAATCCTGCATTTTCAATAACATGGATAGAGGTAGAGAGTATGCTAAGTGAAATAAGTCATTACCATATGATTTCACTATATGTGGAATTTAAGAAACAAAACAAATGAGTAAAGGGGAAAAAGAAGAGAGAGAAACCAAGAAACAACTTCCTAATTATAGAGAACAAACTGATGGTTACCAGAGGGGAGGTGGATGGAGGCATGGGGGAAATAGGTGGTAAGGATTAAGAAGTGCACTTGTGATGAACACTGGATGTTGTATGTTAAGTGTTGAATCACTATATTGTACATCTGAAACTAATATAATGCTGTATGTTAACTATACTGGAATTAAAATTTAAAAACTTAATATAAAAATAAAAATTTAAAAAATGACAAATTTTTTTGATAGTGACTAAACCATTTCTTATTCCCACCAGCAATGTATGACGTTTCTAGTGGATCTACATCTTTACTAACACTTGTTCTTGTCTTCTTTATTATAGCCATCCTAGTGTGTTTAAAATAATAATCACATTGTATTTATGATTTACATTCTCCTCATGACTAGTGATAGTGATATATTTTCATCTGCTTATTAATCATTGGTATATTTTCTTTGGTGAAATGTTTATTCAAATATTTTTCCCACTTAAAAAAATTGGGTTATTTGTCTTATTATTAAATTGAGTGGATTAAATATATATTCTGGATACAGGGTTTTATTAAATATATTATTTGCAAACATTCTGTCCCTGACTTTGGCTTGACTTCTAATTTTCTTAATGATGTCTTTGAAAGTAGAAGTACTTTTTTTTTTTTATTTTGCTGAAATTCCATTTAACCTTTTTTCTACTTTCATCACTTCTACTTTTGATGATTTACTTAGAAATAATTACCAGGGGTGCCTTGGCTGGCTCAGTCAGTAGACCATGTGATTCTTGATCTTGGGGTTGGGATTTCAAGCTCCACATTGGGTGTAGAGATTACTTAAAAATAAAATCTTGAAGGGGCACCTGGGTGGTTCAGATGGTTAAGCATCTGCCTTTGGCTCAGGTCATGATCCCAGGGTCCTGGGATTGAGCCCTGCATCAGGCTCTCTGCTCAGCCGAAAGTCTGCTTCTCCCTCTCCTTCTCCTATTCCCCCTGTTTGTGCTCTCTCTCTGTGTCAAATAAATAAATAAAATCTTTAAAAAAAAAATAAATAAATAATAAATAAAATCTTGAAAAAAAAATAATTACCAATTCCAAGCCATGAAGATTTACTCCTCTATCTTCTTTGAAGAGTTTAATAGTTTCATTTATTGCAATTAGGTATCATATCCATCTTGTTAATTTTTGTGTATGTTATGAGGCAAGGATCTAAATCAGGGGTTGGCAAACTTTATCTGTAAAGGGCCAACTAGTACGTATTTGAGGCTTAGTGGGTTGTATCTTTCTTTACTACTCAACTGCACTGTTATAGTGTGGAATAGTCATAGACAATATGTACACAGATGGGCATGGCCGTATTCCCACAAAACTTTATTTGCAAAGTGAGGCAGCAAGCTGGACTTACTTTGTGGGGGTAATTTGTTGACTCATGGTCTAAATATATCTTTTTGCATGTCCTAGCACCATTTACTGAAAAACAAAACAAACTATCATTTTCCCTTTAAATTGCCTTGGTACCGTTGTTGAAAATCTATTGACCATAATGAAGCTTTATTTTTGGATGGTCAATTGTGTTTCATTGATCTGCATGTCTATCCTTATGCCAGTACTACAGATTTGTCTTAAGTTTTGATATCAGGAAGTGTATTTTGGCTATTCTGTATTGTTTGTATTTCCACATAGATTTTATGATCATTCTGTCAATTTCTGCAAAAAGCCTTCCTGGGATTTTGACAGAGATTGTTGACGTTATAGATGAACTTAGGAGAATTCGTATCTTAACAATGTGCACTCTTCTAATTAATAAATGGACTATGTCTCAATTTATTTTGATTTTCTTTAATTACTCATCAATTTCTCATAGTTTTTAGTGTTTGTACATGCTTTTTAAATTAAATTTATTGCTAAGTACATTGCCCTTTTGATATCATTTAAATGAATTGTTAATTTAACTTGTGGATTGTAAATGACTAATAAAAAGATATACAATGAATTTTTTTATATTGATAGTATATCCTGCTACCTTGTTGAACTAAAATTTTAGTTCTAGAAAGGTGTGTGTGTGTGTGTGAGAGAGAAAGAGAGAGAGAGACTGAGAGAGAGAGAGACTGAGAGAGAGACACAAAGAGTATTAGGATTTTCTACATGGAGGATTATGTCATCTGTGAATGAAGACAATTTAACTCATTTTCCAATTAATATGGTTTATTTTATTATTTTGTTTTATTTTAATTTTTGCCTGATTGCACTTGCAAAAAGCTCCAAATAAATGGAATTCAGTAGAATGAACATTTTAACCTTATTATGGGGCAAAATAGTTCAGTCTTTTTCCATTAAGTATGATATAAACTGTAGGATATTTTAAGAAGGCTATGATAAAGTTAATGAAAATTCTCCTCTATTCCAAGGTTGCTGACCCATTTCATGAATATATTGGATTTTATCAAATGCTTTTTCTTTTCCATTTATTGAGGTGATTCTGGGTCTTTTCTATTTGTTGTCTTATTAGAAAATATTATATTAATTTATTTTTGATGTTCAACCAACCTTGCATTCCTGAGAAAAATCCAGTTTGTCATTATGCATAATTCTTATCACATGTTGCTGTAGGTCATATACATAATCCTTTTGTGGTTTTTTGCTAATATTTTTTGAGTAATTTGTTATCTTCATTCATGATAGATTTTCATCTGTAGTTTTCTTTCTGTGTGAAGTATTTGTCTGGCTTTGATGTCACAATAATACGTTTTTTCAGAGAATAAGTTGGAAAGTGTCCTCTCATATATTCTGTAGAAAGCCTGTCAAAAATGATATTAATTTTTTTTTTTTAATAAATGATGGATAGACTTTACCAGTCAAAGCATCTGGGCCTGGGCTTTTCCTTGTTGGGAGATTTTTTTTTTTTATTCTTATGTTAATCCCCATACATTACATCATTAGTTCTAGATGAAGTGTTCCATGATTCATTGTTTGTGCATAACACCCAGTGCTCCATGCAGAACGTGCCCTCCTCAATACCCACCACCAGGCTAACCCATCCTCCCACCCCCCTCCCCTCTAGAACCCTGTTTGTTTTTCAGAGTCCATCGTCTCTCATGGTTCGTCTACCCCTCTGATTTCCCCCGCTTCATTCTTCCCCTCC
>NC_138380.1:87753111-87771287 GCF_054177405.1 Leptonychotes weddellii
ATCTTGATGAAGTCCCAATAGTTCATTTTTGCCCTTGCTTCCCTTGCCTTTGGTGATGTTTCTAGGAAGAAGTTGCTGCAGCTGAGGTCGAAGAGGTTGCTGCCTGTGTTCTCCTTTAGGATGTTGATGGACTCCTGTCTCACATTTAGGTTTTTGAACCATGTTCAGTCTATTTTTGTGTGTGGTGTAAGGAAATGGTCCAGTTTCATTCTTCTGCATGTGGCTGTCCAATTTTCCCAACACCATTTGTTGAAGAGATGTATACCTAAATTTTAACTGTAAAGCTGCAAGGACTTTTTGTTTATTCTTGTATCCTAGTTTTCTTCTGAGACAAGTTGAATTGACTCCAAGACTTGAAGCCATTCTCTGTAAAGAAGAATGACAATGCTTACAATTATTGAAACTATGTAAAACCAGTAGGTTATTCCATCTTAGCTAAGCCCCCATTCAATGACACCACATCAACAAGGAAACCCAGGATGTACAAAACAACTCAACAGAATTTTACTTGGGTTAGTACTTTTAGTGCTAGATTTACAAATAATCACTGGATTTGTAGTTTGGACTTCAAAAAATTCTAGAGAACCCATTTCACAAACATTCCCATGGGAATCAATCTGGTTTTAAGCAAATAATTCAGAATGATAACCTCCCAAAGTGGAACATTTTAATGAAATAAATGTTATATGTCTATTTCTATTCAGAGAATATTACATATATATATATTTTACCATATATATACCATATATATGCATATATCACTAGTATGATAGAGGATATTACATAGACTAATAAGATAAAGAACATAAATTTTTTTCTCCCTTTGTTCCATTCAGGGATGATCTGTAAGAAGCAGTTGTTCTTTGACTCTGGACAAATTCTTTTTAAAGATTTTTTATTTATTTATTTGAGAGAGAGAATGAGAGACAGAGAGCATGAGAGGGAGGAGGGTCAGAGGGAGAAGCAGACTCCCTGTCGAGCAGGGAGCCCGATGCGGGACTCGATCCTGGGACTCCAGGATCATGACCTGAGCTGAGCTTAACCAACTGAGCCACCCAGGCGCCCCAACTCTGGACAAATTCTTATGTGGCCAGTAACAAGGACCTCTAGTCCCTGTTGAATTGGCTTCTCAATGCTGACATTTGCAAGTGCTTCTTCTCTGGATACTGAAGGGGCCGTAAAGTCACAGTAAACATAAGGGTCTGGAATAAATTTTTGATAAACTTTACTAGAGCATGTTACATAAGCAAGACCAAATGGCGTAAGTGAACTACCACTTAAAATAGTACTTATGTGGTGATGGTTACATAACTATGAAGATGTCAAAACAAAGAACTATGTGTGCAAAAAGTGTGAATTTTACTGTATGTATGTTATACCTCAATAAACCTGACTTCAAAGAAATAACACTTAGTCCAGTTTGCATTTTTTTTTTATTAGAGAGACAGGAAAAGGGAGAGTGCGAGAGAATCTTAAGCATGTTCCACACCTAGCACGGAGCCCCATGCAGGGCTTGATGCCATGACCCCGAGATCATGACCTGAGCCGAAATCAAGAGTCAGTCGCTTATCTGACTGACCCACACAGGCGCCCCCCCAATTTGCATTTATACATTCTCTGTATACTTACAGAGTTGTGGACTGCCTCCCACACCAGATTTTATGCTTCATGAGAGAAGAGACTATTTTCATTTTGTTCATTAATGTGTACCCCATAGCTCACAGAGTACTGGGCATATAATATTGTTGGGGAAGGTCATCGGGAGGACATGACTGCAGGGTGACCCATGAATTGGAACCCAGCAATCAGAGGCTCCCCAAGCCCTCCCCTGGCCTTGGAATGTGCATCCCACTTGCCTTCCCTACTCTCAGAGGCTGCTCCAAGAACACAGCCTCGAGATAGTGATGTAGTGTTGAAACCATCCGGTTGGTATAAATCACTGGGCCCAGTTCAGGCTGTTAAAGAAACTTTTAAATTTTGGGTGTGGGGACAGAGACCTCCTCATCTTGCAGCACCCAAGAAAAGCTTGCATGTAAGTTCCTTTGCTCGTTACACTGTCCACCTGCCCATTTGTGGCCTGTCTCTTTCTTCCATCTCTCCCTGCCCTCCACACAGGGAGCTAGTTTCAGATCTCACTCAGGAAGCTCCTGAGGGGGCAAAACCATTGGTGAACCAGCCAGAGGACCAAAGAAATGGGCTTTCTGAAAGAGAGGCCATGTGAGGACAGAGATGCTTCCATAATGCCGGCTGCTTTAATACACTGGCTTGAGGAACTGTGCAAAATGCACTTTGGCAGAGAAGGAAGCACATGGTCCAGTGGGCTGGCTCCTAGTGTGGGCAGTTCAGTTGGCCACTGATGCCCAAATGGCAGCTAAAGCCCAAGTTAAGAGTTGGAAGAACAGCTGAGGTTAGAAAAAGACGTGCAGGTGTCCACTACTCTGTTAGCCTCGGGGCTGGCAGACAGGTGGTGGAGAGCAGGATAATCAGCTGGAGACCTTAGTGTGCCCTTCTGCTGATAGAGCACAGGATGCCGTGGATGAAAATCTGAGTGCTCGTGACCAAGCCTGACTGGGATGCTAGGAGATGAAAGCCCTGGGAAAGCAAGGACACTGAAGGGGAGGGTGTTGTGGTGACGGACAGTGAAGGGGACAGGATACTCTTAGCCACCTGACCCCTAAAACAATAGAAAGCAAAAGCAGCCCCAGTTCAGGGAGCACTCATGATGAGAGAATGTACTCCTGCTGAGTGTACTGACACAGCTGCCAAATTCTAGCAAAAGGCCAGGGAGAGCATCCAGGTATGGACAGGGCTGCTATGGGATTTGGGGATGATGCCATTTCTCTGACCAGGCAGGAGGTGGAGAAAACGCAATGTCACCACCTGCCCTGCCCTTCAGCAGCACCTGCATTACACTGGGACAGGGGGATGTTCAAGGTACTCACTCCCTTAAAGATGGGATTATTCTAGCCTGTAGGAAGGCTTGGCCCAATGAGGGGGACCTCGCTGGGCATGTGGGACCCTGGATATTGATAAGAGGGGTATAACAAATTCTTAGAGAGTTGACAATGAGATAGGTTCCTGTCTTTGAAGGCCCTGATGAGGCCACATTCACTGCAGGGATGAAAGCAAAGATTCTCCAGTCTGTCCCAGCACCTGATATGGAACAGATACCATGCTGAGCCCAGTGGTGGGACAGGGCATTTACAATGTTGGGCAATCCATTGTTGATGTGGGGGAAACTGAAAAATCTCAGAACAGGTACAGGTTGAAACATAGAGGAAACTCAGAAAGCAAAACAAATATCCTAATCAGCTGTAAAGGGCCCTGTAAAAATAACCCAGGTAGTTTGACCTCATTGCTGCTGAGACCCACTTGAGCAGGTAGACTGACAACCATATGCTGTGTTGATTGGCCTGTGAAAAGCCTAAAGTCTGAACAGCAGTTCAGACCTACCCTATCTGCCTCTACCATTCCTGCCTGCTCAAGCAGAGTCTGAGGAATACAGAACATTAGGGATGGGTGCTTCCCACACCCTGGGGGTAGGATCCAGGCCAAGACTGCCTCCAGGTGAGGGCCATTGGAGCCAATTGGAGGCCTCCTGTTGAGCTCACTATTCTCTGGTTCTCCAGAAATGAACAAAAGGCGGCAGCTCTGGTGGATACTGGAGCTGAATGTACTTCAATACATGGTACATGGTACCCCCCAGAAGTTTTCTGATCCCCTCGGCACCATCAATGATTATATGGGGGCAAGCAGTTATCGTCAGGAGGGTCCTTTGACACTGCAAATTGGGTGTTCTCCCCTTTGAGGTTATAAAGCTTTTATCTCTCCAATACCAGAGAACATATCAGGCATGGATATCCTACAAGGTCAAATTTTGCAAACCTCTATCAGTAAAGTCTGCCTCCTGGTTAGAGTAATCAAACCAGTACTGAGGGAAAACACCAGCTGGGAATAAGTAAGACTGGCCTCATCCCCGTGATGGGTGGTAAGGTCACACAATATAAATTGCTGGCATGGGGCATGAAGAGATAGGAGAAACCAAGAACTGCATTGTTCTTGGGCATGTACACCTTGCGCATAGTGCATTCAACAGCACAGTATGGCCAGTGGGGGGTGGGAGGGGAATAGCTCATCATAGATGACCATGAGCTACAGAGGTACCCTCACCCATATGTCTATGCCCAACATGGCCACCATCTTAGATAACTTGGCCATGGTCCTAGGAGGATATCATACTGGGCTGGACTTAGCAAATGCCTTTTTCGGTATATCTCTGGGCATTGAGTCACACACCAAATTTGCATTCGGCAATCTGCAAACTGTATTTGTTGGATAAATGTATATATGAATTAGAATTTACTGTTTGGCAGTAAATAATATTATAACAGTGGTAGAAATTTTATAAAGAAAAACAATTCCTTACAGCCTCAGCTTCCTTGTTTGTCTTTCTTTCTACTGTTTTGTCATACACAAACATAGCAGAAAATCAGGGTATTTCAACAATTCTGTACTTGAGGAGGTATATTCTGACCTACAATCAGAACCAACAGAAGAGGTCAGTGACATTTGCTAATCCAACATCACAAACTATTTTGGAATAAGCCTGTAGCTGAGAAGGAGAAGACTGAAAATAAAAACCTAAGTTGACTGTTCAATTGTCCACTGCACTAGGACCAGCAGGCTGGTGTATTCTAGTAGGAAGAAGTAAGCAGATTCATTCATTCTATGGTATTACTTATTTCAGCTCATTCAGAATGACGCTGTTTTCCTCATGCTGAATAATAATAAAAATACACTGGAGGAAATACAGGAAAGTCAAGAATCTATTATACTACTCTCTATCAGATTTAAGTCATATCTCACCTCTCTGGTGTGAGGCATTTCATGTTGGTTGACTTTAATATGTGCTATAAATAGTCATTTACATTAGTTATATTTGTGTTAACCATCACCTGTACAGAGGGAGGAAAAAGTCAAAGAGATTATAATTCTTGCAAGGAGAAAGTTGTGTTTCTTGCCTTGGGGCTGAGAAAACAATCACTTGTATGGCATATTAAAACCTTCTCACTACTCAGAGGGAAGTGTAGGCATCAAGCAGTAAATGACACATACAAAATCCAACAAATTGCATCAGAAATTTCAGATACAGATCACTTCACAGAGAATTAACATCCTGCATATAATATATATCTAAAACATAACAAAACAAAACAGTACAAAACTAAATGCTTTCCCTCTAAGATCAGAAACACAGCAAGAATGTCCACCCTCAACAGCCTTCTTCAACATAATGCTGGAAGTTTTAGCCATTTCAATAAGGCAAGATAAAGAAATAAGTAACAGAAATTAGAAAAGAAGATATAAAGATCATTTCTATTTTCTTTATTTGCAGATGACATAATTGCACAAGCAGAAAATTTCAAAGCATCTGAGTAAGTCTGTTAAGGCTACTAAAACAAAATACGACAGACCAGGTGGCTTAAACAACAGAAAATTATTTCCCCTTGATTTGGGAAGCTGGAAGTCCAGGATCCAGGTCTCAACAGGGTTAGTTTCTCCTGAGGCCTTTTTCCTGGTCCTGCAGATGCTTGTTTGCTCTCTGTTTCTTCACATGGTCTTACTCTTTGTATGCCTGTGTTCTCATTTCTTCCTATGAGGACACCAGTCATATTGGATTAGCACCCATCTGAATGACCTCATTTTCCCTTAATTACCTTTTTAAAACCCCTGTCTTCAAATGCAGTAGTATTTTGAGGCACTGGGGGGTAGGACTTCAATATATAATTTCTGGGGGTTGGGTCACTTTTAGCTCATAACAGCATCTAAAATAAAAACTCCTGGAATTAATAAGTGTGTGTAATAAGTTTACAATATATATATTAAAAAAAATCAACACTCAACAATCAACCACATTTGTGTATACTAACAGTGAACATATAGTAGCAAAAATTAAAATCACAATTTTTTTCTTGTCTATATTTTATTTAGGTATAGTTGACACACAGTGTTACATGACATTCAGGTGTACAACATAGTGATTCAACAAGTTTATATGCTATGTTATGCTTACCACAGCATAGCTACTTTCTGTCACCATACAATGCTATTATAATGCCATAAAATCACAATACAATTTAAATCATTGTAAAGATTATGAAATACTTAAATACATACTATACCTGTAAAGAATCTGGAGGCAGAAAATTACAGAAAGTGGATGAAAGAAATGGAAGGTATTAATAAATGCAGAGACATACTATGTTCAAGAATTGGTAGAATCAACATAGGAAAGAAGGAAAGTCTTCCTAAATTGGTGTTTAAGTTTAGAGCAACTTTCATTTAAAAGGGTTATTTGTATAGACACAGATGATTATTGTAGGATTTATATAGAAAGCAAAGTAGCTAGAATAGTTAAAACAATTTTTGAAAAATGCAAATAAAGTGGAAGAAATCTCTCTACCTAATTTTAATCATTATTATAGAGTACAGTAATTTACACTGTGTATGATTGGAAGATGGATAGATTCCTAGGTCAATAAAATAGAATAAAGAACCCAGAAGACTCACATAAAATGCCCAACTGATTTTGGGCAAAGGGCAAAAGCAGTTCACTGGAGAAAGGACAGCATTTTCAACAAATGGTGCCTGACTAATTGGACAACCATGGGGGGAAAAATTGACCTATGACTCACACCTTATACAAAAATTAACTCAAAAATATGTCATGCACTGGATTCTTAATTTTATGTGTTAATTTGACTGGGCCATGGTGCCAAAATAGTTGGTCAGCTATTTTTTCTGGATATTAAGGAGTTTGGGAATGATTTTCCTTTAAATTGGTGGACATCCAGAAAAACAGATTGCTTTCCATAATGTGGGTGGACCACATCCAATCAGTTGAAGACCTGAGCAGAACAAAAAACTGACCTCCTCAGAGCAAGAGGGAATTCTTTATCTAAGTTTTAAATATTAATTCCAGTATAGTTGATATACAGTGTTATATTAGTTTCAGTGTACAATATAGTGATTCAACACTCAGTGCTCATCAATACAAGTGTACTCTTTAATACCCATAACATATTTCACCCATCTCTCCTCTCTGGTGACCAATTGTTTGTTTGTTCTCTACAGTTAAGAGTCTGGTTTTTGGATTTTCTCTCTCTCTTTTTTTTCCTTTCTTCATTTGTTTTGTTTTCTAAATTCCAAATATGAGTGAAATCATATGGTATTTGTCTTTCTCCTGCTGACTTATTTCACTTAGCATTATACTGTCTAGCTCCATACACTTCATTGCAAATGAAAGATTTCATTCTTTTTTATGGATGAATAATGCTGTAATAAGCATAGGGGTACATATGTCCTATCATATGGTCTTTGTCTTCCTCTGACTGTCTTATTTTGCTAGCATAATGTACTCTAGCTCCATCCACATCATTGCAAATGGCAAGATTTAATTCTCTTTTATGGTGAATAATATTCCATTATATATATGTATATACTGCTTCTTCTTTATCCATTCTTCAGTTGATGGATATTCTTTATCCATTCTTCAATCGATGGACTCTTGGGCTATTTCCATAATTTGGCTATTGATAATGCTGCTATAAACATAGGGGTGTATGTATCCCTTTGAATTAATATTTTTGTATTCTTTGGGTAAATGTCTAGCAGTGCAATTGCTGGGTCATAGGGTAGTTCTATTTTTAACTTTTTGAGGAAACTTCATACTGTTTTGAAGAGTAGATTCTTCGGTTTGCGTACCTACCAACAACGCAAGAAGATTCCCTTTCTCCACATCCTAGCCAACACCTGTTGTTTCTTGTGTTGTTGATTTTAGCCATTCTGACAGTGTGAGGTGATATCTCATTATGGTTTAAATTTGTATTTCCCTGATTGTTAGTGATGTTGAGCATCTTTTCATATGTCTGTTGGCCATCTGTATGTCTTTTTTGGAGAAAGGTCTACTCATATCTTCTGCCCATTTTTAATTGGATTATATGTTTTTTGGGTTTTGAATTTTATAAGTTCTTTATATAGTTTGGATACTAATCCTATATCAGTTATGTCATTTGCAAATATCTTCTCCCATTATATAGGGTGCCTTTTATTTGTTGATTGTTTCCTTTGCTGTGCAGAAGCTTTTTTTTTTTTTTTGATGGAGTCCCATAGTTTATTTTTGCTTTTATTTGCCTTGCCTGAGGAGATATATCTAGAAAAAATGTTGCTACAGCTGATGTCAGAGAAATTATTACCTGTGCTCTCTTCTAGGGTTTTTATGGTTTCAGGTCTCACCTTTAGGTCCTTAATCCATTTTGAGTTTATGTTTGTGTGGGGTGTAAGAGAGTCCCAGTTTCATTCTTTTGCATGTTGCTGTCTGAATTTCCCAGCACCATTTGTTGAAAAGACTGTCTTTCTCCTATTGCATATTCTTGCCTCTTTTGTTGAAGATTTATTGACCATATAATTGTGGGTTAATTTCTGGGCTTTCTATCTTGTTCCATTGATCTATTTGTCTATTTTTGTGCCAGTACCATACTATTTTGATTAATACAGCTTTGCATAACTTGAGATCTGGAACTGTGATGCCTCCAGCTTTGTTTTTATTTTTCAAGATCATTTTGGCTATTTGGGGTCTTTTGTGTTTCCATACAAATTTTAGGATTATTTGTTCTAGTTTTGTGAAAAAATGCTATTGGTATTTTGATAGGGATGGCATTAAATGTGTAGATTGCTTTGGGTGGTATGGACATTTTACAATATTTATTATTCCAATGTATGAGCATGGAATGTCTTTCCATTTGTGTCATCTTCAATTTCTTTCATCAGTGTTTTATCATTTTCAGAGTACAGGTCTCTCACTGCCTTGGTTAAATTTATTCCTAAACATTTTATTATTTTTATTCCATTGTAAATGGGATTGCTTTCCTAATTTCTCTTCCTCTTGCTTTATTATTGGTGTATAGAAATGCAAGAGTTTTCTGTACATTGATTTTATAACCTGCAGCCTTACTAAATTCATTTATCAGTTCTAGTAGTTTTTGGTGGATTCTTTAGGATTTTCTCTATATAGTATCATGTCATCTGCAAATAGTGATGGTTTTGCTTCTTCCTTACCAATTTGGATGATGTTATTTCTTTTTGATGTCTGACTGCTGTGGTTAGGACTTTCAGTACCATGTTGAATAAAAGTGGTGAGAGTGGACATCCTCGTCTTGTTCCTGACCGTAGCGGAAAAGCTCTCAGTTTTTCCCCACTAAGGATGATGTTAACTGTGGGCTTTTCATAGATGACCTTTATTATGTTGAGATATGTTCCCTCTAAACTTATTTTGTTGATGGTGTTTTTATCATGAATTGATTTTGTACTTTGTCAAATGCTTTTTCTGTGTCTATTGAAATGATCATATGGTTTTTATCTTTTCTGTTGTTGATGTGATGTGTCATGTTGTTTAATTTGTGACTATTGAACCACCCTTGCATCCTGGCAATAAATCCCACTTGATCATGGTGAATGTTTCTTCTTAATGTATTGTTGGATTCTGTTTGCTTATATTTTGTTGAGGATTTTCATGTCTATATTCATCAGAGAAATTGGTCCGTAATTCTCTTTTTTTGTTGTCTCTTTATCTGATTTTGGTATCAGAGTAATACTGGTCTCAGAGAATGAATTTGGAAGTTTTTCTTCCTCTTCTATTTTTTGGAATAGTTTGAGAAGAATAGGTGTTAACTTTTCTTAAATGTTTGATAGAATTTGCCTGTAAAACCATCTGGTTCTGGCCTTTTGTCTGTTAGGAGTTATCTGATTACTGATTCATTTTCATTGCTGGTAATCAATCAATGAGAATGTTATTATGCTTGATGGAGTAACTGAGTTCCCTAAGTCTATTCTCATTTTGCGTATTGTTTTTCTCTCACCGGTTCAACTTGATTATTTTATGTTACTTTGTCCTCCAGGTCTCTGATTCATTCTTCTGGTTCCTCTAGTCTGCTATTTATTCCATCTAGTATATTTTTAATTTGATTTATTGTATTCTTTATCTCTGATTGGTTCTTTTTTATCTTTTGGTTGAGGTCTCACTGATGCCTTCTACTCTTTTCTCAAGTCCAGTAGTATTTCTATGATCATTAATTTAAATTCTCTATCAGGCATATTACTTTTCTCCATTTCACTTAGATCTCTTGCTGTGGGTCTTTCATTTGGGACATATTCCTCTGTCTCCTCCCTTTGTCTAACTCTCTGTCTATTTCTGTGTATTAGGAAAGTCTGCTATGTCTCTGCTCCTGAAAGTAATCGTTTCATGAAGAAGTCCTGTAGTACCCTAAAGTTCAGTGTCCTCTGTTCACCAGAAACTGGCACTTCAGAGTGTCTCCTATGTATGATGCATACACCCTGCTGTTATGGCTGAGCCACTTTCCCTTCAGTCCAGTCATCTGCAATGGATCTTTTCTCCTGTTGTGGGCAATGTTTGGTCCTTGTCATGTTAGTTGACCAGGCTGAGGATGCCTTGGACTTGTGTTAAGTCAGACCAGGCATTTGCCAGAGAAACAGCACCAAATTGCAGGGCACTTTCCCTGTGTTGTCCCCTGAGAAGTTTCCATTGGTGGGCAGTGCCTGAAGTCAGACCAGTTGACTACCTCCGACCCACCACTGATGCCTTTGTCTGATGGTTTGTGTGGTTATCTTTCCCTTTTTCTGGTGCAGGAGCCATTTTGGAACACTGCTGGCCCCTGTTCAGGCTGCTTGCACACTGCCCAGCCTGCGGAACCACCCTGGTGCCATGGGCATAGCCATGGATGCTTCATTTTGGAAATGAACTTAATATCTATTAAGGCAGGAGCCATACAGTTCACATGATGACTTTTATTTTCTTTGCCATATATTCAACAGAAATATGAAAATGTGTACAACAAACTATGTAGATAAAAATTTTATAGTATCATTATATTTATAATGCAAAACCAGGAAATGACCAAAATGTCCATCAACATATAATGCATGAAAAATTATATTTATACAACAATACACTATAAAGCAATGGAAATGAATACTACTGTCTGCTATGGCATTGAAAGTTGAGATATTATGTTGAGTGAAAGAAGATGGATACACCAGAGTATCCTGAATATTCCTAGTGATATCATTTAAGAACAAAACTTTAAGACAATGTATAGGTATGAACATAAAAGTGATTAAGTTTTAAAGAAATAAATAACTTCTAAAAAAGTAAATATTTAAAGTAAATATTTTTACTTTATAAAAAATTAAAAATTTGCCTTAATGGAACAAGAAAGTTATGATTACCGAAGTATATACATTGTGGTCTTGTGATATGCTGGTAAATT
The DNA here is from genome assembly GCF_054177405.1 of Leptonychotes weddellii. Taxonomy (NCBI): domain Eukaryota; kingdom Metazoa; phylum Chordata; class Mammalia; order Carnivora; family Phocidae; genus Leptonychotes; species Leptonychotes weddellii. The sequence continues at coordinate 87,764,457 of NC_138380.1, forward strand.
CTATTTCTTGACCTGAGAAGTGATTATATGGGTCACTTAAAGTAATTCTTTAGGCTAGGTATTTTGTTTTATGCACTTTTCTTTATGAAGGACATATTTAAAATCTGCAAAGTTAAAAAGAATCAGCAAATAAAATTTGTAGTAAGCCATGTAATATAATCAATGGGACCAATGTTGTTTCTAAATCAAAATAAGTATGGATAATGCAGTAGCAAAGCCCTGTGCAATTATTTAAAAAAGATTCTTAAAATTAAAAAAGGTAAATATTTAAAAAAAATAAAATTCTGTAACAAATCTAAGTCATATGATACATTTCCATCAACTTTTCAAAAAATAATCATATAACATAAACCATTTTTTAAAACCTACACAAAAAGATTACTCCATTTTTTTCCTAAATAGCTGTATAATAGTCCATTTTGTGCATGTACATGTGCGAGTGTGCAAGTATGTATGTAAGTATTTATTAGCCTTCTATTGTGGGTTATTTTGGGGTTCTCTAATAGTCTATAGTATGTGACTTCAAATCTCTCTCTCTCTCTCTCTTTTTAATACAGCTTTTCATATTTGCCAGGGTCAACATTCCTACCTCACAGTAGAAGAGAATGTTGCTCTGTAAACCTACAGAATATATTGTGAGTCTGTATGTTGTTAAATCTAATACTCAGATTATAAGTGAGGAAAAGAAAATAATACTATAGAAGAATAAAAAGCATCACAGAACGATGTACACATTAAATAATTATCAATAATCAAAATATATGAACTATTGTTACTTCCTAATGTAATCATGATTTATAACTTTGTGAAATTATTTAAAACATGTTTAGCAAATCTAACCTTTACATGAAACTTCAAGAGCATGTCTTATTGGAGTAGAGCTGTTTTAATAGTAAACAGCTATACCACTTTTTACTTGATGTTATGGCACAAAAATGTGAAACATCCTGATGTAATAAATTCAAAGTATGGCCTAAATTTTACTTCTGAATTTTTTCTTGCACTTTTTCTTAGGTACGTTTTGGAATTATTTTGGAGATTTTGAAATCTGTATTGAGATTTTGATTGGAATTTCCCTTCACCAAGTGTTATTACTTGTTAGTATACTACTAATATTTCTTTAACTCTCTATGCAGGGTTGTAGCTGTTCTACATCCAATTTTTTTATTATATTTGTCAAAGTTAAAACTGAAGTCTGTTGGAGACCTTTTCAGTGTCTTCATTATGCTCTTCTCTACACTCCAGTTCTCATTCCCAAGACTTATGCTTTCTTGTCTCTTTTTCTCTGAGTGCAGCCAGGATGGATAACCTCCTGTGGATGCCTTTCACATTCTCTTTCAAGATAAATCTTAAGCTGGTCAACACTGTTGATGTTTTTCTCAACTGCATCCTGCCATGCAAATATTCCTTAAATAATCTGGTTTCTTTAGGGTGCTAGTTCCCTTTTTTTCAGCACTATTGATGAAATCTGCTGTATGATTTTGTGTTTGTTTACTATTTTATTTCGTGATCTTTGAGTAATTAGTCATTTCATCTTCATAAAAGTATAAAATAGAGGGGAAAGAAACCCTGCTTTGGTTTTAAAAGTGTTTATTCCTCTAATATAAAGGATGTAAGTGTAGGAAGGATTGTAAGTGCTTGGCTTAATGTCCAGTGACTGACACCTAGTCAAAACCTTTGATGAAGCCGATGGGTGCAGGCATCACCAGGTCCTCCTTTAGCTGCCTAGAAAACTTTGAAGCCATTCCCAGAAAGCTAACAGACCCACTTACAAATCCTTTTCCTCCCCAACCCCCTTACTAAGTATTAGAAACCTATTTCTCATGCCCAATATTTTTGGAGGATTTTTATCTTTGCATGTGAGAGGAGCAGGAAAGCAATTGAAAAGTGGATAGATACTGAAAAATGGTATTCTAGGAGAGAGACTCAAGTCTATTTTGGGGGAGGTTTTTGGTTGGAACACACTCTGGTTTCTGTACTTATAGGTAGGAAATACTGGGGAATTGAAGAGAAACAACAACAAACAAAAATATGTTTGTCATGTTCACTTCTAAGTGGTGAGGATATGTCAGCATCAGCTGTTGCCTGAGATTTTATTTTGAGTTAAATGTGCCATAAGTTTATGAGAAATTTGCTCAGAGTTTATGAATTGGCCATTACTTTGTTTTGTTGTTATGACTTTTTATCACTCCCTGCCCCTGAATTTTAAAGAGTGTTTTAGTAGGAAATTGAGAAAAGATAAGCCAAGGACTTAGATACCACCTTAAATGGGTAGTTTATACTGATATTTTAGTGTAAAAGAAGCAAACATCAACATACAGAAGAATCCTTTGAATTTCTGGATTATTTTTAATAGTTTTAATACAATAAAAACTTGAACATATTTTATATAGTACTCCATTAACTTGAAAAGATACTACAAGCATTTATTTTTTTTTAAAGATTTTATTTATTTATTTGAGACAGAGAGAATGAGAGAGAGAGCACATGAGAGGGGGGAGGGTCAGAGGGAGAAGCAGACTCCCTGCTGAGCAGGGAGCCCGATGCGGGACTCGATCCAGGGACTCTGGGATCATGACCTGAGCCGAAGGCAGTCGCTTAACCAACTGAGCCACCCAGGTGCCCCTACAAGCATTTATAAAACCTCTAAAATAATTAACAGTCCACCATTATTTTTACTTCCCCAATAATTATAACATCTTTATTTCTCTTTTGTGCAAACAATTCAAAGTTAATTACATGGTTGTCCATCCTTAAATGCTATCATTATTATTATCTTTTTATTAATGTATGGCAAACTGCTCAGCTTAAAAGGAGTTGAATTATTACTGGAGCCATAGAGAATTGAACAGTTGGAAGCCATAAGCTAAATGACTATGGGGAAAAATAATGTCATGTTGTTTAATTAGCTCATGTCACAAAATAGTGTATTTATCTCCATTCTGTACAGAGATAAATATCACGCAAATTTAAGTTTCTACAAGTCAGATTTCTAAGTAAAAAAGTTTGAAAATTCCTTACCAGTGGCATAGCTGGTGAGGAATAAAATGGATTTCAGAAACAAACATATTGCACCAGCTGGGAAATTTACCTACAGACCAGTGCTGGCAAATAACAGTAAGACATTCATAGGATTCTGAAAGAAGGGGCGCCTGGGTGGCTCAGTCATTAAGCGTCTGCCTTCGGCTCAGGTCATGATCCCAGGGTCCTGGGATCGAGCCCCGCATTGGGCTCCCCACTCCGTGGGAAGCCTGCTTCTCCCTCTCCCACTCCCCCTGCTTGTGTTCCTTCTCTCACTTTGTCTCTGTCAAATAAATAAATAAAATCTTTAAAAAAAAAAAAAGGATTCTGAAAGAAGTGTATGGAAGTGTAAGAAAATAAAAAGGTTATAATGACATTTTAAAAAGTAAAATGTAGTTCATTTAAAAAGAGGCATTTAGTTGAATATATATATATATAATTGTTTCAAACTTCTTATTTTGAGAAAATTATAGATTTGCATGCAGTTGTAAAAATTAATACAGATATGCCATGCACTATTTACCCCGTTTCCTTCAAAGGTAACAATTTGCACAACTAAAGTATAATATTACAACCAGTGATTGATATTGATACAGAACATTTCTGCCACTGGAAGGATCCCTCATGTTGCCAATTTAGTCATACCACCTCACTGTCTCCATCCCATCTCTTACCTTTGGAACTATTATTATTTTTATGGTTTTGACATTTCAAGAATGTTATATGAATGGAATCATCCAGTGTGTGCTATTTTATGATTGGCTTTTTTCACTCAGTGTAATTCTCTAGAGATTCTTTGTGGTTGATGTATATATCAGTAACTTATTACTTTTTATTACATTTCATTATATTGTATGAAAATCCAAGTCTGTTTAGCCATTCACCAATTAATGGACATTTGAATTGCTTCTCATTTTTTTTATTATTAGGAAAAGTAACTGCTATGAAAATCTATGTACAGATTTTTGTGGGAACATAAGTTTTTGTTTCTCTAGGATAATTACTCAGCAGTACAATTGCTGGGTTATTCAGTTGTTACATGTTTAGTTTTATGAGAAAAGGCCAAAATGTTTTCCAGAGTTCCTCTGCCACTTTAAATACCCACCAGTAATATGTGAGAGATCCAGTTTTTCTGCATCACCATCAGCATTTGATGTTGCCACTATTTGTCACTTTAGACATCCTGATAAGTTTATAGTAATATCTGTTTTTTGATTTTAATTTGTATTTCCTTAATGGTAAATTGTGTTGAACATCTTTTCATGTGCTTATTTGTTATCTGTATATCTTCTTCAGTGAAATGTTTGATATGCCTTTTGCCCTCTTGGTAATTTTATTTTATTATAATTTTTCACTCTTGAGTTTTGAGAGTTCTTCGTATATTCTAGGTATGAGTAATCTGTCAATAGCTGATTTTCACATTTTCTCCCAGTCTACAGTTTCCCTTTTCATCTTCTCAAAAATATATAGGCAGCATAAAAGTTTTAAATTTTGAGGAAGTCCAATTTATCAACTTTTTTTGTTTGTTTGTTTGTTTGTTTATGCTTCTGGTGTCAGGTTTATGAACAGTTTGCCTAGCTCTAGATGCTAAAGATTTTTTTCCAAATGTTTTAGAAACTAAGGTTTTCACTTATATACATGATGCTTTTTGAGTTAATGTTTATTTAAAGCATAAAGTTTAGGGAAAGTTTTTTGTTTATTGTTTTGTTGGTTTGTTTGGTTTTTGTTGTGGTTATTTTGTGTCTTTTTTTTTGTTTGACTGTGGATGTCTAATTGTTCTAGCACTGTTGTTGAAAGGCTATCCTTCCTCCATTGAATTTCTTTGTATCTTAGTCAAGGATCGATTGAGCATATCTGTGTATGTCATCTTATGAGTTCGTAGTTTCTTCCACCAATTTAGTGTCCACCTCTTCATTTAAACCACAGAATCTTGGTTGTGTAGTTATACAGTCGGTCTTCAAATGTAGTAGGTTTATTCTTCCCAATTCACTCTTCTTTTTCAAAAAAAAGTTGTTTTAACTATTGTTCCCTTGTTTTATATAAAATATAAAATATATAAAAAATGGAAAAATATATAAAAGCTTAAATAAAATATCAGCTTTACAAAAATATCTATATGTACAAACTCTTTTTCTAACATTTTAATAGAATTTCTTTAAATCTAGATATCATATTAGGGGAATTGACATCTTCAGTATGTTGCATTCCAATACATGAAATGATACATCTTTTACATTTTTTTAGAACATCTTTGACTTATTTCATCATTTCTTATAGCTATCACCGTACAACTTATGTAGATTTTGTTAGGTTTACTCCAATACGTTTTATTTATTGAGTGCTTTTAAGTGGTACCACATTTTTAATTTCTTTGTCAATGTGCTCAAAGATAGTGTATCAAATCGTGGTAGACTTTTGTATCCTTTGAACTTTTGAACTCATTTATGAGTTTCATGAGTTGGGTTTTTTTTGTTTGTTTGTTTGTTCTGTAGCTTCCTTAGGCTTTCTGTGTAGACAGTCATGCCATATGAAAATATGGATAATCTTATGTATTCCTTTTTAATCAATGTAATTTTTATTTCCTTCTCTTTCTTTATTGCACTGGCTAGAATGTTACCATTACATCAAACATGAGTGGAAGAGCAGACTCTCTTGCTTCCTTTCTAGTCTCAAGGAGAATGCATTTAATTTTTCACAATTAGGTATAAAGTTAGCTTTAAGCTTTTGTAGACATTCTTATTAGGTTCAGGAAGTTCCCTTTATCCATATTTTTTCAGAGGATTTTGTTTTTGTTTTGTTGTTGTGATTGTTTATAAATGGAGACTGAATTTTGTAAAATGTAATTTTGCCTCAATTAATATGATCTTTTGATTTTTCTCCTATAGCCTACTAATATGGTACAGTATTTTAATTTTCAAATGTGAGCCAGTTTTGTATCTTTGGAATAAATCTGTTTGCCATTTTGAGTATAGAAAAGTTTTATATATTGCTAAAATCTATTCACTAATATTTTATTAAGAATATTTTCACTTATGGGTGCCTGGGTGGCTCAGTCAGTTAAGTGTCTGCCTTCGGCTCAGATCATGATCTCAGGGTCCTGGGATCAAGTCGTGAGCCAGGCTACCTGCTCAGCAGGGAGTCTGCTTCTCCTTCTCCCTCTGCCCCCCCGCCACCCCAGCTCATGTACTCTCACAGGCACGCTCTCTCAAATGAATAAATAAAATCTTTAAAAAAAAGGATGTTTTCACCTATATTTATGAGTGATATTGGTCTATAATATTTACTTATTTATTTATTTATTTACGGAATGCTTTTGCTTATTTTGGTATCCAGCTAATACTAGCATCATAAAATTAATTGCATCTGTTCCCTCTTCTATTTTCTAGAAGACATTGTATAGAATTGATGTGACTCTTTTAAGTGTCTAGGAAATACTCCAATTATTACGAACATATCTTAGAGATTTCTTTTTTTGTTTTAATTATAAATTCAAATTCCATAATATTTTAAGTTTATCAATGTCATCTTTTTCATATTGGGTCAGTTGTGGTAGTTTGTACTTTTTGAAGAATTAATCAAAGTTGTAAAAGTTATGTCTGTTAAGTCGCTTACAGTATTCCTTTATTACTGTTTTTATAATTGCATAGCTAGTAGTCATATCTCCTCTTTTGTTGCAGATTTTGTAATTCTGTAATTTGTGTCTTCTCTATTTTTTCTTTGTCAGTCTGTCTAAACATTCATCCATTTTATTCTTTTTAAAGAATTAGCTCTCTGTTTCACTGAATTTTCTCTATTCAAATGTATTGATTC
>NC_138380.1:87771787-87811852 GCF_054177405.1 Leptonychotes weddellii
GCCATCTTGCTCCGCCCCTGTTTTGTTTTGTTTTGTTTTCAATTCATACAAGCAGAAATCTAGGGAGTAGGTATGGGAGTGAATATTAAGGGTGTGGGAAAATGGCAGAAAGAACATAAAGTTGGATCAGGCCAATTTATTTATACAAATCCATGAAGCAGAGATTCTGGATTTAATGTTGTAGCTTGAAGGGTTAGGAAGGGCTCTCTATCATTCTGCTGGTTTATATAATGTATCAAGTATATTCAAATATAATCAAAAGGTAGCCAAAACTAAATGACATTGAAATGATAGGAAGAAGAGATGCAAAGGCTTGGCGAGATTATGATGTTAGAAAATATTTATTATGTGGGACCTGGTCACCCCCCCTGAGAGGGTCCAGACTCTGGACTATGATCCAGACCATTTTCACCATGACTGTGAGGAACAAATTTGAAAAGGGAAGTACAGTATCCTTGAAGAGCTTTGGGGTTGCTCTTTGCTGTGGGTCAGAAATTACAGCAGAACTGTTGCTGGATATTTAAATGCAACAGGGATAACTGGCTGTAGAGATGGCAGGGGCCAAGAGGCAATACTTATCATCAAAGACAAGGTGGGTGTGGTTACTGTAATAAGCAATAGAGTCAAAGCGATAATCAGAATACTATGGTTTTCACAGACCCAGGGTGTTGGCTTATTAATCACAGTGTCCTTAGAAGTAAAATAAACAGACACTCTACTGAATTCTTACCTGACCTGCATGAGCTGAAGAGTTTCGGATCACATGAACTAAAGTTTAACTTGAATTTTCAAAACAGAGAGATTTGTCCTTCAACGAATTCCCACATATGAACCAATTTGCAGACCCAGTGTCTCTCGAACGAAGGAAAGACTGGGTCCCTTTGATGAACTCTACTACACTGTCAACATTTCATATTCTTAACCTTTCTCAGAGTCTTCCTCAAAGAGACCTACAGAGTGATTGTACATTAGGGATAAGAGAATAACTAGACCCTTTGAGGCTTACTGGCACTAGTTCTAAACTGATACTAATTCTGGGAGACCCAAAACATCACTGTGGTCCATAGTTAGAGTAGGGGCTTCCCGAGGTCAGGCAATCAATGGAGTTTTAGCTCAAGTTTATCTCACAGTGGGTCCCCGAAGTCATCATCCCGGGGTTACGTCCTTACTTCCAGATTATGTAATGGGAATAGACATGCAAGAAACTGGCAGAATCTTCACATCAATTCACTGACCTGTGGGATTAGGCTTGTTATGATAAGAAAGGACAAGAGGAAGTCACTAAAACAGTCTCTACCTAGGAAAAAAGTAAACCAAAAGCGATACTGCGTTCCTTGAGTACTATACTTTGGGTGTCATAACCCAGAAATCATTGCCAAATCCAATACCAGGAAGTTTTTCTTCCATGCTTTCCTCTACGAGTTTTAGAGTTTGAGTAATTAAGTTTATGTCTTTGATACATTTTGAGTATATACTCCCTTTGGTTTCAATGGTTGGAAAAATTAATTTGAAATTTCTGAATGAAAGAAGCCTGTAAATTTTTCTTTAGTTGATTATTTAAAATCTTGCTAAGCATATGATTATGTTTTACAATGAACATGTCAAGAAGCATGAATAATTTTAATTCTAAAAGAATACTTATAATTAATTAAAAAATAAAAGTTAATTCACAAGGAGATAATATAAATGTCCAACAAATACATGAGCTAATTGGATTAAATAGATTCCATTTTCAATTTTCTTATTATTTATTTATTTTTTTAAAGATTTTATTTATTTTTTAGAGAGCGAGCGAGAGAGAAACAGCATGAGAGGGGAGAGGGTCAGGGAGAAGCAGGCTCCCCGCTGAGCCGGGAGCCCGATGTGGGACTCGATCCCAGGATCCTGGGATCATGACCTGAGCCGAAGGAAGACGCTTAACCATCTGAGCCACCCAGGCGCCCAATTTTCTTATTATTAAGAGAATAAATTTGGTCCTGTTTTTCCTCTGAAATAGACCTGTGTCTTTACATAGAGCCAAGCTTGCTATCTGGGGGCATATACATATTCATTAACTACCAATTCTTAAAAAGTGTAAGGAAGTCCACAAAGTAAACTCAAAGACCATATTAAAACAAACAAACAAACAAATAAAATATTGGATGCAGCATGAGCCTTTAACTTGGAAGCCCAGAAAAGAAGTTTGTACACAGAATAAGTACTTAGCATTTACTTAATGATTGACAAAGCATTTTATAAGAGGAGAGTCTGATTAAAATGTGTCCAGTTTCTAATCTGGGGAAGTCAGAAAAATGGAGATAAAAGGGTTTTTGTTTTCTTTTTCCTTACAGAAAAATGTGCCAGCATCATTTGGTGTACCCCAGCAAAAGTAAAGTGGTCTTACTTTCTCTTCCTCCTCTAATACCCTGTGTCCCACAGCAACAATATCAGGGAGACAATTAAAGGGGAAAAAAAAGTAAGACCAATTTAGAGAACACTGAGTGCCAAACTTGTGCAATAGCAGCCCGATTGATTGATGGTGGGAATAAAACAGCAGAATGGGCACCTGAGCCAGGTAGTGCTGCTAAGAAAGCCTATGGCCTCCCTGTGTGCACTTATGGAGTCTAAATATAACTCTCCCTCCCATGGAGCAGCAAGAGTAGGAGTCATGGGCAGCTCATTGTTTCTGGTGAGCACTTTCATCAGACAAAGGAATCAGACTGCAAGGCTGTGAAAGATCTTCTCTGTTTAATGTTGAGTTATCAGTCGTGAGAATTTTTCAGAATATGTGAAGGAAATTAAAGCTTCCTTAGAATGTAATTGATCAATCCTTAGTGTATAAATGGAAGTTTGACTAAGTACATAAACAGAATTTGAGAACAGGGCCCAGATAAACCGTGACATTGTCCCAGTTTAGAATGCACGAGGAAAGAATAACATGATTCAGAAAAACGCCAGCTAACCAATGACATCTTGAAAATAATCAAGCTGAGGATTTCTTAGTCATTAAGTATTAGGTATGAATATCAACCGCACTATGTATTAGACATGATTGACTATAGAAAACTGGATATAATTAATAACCCTTTTCGGTGACTTCATAAATAACCAGCATGAAGCTCTACAAATTCCTTAGGTAATTCCAGAAATAACTGCATTCACTACACTTCTCATCTTAATCCTCTCTCCATCCTTGCCTTTCCTGTTTCTCTCACCTAGGATTCCCTGGATTACCACATTTCCTAGAAGAAAAATACATCTTATGTTTCAGAACAAAATTTCTCACGGTGGTGTTCTTTAACATCTTTGAAAAAAGTAGTTGTAACATTCTGACCTCTGATTTCTTAGATTTGTCTGATTCAAATGACAAAAAATTTCCATCTGCTTTACCACTAACCTTCGTGACCACAGCTTCAAGCTTTTCCTCACAAGGAATTTCCTTACCCCTGAAAACTAACTCTGGAATATCCAGCTCTTGTAGCATCCTCACTCCTCTGGTCTGCTTTCTTACTCCCAAATTTTCAATTTTGTAAATACACGTTTCCTTTTGTTCACGAGGTACAGTATCCCAACTATGACTTTCTTTTCACGCCTGTGAAGCATTGAGCCAATGGCCTAATGATCCAGCTGCTTTCTTGCTAACAGTCAAAATTTTCACAACCCCAAGTTGGATCATGTGACCACCTGCCCTTTGCATTTACGCACCAGGGATTTTGAGGCCTGAGAAAGAAAACCACATGATTAAGAGATAAGCACTTTCAGATTTGTGGCATTTGGTGTCCCGCCTTGGGTCTTAATCCTGACCAGGAAGCTTGTCATACAAGTTTCTAGAAACTCCTTTCCTACCCTGTATCCTCCCCTTCTCTTCAAATCCGAATCCATTCCCATACCGTGCCAGTCAACAAATCATTGAAAACAGAAAATAATAAGGAAAACTCACAGTACATTCTAGTCAAATTATTTATAGACCAATGGAATTGATATGAGCATAGAACTATGGGAATACACAAACTGAGTTTAATACAAAGTCCAAAGTTTAGAACTAACTACATAGAAAGTAAAGTGCAAAATAGAGGTAGCCTTTCAAAGCAGTGGGGGAGGTAGATGTATCTTTCAGCTCATGCTCCGAGAACAACTGACCTGGTAAATGTTTCTATGTCACACTCAGATCTACAACCAAATAAACTCCCCTTGACTTTATTTAGATCATTGGAAATACTAAACTACTTGTGGTTCTCAGAAAAGTAATGTTTATGCTATGTCTCCAGACCATTGAATATTATAATTCCTCTGCCTCAAATACCCCTTTATGATAAACTCTTATTCTTCACTTTTAAAGCTGTTTCCAACTCCCCCAGATTGAGTATTTGTCCTGGTGGGGCTCTTTAGCATCTAACTGCATATTTTTCTGTTATTTCATTGTTTATAAACATGCTCTGTCCACATCTGAAATTCCCTCGGTCACAAAGAATGTATCTATGTGTTTATCTCTGATACCTGCCCCAGTGCATGATAGGGGCTTGCTTATGTACTAATTTTGAATTGGGCATCTTTCATTCTACAAATATTTATTGAGTGTCTATTATTAATGTAGAAGATGTTATGAGTTATGAGAGACACGGTGATGATAAATAAGACCAAGGACCTGCCCTGGAGTGGTTCCATAGCCCAGTGGTTGAGGTAATTTGGCCTGCAGGAACAAAATTTATTATAAAAGAAAAAAAGAAAAAAGATCTGGATGCACTTAGCCTGAAAAACAGCACCATTAGGGATGATTTAATAACAGAGTGTGATCATATTAAGGTTAGAAAAGGAGATGCATTAAACAGTTCTCTATCTTTCTGAAGACCTAAAAAGATTATTAAGTACCATATGAAGAATGTGTTTCTATAAATGTTTCTCATAAAAAATAGGTTAACTCAGGGTTCACAATTATTATTTCTGGTGCTATTTCAAAATAAGAATGAATTGACTTGTATATAATTTTTTCCTGACCAGGGATTATGTGGAAATACTCTTTTCCTTTGCACATTGTTTTATGCATATTTTATAGTTTTAATTTTACTAATGCTTGACAATAAGTTGAAAAAGATATTTATTTGGCTTAATATTGATATTTAATGATATCAACTTGAAAGTGAATGATATAGCACATTGTAAGGCTCTCTCGTATGAAATATTTATGGAATTATAAAATAGATCTTATACATTTATGAGTATTCAAATGTTCCTGTTCAGTTATTATACTAAAGATAACTGGAGAATGTCATTTCTATTCCAGGGGATTATATTCATACAATCTTCGATACAAAGTCACACTTCAACAAACTAGATGAATTCAGACCTTTAGAAGTTGTGACATTTGCATATGAATTTAAACTCTCCCCTGAGCTATAAGAATAAATTAATAATCCAATTTAAATATTTGACAGATATGTCTCATAAGAAATATGGTATTGAAAGATCTATTATAGTAGGAATACAGTAGGAAAGGCATTCTTCCTAATAACATTTAATTTACTATTACAAAAATAAGGTATATGGAGTCCATGCATTTTTTTTTTTTATATTAGAGCTCTAAAATACACATCTTAAAGAAACTGCCCTAAGGCAGAAGTAATGCTCTCATTGACAATTAAGGTTAATTCACAATTTTTGTGGTAAAGAAGGAAAATGATTCTGTTTTAAAGAGAAAATTTGGGAAAAAAAATCAAATTAAAAGAAAAAAGAACACTAGCAACAATTACTCTTTAAGTAAACCTTTTTTAAATGTACATGCCTTAGCATAATTTTAATTTGGTAGAGACTTTTCTGGATCAGTAAGTTGAAGCTAAATGTTCAATTTTTACTTACAATCTAGAACAGAGAGGCACTAAACTTCCAAAGCTATCTGACTTTCCTGAATTTAGGGTTTTCTGAAAATAATCTGGTTACATACAAGAAATACTCTGTTGTTTTTTCGGTTATATTAAAATATATGTCAAGTAATACATTGACAAAGGAAAAATTGAGAGAAGTACTTAACCCATGTATCAGTATGATAGCATATCAATAAAATTGCTCATGGTGAAATTTAATTCATTCAGTTAATGAACCGTTAGAGCACCTTCATATGTATGATTATTCTGAAATATAATTGGAATCATGTTAGCTTATTGAGATTTGACTCCATTTAATTGACAAATTGTTGTTCCATTTTGCACAATTATATCCTAACAACTCACTGAGAAGAAAGAGGAGAAAAGGAAGAATTTACATAAAATACTGAAATATTATTTAAAGTCACCAACATTTTTATATTTATAATTCCCTGACATGGGATTATAGATGTTTTCCTTTAAATTGACCTCTGCTTGTTTATTCAGCTTTGTGAGCAGGGTTTTTCATATCTGTTATTTTGTGTTTTCTGGGAGGAAACTTGCTTATGTGATGATAGAGCTGATTAATTGTTTGTCAATGATGCTTGTCCCTTGTTTTCTCTGTATGTAGGCAAAATGGCTGTGAGATAATAAAATTAACTAAAGGATAGTTTATTGGCATAGATTTATCCTAAACAAAAGGAAATCACTATTGGAAATTATTTCCCAAATGCCTGCTCTCCAACACTTGAGTTAATAAGTTCCTTTACAAATACAAAATGAAAGAAGAGGATTCATTTTCTTCTTTTTATGAATTATTTTACCAAAGTTATCACAATGACGACACCCCAGAGCACTTAGTGAATATACCAATGGGTGCTGCAGGCTGTGATTAATTGAACTGGAATGTCAGAACAAGTATGAAAACAATGATGTGTTAAGGCTGATTAGGTCACAAAAGCAACAGTTATGTTTTCAGGAAGATTATGATTTGGTTTTAAACATGGCCATTATTGAGCAATAAATCAAAGAAGCATAATTAAATAAATTGTATTAGAAAAAAAAGAAGTTAATATATATTCAAACTGTTTTACCCCTAGTTATGTTATGTTTTTACATTTTCTGTGCTGTTGAGGTTATATATGTCTACTGAAACTGTGTGGTGGAAATAATGGGCCACAGGGTGGTATTGCAGATCATGTTGATAGTTTGATATTGGCCATGGTAGAAAGAGTTGCATCATGGAAATCAGGGTTTGAAATATTGTTCTGTTGACTCTCTAGTCTTAAAACAATGGTGGAGAAATGTAATTATGTAGATTAGGCCTACAAGTATGATATGTTAAAAAAAAAAAAGAAAGTGTGATATGTTTACAGTCCTTACACCATAAATAGAACATAAACATTGAGGAAATTATTCATTTCAATATTAGGAAACTAATATTCAGTTTGGCAAGTTTGGTAAAGAAGTCATTCCTATCAATGATGAATAAGTGAAGTCTCAACATATGTGTCTTAATTGCTTCACTGTCATCTTTTCTCATTAGTGTAAAAAAAAGCATCAGCCAACAATATTCATTCATAATTATGCTCATGTGTCAATTTCAACTAGAATTTGGCTACACATACAAAAGCCTGGCAAAAAGATCAATGAAAGCATTCTGTGAGGATGAAATGGATAAATGGAATTATAAAAAATATTTTATCATTAATCAATCTAAATTATGTGTTGTACCTTCTGTATATTAATAAAATTTATGATAGACATATATTTAAATATATATATAAATTTTAACTTAAAAGTATACAAAGAGTTAATATATATATTTAAAAACATATTTGTAGAAAAGTATATATATGTTTGTGTCTATATGTGTGTGTGTATATATATATAGTGTTTTTAAATCAATTGTTAAACATTTGTTGGTACCACCATACTGGCAAAAATAGTCATATTTCAGCAGTTCATCTCAGTGTCCCCAGTTCAGGCAAGTATAAACAATATTATTTGTTCAGACCTCTGTCTCTCTGACCAATCTTAGGCCTCTCTCAAAGAGGAAATCAGAAAAATATTAATACAATAGCTTATATGGTAAACTCCAGTAAAAATCATTGTCTCAATATATATGATGAGACTTGCAAACATACTACCCAGAAGGTATCTGGAATGTAATTTTTGTTAATTATAGGATGCTGATTCATCTTTTTCAGTCTCCTCATTAAAATTAGCACCCACATCCAAAGGTTTCCTATAACAAAGCTTTACCGACTAGGGAGATGGCATGTGCCCTCTACTGGTGCCCATCCTCTAACCTGAGATCAGAGAATTAGGCCTGACAGTGGAGAAGAAGCCTCCAACTAATTGTCTCCTACAGAGTTCCTTTCGAAGAAGGTCTATCTCATTTTCTACATCCACTCAGGAGACTGTAGCTTCAGGTAACACAAAAGTCTCAAGAAAAGAGGAAGCAGAATGTACTATATTAAATAATGGTGTGTAGGGTATGCTAAAAAACACAAAAACGTACTAATCTTCAAGGCACAATTGTTGGCAAAAACAGTAACACAGTCTATTCAATACTATTACAAACAAACATAACTCTTGATATTCAGTGCACAAATTAGAGTGAAATGTATAAAATGATATTCAGTCAAAGATATATAAAAGGGGTACGCCTGGGTGGCTCAGTCAGTTATGTGTCTGCCTTCGGCTCAGGTCATGATCCCAACATCATGGCTCCTTGCTCAGTGGGGAGTCTGCTTCTCCCTCTGCTTGTGCTCTCTCTCTCTGACAAATAAATAAATAAATCTTAAAAAAAAAAAAAGACATACAATAGGAATACTTATAAATTGACTTTCACAGTTAAAAATTAAAGAAAACAATTAATTAAAGGTTTGAAAATCTATAATTAAACTTTAAAATGTGAGGAAAACAATAGGGAAATTTTAAAATAGGAAATGAAAATCTCATGGTAATGCATGTTCATCTTAAATCGTTTAGTGATTGTTTTAAAGTAAACAAATAAAATGGGAAAGTCAGAACATTGGAGGAAGGAAAATACATAAAATATGGAAATAATTATAATTAGTTGGGGTTTACAAAACTTTTGTATATCACTATATTTTTAGATTTTGATTTTCTGTAGTAAGTTTCTAAAAAATTAATAATGCCTAAGTTGATCGCAAGACTTTGGAAAAATTGAACAGATAAAAATGAAATTATAAGACTGTCTCAGGAAAGTACAGGCCAGATGGTGACATGAGCTAGATTACATGAGTGATAAATTTTAGTTGATTTTATAGGTTTTATAGACACAGATATTTTTCTCAATTTATTTTATAAGACTTGCACAGTCCTGATGGTCACAGATTTAAAAAAAAAAATCCCATGATGGTCTCAATCATGATGTAACACACAATATAATGGGTTCTATATATTGAAATTAATAATAAACTATGATAAAATATATTAAAAGACTGCAAGAGTAACCATACAGTATTAATCTATTAATACATTTAAAACAGGGAGATAATTTGGGAAACTTCTTTGTTTATTTTGTTTAGAAAGTCATTGAAAGGGTGCCTGGGTGGCTCAGTTGGTTAAGCGACTGCCTTCGGCTCAGGTCATGATCCTGGAGTCCCGGGATCGAGTCCCGCATCGGGCTCCCTGCTCGGCGGGAAGTCTGCTTCTCCCTCTGACCCTCCTCCCTCTCATGCTCTCTATCTCATTCTCTCTCTCAAATAAATAAATAAAATCTTTAAAAAAAAAAAAAGTCATTGAAAATTTAAAAACTTTCATTAGAAAACATCAATATAAAAAATAATATAACTTTACTTCTTTAGTATGGTATAGTGTCAATAGCAAAATTCATAAAAAATGCTGAAACACTGCAGGCTTCACCATTAAAAGCTTTAAGACCAAGTGATTCATTTTCATCACTACAGAATATTTTTTCTTGGATTTTAGCCACTGCAATAGAGTACGAAAAAAGTAATTAAACATACTCATTAGAACTGAGCAAGCACCATTATCATTATTTGCCAGAGAGAAGATTTTGTAACTGAAAATTCAAACAAATCTACTTAAAACATTGGAAGTATAAAAAAAAAATTAGTTGGAAAATGACAAAAGAAGAGTAAAAATTATAGTCTGCAGTATATGTGGAAAACCAGATTAAAAATTAAGAATCTCATCATAGTAGTATAAAAATATTTCAAAAAATAAGGAGGAACTGTTTACTATGCAAGACCAATGTGAAAATATCACAAAATACCATTTGGAGACACAGATAAATACTGACTAGAAGGAGAGGTTGTCTTATTCTTTTATGGGGAGAATGCAGAAGAATTTATATTGAGAATGGGTAAATTCTTCCCAAATTAATCTTTAAATGGAGTACATTTTCAATCAAACCTCTACTGCTATTTTTAAGTAAGATTAAGTAATTTAAAAATTCACCTTGTAACACAGACACTATACTAACATAACTATGAAAGAACAGAAGAAAGGCTCTTGTTCTAAGAAGTCCTGAAATAGTGTCTAACTTTGCTCTAACCTGAGTTTCCCATTTGTTTTTTCTAGTTTTTGAGAGACATACTGTCTGACTGTTGAATAGACTAGCTCTTCTCTCTGTGTCTAAAGAGATTTGCAAAGAACAACTATGTGTCTGTTTCACCATGGCCAAGCCTTTGGTCCAGGCTTTCGGCTTCACCGGATTCTCTCAGATGGTCGTCACACTTCAGCTGCCTTAATTTTTATGTATATAGTCAAACCTTCAACAACACAGGGGTTGGGGCCCTGACCCCCACCCAGTAGAAAGTCCACGTATAATTTTGAGTCCCCCAAAACTTAACTACTTCAGCCTATTGTTAACATAAACAGTTAACACATTTTGTATGTTACGTGTATTGCATATTGTATTCTTATATAAAGTAAGCCAGAGAAAAGAAAATGTTATTAAGAAAATCATAAGGGGACACCTGGGTGGCTCAGTCGGTTAAGCGTCTGTCTTCGACTCAGGTCATGATCTCAGGGTCCTGGGATGGAACCCCGCGTTGGGCACCTTGCTTGGGGAGAGCCTGCTTCTCCCTCTCCCTCTGCTGTTTCTCCTCCTTGTGCCCTCGCTCTTGCTCTCTCTCTCAAATAAATAACAAATAAAATCTTAAAGAAAAAGAAAATCATAAGAAAGAGAAAATACAGTAATGCATTTATTTAAAAAAAAAAAAAAAATCTGTGTTTAAGTGGACCTAGCAGTTCAAACCCCTGTTGTACAAGTGTCAACCATATATTCTTTTATTATCCAAAGTAGAATTAATAAAAGACTGGCATCAAGCTGATATTGTACAATAAACCTAACAGGAAAATTGAGGCATTATAAGGGATTTACAGTGTAGACAAGTAAACTTTAAATAGCATATTCTCCACCACTACCACCAGCAGAATAACATCCATTTTCCAGCAATTGGAATTCTATGGGCACTCTTTCTTTAGCCCCAGCCTGCTCTCTTGTTGTTGGGACCTGTATTTCACTTCGATTAGAGTCTCTTATCAACTCCTCTCTCCCTTATCATGTTTGGGCATAAATCCCTGTCTACTGGCTCCCTGGAAGTAACCTTACACTCCAAAAGAAACTCTACATTTCTCTACAGAAATGATCATCCCTCTCTCTTTATTTAAAAGTAATTATTTAGATCACTTATATCTCTTACTTCTTCAAACTGCTTCTCTAGTCTTGGCTCAAACCTTTTCTTATTCAAAAGTTCAGAAAAAGCATTTTCCCAAAAGAAAGTGCAACATTTCCATAATCCCTAATACCATTGTCATCCCTTAAAATGCACCAAATGCTACTGCTTGATGCATTAAAAAATGAACATTTATATAATTTAACATGACTGAGAACTTCCGAAGTCTGACTTCAAGAATAAAATTTATTAATTAAAATATTGATTTGAGGGCGCCTGGGTGGCTCAGTTGGTTAAGTGACTGCCTTCGGCTCAGGTCATGATCCCGGAGTCCAGGGATCGAGTCCCGCATCGGGCTCCCTGCTCGGCAGGGAGCCTGCTTCTCCCTCTGACCCTCCCCCCCCTCATGTGCTCTCTGTCTCTCTCATTCTCTCTGTCTCAAATAAATAAATAAAATCTTAAAAAAAATAAAATAAAATATTGATTAGACAATTTAAATTATTACTCCTCTAATAGGAAGAAGCAAAATGGAAAGATGCAAAGAAAAAGTGAAAAAGAATTAAAAGAAGGAAAGAAGAAAGGGAAGAAAGGAGGGAGAGAAGGACAGAAGAAAATGAAAGAAACATTCACAGGGAAAAAAAAGAATTATGACAAAAAAATCTTTTTTAAATGGGAACTCAAAAAAAATACTTGCAACATGTATAAAAGACTAAGGGCAAATATTCTGAACATATAAAGTGCTTTTAGAATTTAATAGAAATGTCATAATTCACAATGACATGGAAAAAGAATTCACAAAAGAAGAAATGTACATGGCCATTAAATATATAAAAAACGATTTGAGAAATACATAAGACACAAATGCACTTTTATTCCTTTTATCAAACTGGCAATGATGAAAAAATGATAAATCCCAATATAGGTCTATGTCCGGAAAAATGGACATCAAACATCCTAGAAAAAAAGAAACATAAATGAGATATTTTTCATGGGGAGCAGTTCAGCAGAAGACTTAAAATATGTGTTACCATTGACACAAATATCCTGTGGAAATAATTTATGCTTTCTTTTTATCACAAAGTGTTTTTCACAACTATTTAGAAGAGCCAAATACAGCATGACCTAAATAACTTAAAGTAATAGATCAGTAACTAAATATCCGAGATAGTATTCTACATTATGAATAATTGAAGTATTAGTTGATATTAATTTTTAAATTGATTTTAGTAGAAAGCAGATTATAAAATACTGTTATCCTATCTATATATGTAGCTATTTTTTTATTTTTAATTATGTTCCACAATGAAAATTGCTTTGAAAATTGAAACATAATTACATTATTTTAATTCAAGGACTATTTATACATATATAAGTGTGCAATATATATATTCATCTCATTCTGGCTTGTAATTACTACTTTGGTTTGAGGAATGCCAGGCTATATATGAGACTTTACATAAAGTTTATGTATGCATTATTTAAGGTATGCTTTGGATTCAGGCAGCAATATGTACAGACCAAGGATGACGGTCATAGATGATTACATATTCATATTTGACTAAGGAATCCTTACTTCCCATAAGACCCCTCAAGTCTTATTATACAAGTCTAGAGGATCAACTATTGTGCTGTGTTAATAAGTCTCAATGTATTAGCTGTCATATTACTGATGATGCCCAGAGTATACTTAAATTTAGGAGAGTATAAATACCATAGTTTCCTATAAGCAGACTCTGAGACAAGGATCTAAGCAGCAGTAATTTGTTTGGATGGTTAAGAAATTGTGAGTGATGAATACCCACCATTTACATTGATATGGATGGAACTAGAGGAGATTATGTTAAGTGAAGTAAATCAAGCAGAGAAAGACAATTATATGGTTTCACTCATATGTGGAACATAAGCAATAGCACGGAGGACTACAGGGGAAGGGAGGGAAATCTGAAGGGGGAGAAATCAGAGAGGGAGATAAGCCATGAGCCGCTATGGACCCCAGGAAACAAACTGAGGGTTTCAGAGGGGAGGGGGTTGGGGGGGTAGGGTAACAGGGTGATGTGTATTGAGGAGGGCATGTGTTGTGATGAGCAATGAGCCCTGGGTGTTATACATCACTAATGAATCATTGAACACTACATCAAAAACTAATGATGTACTGTACAGTGGCTAACTGAACATAATAAAAAAAAAAAATTGGGAAGTGATCCAGAGAACGGAAGGCAGCCGACAAAGGTGTGTTAATGAAGCATTTACACCGGTAGCAATTGAAGCTTAATTCCTCTGGGTCAGCTCCAGGAGCCCTTGTACACATGCTCCTCAGAGTTATGCTGATTTAGTGAAAGGCACCAGGATATTTAAACAATAGTGTTTAGGATGCCTCTGCCTACCGTGCCATGAGCCAAGTGTCTTTCCAAGCGCTTTGGGAAAAACCCTCAGGTAAATGCTAATATTGGCAGATGGAAGTGTACTAGCACATGCTAAGGCCTTAGGGACTTTGACTGACATGGCCTAATATTTCATTCATCCAAAAGACAGCCATATGTAAATATCATACGGTTTTAAAATAATCTCCAGTCCCAACCTCACCCTGTAACAGGTTTTACACAGCACAAGAATGGAACAATTTCCTTTAGCCCAGTCAAGCAAATGAGATGTCCTAGAAATTTAATTTCAGCCATACAGTGCCACAAATATTTAAGGCCTCTGTTGCTGTTGTTGTTGCTTTAAGATTTTATTTATTTATTTTAGAAAGAGAGAGAGAGAGAGAATCTCCAGCATATTCCATGCTGAGCACAGAGCCCACAGAGTGGCGCGGAGCCCAAATGGGGCTTGATCTTATGACCCTGAGATCATGACCTCAGCTGAAATCAAGAGTTGGACACTCAACACTGAGCCACCCAGGTGCCCTAAGGCCTCTGTTTTATTTACTTAGTTTAATATATTATTATGTGCTTAATATAACAACCTAACAATGTGGGTTTATTTATTTTCAATTAATTATTTTGTTGGTGTTTTAAGTGTTACGCTAGATGATCAATTATTGTCACATATACATAGGTTGATAGAAAGATAAAGCAGATATGGAGGGAGGGAATAGAGAAGTGGGTAGATAGATATAGACATATATACATAATAGATGGATAACCTTGACTATTTTAGCTCTCTGTGACACTCGTCATGATATTTCCACAAAAAAGAGACAATCCATACAATTAACATACCTCATAGAGATGATATAAATTATTATAACTGATTAACATTCATACATGATACATATTTTTAAAGATAATTTGTTCAGTATTATAAATAACATTAAAATTCAAAATTTCTCTTAAAGCAGTCTTCTGCAATGACAAGAATTCTTAATTTTGCTCCCTCCCTGAAAGCGTATGCTGAAAAACTGCCAAGGATGCAACCAAAGTGCTTAGGATTGTTCCCCCGATGCATATCAAATCATCAAGAGGTTAAATCATGTACTTAGAGTATCTATCAACTCAATCAACTTGCTAATGGAATTTTGTCAGGTTCCTAGAAGCCAAGCACAGTTATATTAATATAAAGTAAAATAGATAAAAGGGATTTAAGATGCAAAGGGGGTAGTTCTTCCTTTTTAATAGACTATTTTGTGGCAGAGTTTGCACTGCTCCCAATGTCCACTAGTATAATGTCTTACGTAAGTGCGGTACACCTGTTATGATTAATGAACCAATATGGATATGTCATTATTAACTGAAGTCCAGAGTTCATTTATGTAATCTTAGTTTTACCTAGTGTACTTTTTATATTCTAGGACCCTATCCACAATATCACCTTTAGTCGTCATATCTTTCCAGGTTTCTTTTGGCTGTGGTAGATTTCTCAGACTTCCCTTGTTTTCCTGGCCCTGACAGTTTTGGGGAGGATTGGTCAGGTATTTTTTAGGATGCCCACTGTTGGAATTTGTCTAACGTTCTTCTGGCGATAAGACTGGAGTTGTGGGTTGATAGGTGGGAGATCACGGGCATACAGTGCCATTTTCTTGGCAATGTTTCAAGAGCAGATATTATTAACATGATTTACAAATGTTTGATCGCCTGGCTGAGGTAGTGTGTGTCAGTTTCCACTACCTGCAAAATGATTCTTTTCCTCCTCCTTCCTCACTGGACACTTTGGAAGGAAATCACCAAGTGCAGTCAGGAGCCCTTCCTGAGGGCAGAGTGTTGACATGTATTATTTGCGATTATTCTTCATGAGAGCATTGTCTTTTCTTTCCCATGTACTGATTTACTCAATCACTTATTCAATCATTTTTTTTATTTATTCAATCACATATTTATCATATGGGTTCATGAATATTTATTATACTAATATGTCCTAGACTCATCTTATATATTTATTGACCCCATCCTAAAATCAGCCATTTCTCCAATGATCCGTGGTTCTTTTTATTGGCGAACAGTATTAGAAACTGAGATCTGGGTGTGAGGCATGCACATTGCTTCTAGGGTGTCATTGATTTTAGGCTCTCTCAACCGATAGAGCACAAAATATGTATGCACATACTAACCCAGTAATAAACACATATATAAGATGCTTCTACATCTAACCATTTGTATCCATATTGACCTAAACCTGATGTCATTTTGATGACTCCAACTGCTATCCATTACTTCATAGATCATTGTAGCTTTCTCCTCTTGCTGTAAATTCCCACTCCAGTGGTGAGAAACCTGCCAACCATTTACTTCATTGTTCTGTTCCTGTATACATCTACAGCAGTATCAGAATCGTTCACACATACCTCTGCCGGAAACACTGCATCAGCCGGAGCACAGTGTATATGTGCAATTTATTTTGCCTTTAATCTTACATCTCCTTCAGTGTGGTTGTTTCATATAGTTTGCTGAGTCAGATTCTGTTGTCACAGTTTGCATTCTTTCCAGAGATCCCCCAACTTTTAAAACTTGCTTACATTAAAGTTAATAATTTGTGCTCTACTCTTATTTGGGTCTGAAAAATGCATAAGGTCTTGTATTCATCAGTATAGTATCATACAGAATAATTACTGCCCTAAAAATAAATCCCCTGGGCACTTCAGGTATGCATCCCTGCCTCCCTAGCCCCTAGCGATCACTAATATTTTCGTAGTCTCTCTAGTTTTGTACATACACCTGGAATCACACCAGTACATCATATAACCGGAAACACCCAAAAGTAGGGTTTTTTTTCACACTGACTCTTTTCATTTAAGAATATGCATGTAAGGTTCCTCTGTGTCTTCTCATGGCTGGATTGCTTATTCCTTTTCTTCACTGAGTAATAGTTGATAGTTTGGATTTACCATACTTTGTTTATCCATTCACATATTGAAGGACATTTTGGTTAACCCGGGTTTAGACAATTGTGAATAAAGCTAGGTAAACATTTGTATGGAGGCTGTTATGAGAACCTAAGGTTTCAAACTGTGTTTCTTTTCACCTTTTGCATTTTCATGTATTTTAGAATAACTACCCTGCCACACACACACTTCCCACAATGCCACACACACCACACAAGCCCATGCACATTCCTACAGGGACTGATTGGGTTTACTTTGATACTATGATCATTTGGGAAGAACTGACATCTATGATATAGAGTCTTCCAAGCTACGGTCATAGAATATCCCTCTCAGAGTCCCTGCAGTATATCTCATGGTATTTTTTTATTTTTATTATTTTTTTTATTTTTTAAAGATTTTATTTATTTGACACAGAGAGAGAGAGAGAGAGCAAGCACAAGCAAGGGGGAGGGGCAGAGGGAGAGGAAGAAGCAGGCTCCCCCCTGAGCAGGGAGCCCGATGCGGGGCTCGATCCCAGAACCCTGGGTTCATGACCTGGGCCAAAGGCAGACACTTAACCGACTGAGCCACCCAGGTGCCTTTCACGGTATTTTTAAAATTCATTTTTTTCTGTAATATTGAAATACAATCTATTCTTATATATTGACATTGTATCCAGGTTTTCACTGAATTTACTAAGAGTTTATAAATTCTTCCTGAATTTCAACATATACATTTATATCACCTGAAAATAAAGTTTTCTTTTATACATCCATATCATTATGCTTTAATTCTTTTTCTTATCTTATCATATTCAATAAGACCATCAGTAAAGTTATGTATAGATGTAGTGACAATATTCTCCCTTGTGTCATTTCTAATATTTAATATTTCACCAAAATACTTACCTTAATGTTTTAATATGCTTATTAGCAGTTTACATTTCTTTTAATTCCTATTTCACTAAGACTTTTAAATTATTATTGAGATATAATTAATGTACAAGGTCATATTAGTTTCAGGTGTGCAATGTATTTTTTTGACAAGTTTATACATTACTCTTGTTCACCATAAGTGTAGTCACCATACAACATTATTATAATATTGCTGACTATATTCCTTATGCTGTACTTTTTATCTCCATGTTATTTTACAACTGGAAGTTTGTGTCTCTTAATGCCCTTCACTCAGGGAAATGCAAATTAAATGCAAATTATGTCCCCACTCACCTCCCCTCTGGCAACCACCAGTTTGTTCTCTGTATTTATGAGTGAGTCTGTTTCTGTTTTTGTGTGTTTGTTCATTTGCTTTGATTTTTAGATTCCACATATAAGTGAGGTCATATGGTATTTGTCTTTCTGTCTAAATTATTTCATTTAGCATCATACTTCTACGCCCATTTATTTGTTGCAAATGGCAAGATTTCATTCTTCTTTATGGCTGAGTAATATTCCATTATATATATATATACTAAAACTTCATTATCCATTCATCTATCGGTGGCACTTGGGCTGCTTCCATATTGTAATATTGTAAATAATGCTGCAATAAACGTAAGAGTGAGCATATCTTTTTGAATTAGGTTTTTATTTTCTTTGGGTAAATACCCAGTAGTGTAATTACTGGATCATATGGTATTTCTATTTTTAATTTTTTGAAGAACCTCCATACTGTTTTCTACAGTGGTTGTACCAATTTACATTCCCACCAACAGTGTACAAGGATTTCTTTTTCTCCACATCCTCACCAACACTTGTTATTTCTTGTCGTTTTTATTTTAGCCATTCTGACAGTTGTGAGGTGATATCTCATTGTGGTTTTAATTTGCATTTCCCTGATGATTAGTGATGTTGAGCATTTTTCCATGTGTTTGTTGGCCATCTGAATGTGCCCTTGGCAAAAAAAAAAAAAAAAAAGTCTATTGAAGTCCTCTGTCCATTTTTTAATCAGATTGTTTGAGTTTTGGTGTTGAGTTGTGTAAGTTCTCATTTGATAAAGGGTTAACACTAAAAACATATAAAGAACTTATATATAAAGAATTTAATAGCAAAAAAATAAGATTTAAAAAAGAATAATGAATGTATATTATTTTATAAAGATTTTGTATTAATTTTACTGACTTTTCCAAACTTTTCTCTGAAATCTTTTACAAAAATGTTTTCTATAATTTTGGTGAGTTATGAGTTGATTTAGACTGTCAAAGTAAACTTCCCTCAGAAAAATCACTCATTTTTATCTCTTTTATGTTGTAATAGATTCAATTTGCTAAATATTCATGAAAAATGTTTTGTCTGTAATATACTTTTCTTTAAAATATCTTGTCAGGTTTTGGTATCAAGATTATAGTGATCTCATGGATTTAGGAAATGTTCTCTCTGTTTCTAGTCTTTGTAAGAGTTAGTGTAAGATTGAAGACATTTCCTCTATGGATTATGGGAACAATTGACTAAATAATCTGGGACTATAGTCCATTTGTAGGAAGTCCTTTAATAATGAAACTGATTTCTTTCTTTTTTTTAAAGATTTTTATTTATTTGTTTTAGAGAGAGAGAGCATGAGCAAGGGGAGGGGCAGAGGGAAAGGGAGAGAAATCCTCAAGCAGACTCCCTGCTGAGCACAGAGCCCAAGGCTGGGCTCCATCCTAAGATCCTGAGATCCTGACCTGTGCCAAAATCAAGAGTTGGTTGCTTAACCCACTGAGCCGCCCAAGGCACTCCAGAAATTGGTCTCTTTAATTGAGATTAGACTGTACAAGATTTTTTATTTTTATTTTATGTTTAGTAGGTTGTGTTTGTTTTTGAAAATTGCCTATGTCACTCACTTTGCCATATTGATTGTTGTAAAGATGTTCATTATATGCTCCTATTGTCTTTTTAATGTGATGACATTCTTTGTATTCATAATATTTATAATCATATATTTTCTATATTTCTTTCATAAGCAGTTTTGCTAGGAGTCTATCAATTTTGTCAATTGTTTCAGAGGATAAATTTTTCACTTATTAATTTTTCTGTTTAACATTTATTTGTATGCAATTAATTTCTGTTTTTATATTTATTATTTCCTTATATCCACTTAATATTTATGTTTGACTTTTTTCCAGTTTCTTAAACTGGAAATTTAGATCACTGATTTATTTAATGTTGTGATGTCTTTTCAAATATTTGCTTTAATAAATTTACTCTCTAATCATTTTTGTTGCTTTCCACATGTTTTGATATATTTGAATCTCATCACTCAATTAAAAATATTATATTTGTATCATGATTTCTTATTTGAACTTCAGTTTGCTTAGTAATCTCTTATTCTGTGTCTAGACACTGGCATTTTTCTGCTTATATTTCTTTTTGTTTCGCACAATTACTAATATCATTAAGTTAATATCCATCTTATCTATGTCATCTCTATGTCCTCAAGTAGCATCCTTGTCCTTAGACAAGCCTACATTCTCAGACTCCAGCTTTCACTCACTTAGTAAATGACTCTGGATATAGCTCCAGATTCTCAGCTCATTGATAAGATTCTTTCCTTCTGTAGAATTTTATTCCCATTAGTCTTTGATCCTTCTGAGATTTTTTTGATACCTTTAAACCTATGATTTTAATAATTTATCCAGCATGTCTTGCTTATCAGAGTTAGATCATTGACCTATGACAGTTTCATTCTGCTTATATTTGGCAATATAATCAATGTTTTTATACTACTCATGATAATTTGAGTATTTTGTCTGTTTTCTAATTTTATAACTTATACTACCATAGTATTATTTATCTTTTCCTATGATACATTTCTTGAACTAATATAACCATGTTTATTCTTTTCATGACCATAGGTTAAATTTATCAACTTATAAATAGCTTATATTAAGGATATTAAAGGGATTTATAGAGTATGTTTACCTTTTTCCCCACTAGCAATCATTTTAAAGTGCTAAGTTCCTATCTCTAAAATAAATCAATTTGAAAGAGATGATTTTATTTCATTATAGATATGAACCATTGAGTGCATGTTTTATCTACATTTTTACATGTACTTGGTGCTGATTAAGGACTGCTCATCACTATTCTCACCACTTGACATCAAAGCATTTTGCATTGCTCAACAATAGCCTGCAATGGGGTCATCATAGAGGGCTGTGATCTGTCTTTCAATATATGGAGTTAAAAACCATGTTGTACATGCAGTTTAACCATTTACCCCACTGGAACCATGTAGCAAACTAACAAACTGTGCCTCTAGATTTTTTTCAAATGCTAACTTCTTTCCAAATGCTACCTTATTTTTTTCTTTTATAAACACATCATTTTATCCTAATGTCTTCATTTTGTCTTATCATTTTTTTTTCTGGCCATGCTATGTGCTCTTCAGAAATTGTTCTGAGTATATATATTCATGAAAAAAGAACATATATATATATATATACACCACCACAAGATGTGTCTGTCAATAGTTACGAAGGATGTGAAAAAGTGAAATTTTATCCTACATGTAAGCTAACAAACTAGCCCGCCACACATAGCTTCATGAAAACACAAGATTCCTGAATCAGACACAAACGCTTTATTACTCAAGTTAGAAGCAGTAGCTGGAATGTCAGCCTGACGCTCATGCTACTTCTTCATTCTTCAAGTGTAACACAAAGACTCATCTTGGATCCTGCATACACAATGGGCAGTGTTTCCGGATGGGAACCCTGGACTGGGAAATTCATTACTTTCACTGTGAGTGAAAACAAGCCTGCTCTTCTTGCCTAACCCCTTCAGTTGCTCTTAAGTCCTGAGAGTTGGTCCAGATCAAAAGTCATCAGGTCCTGCATAGTGATGAAAAATATGCAGTATGCTCAGGGCTCATGGCAGATTGTGTCTCCCAAGGGTGTCCTTCAATCTCATAGGTTGGAGGAAGGGAAATTAGAGATGGTATCTTCCTCTAAGTTACAGTTTGCTTTTCTCCTAAATTCTGAAGGTGAACAGTTTCGGATGTTAAAGGTCCCCACAATATAAAGACAGAATAATTAGTTTGCCTACGATTACAAAGCTACAAGTAGTCAAGTAAGAATAAATCCAGGCATTTCTTAATCCTTATCTTCCACTGTCCACAGAAAAATAAAATGTCTGCATAAGGTACTAGAATAAATATAGAAATAATTTTTTTAGACCTGATTTTTATTCCCCGATTACTTCATTTCCATATCCTCTTTACTTCATGAAATTTTTAACCTTGACTGATTCCTCTCCCAACAGAATCTTGTATTGTGGCCCTAAGACATTTATTGCTACCATAAACTCATTCACAATCAACTTAGTAATTGACATTAACTATTGATGATATGCTGTGAGGATCAGCTTTAGATTTGCCAGCAACATGCCTATCATTATGCTTTCAGGCATGTCAGAGTGATCTTACTATAGACATGCTAAGGATACTTGCTTCATGTTCAGTAGTTCATAAACATAGTAAAAAGACTCTTATTCTTACATTTTACCAATTTTCAACTCCTAAAAGCAATGTTTCTAATATCTTCTAAAAGAAATCTTCAGTCAAGGAAACAGTTATTCATTTCAATTACTATCAAAGTCAGCACACGCTCCTATATCACATGCTAATTATCAAGTTTATTATAACTTCTTAAGCAAGCAAGAAAGGGTGTGATACACTTAGAGATGTTTTACCATTTAGAATTTAACATAATTGATGTTGACATACTTTTTGGTAAGAACTCAATAGCAGCAATGGGGATGTGAACCCCTACCTCTTTGGTATCTGGCCATCAGCTCCATGCCTTATGGAAAGATTCATATTTCCCTTCACTTTGGAAATTACCCTTCTTTCAGTTCCATCCTTATAGTTTTGATGTCAGCTGATGGTATCTTGAATGCTTGGTTCATTTTTTTGAGGTTCTTAGAAATTATAATAATTCTTACAACTGCTACCTTTCTCCTGTTATCTGGTCCATTCTATTTGGAAATTTTAGGTAGTTCAACATGGATTTCTAACCTCTGCAGTTGAAAGCATTCTGAGTTATACAAAACATTGAACCAGGTGTGGTATATTTTGGGTAAAGACTTTAAAATGTGGAACAAGCTGATCTGAGGTCTGCCTGGAATGTGTCCTTGAACACTGAACTGCTGGCCTTTTCACAAATCTGCAATACAGTATCACCTGTCTCAATTCCTTGATTAAGTAAGATTTGTACCACCTCAATATTTAGAGCTCCGTGGAATAATAACGCCTTCATTCTTGACCCTGTCAAGAGAATCTTTAAGCTATATCCCTTATGTTTCTATAAAATGAGAAAGGAATTCGCTCCATGCCTGGATCCACTGTGATGTGACAGCTGGCTTCTTCCGCAGGGCCAGGGAAAGATGGTTCTGCCCATGCCTCTCCTGCTCATATACTTCTCACTGTTCTCAAAGTTCAACATTTCTTCAATCAGATCTTTTATAACTATGTATTAAAATTTTGTTTAGCTTAGAAATACAAATGTGAAATTCATAAAATCTAGATCTAATTTTAAAAATCTGTTAAATATTTGCTTCTGAGAAAATAAAAAAAAAATCCATACTTTTGGAGGGAAACTAATCTAATAAGTTAATTAAAAGGAATCATTTAACATAAGGAAGAGCACACGTTTGTGAAAAAAAAACCACTAAATAAGTGGCAACATAATAAAATTTTCTCCAATAAATCATTTTAATCAATTGAAAATCATTAGCGTGATGAAGTTCAGAGAAATAGTTATGAGGTGTACTCTGAAGAGATATTCAGCTCTTGGAAATTCTCTTCAGTTATCCCCTCTTATAAACTAGGAGAATTAGGTCAACCAGATGTCAACAGGAATCTGTGTTTCCACAGTCACTCTTATTGTAGCCACAAGGCAATTCTGTCCTGGAATCTATATTTATTAATAGCCTTAATAGGTAAGCCAAGAGACTCCCACTGGGATTTGTTTTACTCAGGATTTCTTGAAGAAATAAGGTGATTTAAAATATTTAACTGAATATATTTCTGAATAGTTTTCCTGTGGCCTACTTGACATGCTGCTGCTACCACAAGCCTGGCACAACTGGGGCATTTTTCACCTGTCAGAAATCTATGGACATGCCTCAGATCAGAGTGACCTGCTGTCAAGGTAGGAAGCCCATCCATCCAAAGGTTTAAGTAGTGCTGAGAATCCTTTCATGTCTTCTATTTCAAAATGACACAATAAAAATAGTTCTTTTCCTCCTTCCTTTAAATCTATCCTAAAGTATCATATATGATAAACATAAATAATTGACAAGTAAAATTACAAAACAAAAGCCTATATCAAAAACAGTGAAGCAAATCCAAGTAAATACTGATTAATTTGGACCTGAATCTAGAAGAAACTTAAGCTACAGGAAAAATACCATGCTAAGATGAGTGTCATTGCTTTTTAACGATCTATCCAACAATTAGTTAACTGGAAGAATGAAATTAATATGTGGGTCTACCAAACGCAAAGCAGAGAATTTCTTTGGAATTGAAAGAGAAATAAATTCAATACCTTTTTCTTATGAATTATCACCACCAAGGGGCAGAGACAGGTAACATGGAGGCAGAATAGTAATAATCGCCGTATCTACACATGCAAAGGAAATGACTTCATGGAACCTAGTGAAAAAAGGGAATGCCAAAATCTGAAAAAGAAAGAGAGAGAGAGAGAGAAAGAATCCCCCCCAAAAAATAAGTGTTACTAGAGAAGAAGACAGAAAATAGAAGCTTAGCTAAATTCACAATGCCCCTGGTCACAATCTATGTTGCCCACAGTATTCTTCAACAATTTGTTGGTTCTGCATAAATGTAAATCACAACAAAAGTATGAAACAAGGAATTGTCTGCCATTTTTTTTCCCCCAAAAGATGTTACTTGCTTTGAGCTAGTGACAGCTGAGGGATTTTCACTCTTCCATTTTCCAAATAAAGCTTTTATAGTGTTTATATTTTTTATTCTCAACCATTTTATATTGGATGTGTTTAGAGCAGATAAATTGTGAAGTTTTTGGCTACTAACAAGTGAGGATCAACAACTGTACATAGTGAAGAGGTTTTTATACCACTCAGAAATTCTGGACTGTTTCTCAAAGATGAAAGCAATAACTAGATAAGGCTTTGGGGTCATTATACTTAGAGATGAGGAAATTGCATTATATATGTATATATATAATGAAATTACTCAGCCATGAAAAAGAATGAATTCTTCCCATTTGCAATGACATGGATGGAGCTAGAGGAGTATAATGCTAAGCAAAATAAGTCAGTCAGAGAAAGACAAATACCATATGATTTCATTCATATGTGATATATATATTTTTTTTTAAGATTTTATTTATGTGAGAGAGGGAACACAAGCAGGGGAGTGGGAGAGGGAGAAGCAGGCTTCCTGCCAAGCAGGGAGCCTGATGTGGAGCTCAATCCCAGGACCCTGGGATCATGACCTGAGCCGAAGGCAGACGCTTAACGACTGAGCCACCCAGTCTCCCCTCATATGTGATATTTAAGAAAAAAAATAAATGAGCACAGAGAAAAAATGGAGAGAGAGGCAAACCAAGAAACAGACTCTTAATGATAGTATACACTCTGAGTATGTAAGCCTCCATTTTTAATTTTCAAGGGTTATTTTTTATTAAAAGTTTTCAAGTTTGATTAAGTTAAATTTATCATTTTTTTAAGCTTGATGTTAATGCTTTTTGTCTTTACTCTAAGAAATCTTTGCATTTGTTAAAATTGTAATGATATCATCCATGTCATCTTATGGAAGTTTTATAGTTTTAACTTTTTATGTTTATAACTATTGTACATCTTTAATTGGATTTTGAGTGTAGCAGGAAAAAGTAGTCAATATGAACTTTTTAATCTATCTGTATCTGGAAGTTTCAGGATTATTTGTTAGAGTAGAAGTTTCATGTAGACAAAATACAATTGATTAATTTTTTAAAATTACTTCTGCCATTCTTTGTCTTTATTTGGTGTGTTTAGACCTTTTATATTTAATGTAATTATTGATCTATATTAGATTTAATCATTTTGTTATTTCTTTTTCTGTTTGTGCTCTTTCTCTTCTTTTTTTATCATTTTATGTTTCCTTTTTTACTATATACAGTTGGTAGTCACTGTTGAAGTTTGTCAGACAAGTTTTTCATTTTAGGAAAGCATTCCTGATTCATTCCAGGAGAAATTTTATGACTTACAGAAGAGTGAAATCATGGAGACCAATTAAGAAGATATCGTACTACTTCAGTGAGAAAGGATGGTGCATTGCATACGTATGGTGACAATGAAGTTGGAAAAACATTTATAAAATCAAGATATATATTGATTGTAAAAAAGACAAGGTTTGCTGATGATTAACATAGACATTGGGGAGGGTATGTGCTATGGTGAGCGCTGTGAATTGTGTAAGACTTTTGAATCACAGATCTGTACCTCAGAAACTAATAATACAGTATATGTTAAAAAAAAAAAAAAAGAAGAAGAGACTAGGAAGGGAAAAATGAAAGAGGGGGAGTCAGAGGGGGAGACGAACCATGAGAGACTAAGGACTCTGAGAAACAAACTGAGGGTTCTAGAGGGGAGGGCGGTGGGGTGATGGGTTAGCCTGGTGATGGGTATTAAAGAGGGCACATACTGAATGGAGCACTGGTGTTATATGCAAACAATGAATCATGGAACACTACATCAAAGACTAATGATGTAATGTATGGTGATTAACATAACATTAAAAAAAAACATAAAATGAAAGGATGAAGAAGAGAGAAGTCTAAATGATACTTTGCAGGATCATAATTTGAACAGCTGAGTAGATAAATTTGGTATTTACTAAAATGAACAATGCAAAATAAGAGTTTTAGGAAGGGTAAAGAAGTGTTCAGATTTGGGGAATATTTGGCTCTAAGTTCCTTAAAGCGGTTAGTATAAATGTCATGTAGACATTCTTACTAGCGAAATAAAAAAAAATTATGTGCTTATATATGGTGATTGAAGCTATTGGAATGCTTAAGAATATGTAAGACTATACTGCAGGGTGAGCAATAAAGAGAATTCAGTAATGAACTAAAAAATTAATAATAAAGATTATTAAAGGGGAAGCTGGAGAAAGTACTGAATAGAGCTATCAGAAGTAAAAGAAAAATAGGATACAGGCACAGAAGATAAATACAAATGTGTTCAAGAAGAAGAAAATGATTCATTGTACCAGATGCTGTCTAGTGATCAAGTGAAATGAAAGTATAAAAGATATTGAACTTGACAATTTGCAGGTCACAGATTACTGTGGCAGCTCCAGTTTAGTGGTATGGATGGATGCAGATTAAAGTGAGCTGAAGAATCAATGAAGAAATTTTAAGTTCAGGCAAAATGGGACAAGATTATGCAGAATTGTTGCTGTGCCAGTCTTTGAAAAGCTGTGCAACAGTAAGAATTTTAAAATGGACTTCGGAGCTTATAAAAAAAGAACAGAACATTTCTAGTATTAGAAACAAAGAGATAATTTAGAGCTACAAAGCAAGGAGTGGACTGTATCATACAGAGTAATGGCTTTAAATACCCATGAAAGAAAATATGTGACTTGAAGTTAGAACTGAGATGTCTGCATAAAAGATAGAACCATTAAAGGAATCTAGAAAAAGGACTGCCTGTAGATTCAAAAACACAATGAAGATTCTTGATACTCCCAAGTTAAAAAGTAATAAAGTTTTATATGGAAAATCTAAGCTCCAGTCTCATACATTAAGTTGGTGTGAAGTGTGAATTTATATTTCCTATCTGGAGAGAAAATTTAGAAAGTTAGGGAATTTATATAAAACTTAGAGCCTGGTAATGGTAAAGCTGGAGAAAATCCCCAAATTCAGAGGATCCCATAACTGTACATATAAAAACACCTCACTGAATAATATCTCACAGTACATAACTACAAAATAAGAAAAAAAAATCACCTGAGTGCTGCTTATTAGCTAAAAGGGTGGTTGATTTTTGGCAAAAGAATGTTCTGGCACTTTTGTTCTACTGCCTACTGTCTCCTATTTTCCAATTTAGTGGAAACAACTATGGGGTGGTAGCTTGAGTTTCTGGAACAGATTGCTGGGGCCAGGGCATTAATATGGATGCTTCAACTGGCACAGAGGCTAAGCTTTGTTTTGTTGCTTCTCCCTCTCTTCCTTGGGCTAGAACAGCTTTCTAAGCATTGGTGGTATCTGTCAAAAGATTCAAAGGCATATACTTCTGTTGCCATGTAAGCCAAGGTATGGCAGATGGAGCAAGTGGTATGCAGACCCAAGCCTGGGCAGGAGAAAGCAGAAGTGGAAGCCTCTTATGAAATAAGGGCTCAGAAGAGAAAGTACAATTCATATACTCAGGACAAAGTACCTGCTTAAAAAATATCTAAGATGACCCTAGACTTGCATCTCTGATAGCTCTGTGGGCTCTTTACAAGTAGGAAGTAAAGGCAAAAAAAGAGTTGTTGGCAGCTTAGTATTGAAACAGTGTCCCAGCTAAACAGTGCTGGGACAAGCTGCAAAGGCCAGGACTGTCATATTTTCTTTTTCTCTTTTTGGCTCCAGATACTTAAGAAACTCTGTCTCAGGTCACTGGCTGACCACTGAGATGATGAAACAGATTGCAGTAACCACATATGAGGATATAGAAGGAATACAGTCTTTGGACAAAAAAAAAGATAAAAAGAAAAAAAACACCTCAAAACAAAGAGATAACTGCAGACTTCAACAACACACAGGAAATTCTAAGAAATAGAGACTCTAATTTTCAGACTTATCACATTGCAATATTCAAATACAACAGCAAAAACAACAAAAATACAAGTCACACAGGAAACAATAAAGTATGGCCAACTCAAAGTAAAACAAAATTGACAGAAATGTGCCTGCAGAGGACTAAATATTACATTTACTAGACAAATTATTTAAATCAATTGTCTTAATATGTTCAAGGAGCTAAAGAAAACAAGGGGCAAAGGACTAAAGTAAACCAATAAAATTATGTCCAAACACAATGAGAATATCAATAAAGAGATAGAGATGTGGCAAAACAGAAGAAAGAATCAGTAAAATTGAAAACTGGACAATTGAGATTATTCAATCTGAGGAGTAGAGAAAAAAATGAATGAAAAAATGTTAACAACAACAAAAACAAAACAATGTAAACAGAGCCTGAGGGACCTGTGGGATGCCCATAAGTATACCCGCATACATGTTATTGGAATCCCAGAAGGCAAAGCGAGAAAGGGATAGAAAGAATATTTGAAGAACAATGGCTGAAAACTTTCCAAATTTGATGAAAGATATGAAATCTTCTCCAGGAAACTAAATAAATTCAAGTAGAATAAATACTAAGAATAAATACTGAGGCACATTATAATCAAATGGTTGAAAGAGAGAATCTTAAGAGAAATAAGAGAGAAATGACATCCATAAAACATAATCTCAAAGAGAGTAACACCCAATTTCTCATCAAAACCACTTTCTCTTATTTTCTTCATGATTTAAAAATCAAATGCATGAAAATAATATAATCTATGTTAATGAGTACATAATATGTAAAGATATATTTTTTAACAACAACATAAAGAGTGGGGAACAAGATATATAGCAAAAGAGATTTTTGTATTCTATTGCAGCTGAGTTGAAATCCCCATGGAAACTAGACAATATCTCAAATTATATATATAAGAAAAGGAAATGGAGGGGATCAAAATGGTATACTACAAAAATCAAATAAAAATAAATGAATGTAGTAATAGAGAATATAAAGAACAAAAAAGAGGGGCGCCTGGGTGGTGCAGTCAATTAGGCATTGGACTCTTGGTTTTGGCTCAGGTCATGATCTCAGGATTGTTAGGTCGAGCCCCAGGCTGGCCTCCACACTTAGCGTGGTGTCTGCTTGAAATTCTCTCTCCATCTCCATGTGCCCCTCCTGCTCATGCTCTCTCCCTCTCAAATAAATAAACAAATCTTTTTTAAAAAATGATATGTACACACAAATAAAAATATGGGAATATTAAATTCTTCCTTATCAGTAATTGTTTTCAATATGAATAAACTCTCTAACAAAAAGACAGAGATTGCCAGAATAGGAAAACGACAACAACAACAACAAATCTATGCTATCTATAAGAGACTCACTTTATATCCAAAGACACAAATAGGTTGAAAGTAAAAGGATGTAAAACAACAACAACAAAACAAATTCCATGCAAATAGTAATCAAAAGATAAGAGAGGCTATACTAATACAGAAAGAATTATTCTTTGAGTCAAAACCTTACAAGACACAAAATAAAATATGATATGTTTTTATTTTTATTTATTTTTTATTTTTTTAAAGATTTTATTTTGAAGTAATCTCTACATCCAACATAGGGCTCGAACAAGAGTCACAGGCTCTACTGACTGAATCAGCCAGTCAAACGTGATGTATTTTTGAAAGGGTCAATTGATATTACAATTATAAACATGTATACACCAAACAACAGAGCCCCCAAAATATATAGGAAAACACTGACAGAATTGAAGGGAAAATAGTTCCACAATAATAAACTCAACACCCAATTTCAATATTTAAAAAAAATGGAAAATCATAAGTGGTGATAAAGATGTGAAGAAATTAGCCATAAATTGAATATAAAATGGCTCAGCCACTGTCAAAAACAATTTGACTACTCTTCAAAAAAGTTAAACATATAATTCCCATATGACCCAGCAATTCTTCTCCTAGCTATATACCCCGAATAATTGAAAACTAGTACTCAAACATGTGCACACATGTTCAAAACAGCACTATTCACAACAGCTAAAAGGTGAAAATAGGCCAAATGTCCATCAATAAGATGAATGGATAAACTAAAATACAATGGAATATTATTCAGCCATAAAAAAGAATGGAATATATGATGTATACTATAGCATAAATGAATGTTGAAAACATTATGCTAAATGAAAGAATCCAGACACAGAATACCACTTATTGCATGATTCCATCTATATGAAATAGTCATAACAGGTAAATTTATAGAGACAGAATGCTAATTGGTGATTGCCAGGAGCCAGAGGGAAGGAATAATAGGGAACCTATGGAGTTTACTTTTGGCGTGGTGAAAATGTTCTGGACTTAGACAGAGGTGGTAGTTGCATAACATTGTGAATACACTAAATGCCACATTAATGGTTCACTTCAAAATGTTTAATTTTATACCTTGCAATTTTCACTTCAATAAAAAGCTTAAAAATGCAAAGATTAAAATAATAATGTATATGTATAGATAAGTACACACACATACATGTACATACACATATATGTACACGTATATAAACAGAACACTAAAAATGTTTTGAAAAAGAACCAATTAAGGAGACCTTCCCTATCATATATTAACACATATTTTAAAGCAATATTATTTAAGACAATATAGTATTTATGTAGAACTAGAAAAATAGAATAGAGAAGCTGGATAGAGATCCCACAAAAAGGACTGTGAATATTCAGAATATGTATATATGAGATGAGGTGTTGTTAAAAGGCCATAGGGAAAACATGATCTCTCCCATGAACAGAAGTTTATGAATAATGCAGAAGCAAATGGTTATCAATATAAAGCATTATATTAGGTATCCCCATCACATGACACTGAGCAGAATTTCCAGAGGGACTGAAGATATAAATGTGAAAAGCATATTGAAACAGTTGTAAAATTGATACACACTCAGCTAGGGAATAATTTACAACAAACAACAAGCAATACCATACAAAAGTTTTTGAACATTATGCCTTAAAATTATAAATCAATATATTAATAACAAGAAAATAAACAAGAAATCACGATGAAATAATAAAAAAAAATAGATTCAAATAATTTGTGACTATAAAAGAAATACATATGATGACTAGATCCTAAGGGGACATAACTGAAAAGTGAAAGAAAATTTTAATAAAACTTGTGCAGTGCAGCTAATGTAACTTAGAAGGTAATTTTTATGTTTAAACTCAGATATTAGAAATCAGGAAATACTGGGGCACCTGGGTGACTCAGTCGTTAAGCATCTGCCTTCAGCTCAGGTCATGATCCCGGGGTCCTGGGATCGAGCCCCATATAGGGCCCCCTGCTCGGCGGGGAGCCTGCTTCTCCCTCTCCCACTCCCCCTGCTTGTGTTCCCTCTCTCCCTTTTCTCTCTCTGTCAAATAAATAAAATCTTTAAAAAAAAAAAAA
Organism: Leptonychotes weddellii; assembly: GCF_054177405.1. Classification (NCBI taxonomy): domain Eukaryota; kingdom Metazoa; phylum Chordata; class Mammalia; order Carnivora; family Phocidae; genus Leptonychotes; species Leptonychotes weddellii. Next base: position 87,803,832 of record NC_138380.1, read on the forward strand.
AAGAAATCAGGAAATACTAAAAGGACAGAAATAAACAATAAAATACATGCAAAAATGTAGAATGATAAAAATATTAGATATGAGAATAGACATTAATGAAATAGAGGACAGAAAGAATAAAGAAGCTTAACAAAACCAAAAGCTCATTCCTCGAAAATACTACACTGAGAAGAGACACATTAGCCAGGCACAATGAGAATATTTGGGAAAGTCTTCCACATGAAAACCTGAGTCTATGAAAGGACACCTCCGTACGAGAATGGTTTTAATCAGGAGAGTGATAGGATCTCTATATAAGTTATCACTCTGGTTGATGTTTGTAATCTAGGGTGGGGATAGGAAGGTCAGGAAGGAGCTAAATAGTGGCCATTTTGATTTAAAGTGATGACAAAAAGCAACAGGAATTGATGACAGATTATACGTGGGTTATGAGTAAGGAGTAATATTGTCCAGGTTTTGTGAATGAACAATGGGTGCCATTTTCATAAATGGGCGGATGATGGTGGCAGAATGGTCTAAGGTCTCTAATAAACGTTACTGATGGACATTTTAAGTTTGTGATGTGAATGGTGGTGACAAGCAATGTAAAGAAAGTTTCTTCGTCCTTGCAACAAATACCACTGTAATTGATGGTGTCAGGTGGTGTAATAGTCTTTCTAATAAAGCTCTTTTTCTGGCTATCAAGAAATACGGGTAGGGACGCCTGGGTGGCTCAGTCTGTTGAGGGGCTGCCTTCGGCCCAGGTCATGATCCCGGGGTTCTGGGATCGAGTCCCACATCTGGCTCCTTGCTTGGCAGGGAGCCTGCTTCTCCCTCTCTCTTCCTCTGCTTGTGCTCTCTCTGTCAAATAAAATCTTAAAAAAAAAAAAAAAATACGGGTATCCTGAGGTTGTTAATGATGTATTTTTGGAGTGAATGTATAAAGGCCACACCCTAGAGATAAAGGACCACATGGCAAGAGGAAATTTAAGACACTGACAACTTCCTGGGGCTATGATCTCTATGCTATATTTCTCTGCACCAGAAATCGGTCTTTCTTTTGCTATAATTTTTAAGGTCTCTTAAAATTTTTAAGGTCTCTTAGATCATAGCTGATCTAATCCCAACTGATAAAATCTTTGTACTATTACTGAAAACTTGACTTGAAACCTCTAACTTAATGAAAAATGAATCAAATGTAAGAATTCAAAATAGAAAAATAATGTTCACAAGTCTTAAACATTGGTTTCTACTCAACTTGGACAATAATTCAGGAATTTTGTAAGATGCTACACTATTGTGTAGAGTCTATAAGTTGGAATGAGACATGATCTTGAACAAAAAATTTTTTCTGCAGTATCATTTCTGTTTCAACTTTTATCAGTGTAAGGAATTGCATTTCTTGAGGATTATCCTTCTTCCAACAGTTCAGATCAAAAATTTTCCCCTGGATTTTTTTTTTTTTCTGTTATAGGATTCATTATATGGTCTAAAGTAAATGTTTCAGTATAGAAGACATGCACATGGAATATAAAAAGTCCCCCTCCCAAACTAAATTAGAATTTTCCAGAGAAACAGAACCAATGTGATAGACCACTGTATATAGATAGATAGCTGATAGATGATAGATAGATAGATAGATAGATAGATAGATAGATAGATAGATAGATAGATGATGATAGAGGGATAGATAGATGATAGATAGAGAGATAGTAGATGATATATAGATGATAGCTAGCTAGATAGATGATAGATAAATAGATGATAGATGATAAATAGATACATAGATGATAGATGATAGATAAATAGATAGGTAGATAGATAGATGATAGATAGATAGATGATAGATGATAGATAGATAGATGATAGATAGATAATGATAGATAGATGAGAGATGTTAGATGATAGATGATAGATAGATAATACATACATAGATAGAAGATAGATGATAGATGATAGATAGATATAGATGATAGATGATAGATAGATAGATGATAGATAGATGATAGATGTGGGATTTATTATGGAAATTGTCTCACACGGTTATGGATGCCTAGATCTCATGATATGCCATCTGCAAACTGGAGAACAGGACAGCAGGTAGTATAATTCAACCTTGAATCTGAAGGCCTGAGAATTGGAACAGGGAAAGCCCAAGATCCCAGAAATCTGAAGCCCAAGAACAGGCAGAAGAAGGTGGATTCAGCTCAAGCAGAGTGAATTTGTGCTCATTCCACCTTTTGGTTCTATTCAACCCTCAGGGATTGGATGCTGCCCACCTGCCTTGGTGAAGGGATCTTGTTTACTCAGTTCACCAATCCAAATGCTAATCTCTTCCAGAAGCATCCTTACAGATATACCTAAATATAAAGTTTAATTGGTTATCTGGGCATCTCTTACCCAGTCTAGCTGACACACAAAATTAACCATCACACCAACTAAAGGATATTTGGTTGGAATGACAGAAATGTCCTTATTGTTTTCTGGAAGGAAAGATTTTCCCTCTACTCTGTGAGTCTGGTAGTTGGATGCCTGCAAATTACACGGAGGAAAGACAGGTCAGCAGGAGAGAAAACAGGTTCATGCACAGGTATGTGGCAGCCCACAAAGAAGTAGCTAGCTCACTAAAGGGTAAAGTTTAAGGTTTTATACCTAACACGGTAGAGAAAGAGGAGAATTCAGAACAGGCTTCTGTGGGAAGAACAAATAGGTTTCTTGAGGAAAGACAAATGGGTTTTTAAAAGAACAAACAGGAAATGATAAAGTTTGTGATAAAGTTTATTTATGGAGGGGGGAGTACTCTTTCCTTGTCCTTCCTGGCAACGAAATCCCCTAGAAAGATTTTCACGGTAGCTTCTCTGCCTTCTCAAAGTTGCCATGTCTTTTTGAAACACATTAACAAGGTTCCAGGAGGAGTTATTTGGTTGTTATCTTATTTATGCAAATACGGGGATTTAAAAAATCCTTACATTCTTCACTTTTTGAAATATTCCTTGGTTCGAAAAAGGAGTACCCTGACATAATTGGATCCATTTACATGAGGTACCCACCAAGAATCCAACACTTATTCCTGAGAATAAAGTTTTGGGAGACTTTTGGGGTGGCCTTGATCAAGACCGTCTATCAGAAAAGGGTCCTAATGTTCATAAAGAAGAATATTTTATGTTATCATTTGCATAAAGTGAGCCTGTTTGTGAGGTACCACTTTGGGACATTATAGCTTCCTCATTTGGGACCTTTGCTTCAACTCCTAAGGCCAATTTTTCTGGGCTTCTCTCACGCTGGGTCAGAACACCTGCAGGCGTTTGAAGTTTTCACGTTCTGTCCTCACACCCTCTCATTGCCCATGGCCATTCATCTAAATCGACAGACTTAACATATTTCATTTCTGCTAATTACCCCCAACACCTCCCCCTCTAACATAATACATTCTGCCTTTGATCAATCCTGCCAACTCAACAGTGACCTCGTTTTCCTTGGTGGCAGATGGAAACAATAAGCGTTCTTCTCAGCCAGTGAAGCCTGAGATTAAGGTATACGTTAGCTGAAGCGGGAAGGAAAGGCTTCACTTGATATATGCAGACAATTACTAGACAAAACTGAAAACGGTCAACAAACTTGGCACCCAAATTGGTGACTGACAAAAGCTATTACTAATGCATCCTACTTATTTTATTCTATTTGGTTATTCTTAATACTTCTATATTAAATACACTTAGAAATCAATTTTCTCAAGTATATACTTATTCACAGAGAAAGTCTAAACACATCCACATACAACTATGAATTGTATTTGTCTCTAAGGGGTGATTTTTAATGAATCTTTGACTTAATTGCTTCTTAATTTCTCTATTTTTAAAATTTCTATAATAACATATAACTTTGTTAGAAAAAAGAGCCATTTAAAAGTCATCATATAAAATGTATATCCCACGGATGATACTTACAGCATGAACAATTAAGATGAACACTTTTGGTAGATAGGATTATGAATTACTCTTCTCTTACCCCTCCCTCAGCCTCCATATTCTTTGTGCATTCTTTTTTTTTTTTTTTTAAGATTTTATTTATTTATTTGAGAGAGAGAGAGAGCTAGCATGAGGGAGAGGCAGAGGGAGAAGCAGACTCTTTGCTGAACAGGGAACCCAGCCCCATGCAGGGCTCGATCCCGGGACCCTGGGATTATGACCTGAGCTGAAGGCAGCCACTTAACTGACTAAGCTACCCACCCTTCTTAAATTTCTATTCTACATGATTTCTTTTACGGTAAAAACTATAAAATTTATTATAAAAGGTAGCAGCATTGATGTTGCTGCAAACATATGATCCAGGATTCTCTGAGGTGCTGCCCCAACAGATTGTGATAATGAGGCTCAAGAAGGTAGGGAAGTGGAGAAACAAGGTTTTTTTTCCTCCCTCGTTTACACTTCAATCCCCTGGTATTTGTTGGTATGAAAAACATGCAACTCTATGGGGAAGAGGAGACACACATAGAGAACTTGTAAACTCTAAGATTCCAATAAGCAATAACGGTCATAATAGCTATAATAATTGTAAGAAACAGCACAGAACGTGGAGCCCCTGGGGTAAGATTTCCTGTCAGGAAGACCAGCTAAGAGAGCTAGGTGGCAGGAAGGTGATGGTGGTTTTAATATTTGATGATTTATGTTATGCCTGCAAGGACCACTGAAATGGTGAAATAAAAATTGACTTTTTGTATTTTATTATTAACATTATTATTTGCCCATCAAAGAAGAAAAGATTTGAAAGGAACTGTGTGAAAAGAGAGTATAAATTTACATCCTTGCAACACGACAACCTAAAAGAATAAGGTTTCACTAGAACCGATTATTTAAGTGTGGTCCTCCACAGAAGGCCAAAAGAGAGAGAGAGAGAGAAAGAAGGATGGAAGGACGGAAGGAAGGAAGGATGGGAGGAAGGATGGGAGGAAGGATGGAAGGCAGGCAAAAAAGGCAAGAAAAAAAGAAGTTGTAAATCCTGATTCACTGAGGAGAGCAATTCCTGATACGCATGGATAACTGGCTAGGAACATGGACTACGGTCCTTCAAAACTGGCAGGCAAAGAAAGATCTGATAGGAAAAGTACACCACCCAAAAAAGTGCTTTTTGGCAAACCATTGTAAGGCATATGAAAAACACTTGGAAGGGATTGCTCTGGGAAATGCCATTATATTTATAATAATAATAATAAATGGTCTCTCACTTTTCATCAAGCCAAACGGAAACCTCTGGTGAGCAGTTAATTTATCATCATCTGAGCTCATGGAAGAAGCAGGGTCATGTATGCATGCTTTGAATGCATGTATCTGAGACAGTGAGTGTGGGTGTCTTTATAAGCATCCATAACATTTTATGATTCAAATCTTTGTTACAAAGGTTTAATGGACTAAAAATTCCACCAAGAGACATCAATGGAAAAATATATCCATTACTTAATTTGATACATGTGCATACATTATTCTAAACTTCCCTTCTCTTGCCTCTTAATAGGAGGGTAGGGTGAGCGATAACTTGGAGGTTCCTAGTGAGGGTTTTGGAGTCAGAATACCTTGGCTGGGATTCCAGCTCTGCCAGTCCCAAGAGTGATGTCAGACAAGTTATTTAATATCTTAAAACTTGTTTCTTCATCTCTATAATGGGGGTAATATTAGCTCTTTCGTATGGCTGGCATGATAAATGACAACGCATTTAAAAGATCTAACACTATAGCTAGCCTTACAGTAAGTGCTTGACAAAATTTGGCTATTGATATAACTTTAAGCTGATTTTAGCTGAAATACCAATTGATTTGTCAAAATGCTTACTGTAACAACTTCTATTTTATCCCATTTTATAAAATTCAATACTGATATGAAATAGGGAGATCTTATTTTAAGGACAGTGATAATCTGGTTTTGCTCTGCAAAGTTCATTGGATTTAAAATTTAAATGGTTCTTAAAAAAATATTTTCATGAACATAGATCTTAAAAATCAATTTTACTCAGTTTATTTTTTATTTTTAAAGATTTTATTTGACAGGAGAGCACAAGCAGAGGGACAGAGAGGGAGAAGCAGGCTCCCCGCTGAGCGAGGAGCCCGATGTGGGACTCGATCCCAGGACCCTGGGATCATGACCTGGGCCAAAGGCAGCCGCTTAACAGACTGAGCCAGCCAGGCGTCCCAATTTTACTCAGTTTAAAGCATGCTTTGTTACTATGTCAACAAACAAAATGTACCAATGCATGACTTAATAATGTTCTTCAATTTATATTTCTTAATATATGTCAGAAGCTCACAAATTCATCTTTATATCATCATTCATATTCATACAGATAGATATGTATCTATTTTGATTTTGAAATACTATATTTTGTCAATTATAGGAAAAAATCAGCAAATCTAAAAGAAAATGTTTTGTAGAATCAGTAACTTTATTTAAATAAGTTCAATAAGTAAAAAATAGATTAAAATCTACTAAATTATAGTCACTAACCATAACACTACAATCAGTGCTCAACCTTTTCTGGACACTGTGTGTGGGACTCTTCCCTCAAGCCAGAATTTTCCTGGTTTCTATTTGGACTTGTGTTCAGCCCCCAGTGACTCTGTACCTTTATATCCAGCATGCCAATGAATTATTTTACTTCTGTTCCTTATGGTGACTTTTTCCTCCTTCTTTTTCTGAAATGATGCCCTTTTGTTAAGAGTTGGCTAAGGTGAACTGGAAAATATCAAGGACAGAAGAAGTCATTGTGGTGGCTGGATTCATAAATGAGATCAAAGCTCCAGGTAGGCCCTGGTACTCCCAGCCGCTCCAGGATTCCTTACTCTTGGGCACTTCAGCCCAAGGTTCTCACTTAGCAGAACTGCCCTGGCTTAACCTCTAATTTCTCTCTATTCCCACGGCCATCGGTAGAATTTATATAATTGTACATATTTCCCAGCAGGCCATTTAAGATGTTGGAGGAGAAGTGGGTGGAGAGATATAGGCACCAAGATGCCCATGGAAACATCAGTTCTTCTCTGGATGGGCAACTGCAGCCAGGCCAGGCTTGGTGAGCTGACTGGAAGAAGAGGTCAGGTGGGGACCCAAGGCAGCAGCGCTGTCGGCCTCGGATTACATTCGGCCAGAGTGTGTGTGATTACAGCACACACGAGCACATAGCACAAAGCACATTACTCCTCCTCCCTGGGAGGAGAACCAGGACACCACTGGAAATCTGGGGCTTGTACAATTATTTGAAACACCTTGTTCTGCAAACTGGGTCTGGACCTGGGCATTGCTGTGCTTTGGGAAAAGTCATCTTCAGGGATCTGCTGCAGAAAACTCCAGGTTCTTCTGTCCAGGGGGTGGGAAATAGGGATCACTGCTGTCCATTCCCCAACAATGCAGATTTCCCCTGCATTTGCACAAACACTTCTGCATTAACTTTATACTAGTTGCAAAAAAGCAAATAATTCATTTTTCCTTTTTTTTTTAGGACAGATTACTTGATTACGTATGAACAGTTTGAGAAATAAAATCAAATGAACTGAAATTTTCAGGATATTTTCTTAGAATATATATATTAAATTTGGACAACATCCTTAAGAATACAAACGACCTTTGATATTTTATTATTGTCAACTAATAATATATTGTTATTTTATACTCTGTACAAATATACCACAATGCCAGATTATTATTATTTGTATATTTATTTTTTTCCCCAGTCAAATCCAAAGTAAAATGTTACCTATGTAAACTTCTGAATTCTAAATATTGTACTACTTAAGCAATGCCATTTTATGGATGCTCTGGGATAAAAAATTAAATACCAATAAACTAATAAAATATTAATTTCAATAATCAATTTTTAAACCCATCCACCCATTCCTCCCTCTCTGTCCTGTATTTAATTGATTCTGCTTGTGCAATTAGACACACAGATTCTTGTGCCCTTGACCAGACCAATTATGTATTTCTTCAATGCTTTCCTAGCTTTGCTATTTTTCAAATTTTAACCCCTTGGAATGTCAATATAATCACTTTTTTTTTTTT
>NC_138380.1:87812352-87846862 GCF_054177405.1 Leptonychotes weddellii
GGAAAATATCTAAAATATTATCATGTCAACATGCAAATAATACTAAAAATTGTTTAGGAGATATTTTACATTCTTCTTTGTGTGCTAAGTCTTCAAACTACTGTGTGCGTTCCATAATCACTACATATTCTTATTTGGACTCCTGACATTTCAAATGTTCACGAGTCACACGTGACCAGTGCCTACTGAGTTGCATAGTGCAGCTCTAGAGGATGAACCCAGGGAGTCGCTAACCTTATCCCATCTAGGAAAAAGGGCACGAGAAAAATGGGGGGCTCTCTGATCCATGCCAAATATCATGCCATAGTGTGCACCTAGTAACAACTTCCAGGGAGTAAATGAGTCTCCGTTCTCCTTACCTTCATTCCTTGGCTGTTGGCTTTCACAAGCCCTTTCTCACATTATTCATGCTTTCTCTTCATTGACACCTGTGGACTCATCTTTAAGTGCTGTTTGTTTTCATGTATCTGATTTGTTCCTTTCTCAGCTTTATTATATGCCCTTGAGACTGTTTTAACAATAAATTCCACCTTCTTTTCTTCAATAAATTGATCTAAAACTTTTGACCTACCCTGGTATTGGCTCTGTGTACTTGCCTGATTTTAGTCGTCAACCATGGGGGACTCTATATTGCAACACAGACAGAGTTCCAACAGCTGAGCTATTCCTTGTATGTTCACATCTTCCCTCCCCCCAACCCCCCGCCCAGGGATCAGGCAAATGGTTTTAGTAATCTTGACTAATTTCCTGAAAAAGGAATAAATAAGAGGCAGGTATAAAATAGAATAAGAATGGAAATAAAACTAAAGAAAAGGCTACTGCAGTTATAAATCTTGATGCACATAGTAATGATAATCATAGTCATAAACATAGTATCTACTAACCATTTGATGCTTGCAATATAACAGACACTTTTCGAAACCCCTGTATCATCTTGTTTCATTTTATCTCCATAGTAACCATTTGAAGGAACACTTGACTTTCTACTTCTCCCTGGGTCAGCCCTGTTTATTTTTCCTGAGAACAGGCATACAACCTGATGGAGGCTACCCATTTTCCCTCCTTTTTTTTTTTTTTTTAGCATTGTTTTGAAAACTCTTAGAATCAAAATTGTCTATCTTCTGTGTAAGTTTCTTCTAAATGACCATAAGGAGACCTATGGAGAGGCCAAATTTTTACCCCCAAATTATATTTACTCACGTCCTTAAAACATGTTGGATGTCTCTTGCCTGATTTTTGTGCCGTTGATGATTTGAATTCTCTCTGTTTGAGTCCCTAAGTGAGTCCACACCTGATGTGATCACAGCAGTGTCCCTGCTGCCATGACCCTGACCTTTTGCCTAACAATTCACCTACTTGAGTCATGGCATCAGCTGCCTCTTCACAAACAGTGCTAAAATCCTCACTCTCTCATCAATTTTATTTTTTTAAAAAAAGAAGGAAAGGAAGAATAAAAGGGGAAAACGAAAAGAAAATAGCAAGGTATCTTAGAGCTGTGCCTAATGTAAAATGGTGCTAAACTGTGTCTTGATTGTAAAAGAGAAATCAATTTAGAAAGTATTGACTTGGAAGAACTTAATTGCTCATAAAATTAATTTATGGATGACTCTATTTGATGTTTGGAAACAGGAATACAAATGAACCAACTTTGATGTGTATGAATTTCTGTGGCTAGCCAAGAAAAGGTAACTGACAAGAATAGAAAATTGAACCAGATGAGACGGTAATGGTTGTTTACTCTCTCCTGGAAACAGCCCGTATTAGGCTATAAGCAGTGGATACTTATAAAATAGTTTAACAGTAGGAATTTAGACAAGTTTAAAAGTAAAATGAAAACTAAGTTGAATCAAAAACTGCTCACTGACTGATACATCTTAAAATAGATATAGGTATACGTGAGTTTACAAACAAAATTAAAGGAAATAATATCTTCTGAAGAAGTTATAAGACAAATAATTTGAAATCTGTTAAGTCCCCAAGAGCCATCAAAGCAGAATCTTCCTGCTGAGATAGCAGGATTTTTATTGTAAATTAGCAAAGCCATAGTAACAAAGAATGTGGAATGAATATATATATATATCCATCCACTATATAGAGAGAGAGGCAACAAAAGGATGCATGCAGGCATAATGACAAATCTATAGGAGTAAAATGAAATGGAAAAAACTTGTATCATAAATGTGATAATATATACTATTCACATTTTTATAATTTGCATAATAAAAGGTAAAGGAAACTATGATTTAAATTATCTCAAAAACTTAGAGTCAAACATACATTTCTATTAGTGAGGAAACAAGTATAATTGTGGTTACATCTTACAATGTGCAAGTGCCAATAACATGATTGTTATTAATATTAATCTTATGTATAATATCTACATGGCTGGTTAAATTCTTCTAGTGACTTTTCCTCACTATCCCAGGTTATGACATTTTTTTCCCACATTTAATTAAACTCCACAGTATGATGGGTGCCCTCTTTTCATGACCCTCTGGCCATGGAGGATCCATATGGTGTAACATCCTGGGATTTCTGGGAATGGCCGTTGAATGGCAGGTAAGCGTTTGTGCACAGGGCATTGTTCCCTCTCAGAGTAATTAACATGTAATCAGCAAGTGCTCAGGGGCAAATGGTGTGAGGTTTAGAACTGTGTCATGGCTGTCTGGTTGGCAGGCACGTTGTTTCCATGAGGCTTTCAGGTATTCCCATAGTGTCTTGGCTAGGTTACTCTAGGTAGAATGCCCAGACACCTCTTTTATGACAGAATTCCTCTCAGGACATATCTGGATGATGCCAGGCACTATCCTCTACTCCTTACCTCCTATTGGCAAAAGGTATGCACTCTTCTTTCTTACCACAAGGGCTTGATGTCCTTTAGAAGGGCTTCTCTTCTTTTGAGTGGAAACTCAACCACTCAGGTCTATGTAACTTGTCTTTCCATTACTAAACCATAGAAAAATTTGATTTTCAAGAAAAACATAGCATAGTTGGTACAAACAAATACACAATTAAGCAACACATGCATACACCCACACAAAGCACACTAAAAAAGGAATTTAAGAATTCAATTGAGAAATAACATTAATTCAGCTCCTGCCACGCGGAAGGCCTCCTCTAGATATGCCTGAAAACGTAGACTGAAAAACTGAGCTCCTTACCATGGTCCTGTGTTTCAAGTATTATCTCTTCTGTTTTACAAATGAGAAAAAATAAGATTATGGAAGTTAACTTACTTAAAGTGAACAGCAGAGTCAGGCTTTGAAAATATTGTGCCTGAATGAACAGAATATGATACACTTGAATGTGCATCTTTGTTTCTTATAGACCATACTGCGTCAAGGAACTGAACTTCAAAATGTAACAGGGACTTTTATATTTACATCCCTTATAAACTCCTTATCCTTTAAAGTACTCTGTTCAGGTTGCAAGACTGCTCTGAATAAGTGAGACACATCACGTTATACATGTAAATGAGGCAACGTGTGTGCGTGCGTGTGTGTGTGGGGGGGGTTGTGTGTGGGTGTGCGCTCACATACATTTATGCCCATCATAAATGTATGGGCATATATTTCCTGCATCACATAAATCAGTGCAGGAAATCAGAACAGTAGGAAAGTCAGTGTTTATTTAAATGATTAAAAAAAAAAGATGACTATCAATTCAAATTCTGCCTATTGTGCATATCCAGACCTCCAGATATTTTTAATACTTAAAGTCTTGATACTTATACTTTGTTTGAAATCTGTATAATATTTAAAGTGATATTCAGTCATAGGACATATTCTATCATCCTAATTAATGAAAAAAATGTAGTTTTGAATGCTTAGTATATGTAATTTACTATGTTAGTCATCTTAATATTGCTCAGAAAATAGAAAGATAAAATTTAAAAACCTACTATACAGATTTTCCAAATGAACCAAGGTGATTTGAGATCAGTAAACTATTTAATATAATTAAAAAAAACACAATAAACTCAAGAATAAAATGTCAAGAGTCAAGAAGCAAAGAGGAGATTGTGGGATAATTATATTTAAAACCAAAACTAAAGAAAGTTACTATAATTAAGTAGAACTTTATCTCAATTCCTTAGCAAATAAGGTAAAAAGAACAACATTCTATTTACACAGTTTTGAGAGATTAATTAAAGGCCAAATTTTCCTAAAGACTCTTTACAAAACCAAGGGGAAAAACATCTTTGTCATATGCCTGTCTTGGCTTGGTACATTGCAAGATATAAATTATTATCATTCACATGGAAATGTTATTCTAACATCAAAAGTTTCCAAATGTGATTATTTTTAATATCCAGAGAAATATTGTCACTACACTCTACCAAACACGCTATAAAACTTCAGGCAAATATTTAACATTAAGAACACATTGTCAAGTCTTGAACAAAGTCTCCAGTGTTCTTATTGTCTATGTCAATGCCATGCTAACGGGAGCCTGCGCAGAGAGCATAGAATCAGGTGGAATTGTACATGGAGGTGAATTGCCTTAAATGCCCTGTATTTGTTCTAAACAACAAAGATTAATTTCAATGCAAATCAAAACCTCAGTATCACCTCACACCTGATAGGATAGCTACTATCAAAAAACAAACAAATAAATAAATAAGTAAATAAATAAATAAATAAGAGATAACAAATGTTGGTGAGGATGAAGGAAATGGGACCTTATACATGGTTGGTGCAACCACTATAGAAAACAATATGCAGGCTTCTCAAAAAATTAAAAATACAACTGCCATAAAACTCAGCAATCTCACTTCTGGGTGCAAATCCAAAGGAAATGAAATCAGTATCTTGAAGAAATCTGTGTTCCCATGTTCACTGCAGCATTATTCACAATAGCCAAGATATGGAGACAACCTAAATGTCCACTGATGGATGAAGGGATAAAGGAATAGTGATGTACTGTATATACGTGAATATTATTCAGCTTTAAAAAAAAGGGGATTCTGGGGTGCCTGGGTGGCTCAGTTGGTTAAGTCTCTGCCTTAGGCTCAGGTCATGATCTCAGGGTGCTGGGACTGAGCCCCATGTTGGGCTCCCTGCTCAGCAGGGAGCCTATTTCTCCATCTGCCCTCCCTACTTCTTTCTCTCTCTCTCTCTCAAAAAAAAAATAAATAAAATCTTTTTTAAAAAACATTAAAAAGGAGATCCTGACATTTGCAACAACATGGATGATTCTGGAGGACATTATACTAAGTGAAATAAGCCAGACACAGAAAGAAAAATACTGCATATCTCCCATATATTTGGAATCTAAAAAAGCTGGATACACAGACACAGATATACCATGGTGGTTACCAGGGGCTGGAGGTGGGTGGGTTGGGATGGGGAGATATTGGTCCCAAGGAAGAAAGTTGCATTTACATAGGATGAATGTCTAGAGATCTAATGTACAGCATTAGGACTATAGTCAATAATATTGTATTGAATACTAGTAATTTGCTAAGAGAGTAGATTTCAGGTGTTCTCACCACACACACACACACATACACACAAATGGTAACTATGTGAGGAGGATATGTTAATTAGCCTGACTATATTAATCATTTCACCATGTATATGTACATTAAAGCATCAGGTTATGCATCTTAAATATACTGAATACATTATTTACTTAATAAATGAACAAAGATTAATTTCAAGTTTCAGCATTCCATGCGAGGGCATGCTAGGAATGGACAGACTAAAAGTTTTAATTTGTAATTACCTAAAAACTGTCATATCCTTTTATTCTTTTTTATATATATAACACTAGTTTGAAACAATTCTAATTACATAAGTATTAAAATAGAAAACACTGAAAGTGCAAAAATTAAATAGTTCTTCCAGTAAATAGTTCTGTAAATTATTTCTTTAGCTTACTATAAATATATTTTTAAAAATATCCTAGGGGCATCTGGGTGGCTCAGGCAGTTAAGCATCCAATTCTTGATTTGGGCTCAGGTCACCATCTCAGGGTTGTGAGATCGAGCCCTGTGTTGGGCTTCACGCTGGGTGTAGAGTCTGCTTAAGGTTCTATCTCTCTCCCTCTTGCCCTCGCCCTCTCTCCCTCTCTAAAATAACTAACTAAATAAATAGATAAGTAAATAAATAAACAATTATATTCTGGATTCAGTAGATGGAATTGAAAAACCGACTTGCTTCTGATCACCTCTTTGTCTTCGGGCAGGGAGTCGACCTCTCTAAATGCGAGACATTTCCTCTGTAAAATAGGAAAAAGAAAAAAGAAAAAACAGAAAACATTAAGCAGTCTTGAGAAGTAAATGATACCTAGTAAGGACTCGTTAAATGTTAGCTTTATTTGGCCACATAAGCCATTGTTTTCATATGAAAAACTGTCATCAGCTTTATAAGACTTAATTTATATAACTGCTTCCTCACAAAGGCATTGATGATTTGTTTTTTGCTTTGTTTTGTTTTTACTTTTTTTGTTGTTTTTATTATGCACTACATTAATACACTGCATAACCTTCTAGAAGGGGTAGATGAGTATGACTGAGTTACTTTTCATCAATCAGGAAAATGCTTCCTTAATCAATATTCTCCAAACCCTTTGACACATAGTAACGATTAACTCCAGAGACCCTCCTATCTCTTCGCATCAAACTCCACTGATACGGGTAACAGGCAACCCTTTTTTCCTTGCCCCCGTTACTGAACCTGTGGATGTGCGCTGTGGCCATGCCCGGGAGGACCAAGCACACGGCCATGACGCCGATCCCGGGCAGGATCTCGAACCACATCGCAGCGCGGTTGCCAGAGCCAAACCCCTGCCTTCCCGGCCCGGTGAAGGTGACCCCTCGGCCCCCTTCCCTTGATGATCTGTTTTTAATTTTATCCATTTTGTACTTACATTTTACAATGAGCACGGTTGTAAAGACTGATATTTTAATTTTCTCATTATTTTCTTGAGAAAAGAAGAAATTTGCTTGGACAAATGCATTTAAAATATTTATTGGCAAATTGCTTCTTGTAAGGAAAAAGTTACGGTTGAATATTTGATTTTTCAACAAAATGCATGGTAGTAATAGGCCTTTAATATTTTTTCCTAGTAATAGGCATGAAGATGTTAAATTTTTATTTGAACTCGCATGTATTTCATAATTAATGAAGTGGAATAATTTTAAGCTCTTCCTTTCCTTTTTATTTTTAAATATTACATTAATAATGCATCTTCAATTAAAATAATCAACAGTTCACATGTTAATAGAGTAAAAATGATGAATATATCCTCATTTCACAAATACATCTATCCGGAGTTAATTAACTTTGCTTGTACAACATGACATTTTTATTTCAAATATATATAATTTCATAAGATATGGTATAGCATGGTATAATAATCAAATATTATAATTACAAAAACTAAATTTATGAAATTCATGTTCTACAACACTTTTTTTCCCATAAATATGTAACATCAACTAGTTTCATATTCAGCTTATTATTTTTAATAGCTGCTTATTTTTACAACGTATTACTGTTCCATAATTTTACATTATTTTTCTTACAGAGGTTCAAGTTGCATAGAAACTGATAGAAATACAAGTAACTGCACATAGCAAAATAATCTACTCATGATGACTTACAACAGTACAGTTAGTTTTTGTAGGAAATCCAAAAGTGAAGAGCCCAAGGTTTTCGATAGAGAGTCTCTTTGATGTCATGGACTCTAGAAGCAGGTACCTCCTGACATTGGTACCAGGAGAAAGTAAAATACACCTGTAACGCTCACTGCAGCCGGGGGAAGATATGGGATCATCTACTTCATCTTTTGCCAGACTTCAAACACTTCTCTCTTGGCACCAGTCTAAAAATGCTGGACTCATCACATACTAACAGGTTCGTCTTGTCACTTGGCTATTTGCTCAGTGGGCGACATCAGAAAGCAACCATTATGAACAGTGGGGTAAATGCTTTCCCTTGTAAAGTCTGGTTTTGGAGAGGGGGCTGATCAGGGTGGATAAGTCTCAAGTTATACTTCCAGTATGTAAAACTACTTCTTGGTGTTATACAACTTTATTACCTTGGAAACCTCCCGCCCTTTAACTGTTTTTTTGTAGTTGTTGTTGGTCTGTTTCTTGTTTTTTTTTTTTTTTTTTTCTTTTTTTAAAAATAAACCTTACTTCTAATTTATTCCATATGAATTGCTGGGCCAAAAAAAAAAGTAATGAATTGGCTCATAATTGATTAGCTGAGAATCTATCAGTTATAGCCCAGAGAGAAAACGGGAATCAAATATGAACCCAATGGATGTGCAATCCAAATATTAGAGTTGGCCATTTATTGCTTTTGTTATTGATGAAAAGAAGGGGAGAATTGAACATGACACTTACCTGGACTCTTGAAGCACCAAAGCCCCTATATTTTCATACAAGTTCTTGTTTGCAGATTGCAGCTGGTTTTGTGGCTATATCGGGAAGAAGAAATAGTAGCAATTGATGCTTAATCGATTTACCAGATTAGTATTTCTTCTGGAAATTATACTGACTGCTGCCCAGCAAGTGAATGACTTGTAAGATAGTTCGTAAGTTTACCATGTACTTTTTAAACAACTGATCTGTTTGCTTCCTAAAAACCAGCTGTATTTATTCCTAAAACTATTGTGCCACTTGTACTTTTTACAATTATGTAATTTAATTAAGTTGTTAAATGATAATGGGAGGGGCGCCTGGGTGGCTCAGTTGGTTAAGCGACTGCCTTCGGCTCAGGTCATGATCCTGGAGTCCCGGGATCGAGCCCCGCATCGGGCTCCCTGCTCAGCGGGAAGCCTGCTTCTCCCTCTCCCACTCCCCCTGCTTGTGTTCCCTTTCTCGCTGTGTCTCTTTCTGTCAAATAGATAAAATCTTTAAAAAAAAAAAAAATGATAATGGGAAAATAAAGTGATGCTTTTTTGAAGACTAATGTGAATAATTTGGAAATGCTTGATAAGCATGACTCACCAAAAATATGGTCTAATTGTGAGCTATTGAACTGTAACAAATCAGTTAAATAATATAAAAATTTAGTCAGATTCTTCACTCAAGTTATTTCAAAAGTCTCAGTAGGTTCTAGGTAGACTTTGTAAAACTTTTTTTTTTAAGAAAAGTATCAAACATTTGATACTACATTGTGATAAATAACATCAAAATACACAAACTGAAGTCTGCAAGAAATAGATGTAGAGATGCCCTGCAAATGGGGATATTCTATTTCTTTCATTCATTCTTCATTTATAAACTGGAACACTCTAAAGAGTATACATTTCTTCATCAATTCTTGGTTACCCATATCTCCTCATCAAGTACTTTGGTTAGTCTAATATAAAATTTTGAAAAGGAAAATCAAAATAAATGATAAATGAAAATCAAGATAAATTATTTACTCAAATAATGAACTGGTTAGCAAATATCCTCCAAATGGGGAAAAAAAAAATAGGGATGTGAGTGTACATGAATGTTTATGGAGTGTGTAGGTATGTGCACACCCATATATTTTAGATTTTTAGATATTCATATATATATATATATATTTTTTTTTTTTTTTTTTTTTGCTGGAGAGAGACCTCTTTCATCCTATGCTACAATCCTTTCTATCCTTTAGTTTCTCCTTTAATTTATACTTTATCACCAATAACTGAAGTAATTATTATATGAAATAATGATACTTTGCATGGGGATACTAATTTGAGATACGCTTTCATCTACTTCTTGCAGACTTCAGTTTGTGTATTTTGATGTTATTTATCACAAAAATATTCATGCTTGCCATTTTCATCTTTTTGATTGTATATATTATGAATAAATATAACAGTTGTCCCATTTAATATATTGAATTCTGTGTTATCTGAAACAAATATCATTTTTGTATTGCCTATCTTGTATTGCCTATCTAATACTTTATAATGTTCCTATTCTATTTTGTTTAAGGCATATTTCTTATAAACAGTGCATAGCTGGGTTTGGTTCTATTTTAATTCAATATAAAAATCTTTAATTTTTACAATGAATAACACAGAACATAGACACTAGATCTAGCACTCTAGTCATAAAAACAGGTTGAGATCTGCATTTTATTGCATAATAGTTGTTTTGTGGAATAAAATTAAAAAAAAAATCTTGTAAACTATTTATACTTAGTAAGGCTGGAAACAGAATGCCCATAGACAGATGCACAGATGGGTCTAAGAAAGCTCAATGGGAAGCAAAGGATCTGCATCTCAGTCCAAGAGGCCAGTGTGGTGCCTCTCCCCTCAGACAACAGGGAGAATCATTCCATGATTCCCTTTGTGTTCACTTCTTGTTCCTTATTTAAATTAGGAATAATCTTCCCATCACAGCTAGATGGAAAGAAAGAAAAAAAGTAATGAGACAAAGAAACAGAGGAGAAAGAGGAAATAAGAGCTCCAAACATGAGTTAAACTATAATTAAACTATAATTTTTCAAGTACTTGAAAAATTTCTTATCTGGAAAAATTCCAGGTGAAATTTCCCATTAACTGGGTCATTTGACCCAATTAAAATGACTTAATCAGTTTGCATCATGACTGTCATTTCTTTTCGTTTTTTTTAAAGATTTTATTTGTTTATTTGCCAGAGAGAGACACAGCAAGAGAGGGAACACAAGCAGGGGGAGTGGGAGAGGGAGAAGCAGGCTTCCCGCTGAGCATGGAGCCCGATGCAGGGCTCGATCCCAAGACCCCAGGATCATGACCTGAGCGGAAGGCAGACACTTAATGACTGAGCCACCCAGGCATCCTCAGTTTTGAATTTAGAAAGGTGTTGCGGTAGGTTATCTGGGAGAGCCCTAGATCCCATGCCTAGTATCATCACAAGAGACACGCATGGTAGACTCACAGGGAAAAGAAGAGGCCATGTGAGGGTGGAGGCTGAGACTTCAGTGGTGTAGACATAAACCAAAAGAGGCCAAAAGCTTCTGGGCACCTCACAAGCTAGAAGAGGCAAGGAACTTTCTCCTCCAGGTTTCCAGGGGAACTGTGGTCTGTTGACGCTCTGACTTCAGACCTCTGGCCCCCAAAGCCTTTTATGAAATCAAACACAAGAAAGAGAAGGAGCAGAGAACATGCAGGAACTCCCACTCCTGCCATGCCTCCTGCCCAACAGATGCTACCTGGACGTGCAAAGAACAATTACTGCCAAGGGCCCCAACAAAGAGTCCTTCCAAGTATGGAATTCTGAGATCACAGGGACAGAAGCCTTAATTTTAATGAAAAAAAATACTTCCTAAGGTCATTATTCTTTAAGGGCCCTCAAATTTTAGGAATGGTAAATGAGCATTGGCTTCATCTAAACATCATCTGAGCTTTAAGCAAGTTCCAATTTTTTTTGCTGGTGGAGGGTCTTCCTTGATGTTGATGGCTGCTGACTGATCAGAGTGGTGACCATGACAATTCTTATTTATTTATTTATTTATTTATTTATTTATTTGAGAGAGAGTGAGAATTAGAGACATCACAGAGTGAGAGGGAGAAGCAGATGCCCCTCTGAGCAGGGAGCCCGATGCAGGGCTTGATCCCAGGATCTTGAGATCATGACCTGAGCCGAAGGCAGATGCTTAACTGACTGAACCACCCAGGTGCTCCAGCCATGACAATTCTTAAAATAAGATGACAGTGACATTTCCTGCATTAATTGACTCTTCCTGTCATGAATGACTTCCTTCTAGAATGTGATGGTGTTTAATAACATGGTAACCACAGTAGAACTATGTTCAAAATTGGAGCCAATCCTCTCAAATCCTGCAGTTGCTTTGTCAAGAAAGTTGAGGTAACATTCTAAACTTCTTGTTGTCATTTTGACAATCTTCACAGCATCTTCAGCAGGAGTGGACTCCATCTCAAGAAATACTTTCTTTACTCACCCATAAGAAACAACTCCTCATCTGTTCAAGTTGTATCATGAGATGGCCGCAAGTCAGTCCCATCTTCAGGCTCCACTTCTAGTTCTAGTTCTCTTGCTAATTTCCACCACAGTTACATCCTCCATGGAAGTCTGGTTCAAGACTTCCTCAAAGTCATCCATGAGGGTTGGAATCAACTTCTTCCAAATTCTTGTGCAAGCCAGTATATTGACCTCTTCCCATGAATCACAAATGTTCTTCATGGCATCCAGAATGGTGAATCCTTTCCAGAAGGCTTTCAGTGGCTTTGCCCAGATGCATCAGAGAAATCACTAATCTAGGGTAGCTAGAGCCTTATGAAATGTATTTCTTAGATAAGAAGACTTGAAAATCAAAATTACTCCTTAATCTATGATATGCAGAATGGCTGTTGTGTCAGTAGGCACAAAAACAACATTATTCTTGTGTATCTTCCTCAGAGATCTTGGGTGTCCAGGTGCATTGTCCACAAGCAGTAATATTTTGAAAGGAATCTTCAACCCCCCACCCCCGCAAGTAGTAAGTCTCAACAGTGGGCCTAAAATATGGATGTGCTATCATCCAGCCTTTGTTGCCCCATTTATAGAACACAGAGTAAATTTAGCACAAACTTTAAGGGCCCTCGGATTTTCAGAATGGTAAATGACCATTGGCTTCTACTGTAAGTTACCAGCTGTATTAGTCCTTAATGGGAGGGTCAGCCTGTCCTCTGAGGTTTTGAAGGCCAGCATTGACTTCTTCTCTCTAGCTATGAAAGTCCTGGCATGTTCTTTCAATAGAAGGGTGTTTCAATAACATTGAAAATCTGACCTTTATTAATTATTTAGCTAGATCATCAGGATGACTTGCTGCAGCTTCTACATCAGTATCTGCTGCTTCACCTAGCATTTCTATGTTATGGACTCAGCTTATTTCCTTAAACGTTATGACCCAACCTCTGCTAACTTCAGACTTTTCTTCTGCAGCTTTCTCACCTCGCAGCCTTCATAGAACTGAAGGGAGTTAGGGCCATGCTCTGGATTAGGCTTTGGCTTAAGAGAATGATGTGGCTGGTTTGCTCTTCTAAGGAGACCACTAAAACTTCCACCATATCTGCAGTAAGGCTCATTCATGTGTTCACTGGAATAGCACTTCTACTTTCCTTCAGTTGTTCCTTTGCATTCGCAGTGTGGCTTAGTGTTTCAGGCAAGAGGGCCAGCTTTCAGCCTGTCTTGGCTTTTGGCATGCCTTCCTCAGCTTAGTCACGTCTAGCTCTTGATTAAAAGTGAAAAAAAAAAAAAAAAAGTGAGAGACCTGTGGCTCTTCTTTCACTTAAACACATAAGAAGCTACTGAAGGGTTATGAATTGGCCTGATGTCAATGCTATTGTGTCTCCAGAAATAGGGACAGCCAAGGGGAGGGAGAGAGACAGCGAATGGCCAGTCTGTGGAGCAGTCAGAACACACATAACATTGATCGATTAAGTTTGCCATCTTATATAAGCATGGTCTGTGGCACCCCGAAACAGTTATAATAGTAACATCAAAAATCACTGGTCACAGATCATCATAACAAATACAATAATAATGAAAACATTTGAAATATTGTTAGAATTACAGGGGTGCCTGGATGGCTCGGTCGTTAAGCGTCTGCCTTCTGCTCAGGTCATGATTCCAGGGTCTTGGGATCGGGCCCCGCATTGGGCTCCCTGCTCGGTGGGAAGCCTGCTTCTCCCTCTGCCACTCCCCCTGCTTGTGTTCCCTCTCTCGCTGTGTCTCTCTACTTCAAATAAATAAATAAAATCTTTACATATTGTTACAATTACCAAAATGTGACACAGAGACATGAATTGAGCAAATGCTGTTGGGAAAATGGTGCTGATAAATTTTCTTGAAGCAGGGTTGCCATAAACCTTCAATTTGTAAAAAATGCAATATCTGTGAAATGCCAAAAAATGAAATGAGGTATGCTGGTATATATAGTTGAAGGCTTTTTATGTTTTGAGAATTGTTTTCCCTAATATGAGAGATATTCTACAAGCATAAAAGTGCCCACAATCCATATACACACTTTGAAGAATAATTATATTACTAGCATCATTATAACCATCATCTAAAGAAAATGCTCTTAATGTGATACTAAAAATGAGTAAAAGTGGCTTCCAGTAGTTTGTGCTTAATTTATATAATATTAGAATTTTAAGTTATCATTTTTAATTTAAGAGAAAAGTAGCATTTTAAATGGCTCTTTCTGGAGGCTAAATTAATTCATCTCCATAAGCCTCAAAAGATGTATTTCATTTTGACAGTGTTTTTTTTTTAATTAATTAAAAAAACATTTATGTGAAATTTTTCCTATATTATCATAATAGAAATGGAGAGTTTGTTCTGAGCTTTACTCCAAAAAACAATCTATGTAAGAAAACTATTTAATTCAATTTTTCAACTGCAAAAATAGATTAGACAAGACAATGATTAATTTAAATATAAGACATTACAAATATTTTTTCTGAGTACCTAGTAAGACCAATCTATAACTGAGTAACACAAATAGGCATTTAAAATGATGAATAGGTTATTTCACTATATAACACATAAATGCATTCATAAAATGTTGGCATTTACAAATGAGGAATGTTAAGAAATACTACTTCATTTGTATTTTAATAATCTAGAAAATATAAGCACATTTCTGCTTTCTCATCAAACTATAAGGTATTTAATATTGTATATCAATTTATACCATTTTTACTAGTTAATTAGCATGTAAAATAAATTACCCAATATTTAATTCCATGTATGCAACTTAAATATGCTCCTTTTACAGCACATTCTTCTGTGTTTTCTTGGGGTGTGTGGATGGGTTTCCATTTGTAGATATAGACTATGAGAGGAAGAAAAACTTAATCAGAACCTCCAGTTACAATTCCTTCACATGACGCCTACTGGAACTATTATATGCTTATCTATGACATTACCTTTAATCCGCTTGATTTATTTTTGCTTTTGAACTTTTAATTTTGAAATAATTTTATTAGGGAAGATAGGCAAATATAGTATAGAGCGTTCTTATATACTCTTTGCCCACCTTCTCCTAACATATTAAAAAACTGTGTGGTATTTATCAAACATACACACTTTGCTCTCTTAAAATATCTTCAACAAAACTATTCACAGCACTTGGATTTCACTGGGTTTTTCACTGATGTTTTACATTTCTGTTTGGGATCCAGTCAAAGAGCTTTATGTCTCTAGTTGTATGTCCTCAGCCCCCACCCCCATCCATTTGTGATACTCTCTTAGTCTTTCTGTGACTTTCATGACCTTGGCACTTGGAAAAGTAAGGGTCAGAGAGTCTCTAGAATGTACCTCAGTTTGGGTTTACCTGATGTTGTCTCATGGCTAGAACTGAGTTATGAATTTTTGGTAAGAATAACACACAGAGGAAGTAATGTAACTTATTCTTGGTCATATGAACCTTCCCGTGTGGTTAGGGTGGTGTCTTCCAGGTTTTCATTGTAAATTTAGTATTTTGCATTTTCGCTACTCTGTTGTCTGCCCTTCTCTTTTTTTTTAAATTTTTTTAATTTAAATTCAATTAGCGAACATATAGTACATCATTAGTTTCAGATGTAGTGTTCAATAATTTATCAGTTGCATATTATACCCAGTGCTCATCACATCATGTGCCCTCCTTAATGCCCATCACCCAGTAACCCCATCCCCCCACCCACCAGCCCTCCAGCAACCCTTAGTTTGTTTCCTATAGTTAGGAGTCTTTGATGCTTTTTCTCCCTCTCTGATGACTTCCCCTTCAATTTTCCCTCCCTTCCCTATGATCCTCTGTGCTATTTCTTAAAAACTTCATTTTTATTGCTGCAGATGAGAAGAAATTTGTATGTATAATTTTATGTATACTATTCATACCATTTCTTACATTATCCATGTATTAAGAGGCTCTGTAGTATGGTAATAAATATACTATAAAATTGTGGTATGCTTTAGACTTAGGAAAACTAACTCTGAAGCTACATTCCCTGGGTCTTAGTCCTCACTCCACCAGTTGCCAGTTTTATGACCCTGGGCAAACCATTTACCCCTTGTGCTAGAATTTCCTCATTAGTAAAAGGCAAATGAGGATAATACCGCAACAATCAGGTTACAGTTAACAGAAACCAGTCAAAGTATCTCAAGCTTTGGAAACCTAACAGCAGGCTTCCCGCTGAGCAGGGAGCCCAATGCAGGGCTCGCTCCCATGACCCTGGGATCATGACCTGAGCAGAAGGCAGAAGTTTAACCAACTGAGCCACCCAGGCGCCTCTTCAATTGCAATTCTTTTAAAGCAATTCCTATTTTATTTAATAGTTACTCTTTTAAGAAAAAAGTTCCGAATATTTTCCTCTAAACCACCAGACTCCTACAGACCCATCAGAGCAAGAGGATGCCTCACATTACCCTCCAAATCCCACTGTGCTGACAGCAAAAACTGCCATGAGGGCGAGTGGATCTCCTGTCTTGCTTCCTCTCTGCATCATGAGCTCACACAGAAATAATATGGGATCTTCATCATCTGTGTCATACCAGCCTCTCAGCGAGGGCTTAGAGCCCTAAGTGAGGTTGTATTCGTGCATGAATGAATGATAAGTAAACAGAAGGACTTTCAGGTAAAAAGCATAAGGCTCCTAGGTGAATAAATACATGAAAGGACACTTCCAGAAAGAATGAATTAATGAACGCTTTCCAACCCCTGTGATTTCCTATGATGACCTGTCTCTTTGTAGAGACAGCATTTGTCTTTGACACAAAGCCCTGACTATAAGGGTTACTCAGCCCCCTACAGGTCCCATAGCCTCAGACAACGTCTTTATCTCTGAATTGTGTTATTTTCCTCGGGTTTTCCGGATTACTCCAAATTAGACAACAAATTCAGAAGCCCTTAGCAAAAAAACTATATAAAAAATTAGGTAATGGGGAAATTTATTTACATGTTAAGGCAGTTATTTTTAATACAAGTAAGAGAACCTACAAGGGACCAAGCATTCAGAGATCACAACTTCTAAAATAACAATATTTATAATAATATTTATAATATTTATAATAACAAGTTATGCTTCTAGAGCCTAATGTGCTACATTTTAATTATAAAGCTAATCAAATAACTTCAGTCTGTGTCCCATAACTACAGCATATTTCTGGAAAGAAATGACTTCATGAACATGTTGTCATGTTGTATGTCCTTTGCAGAAGTGAAAAAAAAAAAAGATAAATGCACACATGAATTGTTGTCTATAAACTAAGCAGCAGAGAACAAAATAGAAAGGCAGTTGAAAGCAGCAGGGTAGAACAGTAGTATTTTCTAGAGAAACCTTATGCACATGAAGTGTAATAATGTTTCTTTCAATTAATTACAGCTTAAATATCAAAACATGCTTCATTAGGTTAACCATAAAATTAAAAAACAAATCCTACACCATGACAGAATTAAACTAAAATATCTTAAATTGAGGTGAATTTAGGTAATTCATGAAGGTAATATTAAGCATGGTTGAGTTAGTGCCACCTCAAAAAGAAGTAAATCATCACCATGTTAGCAAATCAGCTAATTTTTTGTGTAATGATCAAGTTAATTCAAATTTTAGTGCTAATTACCATTATAACTATTATCTCTAGGAAGTTTCTTAATAATTTTAAATAAGCTTCCACTTGCTATTAACTAGAAAAACAAAGCTTACAGAATCAGAGAATTATACAAGTAATACATTAATATAACTAAAGTTTATATGCCCAGTGAAATTTTACACAGGTCCCGACAAATTTTAAATGTGAAGCCACCTTAGAAATGAACTGTTCTAATCTGTTCATTTTTTGGGGAATAAAGGAAGAAGCGGGACATGCATACTCAAGATCACACGGCTAGAATGTGGCAAAGCTGAAACAAAATCATGGATCTCTTTACCCTTCTTTTGAAAACAAACCTGCTGGAAACAAATTGAGGGTATGCATTGCTCTGTATTCCTGTGTGTGTATGTGTGTGTTCTTCTGACACCAGATGGCTCTTATATTTGGCCAGAGCCATATAGATGTCAGAGGCAAAGCAGAGAACAAAGTAAATCATTTTTTAGTAATAATAAAAGTGAAATTTGGTTGATCCCTCAGACTCTGGGTCCAAACAATCCACACCTCTCCTTTTCAATGCTCAACATTCCCACCAGGAAAAGGGCATGTGCAGTAGAGCTCCGACTGTCATCTCCCTCATTTAAAAAGCATGGTGGAGGTGCGCCTGGGTGGCTCAGTCGGTTAAGCGTTTGCCTTCGGCTGAGATCATGATCCAAGGGGCCTGGGATCGAGCCCCGCATCCGGCTCCCTGCTCAGCGGGAAGCCTGCTTCTCCCTCTCCCTCTGCCTGACACTCTGCCTACTTGAGCTCTCTATCTCTCTGTCAAATAAATAAATAAAATCTTTAAAAATAAATAAATAAGTAAACAGCATGGACATTTACATGTGCACTGTAAATATAATATTAAAATTTTAATTTGGAAATTTCAAAAAGAAAAAAGAAATATCATACCACAATAACATATTCATTCATCTTTTCAACACCACTTTTTTAGATTCTGTCAACAATTTTCCCTTTCATGTTTTACTAAATTCAAGAGTTCCGTACATTAAAATTTGGACTCATTCATTTTGCTTAATATCTTCCACACTTTCACTTAGTCTTCTATTAGCATCTTAATTTTTGAAAATAAATAGCCAATTTAACTACTTACTATTTTGTTAAAGTTGGGTTGTTTCCAAATGACCTTTGCTGTTAATTTATTTATGTATTTTCTCATGATAAATTTCTCAAAGCTGCACTTTTGTGAAGGGAAGTGAACTTTATTACAAGCGTTAAAATGTATTTCACATCTTTTTTTTTAAGATTTTATTTACTTATTTGAGAGAGAGAAAGAGAATGAGCAGGGGAGGGGCAGAGTGAAAGGGAGAAGCAGGCTCCCCACTGAGCAGGGACCCCGATGCGGGGCTCAATCCCAGGACCCCAGGATCATGACATGAGCTGAAGGCAGATGCTTCAGCTCTGACTGAGCCACCCAGGCGCCCCTGTATTTCGTGTCTTTACACAAAGTGTTCTGCCAGTTTTTATCTAGAAAATAGATATTAAGGTATCGGGAGAATATAATAAAATGTTTCCTTAACAAGTTAGAGACATTTGATAAGATTCTCCCAAATTTCTACTAACATATCTATGATAGCAGACAAAAATAAGAAAACTGACAACAGTGAAGTAAATGTACGCAGTCAATTTCTTCTCAAAATCAGGGAGAAACGTCTTCTTATAAAAGACTGATGTTGCTCCCATTAGAAATACAATTTGTAGTGAAACGAATTTCTCTCTTTGAAATAGAAAGGCAGGAGAAAAAAAAAATCCCTCTTTTAAAGTGTTATTTATTATATATCTATTGGAAGCATAAGATATATGCATAAAGCTCCACAAAGCAAAAAACGTACATATTAATGTGCTGATAGGAGGTGGACATTGTGTAACTCCCACAGAAAATGGGAGATCCTCACGTCAAGAACCTTGTAACACCCCTTATGCATCTGATACTCATTAACTGTCTCAGCTTGAAAGGAACCACTAAGGTGATTTTAAATAATATGGTTCAAATTAGCCTGCTTTTAAAACTTTATCCTGTCAAACAGCTTTGGTACCAATTGTTTCTTTTGTCGTGAATTATTTCCACCAGTTTAATCTATGCCATTGCATTTAACTGTATATTTTATGTTTTATTGGTGGCTTATTTTATTTTATTGTACTTATATAACCATAATGTATTTTTTCCTTTTAACCTTGATCTCTATTTAGTGTTTCTGAATTTTTGATATTATGAATAAAGACAACATTGACATAGCAATAATGTACATCTCTTTCTGCACATGCGCATTTCTTTCCTTTGTGGTATATAACTAGAGTGGAATTACTGGGTGACAGAGAATGCATATATTGGACCTGATTTCCAAAGCGATCATATAAATTTACACTCCAGTCAGCCATGCATGATCATGTCTATTGTTCCAAATCTCTATCAGTATGTGGTAGTATCAGAAGGTTTATTGCTAATTTTAGCTATTCTGATGGGTGTGTAGTGGTACCTTATTTTGGTTATTCATAATAAATAATGATGCTTAGCTGCTTTTCAAATATTTATTGGATACTTGGATATGTATTAAATGATTATTGGTACATAAGAAAGGACCCAAACTTTAGTGGCTTAAAAAAACAAGCATTTATTATCTCATAGTTTCTTTGCGCCCGAAATCTGGATGCAGCTTAGCCCGTATGTCTGTTGGGTCTCTCAAGAACTGGACCTGTGATGGAAGTTACAGTCTCTTTTATAACCTGACCTTGGAAATGATTTCTCATCACTTTTGCTGTGTTCTATTGGTCAGAACAAACATTTTGGTCTAGCTGTCTCTCAAGAGGAGGGGATCACACTGGGTGTGAACACCAGGAGGTAGGAATCATGGAAGCCATCTTACAAGCTGCCTACTGCCCATCTCCTTTTTGTAAAGTGCCTGCCTGTGTCATGACATGTTTTTTTTGCATTGCTTTTTTTTTTTAATCTGATTTATAAGAATGATTTATTCTGGAAATAGCCTTACCATTATTGAGTACAGATACAGTCTCTCATTATGAAGATAGCTTATCATTCTGGTATCTTTACTTAGATGAAAGATATTAATTTTAATGTAGTTTATTTTAATCAATTTTCATTAATAATTAATACTTTTCTGTTAAGATATCTTTCTTACCCTGAGTGACATAGATTTTATTTTTTACTACCTCTTAGAAGCACTGTTGTTTTAAATTTTATTTTGTAAGTTAAGACTTAAAATCATCCTGGATTGTTTTCTTGCATATGAGATCAAATAGAGGTCTTGATTGTTTTTAAAATGGATTCTTTTTCTTCTGCTAAAGAAAACCCTTAAGGGGCACCTGGGTGGCTCAGTTGGTTAAGTGTCCGACTCTTGGCTTCAGTTTAGGTCATGATCTCAGGGTCCTGGGATCGAGCCCCATATCAGGCTCTGTGCTCTGGGGGGAGTCTGCTTGAGATTCTTTCTCCCTCTCCTCTTGCCCCTCCCCCTGCTTCCTCTCTCTCTCTCTCAAATAATAAATAAATCTTTTAAAAAAAAGAAAACCCATAAGTACCCTCTTAACACAGAATTTCTGGTCATAACATCATTATTTTTATTCCTTTCAGCTTCATTTTTATTTTTTAATTAAATTTTTTCAACTTCATTTTAATAATACATTTGTACTTGATATAGAATACTGGGTTTGCAAGTATTTCCATTCAAATTTATGGTGGCATACCATTGTTGTCTTCTGCTTCTGTTTTGTTTTGTTTTGTTTCTTTTTTGGTTTTGGTTTTGGTCTGCTTTTTTGTGAGACGTCAGCTATCTTTTGAAGGTAATCTTCTACCTCTGAATGCTGCTAAGGTTTTTTCTGTGATATTTGGGTTTTAGCTTTATTATTATTATTGTTATTGTTAATGTTATGGGGCCAGATGTGGGTTTTTTGGTTTAGTTTGTATGTGATTCATAATGTGTCTTTTATCTTGGCTTGATGTCTTTTGTAAATTTGGGGAAATCCTCAGCTATTATATTTTCAAATATTATCTCTGCAGTATTCTCTCCTTTCCTGCTGAGATTCCACCACAAACATTTTCCCTGTATCAACTCTGTTTTTAATTTTCTAGCTTACATTTTGCATCTTGTATTTCTCTTGTATTTCACATAGAGCATTATCTCTACTCTTCATTCATTGATATGATAATGTCTTCCTTATTTGTATGTCTAAGCAGCTTTTAAACACTTCCACTGAATCTTTAACTAGTTCTTTTAATTTTCTAATGTATGCATGTATTTATTTATTTATTTTTGTTTTTGAGAGAGAATACACATCCATGGGGGGGGTTGAGGAGCAGAGGGAGAGGGAGAGAATCTTAAGCAGACTTCATGTTCAGCATGGAGCCCAACTTGGGGCTCGATCTCACAACACTGAGATCATGACCTGAGCTGAAATCAAGAGTTGGATGTTTAACTGACTGAGCCACCCAGGCACCCCATTTTCTATTTTAGAATTTCTTTTTTTCCAGTACTCTTCTAAAAGTCTTAAAGTTTTTCCTTTAATTTTCTTTCATATTTTAAACTTAGCTATTTGAAATTCTGAATTTGGAAACTTCAGTATCTGGATTTTTTGGCTCTATTTCTATTATTTAGTTTATTATTATTTCTATTATTTATTATTCAGTTATAAATTCTTCCCCCTAGTGTGCTTGGCCTGTTTCCACCTCATGGCAGGTATTGTACATGAATTTACAGAGAAAACTTGAAGACTAGGGTACTTTTACCATTCCTCAGAGAGCTTGTTTGGGGCTTTTTGTTTGTTGGTTGGTTTGTTTTTGCTTCTTGGACACAGGTAGGGGTAATTATAATCCCACATCATCTCAACCCAAAATGGGACTTCAAAGCCAGTGCTCCTGGGAAGAGCAGTCTATTTCTGGCTAATACTTATCTACTATATAGCCTCAGCATCTCAACCCGGATAACACAGGGTCCTCTCAAATGGCTGTGTCTTCAATATGTGGTTGTCTGTCTGACAAGGCTTCCAAACCTGCTTAGCTTCTTAGCTTCTAAGATCCTTGTTAAATCAACAGATGCCCCTTTGGGATAAATGATTCCAAATGTCCAGTTCATCTCCGTAGTTTTCTTTCCTGGATCTTGACTGTGTGATTCTTCGCTTCCTTTTAGTTCTCTGATGATTCAAGAGCAGTTATTTATTTGTTTTTGCCACTTAAGGTTTTTCCTGAAGGCGTTGTAGGTCTGAATTACTTAATCTTCCATTACCAAAAGGGAAACTCACAGTATGATACTGTGTGTACATAAGAAGTATGTAAATCGCTCTCCGTCATCATAAACCCAGTGTTACTGAAAAGCGAAAGTCTTCTTCCTAGCACTTCTAACTTCTCTACCCTTTACTGATGTGTTCACTTGGTATGAATCTCCCTAGACCCATTCCAAAGGGTTGATATATGTATCCTTGTTAAATATTAAAATCTGAACTTGCTTTACATAAATTGTATCACTAAATTCAAATTATTATGACACTTGTCAACACCTTGTTTTAAAACTTATAGTTTCACACATCAGGATATTTTACACTTCTTGAATTGCAGCATAGGATTATACATTATACGTAAATTGTAATTTTTATATTATTGCCCTATGAATAGACATTTAGTTTATTTCCAATGTGGCAATGGTAAAACAATGTTACACTGCACATTCTGTATGTCCATCTTTTTTTTTTTAAGATTTTTTTATTTATTTGAGCGAGAGAAAGAGAGCAATGAGTGGGGTGAGGGGCAGAGGGAGAAGCAGACTCCCTGCTGAGCGGGGAGCCCCATGCGGGGCTGAATCCCAAGACCCTGGGATCATGACCCGAGTTGAAGGCAGCCGCTTAACCAACTGAGCCACCCAGGTGCCCCTGTAAGTCCATCTTATGCCACATGGGAGTGATTCTCCACATTATACATGGAGATGTGGAATCACTCACTGATGACATATTTGCATTCTAAGTTTTATAATACAAACTGACTCTCCACCATATGTCCATCTATCTATTTGTACTCATCAGTAGACTATGAGAGGAGTCATTTGTTTTCTACCAATTTTGTTCACAAGTGATATGATCAAATGTTTTAATTTTGGTGACGTGATATGTGCTTGAATTTGCTGTGTTAAGTCGGAAAGTACTTAAACCTATAAAAATTTATTTCTTGTATGTGGAGTCATTGTAAGTTTTGAGCGAGGTACAGAGCACTTGCTCTCTGTGTGCTGGTGCAATTTTTCCTTTATATCTGAGGTGCTGTCACATTGGCTACAGCATGGGGATAGCACTGGAGAATGACACACTGGAAATTAAATACTTCTCTTGAAAGCGACATTCACTTTCCAGTGGCCAATGTAAGTAAAATGCTCATAACTAAACTCAAGGAGATTCAGGAATAGAAGTATATGTACCTGGCAAGAAGAAAATAAAGGAATGTGAATCCAGGAATCAGAAATAAATCATGGTGGGTATGTGGTGTTCAGAAATAAGAAATGTAAAAAGCCTGTTGACACCAAAGTTGAAATGGCATAAAGGGCACGCATTGCCTGCAATGTTTGCTCAAGAGACATACTTATAAGAAATATTCCATTGTATGTATGTATGTATGTATGTGTGCGTATGTGTATGTACATACATACACACACAAACACACCCCATATTTGTTTACCCATTGATCTATTGATAGTCATTTGTATTGCTTCCATCTTTTGGCTAT
Source organism: Leptonychotes weddellii (assembly GCF_054177405.1). NCBI lineage: Eukaryota > Metazoa > Chordata > Mammalia > Carnivora > Phocidae > Leptonychotes > Leptonychotes weddellii. The sequence goes on from NC_138380.1 coordinate 87,836,619, forward strand.
TTTGAATAATGATGCTATGAACATTGGTATACAAATACCTGTCTAAGTCCCTGCGTTCAATTCCTTAGGGTATGTACCCAGAGATGTAGTTATTGGATCATATGGTATTTCTATTTAACTTTTGAGGAAACATCATACCGTTTTCCAAAGAGGCTGCACCAGTTTTTCATTCTCACCAACAACGGACAGTGGCTTCAATTTTTCCATATCCTTGCCAACACCTGGTATTTTCTGTTTGGTTTTGTTGTTTGATCATCTTCATCTTAATGAATGTGAAGTGGTATTTCACTGTGGGTTTGATTTACATTTCCCTAATGATTAGTAATGTTGAGTATCTTTTTCATATGCTTGTTGTCCATTTGTATATCTTCTTTGGAGAAATGTCTATTTGAGTCTTCTACCAATTTTTAAACTGGGTTGTTTGGATGTTGTTAAGTTGGTATGAGAAATTTTTAATTGTATCTCAAAAATAGCCATTTTAGGGCGCCTGGATGGCTCAGTTGGTAAAGCGACTGCCTTCAGCTCAGGTCATGATCCTGGAGTCCCTGGATCGAGTCCCGCATCAGGCTCCCTGCTCGGCGAGGAGCCTGCTTCTCCCTCTAACCCTCCCCCCATCATGTACTCTCTCTCTCTCTCTCTCATTCTCACTCTCTCAAATAAATAAATAAATCATTAAAAAAAATCCATTTTAATTGGTTGCCAAACAGTTACACATGATCGAATTGTTAGGAAAATTATTAGGATGTTTTTCTAGAACTCTACATACCAGGTTTTTTTTACTTGTGATGTTGTAGTCTATTTATTTTTGAGAACATTTGAGAAAATTATTTTATTCTAACATCCATGAGTTTTTGAGATTCAAAAGTATTTAAGAATCAAAATAGTTAATTACTCTCCTACTATACAATTTATGATTTCTGACTCATTCTACATTACCACCTAGGAAATGTGGATATGGTGTTGATAAAATGTGTCTCACTCTTTTCCTTTTGTATGTGCTCCATCTCCAAAAAAATAGGATTTTATGTGGACCAATAAAACATAGCTAACTGGTTATACTACTGAGATGTGACCTGTTAAAAATGGCTGAATGAATCTCCATCTGCTTGCAATAATATCTACTACACACCACTGGTTTAGCAACTTTCTTATTAAAGGTCATCCTTGATACAAACCAAGAGAAAAGAGTTTTGTAAGATTCTCAAGCAACAGAAGACGGGGAGGGTAGTTCCTTGTTTTCAATGTCAATGCCAAGTGACCAACTTCCAATGATTATCTATTTTACTGTGACTATTTTTATCCAGGCATGGTTGGAGAAAGGTGGCTGAGATTAAATCACTAATTCAACATAGATTCTCAGGCACTACTGAGTGCCATCCCTGGGTCTGGTGCAGGGGTGACCTATGCACACATAGTCTTTATTGGAACTTACAGTTTTGCAGAGAAAAGAGTTATAAAATAAACACAAATATGCATGAATAACTCCAAATATTGGTGGATTTTCTGAAGGACAAGGACAGCGTTCTGTTAGAGTGAGTAGTCAGGTGTAATTCATATTTAGTGGGGATACTAGCCCTGTCCAGAGATGGAGAAAGACTTGGGGACAAAATCACATTAATAAACCTGTAAGATGAAGGGTGGTTCCCCAATGTATAATAAAATAATAAGATAAATCCCAACTTATTAGGCTCATTAGCATGTATTTATTGACAGCGTCCTTTTGTCTCCCCATGTAAATTCTCTCTCCCTCCACCATTAGGAATGTCACAGCATAGAGAAGATTTAAAGCATAAATTAATGCATCATAGGGATGGTTGCCCAAGGGGATTTGTTATTCTTTTTCAAAACCCATTTTTTTCCCAAAGGAATTTTGCAACCCAAGAAAACTCTGAGAGATGGATTATTAAGTTATGGGTGTGACGGTGATTACAATTTTCTAGAAAGTGTTCAGGAGCCATTCTGGCCACAGATAATTATATCCTCTTTTAAAATAAATTATTTGTTTTCTGCAAAAGATATCTACTTCAATGTAAGTATTATACTATCCCAAACTATTGTTTTATTCTTTTTTTAACATTGTAAAATCCCATATATATAGACAAAGGGCACAAAAGAAAAGAGCACAAAAATCAATGTACAGCTGAATGATTTTACACAAAGCTAACACCAATGTAACCACCCATTGCAAGATTAAAACACTCTCCCTTGTTTAAATCCCCTTCATACTTTTGACCATCAATGCCCTTTCTATCCCTCAAGTATTCTGAGTTTTATTAATCATCCACTTGTATGTCTTCATAATTTTAGTATAGAAACATGTAATCTTGATCCCTAGAGTGTAGTTTCCTGAACCTTTAAACTTTCAATGTAGAATCATACAATATGTATTTTATATACATCTTCTTTTCCTCAACATTATGCTTCAGTGATTTGATTTCATTGTTGTGTAAGCCTGTGAATTATTTGTGTTTATTCCTGGAAATAATACATATACAATGACTTATTTATCCATTATAATGTCGATGCAAATCTGACTTGTATCCAGTTTTTGACTGCACTCGCTCTAATCTTTGTGCATGTGTCTCGGCACACATCTCTTAAGTATGCCCCACATTAGAAGCAATGCCAAACTATCTCCAAAGCGGATACACCAATTTACACCCTACCAAGTAAGTGCATGAAACTTCTAAAGGCTTGATATCATCAAAAGCAGTAATATTTGTTTAGACTTTAAAAATTTAGCCATTCTGATATAAATGTAATGGTATCAATGCGGTTTTAATTTTCATTTCTCCAATCAGTAATGAGATAGAGGATAAGTTTATTTAGTTATTGAACAATTAGATATCATCTTTTATAAGGTGTCTGTTAAGTCTCTTGTACACTTTCATATGGTGTTTTCTTTATATTGATTTTCACCTCTTTGTATATAGAATAAAATATATTGAATAGAAGTTCTATTTTGGTTATTTATGTGGCAATTCTTTCTCTCCTAGTCTGTATATATCCTTGACATTTCAAAACTGCTATTTTTTTTTACATTTTTAAAAACAGCTTTATTGACGCATAAATCATATACCATAAAATTCACCCATTATAAATGTAACATTCAATGACATTTTAGTAAATTTATAGAGTTGTGTAACCATCACTAAAATCCAGTTTGGGAACATTTCCATCACCCACAATGTTCCTTGTGCTCATTTTGTTAATCTCCACACCCACCCAAGCCATAGGCTTACTAGTCATTCTAGCTCTATAAATTACTCTTTTTTTTCATATTTTATATAAATGGCATAATAGTCTCAATATATAGTCTCTGTAATCTGATTTCTTTCACCTACCATAATGCTTCTGAGGCTAATCTATGTTGTGCTGTGTATCAGTACTTCCTTCTTTTTTACTGATGAGGGGTATTCCATTTTATAAACAGACCACTTTTGTCTACCCATTCAACGCTTGATGGACATTTTAATTACTTCCAGTTTGGGGATATTATGAATAATGCTGCTATAAACATTTGATTCATGTACAAGTTTTTGTGTAGATATATGTTGTTATTTCTTTTTGAAAGATTCCTAGAGTACGATGGGTAAGTAATATGATAAGTTTATGTTTAAGTTTATAAGAAATTGCTAAACTTTTTGCTAAAGTGTCTGTATCATTTTACATTCACACCAGCAATGTAAAAGTTTTCCATTTTTTCTACATCCTCACCAATACTCATTATTGTCTATCTTTTAAAGTTTATCCAGTATAGTGTGTGTGAATGTGTGTGTGTGTGCATGTGTGCAGTGGGATCTTATTGTGGTTTTAAGTTGCATTTTCCTAATAACTAATGATGTTGAGCATATATTTTTATGTTTGCTAGTCATTCATATATCTTCTTTAGTGAAATGTCTACACAAATATTCACCCATAATAAAGTTGTATGTCTTATAATTGAGTTGTAAGTCTCTTATGTATCCATGATATGTTCAGTAATAATGTATATAATATGCAAATATTTTCTCACAATTTCTTCTTTTAATTCTATTAATGTTATGTTTGGAGCACAAAACTTCTTTTTAATGAAGTCAAATTTATCAATTTGTTATTTTACGAATATATTGAAGAAATCTTTGTGTCTCAAGATCAGCAAGATTTTCTGTGTTTTTTCACAGGTATTTAAATTTTAGTTTTTACATTTAGGTCTGTTCCATTTGATTTGATCTTGGTGCATGATAAGAGGCAAGGGTCAGTGTTCTTTTTTTTTTTTTTTAATGTGAATTTCCAATTGTCTCAATACCATTTGTGAAAACACTATCTCTTCCCCACTAGATTTTCTTCATACTTTTGTTAAAATTCAGTTTACCACAGTCGGATTTATTTCTGGACTCAATTCTGTCTCATTGATCTCTATGCCTATCTTTGCTCCAGTATAACACTGACTGAATTAGATTGGCTTTAGAGTAAATTTTGAATTGGATGGTTTAAGGTTACAACTTTATTCTTTCCTTTCAAAAAATTGTGGCTATTATAGAACCATTACGTTTTCAAATACATTTTAGGGTGTTTGTCAGTTTCTACCAGAAAAGCTTGTTGGGATGTATGTGTGTGTGTGTGTGTGTGTGTGTGTGTGTGTGATTACACTCATCTATTGTTAATTTTAGAGAACAAATATTGAGCAATCCAAAACATACACATGTAATATCTCTCCATTTATTTAGATCTTTAATTCCTCTGAGCAATGTGTGTCTTCTTTATAGTACAAGTCTTGCATTTATTTTTACAATTGTATTCCTACATGTTTTGGTTCTTTTTGATATTACTTTAGTGGATTTTTCTTAATATTATTTTGTTTATTACTAGTATATAGAATACAATTGATATTTGTATGGTATTATTGTTTCTGAGACTTTGTTAAACTCATTTATAAGCTCTAACAGTCGTGCATGTGCGAGTGTTGTGAATTCCTAAGGTTTTTCTACATTTAGGATTCAGAATTGTCATTTGTGAATAAGTCAATTTTACTACTTCCCGTCCAATCTAGATATCTTTTGTTTTTGCTTTGTTTCTTTGTTTTATTTTCTTTTTGTTTTTGACGAAAATTGACATTTTGGCATGTTCCTTAACTTAGGGAGAGATCACTGAAAGCATTTAAATCTCTCAAGGTATGTATTTGTAGGTGCTTTGTAGGAAGTTGAGAATTTTCCTCACATTGTTAGTTTGCTGAGAGTTTCACCCCCTCTTTTTTTAAATGAATGGATGCTTCATTTAGTCAGTGCTTCTTCTACATCTATCAAGATGATCAAGTAGTATTTGTCCTTCACTGTGCTACTGTTGTGTTTTTCATTACGTGTCTTCAAGGCGTGAAATCAACCCTGCATTCCTAAGATAGATCACATTTGTTAATGATTTATAGTACCTTTGTAAAAGATGTTGGAATTTATTTGCTAATATTTTGTTGAGGATTTTGTATATATTTTCACTAGGATTAATGGTCTGTAGTTTTCTTGTAAGACCTTTGTTTATCTTTAAAGAATGAGTTGGGAAGTGTTCCCTTCTCTATTTTCTGACATAATCTGCAAAAGATCGGTATTATCTCTTTTTTAAATATTTGATAAAATTTAGTGGTGAAGGCATCTAGACCTAGGCTTTTGTTGTGGGAAGAATTTTAATTGTTAATTAATATCTTTATTTGATATGGTAAATTCATATTCTTTATTTGTAAATCAACTTTGATAATTTGTGTTGTCATTGCAATTTATCCATTTTATCTAAGTGTTAGCATATTATTCATGATGTTAATTTATAATCCTTTTAGTTTTTATAGTGTCAGTACTGATATTCTGTTTTTAATTCCTGATTTTTTAAAAATATGCCTTCTGTTTTCCCTTCTCTTGGTCAGCATAGTTAAATGTTTGCCAATTTTGTTTGTTTCCAACAAATGATGTCAGTTTTATTGTTTTTTTTCATTTTTCTATTTTCTATTTCTCTGATTTCTTCTCTAATTTTTATTTCTTTTCCACTGTTTAATTTAGGCGTAATAGCTTTTCTTTTTCTAGTTTCTTGAAATGGAAAGTTAGGATATTGATTTGTGACCTTACTTATTTACTGATACTGGTTTTTTAAGCTGTGCATTTCTCTCTAAGAACTGTTTTGGCCACAAACCATATTTGCATTTCTATTTTCATTTATTCAAAAAATGTAATTTCCTTTTTGATTCTTTTATCCATTGGTCATTTAAAAATCTGCTGTTTGATTGCCCAATATTAATGAATTTCCCAGATAGCTTTCCTTTGGTGATTTCCATTTCAATTTGATTATGCTGGAGAAATATCTTTCATGCTTTTCATCATTTTAAATTATTGGAACTTATTTAAAGACTATCATATTATCTATTCTGGATACTATCCCATGTGCTCTTTAAAGAATGTGCATTCTGTTACTATTAGGTAGATTGTTCTATGTGCAACAATTAAAGCTGGTTAGTAATTTGTTCAAGTCCTGTATATCTACGTTCCCTTTTTGTCTAGTTGTTCCATTCATTGTTAAAATTTTCAACTGTTATTGGTTGTAACGTTATTGGGTTGTAAGTCTCGTGTCCATATATAGGCATGCCACAGAGCTATTCAGGATTGCTTCCAGACAAATACCACAATAAAGTGAGTTACACGAACTTTTTTGGTTGCCTAATGCATATAATAGTTATATGTACACTATACTGTAGTCTACTAACTGTGTAATAGCATTCTGTCTCAAAAATGTGCCTGCCTTAATTAAAAATTATTTTATTGCTAAGAATTGCTGGCCATCTTCTGGGCTTTCAGAAGCCTCTTCTTTTTGCTGGTGGAGGTTCTTGCCTAAACGTTGATGCCTGCTGACTGATTAGGGTGCTGAAGGTTGGGGTGGTGCTGACAAGGTCTTTAAATAAGACAAATGAAACAATACATTTTCCCACATTGTTTTATTCTTCCTTCCAGGAATTATTACTCTGTAGCATGTGATGCTGTTTGATAACAGTTTACCCACAGTAGAACTACTTTGGAAATTGGAGTCAATCCTCTCAAACCCTGCAGTTGCTTTATGAACTAAGTCTACGGCATATTCTAAATCTTTTGTGGTCATTTCAACAACTTCACAGCATCTTCACCAGGAGTAGATTCCATTTGAAGAAACCACTTTCTTTGCTCATCCATAAGAAGCAACTTATTTGCTAAAGTTTTATATGAGATTACAGCAGTTTGGTCATATCTTCAGGCTTTACTTCTTATTTCAACTTCTCTGGCTGTTTCCACCACATCTGCAATTACTCATGAAACCATCACGACAACCAAGATAACAAAGACAATCCATCCCTCCAAGAGTTTCCATGTGTATAGATTAGTTAACATCTAGGATTGAGTATATGGAATCGTAACATACGTACTAATTTGTATGGCTTATTTTGCATAGCATAATTATTTTAAGATTGATCCATGTTGTTAGGTGTATTAATAATTCAATACTTTTTACTGCTATGCAAAGATTATCTGTTCGTTTCTTCAAGGTTTTGGCTGTTATTCAAGCGTAGCAGCTATGAACGTTTGTGCATGGGTCTTTGTGTGGACATAGTTTTCATATCCTTGTCATACTTGGTAGGATTTGTCCTTTTAATATTGACTTCTCCGGTGGATATGTAACTGTCTTCTCATTTTTAATTTGCATTTCTTAATGACTAATGATTTTGAGTGTATTTTCATGTGCATATTAGTCACTTGTGTGTCTTCGGTGAATGTCTATTTGACTCTTTCACCCACTTTTTTCATTTTTTATTTACCTTCTTATTAAGTGTAAAAGCTTTTTATATACTCTATAAACATATCCTTTGTAAATATATCCTCCCAGTCTGTGATGGGGCGGGCAAAGAGTAAGAGAGCTCTTTCTTCACATATATGGGTATGTATATCTGTGTGTATGCCCCATTAGAAATCCATTTTCTTTTGTTCAATTTTCATGTACATTTACCTACATATTAAATCTTGTCTTTTTTTTTTCCGTACTAAATCTCTGGACTGCTATCCTCGATCATAAAGTAAAACTTTATCCTGAAAAAATTTGTATTTCTTTTACTATGGTTCAGGTGGTGCTGAGTTCTCTGTTTTTGTTAGTCTGAAATGCCATTATTTCAATTTATTCTCAAAGGATATCTTCACTTGGAATGTAATGCTAGATAGGTAATTTTCCCCAGGTGTTGTAGATATTGCTCATTTTCTTTCAATTTCTATCTGTGAAAAGGCCGCTATTAGTTTATTTTGCATTGGAAGGTAATCTTTTTCTTCCTCTCTCTCTTTCTGGCTGCTTATTTAGATTTTTTCCTCCTCTTTACTTTTCCACAGTTAACATAGTATTATCTAAGGGTGTATTTATATTTTCCATTTATCTGTCCGTGGTGTTTCTTAAACATTTGATTTTATACCCTTCTTTAATTGAAGAAAGTTACCAGTTCTTATGTTTCTAAAATTTTCTTCTTTCTCTTAATCTCTCTCCTTTTGTTAAGGACTCCAGTGAAATACACATAAAATTCTTACACTATATTTGTTACCCTTTTACTTCACTTTGTGTATCACGAAACTACATTATGAAAACAATTTTTTTCTGACATTTTCCAATTTCCTAACTATTGTTTTGGCTGTGTCTATGTTGCTGCAAAATGTATTCATTATTTCTTAATTATAGTTATTTTATTTTTAGTTCTATTATTTTTGTTTATAGTTTTATAGTTTTTTACCTTCTGAGAAAATCCTCAAGCTTATGTTTAGTTCTCTCAGCAAACATATTTTAACGTTTTTATCTAATAATTTCCTGCCTAAGTCCCTTGGGGGCATGATTTTTGTTACATTTTATTTGCTTTCTGGTTTCTGTCAGTTTTGTTGCTGTCATGTCTCCTCGTCTACTTCAGATATGCTTTATTGTTAAAAAGACTTTGTATTAAAATAATTTGAAGCCTAGAATAATTTTTAGCCCCCTAAATAGAATATTGGTTTTTTTTTGCTCCCATCAATCAGACTCTCAGCTAGCCAATAATCCAGACTCACCTCAGTTCAATTTTAGAAAATGAGATTACTTAAACTGAGATACAATCTCTGGGGCCTGCCTCCTTCAGACACTAAATCAGAGGTTTTTCACTTCATCCAAAGTGAAGTGTTTTAAAATGCTCTGTGGCTCTCACACTTGGGTAGGTTCTAGATTCCAGCCTCTTTTTTCGTAGGCCTTCAGATGTTGTCAAAAGGTTTTTATTCAACCTCTTGTCTTTGCAGCTGTTCAGTCTGGAAGAAGTAAAATCCCACAGCCAAAAAAGCAGTCCTGAAAGCTGGGCTCTTAATCCTCCCCCGGTTATGTCTCAATGACTTGTCAGCTCTCCAGTGCAATACTAGATATCATTTTGAATTTCTTTTTAAGATTTTAAGTTTTTTAATTGGGGAATTTGTTTGTTACTTATTCTTTTATGAGGACCAAAGTCCAAAAATGCTTAGAAGATGATCATGCTCAATAAATACTTCTGGAATGGAAGAATAGGATAGATTAATTGTGATGAATTCTGAAAGGAATGAAGCACGCAGCATACCGATTCAATTATAACAATGATAAAGAATTATGTATTGGGGCGCCTGGGTGGCTCAGTTGGTTAAGCGTCCGACTCTTGGTTTCAGCTCAGGTTCTGATCTCATGATCGTGAGATAGAGCCCAGCATCAGACTCTGTACTCAGTGTGGAGTCTGCTTAAGACTCTCTCCCTATTCCTTTGCCCCTACCCCACTCTTTGTCTCAAATAAATAAATAAAATAAATAAATCTTTAGAAGGAATTATGTATCTTCACAACTGGGACTGGCTACAGTGTTTGCAGTTATTACTACATTTGTCAATTATTTCTAATCCTTGATGATCCTGACACTTAAAAATTTCTTTCTTGACTGCTCAGTGCTGCAAGTTTTGTGTTATGCTCAAAGTAATATGAAAACACTCAGCATTCAAAGACTTTATCATTGAGAATGGGAAGGTACTATAAAAATAAGTTTTAAAAATTCAGGGCAACATGTAAATGATAAATGCAGACTCTTGTCTTTCTTATTAAAATTCACACTACGACCTCTCATGATTCTTTTCCTTCTCAACTGTTTAAGTGCTTACAACCTCTGTCACCATCTCCTACCCATCTATAACACCTTACAGGCTTACTTCCACCAGACCCTCTACTGAAAATATTCTTTTTTTTTTTTTTT
>NC_138380.1:87847362-87880046 GCF_054177405.1 Leptonychotes weddellii
CTTATGCTACTGTACTCCTAATTCTATGACTACTGCTAAAGCTAGACGAGTAATTATGATGCCGATGGTGGAAATCATACACTGTGTGTCACTGAGTGCTTTACATGCATGAATTCATTCAATTAATTCTTACATGAGGAAACTGAGACTCGAATAAAATGTATAATTTGTTGAGGTTTATACTGCTTATGATAGATTCTGGATTCAAATTGTAGCAGTCTGTTTCCAGAGTCCAATCTTAAAATTAAATAACTTCATATGGGAAGTATTTCTAAGAAATGGAAGAAGCAGAAGATAATGTCACAAGCATGTTTTTATCTCATGAAGAGAAGATTGCTGGAAATGGCCTTAAATTCCAAAAAATTGTTTTCTTCTCACCACGCTTCACAGTCTTCTTAGAACTAGTGTTGGGGATCTCATCCTAAGGTTCTCAGGCCAGCTTGCCATAGCCTCCTGAGAACAGAACCACTTCTCAGAAACTCTACTTGTCACCAGCTATCAGATACCCCCTGTTGACCTCCGATGTTCAGAAACAAACAAAAAAACAATAGAATAATATCTAAACAATCTATCCTAACACTTCTGCAGAAAACTCTTTCTGCTCAAGCATCCATAAAAATATGTAAATGAATATCTTTTAAATTCACATTTCTAAAATTGAAAGAAGTATATTTTACTATTAAATGACAAGTTTGAAAATATCTCCAATCTTCTCTAGCAATGATTTTTATTATTTTAACACATCCTCTCTATTGTCTACTTTATGAATTGTAAGCTGTTTTTGCATACATTCTCTCTGTGGTAAAATTAATGCTAGTTCAAATATATAGATTTATCACATTTATGGGAAATGGTAATTAGTTCTGTAACCTTGGGAAAGTAATATAATTTCTCTGGGCTCTCATTTGCTCATATTTGAAATAAAGGTGTTGGAACGGATTATCTTAAATGTCCCTCCAGTCTACCATTCTGGGATATGCTATAAAATCAACTCACTGTCCACTTAGGGATGTTCCTAATAACATGATATATATGGCTTCCATTTATGGATGACTATGCCCTTTAATGACCTTGAGATAGTTTTTCCCGATTCATGCATCGCAGCTAATAAAGACATGTGCACTTAGCTACATTTGACAGCATGGTACTGGGGGAAACGAGATTTGAAGCTGGGATCCAATTCTTGATATTTTGTCATCTCTGCCTCTAAAAATCTACACCTAGCAATAAAAAGGTAATGGAGACTTTTTTTTTTTTTTTGGTGCCACTCACAATTAAAAACCAATTCTAAGGATGCTGCATTGATGCTGTCTGTAAAATAAATTTAAAAATAAAACTAAAAAGATCATCAAGAAAATGTCTGTTTGCTTTTCCCAAGGGTGAATCCGCCTGGAAGATGTTCTTTCTCTCTCAAATCTGAAAAGGCAGATAAACCACTCTTGCATCCTGCTGAGAAGAGAAAGGTTGGGGATCCTTCAGATGTGCAAGACAGAGCATCGCCGAGATCACGGGTTTTCATCTAGAGTGTCAGAACTCAGCAATTCGCAAGGACCAGCTGGAGAAGGGAGCTGGGTACTGTATGTAACAAAAGGCTACTTTTTCTCCCTATGATGTCGCCTGACAGGAAAAAAAGAATACCTGAGGACAGGTAAGCCTGCATATCTCTTCAGGGGAAAAAAAAAAAAAGTGACCATTTTTCTATGAGGGTCATAATGTAGGCAAAGGAGAGTGAAATCAGACCAGCAGACAAGCAGGAGTGTGAGAAAAGTAGTACCAGTGAGTGCCTGCCAACACGATCACCTGCCTGAGGTGAGGGTCCCCTCTGGGACAGGGGCACATGGGAACTGGCCTTTGTGCCTAGAAGGTAAAAGAAAGAAATGTGGCCTTAGAATGTACCACACAATGCAGGATGGTGGTGTGTACAGGGGAATGGAGGTCCTTATGAGAGGATGCAATTAAACAAATCTATCAAGGTCAACAGAGACTGTTACTCAGGGGTGGGAGTATATTATCAATAATAACAGCTTTCTAAAGTGTTGAGTAGTCAATCTTTGCAACGTGATTGCTGTGTGCAGAGCGAATCTGAGAACTGTGGCGAACTGTCAGATTAAATTGGAGCCACAGAATGTGACATTTTTAAGAACAGAAAATGACACAAAACTACCATGTTTTAGAATCCTTACTTTTTTAAAAAAATATATAAAGCAAGCAAGACAGTGCCTGTATAAGACAGCGGTTCATCAATTTTGGTGAGCGCCGGCATCACCTGAGAAACTGCTAAGGATATAAATGCCTGAAGCCTCCCCACAAGAGATTATGACCCTGCGGACGGGCATGGGGCCTGGAGCTTGGTAAGCTCTCCAAGGGGTCTACTTGCGTTCCAGAGACAGTCTCTATGGCCTGTGTTCATACTGACACATATTCACATACTCTTTACGTATGTGCGGGTTTATGCTCACAGAGGTTCCTTTCCTTTGAAGATAAAAGGCATAAACATGGGCGCCTGGGTGGCTCAGTCGTTAAGCGTCTGCCTTCAGCTCAGGTCATGATCCCAGGGTCCTGGGATCGAGCCCCCGCATCGGGCTCCCTGCTCCGCGGGAAGCCTGCTTCTCCCTCTGCTCCCCCCCACCCCCGCTCGTGCTCTCTCTTTCTCTCTCTCGCAAAAATAAATAAATGAAATCTTTAAAAAAAAAAAAAGGCATAAGCATATGCAAAGTGATTAAAACAGTGCTGGACACATTGTAATCACTCATACATACTAGCCGTATATGCTTATAGATATTGGTTCAGAAACAAATATGTATTATCATGCATGTGTGAATGTATGAATATACTTGTTTAAGCAAATTAGGTACACATAAATAAAGTCAAGCAGAACTTCCTGGATCTCTCTCAAGGAATATTGTGGTGTTCAGTAAATCCAAATTCTTAACAGCTCGTGCTGAAGCCAGGTGAAGATTATAGAGCACTCAGAATTCACGGCAATGTAGCTCAGGGAGGGACCCCTACAAAATGGAGCCCTATCTGGAGAAGTTATACAAAGTACCTTTTTCTTATTGTCTCAATTCGAATAAATATACTGAAATATGAGTGAAGACAAGATCAATTTTCAGTGGGAAAAATTGCTTAGCTTTCGGATCTTCGGGAAATTACCTAACTACTATTAGCATATTACATCTGTACTTTTAAATCTTTTCATCAATTCCAACTACCTTAATAAAATTCTCGTGTGCGATTTAACTGCAGCATTAATGAAGTTGATTGGTCTATAACATGCAGGGTCAGTTTTATCACCCTTTAAAACACCTGAATTAAGATATTTTTATCTTAACCACTAGATGAAAGAACTACTTTACTGGATGTTCCTAAGAAAACAAAAATGGAGAAAGTTAGCCTAATTTAATTCTTGATAAGATATTTAAAGCTTGAATGTCACAAAATGTAATAGAAAACTTACTTTTTAATTTAATTTCCTCAAAGTAACTGCAAAACCTCTGCAGATTATATTCACTATGAGTGTGATTTGTCCAATGCAGCAGCTTACACCAGGGGAATAACACCCTTTGGAGCTACATTAACTTAAGTTGCCCAGGTATTAAAAAGTGTAGCCCGGTGCATTTTCCCACGATCAGCGGTAGAAGCTGCTTGCTGGTCTGAGGGAAGCTGAGTTTAGTTGGTAACTGAAACTATAATGTATTAAGTAACTATCTGTTTAGTTACAGGGAAGGAAAGGAAGGACATAAAATCATTTGTAACTCAAGGGAAATCTACACACATGGGACAACAATAGCTCTAAGAATAGAAGGGTTGTCTTTTAGTTGTCCTTCCCTTTCTGAGACTGGAGAAGTAAATACAGACACTATGAGACTCACTGAATGTGTGACATGTACCAAACTCTAAAAATGAAGGGAAAAAAGCATAGGCATGCCTAAGTCATGCAATCTCTTATCTTTAAAGTAACATTGTCTTCACAAAACTATTTCCAGTTAACTATATATGTTACATTATTTTTTCATAATCTAACATTCCAATTATTCTCTGGTTGAGGCACATCATACAATTTATTTTCCCTCAACACTAGGGTCTTTTTCCATTTTTCTGTTTTCTGTGATTCTATTAGTCTTCTTCAAGTATCTCCCCCCAACTTTTCTTTCTGGCAAATGCTGATTCACGCAGAGGATCCAGAATGAACTACCCTTTCTTGTGTAAATCAATAGTAATTTGTATAGCCTGTATTTTAAATTTTTATATAAAATGATTGTTTTCATGGTTTTCTTTTCTACTACATGTGATTTCTAGAGTGCAAGAATCCTACCTTAAATGTGCTCATAACTATCATTTCTAAAATATATTAGGTGCTCAAAGATAAATGGAACTTTATCTATCTTGATGAAAAGATGCACATTAAATATATACAGAAGCACTGTTAAATTTGAAAAAATATAATTAACTGAAATAATAAAGGAGTTTAACTGTTAAATTTTTAATGTGGCATCCTTTGAAATTTAAAAAAAGAAAGAAAAGAAAAGAAAGGGGAGCCTGGGTGGCTCAGTCATTAACAGTCTGCCTTCAGCTCAGGTCAGGATCCCGGGTCCTGGGATCGAGCCCCGCATCGGGCTCCCTGCTCGGTGGGAGGTCTGCTTCTCCCTCTCCCACTCCCCCTGCTTGTGTTCCCTCTCTCGCTGTGTCTCTCTCTCTGTCAAATAAATAAATAAAATCTTTAAAAAAAATGATGGAGGCTATTTACTACCAATCAGAAATACAACTCAACAGAAAGCTGAGTCACAGTATATGGTAATACTAGCACCTTATGCAGCAGAACAGTTTGGCAAGAGATTTGAAGCCAGCGGAACAGTTGGAACATTCCCCTGCTAGCTGGTTACTATGGAAATAAAAGCAAAAGTGCAACAGAGTGTTAAGGGTTGGGGTGGGGGAGAACCAGCAGGAAATGCTTATTGCTTAAGTTTTGGGCAAAGACATTAGCTAAAAGTCACCGTAAGAATTCAGTCTGTCTTACAGTGGTGTTGTTTACAACAAATCCTATAAGGGTCCGAATTCAGCAGCTTGATTTTCTTTAAATACGCACCTCTATGTACTTGTCTAACCAGTCAGAACTTACATTAAGCATTAATGTCTTTATAATAAAAAAAAAATCAGGGTTTGATTATCAACCTAAGAGTTATCTTTATGTGTAAATATATATATATATATATACACACACATATATATATATAATTCTGTATACATAGAGAGTACACTGTAAAGCAACTATTTAAAATATAGTCATTAAGTTCATTCCAAATTATTTTCACTCAATTGTTTTACTTGTATAAGAATAGTTTGTGTTACACTTAACTTAGACAAATTAAAACTCAAGGAAAGCATTTAGAAAATTGAGCCACAGGGGTGCCTGGGTGGCTCAGTCGTTAAGCGTCTGCCTTCGGCTCAGGTCATGATCCCAGGGTCCTGGGATCGAGCCCTACATCGGGCTCCCTGCTCCGCGGGAAGCCTGCTTCTCCCTCTCCCACTCCCCCTGCTTGTGTTCCCTCTCTCGCTGTGTCTCTCTCTGTCAAATAAATAAATAAAATCTTTAAAAAAAAAAAAAAAAGAAAATTGAGCCACAAAATACCTGTTATGCATCTTGAAAGCATTTTATTCTTATCAGGGAATTAGATTTCAGCATAGAATGTTAGACTATAATATTTGAAAAAGAAGGTCTGTAGAGACAGTCTTAAAAGAGATACAATGTGAATGACAAAGACAGTTACTACTTTACTAGCTGCATCAGATGATACAAAGCATATGTATGCTAGTTTTTTCTGGGAGGTTATTACTTTGTTGGAATGCTTTACCAATTTCATTAATTTCTTATTTCAGTTTGAGTGAGAAGATACCATCCAAGCATGCTGCTATTGCAATTCATTAAGAGGTATTTTACTGAAGTTTTACTTTGCTATGGAATAATATTTTAATGCAATAAAAAGTATGGCCCAGTTTGCCATGATTCTGATATGGTTAAACTTATTTATACTTTTAGATAAGTTTGAATTATTGTGCAGCATAGCTTCAACATGTCTTTCCATTCATATTGGGTAATGTTGGCTTTGGATCTGAAATGGTATAAAGCTGACATTCCCAACCAATCCCCATCCTCCCTTATACCTAACCCCTACCTTCACCAAAAAAGTAAAAGCAAGCACCTTGAAAACATTTAAGAGTATAACAACATGGGGTGTCTGGGTGGCTCAGTTGGTTAAGCATCCGACTCTTGGTTTTGGCTCAGGCCATGATCTCATGGGTCATAGGATCAAACACCACGTAGGACTCTGCGCTCAGAGGGGAGTCTGCTTGAAGATTCTCTCCCTCTGCCCCTCCCCACTCTCTCTAAAATAAATAAATAAACCTAAAAAAAAAAGAGAGAGAGAGTAACAACCACAGAAACCAACATCACACTAGAAATTAAAACTATAACTTAACCTACGCTAAGAATCTGAAAGGAATCTAACCTACTAACACCATGACCATAAGAGTAAAGGTAAGAATTATAATGAAGGGATGATGTAAGTAGTTACCATCTGAGTCTTGCTCACCTGAAAGAAGATAAGTCATTTGTTTCTCACAGCGTCCTTGGATTCGGGTGCTCATGGTCTCTGCCAGCCAAACTGAAAGCAGTAATCTGTCTGCTGCATAAATGTGGCATTTTGATCCCAGTGGATGGCCTCCCCCGGAAACCAAAACTCAGAAAGTTGGCAGCTGAGTATCAGTGAAGAATGAATCTTGACAAATGCCTATGAAGGAGACAGGGGAAAGCAAGCCCGTAACTAAAGTGCATTTCCATATTTCTTACATATATGTCAGTGTTTGAGCATGTCAGACAAACAAGGATAAGTTAAGCTTTACCATGTGGGAGTATGTCACAGGTGAGACTGATGTGTGTGTTTAAACACAAGTACTTCCTAGCTTTGGAATTAAGAAGAGGCTTCTAACAACAACCAGAAAGCAAAGGGCAGGTCTCCGCACAAAGCAATCACTGTTGATGGTGATGAACACCAAATATATCGGCACACTTGTTATAGGTTGAATAAAGGAAAAATAAAATAATAAATATTTGAAAAATAAACAAGACGTTTTCTAAAACACAGAAGAAATCCAAATTGCATTCTGGAGCCAGAGAGGAAAAGCGTAGTTCTGAATGTTCCCTAGAAAAATGAGAATAAAATTTGCAAAGTATCCTAGTACATGCAACAGGAAACAAGGCAAGGCTTCTTTAAAAGCAGAACTAAGGGGCGCCGGGGTGGCT
This sequence comes from Leptonychotes weddellii, assembly GCF_054177405.1. Taxonomy (NCBI): domain Eukaryota; kingdom Metazoa; phylum Chordata; class Mammalia; order Carnivora; family Phocidae; genus Leptonychotes; species Leptonychotes weddellii. The sequence continues at coordinate 87,854,663 of NC_138380.1, forward strand.
CAGTTGCTTAAGCGACTGCCTTCGGCTCAGGTCATGATCCTGGAGTCCCGGGATCGAGTCCCGCATCGGGCTCCCTGCTCGGCAGGGAGTCTGCTTCTCCCTCTGACCCTCCTCCCTCTCATGCTCTCTGTCTCTCATTCTCTCTCTCTCAAATAAATAAATAAAATCTTTAAAAGCAGAACTAAGAGGCTAGAAAAGGACGAGACAAATCCCGGATTACACAGACACATATCGTTTACTGTGCTTCACGTTATCGCGTTCCACAGATAATGCATTTTTACAAATTGAAGGTTTGTGGCAACCCTGAGTTGAGCAAGTCTTTCAGTGCTATTTTTTCTTTCTTCACTCCTTTTTCAGTGCCATTTTATCAATAGCATTTGCTCACTTTGTTTCTGCATGTCATATTTTGGTAATTCTCACAATGATGTGGAAAACAAAGGCAGAAGGAAATGTAGATAAAATTAAATGTCCTTATAATCTGCAGCCCATTCACAAATATTTGAGATAGGCAGAGTATGATGGAGGAAAGACATTATTAGCGGTTGAAGCCGACGGCCAAGAAAGAATTCTTGAGACATCTTTGGTGCAAAAAGGTGGTTTTATTAAAGCACGGGGACAGGACCCGTGGGTAGAAAGAGCTGCAATGGGATCATGAGGAGTAGCCTGTTACAGAGTTGGGAGGGGGTTAGGGATAGGTTAAGTCTCTAAGGAATTTGTAAGCAAGGTTTCCAGGACCTTGAGGGGCCTTAGCTATTGTTGGGAAAAGGTCATTTATTACCGTCTAATAAAACCTTAGTCAAGAGACGCTTCAGATATATATCGGTGAGCCATATGCTAGGGGGATGATTGCCAACACATATCTTGGGGGGTTTAGAGATAAAGGAAGTTTCCAAAGGAATTTTTATATGTTAAAGTAGATTTACAGGATCCTGGGGCGTGGGGGAGGGGGAGTTCCTACTAGGATTGCCTTTTGCCTTTAGCAAAGTATTAACATCAGGCAGTTGAGTTCCTAGAGGAGTATCACTCTGCCTGTTTCAAGGACTTGTCAATGGGCAATAGGTAGTAAGGAAATTTAATAATTTTTCTCCTGCCTTTGCTTCCCACATCACATAACATTCCTCCAGGAAACTCCCAACTGTCTTAAAGTTAAAATAACTTTAGTTTGACAATAGCAAGACCTCCAGTATCCTGAGAGTCTTCTTTAGGATATGAAAGTGCTTTTGGAAACCTCCCTTTTTCCTTACGTCCCCTAACTCCCACGTATATAATCAGCCATTCCTCCCATCCCCAGGGCAGCAGCTCTTTCCGTCCATGGGTCCCCGTGCTTTAATAAAACCACCATTTTGCACCAAAGATGTCTTAAGAATTATTTCTTGGCCATCAGCTCTGGACCCCACCAATACTACTCAAAAACCGTGTCAACAATACTTCAAACTTTTTCATCGCTATTAATATTTATTATGGTGATCTGTGATCAGGGATCACAACTCGCTGAAAGCCTAGATGATGGTTACCATTTTTTAGCAATGTTTTTAATTAAGGTATGTACTTTTTTTAGACATAATACTATTGCATACTTAATAGACTGTAGTATAGTGTAAACATAACTTTTGTATGTGCTTGGAACCAAACAGTTAATTTGACTCGTTTTATTGCAATATTTGCGTTGTTGCGGTGGTCTGGAACCAAACTTCTAGCCCCAGAACTCTTCAATAACTGTGAGGTATCCCTGTATTACATACAAAAACTACGAGGAAATAGAAAATGCAGAAATAAACCTAAAATTCTTATTCAGAACAAAATAAAAATTCAGGTAGGACAGGATGGAACACAATGGAAAACAATCAACACAGTCAGAAAGTTTTTACCAGAATGAGAATGCAAAAAAAAAATATTGAAGTTGACAATGTTGAATTTCACCTGAGCCTAGTTAAGAAATCCCCTAACCTTTTGTATTCTAGGGAATGGCTCACTGCAAAGAACCACCCTTCCTCTTAGGACTTACCTAAAACCCTTATCCTAAACCCCCTTATCTAGGATGAGGTCAGACACAGATCCTCCAAATCCCCTTTCTTTAGATCACAAATGATTAGCTGAATGGTTTGTCTCCACCAATTTGGCCAAAAGGCCTGCTAATTTTGATGTCGTTTTTTTTGCAATGTTGGTAGGTTTGGTGGGGTCCAGAGTCCACGGCCAAGAAAGAATTCTGGAGACATCTTTGGCACAAAAAGGTGCTTTTATTAAAGCATGGGGACAGGATCAGTGGGCAGAAGGAGCTGTGGCAGTGGGGTTGTAAGTGATGACTGATTATATGCTTGGGAGTTGGGGGTAAGGAAAAAGGGAGGTTTTCAAAAGAACTTTCATATGCTAAAGAGGTCCTAAGAGATACTGGAGGCCTTGCCTTTGTCAAGGTTGGTTTTCCCTCTAGCAAGGCATTAACAGTAAGATAGTTGGGAGCTTCCTAGAGGAATGTTAGACTCTGCCTGCCTCAAGTATTTGTCAATGGGCTGCAGGTTATTAGGATGTTTAATTTTATCTACATTTCCTTCTGGAAGTTAGGTTATTAATAAGAATGCTTTTTTCTTGTAAATGACTAAAACATTTGTAAACTGAGGGAGACTCCTGTCTTGCGCGACTGTGATCTCTATAAGTTAACCATGTGTTTTTCCTTCCCTTAGCTTTGTGGCAGCCAGGAGTGCCTGAGGAAGGTCACACAGACGCCACCTGGGAGTGGGGCTGGGGCTGGGGGTGGGGTGGGGTGTCAGCTTGTGCTTTGTCCTCAGCCTGCCTGCTGCGCCCTCATCAATTTCACCTGACCACACTTTAATCAGGGTTCACCCCTCACCCAGGTCCCTGGACTTTCACATCTCTTCCTCCACCAGCTTAAGCAGCAACAAAAAGTAAAAACGTCTCCATAAGCACCCCTCCCCAAAATCAACCAACCTCAGGGGAAGAATTCCCTGACCCACTTACCTGTCACAGCACCTGCTCAAGCCACACCCCACACCCAGTTCTTTTCAACCTGTTTACTGTATCAAATGATAGAAAATCCTTTCTGCTTGACCCTTAGGACACTTACAGTCTTACCGTTGGAGGGTTCCCCCTCAAGTAATATCCCTCGTCCTATGGCAACAGTCTTTTTGAATAAAGTCTCTCCTTACCTAAATGCAGATTTGCGGGTTATTTTTTTTTTTTTTTTTGACAAAATTAAGGGAAATAAAAACTCAGCCTAAAAATTTTAGGTACTGCTAAGAGGAGTGTTAAATCAGAACAGATGTGATATAAAAGCAAAACAAAACATTTTTTTGAGCTAAACAAGAACTCCTTACAACAAAAATATATTCCAAGTGGGGAAAATGAACTTAAAAAAAAAATCGTAAAATCACTGGAAGAAAATATAAATGGACAACTCACAGAGAGGATTCACGGTTTATGTATGTTCTCTCCCCTAGCACACATGCTCTCTGGGCATGTCACGCAGTCTAGTAGCTTTAAATACAGTGCAAACCTGGATTGCTCACGAATGTGTTTTCTAGCCCCAGTTACTTCCCAGCACTGCAGACTCACAGAGCTAGCTACTTGCTTGATTTCTCCACGTATTAACTACAAAGAATCTCTGATTTCCCAAGTCCAGAGCAGAACTGTTCACTTTTGCAGTTCGTTCCCAAACCAGTTCAACAGCAGGGCCTCCAACTAGAAACTGTGGGCTCATTAATGTTCTTAATTGTTGGGTCCCAAAATTCCAGGAGTGATTTTTATTTTTATTTCATAATTCAGTTCATAAGTAAATTCTGCCCCTCTGTGTATAAAGCATATCTCAGGTCAGACTAGTTTTCTTGTCTTAGTGACATCCTTTCTGGTCTCCTTGCTTCTTTGCTGCTTCTTTGCCCTATTCCTTTCTTTTCCCTAGATAGCTGACAGAATGTTCTTCGAAATTGCATATCCGATCATATCACTCCTTTCTTCAAGACTCTACAACGATCCCGTTCACTCACTGAATAACAGCCAAAGCCCTTACAAAGATCTGCATTGACCCATCTATCACCCTTAAGGTCTCCCTGAAGACAGGGTTTCTTCTGCCCCTCACACCCACCTGCTTTATTCTTGCCTTAAGGTCCTGGACCGAGAGTGTCCACACACCATACATTCCATATATAATAACTTTTCAGTTTTTACATTTCTAATGTGTCATGCAGGGATTTTGTATTTTTCATAGTTAATGGTAAAACTGAAAGCAACATAAATAAGTGGAATGCTCTCATTTTTAATAATTTTAATTATTGAGTTTTTTAAGAGAAGATTGGCAATTATGTATAAAGAAGTAACAAAGTAAACACCACAAACGAAGGAAGAGCAAAGAATAAGCAAATCGGATTCTTTTTCTAAATGTAGTCAATCAAACTTTTTAGTGTCTTTATTTTTGTTTATTTTTAAAGATTTTATTTATTTGACACAGAGAGAAAGACAGCGAGATAGGGAACACAAGCAAGGAGAGTGGGAGAGGGAGAAGCCAGCTTCCCGCGGAGCAGGGAGCCCGATGCAGGGCTTGATCCCAGGACCCTGGGATCATGATCTGAGCCAAAGACAGACGCTTAACGACTGAGCCACCTAGGTGCTCCTTTTTAGTGTCTTTAAAACAACAATATGTATTTGGAAAAAAACAGATAAATCTCCCGGAGGAATGTCACAGATATCCCACCCAGGAGTGGGGAGGTTGCAGGGTGTCTGAGCCGGCCTTCTGCTCCCTCATCACCGTGAAGTTGAAAATCACACTGTTGCCGTGTCCAGTAACTGCAGGTGTACGACATCGAAACCAGAGCAGAGGCCTGGGTAATATGTCAGAGTGTCAGCTCCCAGAAGTGAAAGTCGTAAAATAAAATCCCTGAAGATAAAAGACTAGAAAACAGAGAAATGTCTAAGTTGCAAGCTTAATATTGAATATCTTTTACCTGAAAACTAACCTTAAAACTAGCTTTTAAGATAAGAAATAGAGAACTTCCAGTACTTAATTATGCCCTAAGTTTAATTTAAGCAATTATGGAGGTGCACTAAGGCTCAGACACAATAGGGACGCCTGGGTGGCTCAGTCGGTTAAGCGTCTGCTTTAGGCTCTGGTCATGATCCCAGGGTCCTGGGATCGAGCCCCGATTTGGGCTCTCTGCTCAGTGGGAAGCCTGCTTCTCCCTCTCCTGCTCCCCCTGCTTGCGCTCTTTCTGTCAAATAAATAAAATCTTAAAAAAAAAAAAAAAGCCTCAAGCATAATAATGTCACTGCATTTAATACAAAATCAGGTCTTCTGTGATCATTATTTCTCACATTCAAAAAAGTTTTATATGTCTTAAACATTTTTAAGTTCACCCAAAGAATGTTTGAGAAAATAATATCAATAGTTTATCTGGAAAATAAAAAGGCATTTTCTACCTCTAAGTTATTTGTTGGCACAGATTCTATTTACCACAAAAAATTAGAAAACAGGATTTTTACATATTGCTTGACTCTCTTTCTATAAATCTGGATGGAATCCTCTACTGTGTTTAAAGTAACAATTTACTTGTCTGTTCAAAAATATTTTCCCAAAACATGTTATGAAAATGTATTTTGGATTATAGTGGCAAATTACACAAAGGTGAATGTTGAACAGAAATTACTACCATAATTTCAACCATATTAGACAACTTTGGAGACTGTAATGGTAGAGTAAATTGTCTTCTTCAAAGCAGGTTGGTTGGGAATGAAAGAAAAAGTAAACCAAAAAAAAAAAAAAAAAAGTAGCCCCAGGCTCAAAGGGGCTGGACCTTCAAAAGCCATATATCCCAGTTAATAGCGCTAAACGTCCCCAGGCCTGGCAGGAACTATGCCCAAAGTCCTCTGCCATCCAGACCCAGGGAAGAGGCCTCCTCACTATCCACCTGATAAATAGAAACTATGTAAATATGTCATATAAAATGTGTGTGCAGAATAGCATCTGTACTAGCTTGAATAATTTCCAGCAGGTTTTTAATTCCTTTTAATTCTTCCCACTAACAAACTTTTGGACCAAACTGAATACTTTTTAAACTGCAATCTATAAGAAAAATGCACAGTAATTTCATTGACTACTTTAAACCAGGATTATTTGATCCAACCACCTGTCACTTACTCTCATTTTACCTGGACAGTTCTCCTTGTCATGAGTGTAACTGACGGAGCGTGAGGATGTGATGATTCCTTATGGGCTTTGGATCAATATGAAGGCCTTCTTCTTTCTTCTCTCGGGAAAACGACAACAACAACAAAAAACCAGACAAATCGGATTGGGTCTCAGGACACTGCAAACACAGGCAAATATAATGCCATGTGTGATTGGTTACAACCAGCAATTATGGCCCGGTGTCTATCCTGTAAAATTACTTGTCTCAACGGACACCAGTTTTGCTGCTTTGTCAGATCTCTCCTTGCTTGAAACATTGCCTCCAAAGCAGTAAGTCATCTCTCACTGGTTTCCTTTCTCCTAAGATCCGGTCAGAAGCAATGGAGGAAGGACAGACACTCATTATTGCATCCCCAGATCATCTGACTTGGGAAGATAGATTGTTTATGCTAATATGGAAAAATCAAGCTTTTCCCCTGGCTTGGTTTGGTGATTCAAAAATAATCAATATCTAATCTAAACTTGTTATGACATTTGTATTTCTTCTTCCAAGAGAAAGAAAATCATAACAATATTATGCAGGGAAATTGTGACACTTCATCTGACAACTGTTTTATCTTTATCATCCTCAGCCTGATTTTTTTTTTTTCTGATCATCGTAGAGAAAAATTTTAAAATACTTATAAAGTAGCTTTCTAGAGATATCTTCTATATCAAAAAAAAATTTTAAAACAGTTTTCTTAGGAAAGTAATGCACATTCAGTATAGGAACATAGAAGTAAGAATAATGCAAGGGAAAATACAATCCCATTAGCTGGAGATGATACCTATAAATATAGCTTCAGCATCCCAATCTTCCAAAGATCACCAGCACTACCCCATATATAGAACACTAGTCTATTCCCCGAGTGCCTTAATCATTTATTTACTGTTTTAAAAACACAAACAGATGGTCACCAGAGGGGAGGGGGGGATGGTGAAGTAGGTGATGGGGATGAAGGAGGGCACCTGTTGTGATGAACACCTGGTGATATATGGAAGTGTTGAATCACCAGACTCTACACCTGAAATTAACATAACACTGTCTGTGAACTAACTAGAATTTACAAAAATAATAATAATAAATAAAGCTTAATTAGGGCACCTTTTTTTGAAGGTATCTAAAATAAAGATGTTTCAACCATTTATCCACTAAAAAAATCAATAAAGTAAGGATATTTAAACCTTTGTTACCATCACACCTTTTCAAATTACTTCAAGGCTGACATCTGAAGAGTTTTAATGTAAAATAAAGCAATCGGTTTATACTTGGATATGTCCCATCTTCTCCAAACACATAACACTGACAGATTAAACGTAAGAAGAAAACAAAAATGCATAGCGGGGCTCATATGTAAGAAAATGCTCTAATGTACCCTAGACAGAGGGGAAATGCAAATGGTAAAGAGACCAAAAGGGACAACCTGTGGGAGTCTGGGACGGGAATCAGCAGGGGACCTGAGAGTTCAGATCTGTAGCAGGGGACTAACAGTAGCTCACACACCCCGGGGAAACCTGAGCAGGTCTCCTGGGCTAGAGATCCCTCATGAAAGAGGCAAAAGGAGGTGGAGGCTGTGGAGAACTACTGCGTATTCCTAACTTGGAGCTATTTCTTCAGGAGAAAGTTTGGGCTTAGGGAAGCAGGATTAAGACTTACTCTTTTTTTTTTTAAAGATTTTATTTATTTATTTGAGAAAGAGAGAACACGAGCTGGGGGAAGGGCAAGCAGAAATGCACCTGCCTGATAAACCACTGTGTTAATCAGAGTAGATGTCAAGTGGGTATAAAAGAGACCACTAAGTAGAGTGGCCTATGTAAGTCATAAATGAGTTTGTGATTTGTCTGCATTGAGTAAGAAACTTTACTGCCTGACTCAGTCAGGGTCCAAAATGGCAGGTGTGTTTGGCCATCCCTACTCTGTGGCTTCTGGCCCTGGGTCCAGGTTGGTATTAATAGTTGCAATCATCTCCCAGCTAGTGGGAGAAATGTGAAAGCAAAGCAAAACAAAACAAAATTTTAGAGTAAAATGCTATTTAAGATGTCAGGGGAGAAAAACTTTTCCTCTACCCTCTTATGTTTTATAAGTTAGGCTGTGTGAATTAAGTTTACAAAAAAAAAAACAAAAAACAAAAACCCAAAACAAACAAAATGAAACAAAACAAAAAAACCACCCAAAAAACAAAAACCAAAAGCAAAACCAAAAAACAGAAATATGGAGGAAAGCGATACAGATTTATTTATATTTTTATATGTATAGGAGTTCAGAGTAAAGAAGTGAAATTCAAAGTTTTTAGATGTGAGAGCGTCTATGCTCTTTTAACAAAGGAAAGAGGGTTTGGGCTTCAAAGAACAATGAAGTGTGAGGAAGTGCTTAGGAAATACATAGGGGAACTAATAGAAGATTTGAGTTGTTCTAGTAAAGTTTGTTTATACAGACTCATCATCTTCACTGGTAAGGAATGTTGTTCTCATCCTGGTACAGGAGATTAGGGAAATGCATGCTACCTTCACAAAGGGAAATTTATGCCCTACTTCTAGGCAGATAAGGGGAGGGAAGAGAAGTCCTCCTGTATCTTTTGATTCTTAACTGCTTTCAGCTCAAAATAATATTTAGCATATTTTGGTGCAGCATACGTGATCCACATCAAAGAAAGGGGCCAGAATGTTTCAATTCACATTCCATTTTCCCTAACTTATTCTCATGCTCACCAGTAGCTAACAAGAATGTCCTAAAATTTAGTACCCGGCTGGGCTGCCATGGATTCAGCTAAGAGTGGGTAGGGTGAATATGTGGGGAGTGTTCTATTTCTAAAAGGAAGAGTGAGAACATGGGCAATGGGAGACAGCTAGCTCTTTCCACCACAATCTGTTATTCCAGCCATCTAAAGTTTCATTCCCTCACACATTCACCCTTACCAAGGACCTGGACGTTCATGCTGTAGAGAAAAGGGGGCGGATAGAACCATAATCTACTTTCTTAGGGATCGGGGTGTGGGTGGCAAGAAAACAGATACTTCAGCCTGAGAAAGTGCTGTCCTTTGTCATGCTGTAGCAAATGTTTACTAAAACAGTCACTTTAACAATTTGGAAGACAGATTGTGCTACCAAGAGACTCAAACTGTAGAGATAGAGAAAAGCAGAACTCCTGTGGATGTTGGGTGCTCCTTTGCTGCTTGAGCAACATATTACAAGTGAAATCTACCCAGGCAGGGAGTGGCCAGTTTGCAAACCCGTGAGTGAAAGGACCTCTACTGAGCAGGGCGGTTCACCTCTGTTGGCCCAAAATCTAAATCATCTGACTGTCCATTCAGAGGAGGTCTCACACAATTAGAAGAGTCAGGACCCCAGACAACAGAAAATAGGACCTACCTGGAGGCTTCCCCGAAGCTGTCCCCTCCTTTAAGACAAGGAGAACCGGTCCAAACGCAAGGATGAGCCCTTACCTCCCCACCTGTCCTTTCAGAGGGTCCCAAGCTAGCCATTAACAAATCAAGGGAAGAAAAGGTGGGCCATGCACAGAGGCCAATTAGTAAAAAAGAAGTTTGGTAAGTTCAGAGTCAAAATAGGGAGTGAAAGTTGAGTGTTGTTATTTTGGTTATCATTGCATTACTCAAAAATAGAATCTCAGTAATATTTTTAAAGAATTGTATAGCATATGAAAAGAAAGTTTGGCCTAAATAAGAAACCCACAGGCTCCCAAACTGGATGAGTAAAAGGAGGGCATCTCCCGAAATGTGCTCTGTAGACGGAGGGCTCTGGAGGGAGTCAGATAATGGGGACCATTAGAGGAAAGTCGGCTGACCCTGAAGGCTCTCACTCAAACCACAGGTTGGACGTTTCTGATGCTGCTTCCTCTCTTTGCCATGGGATTTCTTAGCTAAAATCTTGATTAGATTGGGCCCTGAACTCTTGAGGACAGCCACGGAGCCACAAATATTCATGCTCCTTCAATCTTGGTCATCAGCAGTGACCGGGGGGTTTGCCTCAATTTTGTGTCCTACTCTCATGCATTCACCTGATCCATGAGACCTAATGTAGATCCAAAAGGCTATGCTAGATGGCGACAGACTTTAAAGTGATATATACAAAGTGAAAACAGAAAATCACTTCAAATTTTTGGAAGAAAATACAAGAGAACATTTCATGAGTGCAGGTTAGGGAATAACTTCTTAAACATGATGCAAAAAGTAAATAAAATAAAATGAAAATTTGATATGCTTGACTACATTAATAATTAATGCCCATGCTATGTAAAGAGGCCACAAACAGATAGAAGTTAAGTATGCCACAGACAGGCAGAATATGTGCATAAAAAATAAGTAGACAATGGACTTGTATTCAGAAAACTGTAATAAATATGAATCCTTAAAAATAGAGTCAACTAGAGAGAAAAGTGGACATAGATCATCAGTAGTCTAATCAAGGAAGTGGAAACCCATAGGGCTACTGAATAGCTTAAAAGTTTGTCAATCTTAACAGCAAGCATGAAAAAAAAAAGGAATATAATTGGCAATATTTTAGAAGTTGGCCTAATACTAAAATAGGGAGAAGAGAAGAAAATATAGTATAGATCGCATTCCCGATATGCATAACCAATGTTTCCACTTCTAGTAACATGGACCCTAAGAAACCATGGCCATGAGTGCAAAGGGACAAATAGAATTCTATTCATGCCAACATTATTTGTAAAACAAAAATGAGGAAAAATTATCATCCATTCATAAGGGAAGGGGTAGATAATTTGAGCTATATTCCTCAAGTGGAATTTCATGTACCAGTTAAAATAAACCAAACTACTGTACCAACATGTGTCAATCTCAAAAATGTAAAGATCAGTTAACATGAACTGCATAGTACCATCTTTACAGAAAGACAAAAGAATAGTACATAGACCCATGGAGTAATATTGTGAGGATATATAAATCAAGAATACTATTTTTCTCAGGGCACCTGGGTGGCTCAGTCAGTTAAGTGTCTGCCTTCAGCTCAGGTCCTGCTCTTGGGGTCCTGGGATTGAGCCCCACACTGGGCTCCCTGCTCAGCGGAGAGTCTGCTTCTCCCTCTCTTGTCTCATGTTCTCTCCCTCTGGCTCTCTCAAATAAATAAATAAAATCTGAAAAAAAAAAAAAAAAGAATACTATTTTTCTCTGCAGGGAAGGAATGGTACACACAGTTCTCTGTATTTGTGGTATTTTATTTTTAAAAAAATAAATAAGGCAAATGTTAATGTTAATAAACGAGGTGATGGAAGTACGAAAATTTGCCAATATTCATAAGATGTAAATACTGCATAATGAAAACAGTAATAATAATAATAATAACACAATAATAGTAACAATTATTCAAGGAATTCAGATCCTGGAGCCACCTCCCCAATCCGTAAAACACTGAATACCCCCTAGACTTTTGTATCTTGGGATCTTCATAGAAGCCTCAGCCATGCTGAGATGTTTCTCCTCCCCTTTCAGTACACGCCAAGGATAACTGGTCTGACTCTACAAAAGAAAATGTAAATATAATAATGGATAAAGTACCACATATGTTTAGTTGCTAAACATTTTTGAAATTATGTTCTAGATATAATTTTGCTTTTTCTTTTCATAAATTCATAACTAAAACCCAATCTTTGTGTATCCAAATTGCATTATATTTTAACCATGAAGCATAATCATCAATTTTCAAATTTAAAATATGAATTTTTGTGAAGGCATTAATTGTGGATTATGGAAATTCTGTTCTGGAGTTCAGTCTCCTCCATGCTATAGAAGAGTCAAACACAGGTTGTAAAACTGATAGCAGATGGAAGCAAAGCGAATCTGGGTGTGACCTCTGGCCCTTTCCGTATAACCAGTGGATTCTCCTGGTGTGGTTACCTGTGTGGGCACCTGCCCATTATTCTCACTGTCCCAGGGTCATCCTCCTCATCCTACAGGTACAGAGAGAAGAAGATGCACTTTATTCAAGGGCATATCATCCCACAGTGTCCTTCCTTGTAAATGAAATATCTTTTGGAAACACTGAGTTACCCAGTGAGAAGTTATTTTGAAGAAAAAAAAAAAAAAACGTATTCAGAAACAATTGACCAGCATAGCATATAGTATGTGATGTGGGAAACAAAGGCAGAAGAAAAATTATTAAATTTCCTTACCACCTACAGCCCATCGACAGGTCCTTGAAACAGGCAGAGTGACACTCCTCTAGGGACTCAACTCCCTCAATGTTAATACTTTGCTGAGGGCAAAAGGCAATCCTAGCCTGACCAACCCCCCTCCCCCCTCCCCACCCCCGGCCAGGATCCTGTAAGTCTACTTTAATGTATAAAAATTCCTTTGGCAACTTTCTTTATCTCTAAACCCCCCCAGGTACATGTTGGTAATCATCCCCTAGCATATGGCTCACCGATATACATCTGAAGGGTCTCATGACTAAAGTTTTATTAGACAGTAATAAATGACATGTTCCCAACAATAGCTAAGTCCCCTCAAGGTCCTGGAAACCTTGCTTCCAAAATTCCTTAGAGACTTAAGCTATCCCTAATCCCCTCCCAACCTGAAAGTATATAATGGGCCACTCCTCATGACCCCCGTGAGGCTCTTTCTGCCCACGGGTCCTGTCCCCTTGCTTTAACAAAACCACCTTTTTGCACCAAAGACGTCTCAAGAGTTCTTTCTTGGCTGTCGGCTTCGAACCCTAATAACATCTTTCCTACATCAGTATGTATCTGAACAGTACATGTCTGAATTAGGTAATAATGCATAGAAAGCTAATGAATATATCTAAATCAGTAGATACTTATAAATATTTTGCTGTCTTAATGTGAAATAATTTATAGATGTAACTTCTCAGTTTGAATGAGATGATCATTTTTTCCTCTAGAGTTAGGGGACTGCAAGGGTGCTCTCCACAGTGGTCATCGCTGCTGAACAATTAACCTTGACCTTCATTAAGGCCTCTGCTGGCAATATTTACTACTACTGGAGGGAGTCCTTTTCTTGCTGATACAACAATTTCATGGGTCGTAGTACTAACCCGAATGAAAGGACATTAAGACTAACTTCCGGAGGCTTTATTTTTTCTTCAAGTGAATCCATTATGGAGAGAATTTTTTTTTTTTAAACATTTTATTTATTTGAGAGAGAGAGAATGAGAGAGAGCGAGTACATGAGAGGGGGGAGGGTCAGAGGGAGAAGCAGACTCCCCGCCGAGCAGGGAGCCCGATGCGGGACTCGATCCCGGGACTCCAGGATCATGACCTGAGCCGAAGGCAGTCGCTTAACCCACTGAGCCACCCAGGCGCCCCATTATGGAGAGAATTTAAAAGCATAGTACTTATGTAATAGAATTATGCTAAATTACTAATTATCTTTTGTACATTTGAAACTTAAACAATTTCATTTTCCATAATCACTTTTTTTCCCATTTCAGTTTCAATAACTAAATGCACTTGTTAAAACGACATTATAAAGAAATCTTTGAGGGGAAAAGAAGAGAGTCCAAAGATTTAGAGTTCGATTTATATAAAAAATAATTATAATGATTTAATACTAATACTGTCTGATATGTTGTGCTTATTTCCAGTAGACAATTTCCTATTTATATTATAGAGGAATACATTAATTTTCACAGTGTATATGAAGTTACTGAATTGAGGACAGTCAGATTTTTACAGGGTTATTATTTAATGGTGTCAAGTTGAAAAACATATTTTAAAAACTTATAATACGAAAGTGTTTTTGGTCATCATTTAGTGTATTACTGCACAAGTGTGATTTTAATTTACTCAAAATGAAGAGAGAATTATGGTTTTAACATTTCTTTATGGATTGTAGCGTTCATGTTTTAGATAGAAAATTGTTTCTTTCATTTTTTTTAAAGATTTTATTTATTTATTAGAGAGACAGAGTACAAGAGGCGAGTAGAGGGAGTAGAGGGAGAAACAGGCCCCCTGCTCAGCAGGGAGCCCAATGCAGGACTCGATCCCAGGACCCTGGGAACATGACCTGAGCCGAAAGCAGCCGCTTAACGGACTGAGCCACCCAGGCGCCCCTAGAAAATTGTTTCTAATCTTGCCTTATGTGTATACATTCAGTTGTTCCTTCCATGTGAAACTGATACCCAAATTCCAGAGTTTTGAGGACTAATTACCTATTATTATGCAGCTGAGAAGAGAAAGATTTAAAACTATCGTGTACATTTGGAGTGATCACTTACATTTCTAAGACTTTCTCTTATCAATTACTGGGTCCAGGAAACTTTGTGTGACCTATTCACTAGTGTTTAGTGAAGTATTAATTTTGTATTAATAGAATTGTTTTCTTTTCACTAAATAAGATAAAAAACCCTATCATTTGATAAGTGCCATTTGTATTTACTGTCTCTCAATGCCTTCTTATACATATACAGTCTCTATTATTTAAACTTATAAGGTAAGTATTAAGTATATTTTATAAACAAAGGCTTGAACATGAATAAAACTAAAATGACTACAGGCCACAGGTGGTGAATGGCTAAGAGCTGTGAGCATCACCCTTGTTTATCTGTCTGCTCTGTCTGTGCTCCTTCCTTTCTATCTCACTGAGCACAGGACACAAGGTCAGTCCTCACCTGATAGCCACAAATCTTGCATGTGTCCTCTCTTCCCCAGCACAGTTACACAGATAGAGTATAGCTCTCATGGGGACCACAAAGGCAATTTAGGACCTGAGGGAAATCTTGTATGTATATGCCTGAACAGTTATTAAAGGAGTAGAAATATATGCCTTCAATACTTTATCTAAAACATTTGGGAGCAGGTGAATTTAGAAAATCATAATGTTTTAACTATTAGAAACATAATAAACATTTCTTGTGGGGATTGGTGGAAGGAGGCTCTAATCAGACATCTGTATTTCTGCAGAGAGATGCATGAATCTTCATGTTAAGTAAGATAAATCTTCTAGATAGCTTTGTTTCATTTTAAATGAGGTTTCTCTACCAAATAAGCTATTTACAAACCTTCACACTGACTCCTTTTTTTTTTTTTAATTTACCTAGGCTCCATGCCCAGTGTGGGGCTTGAACTCACGACCCAGAGATTAAGAGTTGCATGTTCTACCAACTAAGCCAGATACGCACCCCATATTGTCTTCTTTTTTTTATTTTTTTAAAGATTTTATTTGTTTGAGAGAGAGAGAGCAGGAGCACAAGGAGGAGGAGTGGGAAAGGGAGAAGCAGACTCCCCACTGAGCAGGGAGCCCAATGTGGGGCTCGATCCCAGAACCCTGGGATCATGACCTGAGCCGAAGGCAAACGCTTAACCAACTGAGCCACCCAGGTGCCCCCCCACCTCCATTGTCTTCTTTTTAAATTTCAGAATGGTGGATAAGAGAGACAGTTGCCGCTGAAAGTCAGGTTTGTGTGGCAGCGCAAACATGGACTGACTTACCTTGTCCGTACATCTATGATATTTCCAGGGTTTGGGCACAGCTTGATTGTCCAATTTTTTTTTTTTTATTTATCTGACAGAGAGACGACACAAGCAGGGGGAGTGGGAGAGCGAGAGAGCGAAGCAGGCTTCCCGCTGAGCAGGGAGCCCGATGCGGGGCTCGATCCCAGGACCCTGGGACCATGACCTGAGCCGAAGGCAGGCGCTTAACGACTGAGCCACCCAGGTGCCCCTTGATTGTCCAATTTTGATGAGACTTAAAATTTCTTTGCCTAGATAGTTATAACTAAACAAAGCAAAGCAAAAAATATGATTTCTTGAATCCTCAACTGGTAATTTATAAATTAACACTTTTCAAAATGGTTCACAATTATAATTTATTACATGCATGAATATTTTATAATAGATATTGTGATGATAACATTCTGTTGAAACTGAACATGATGAGAACAACTATTTGATGACAGAGTCTCACTAACTATCATTTATGTGGACCTACTTTGAGATTATTTGCAGATACTCAATGTTGGTCTTACAATTTTCGGAAATTATTCAGATCACTGTGGTAGAATCTGAATTTGCTGCCACTAAAATGTGCATTTCCTTTTTTTTTTTTCTTTTAGTCTTATTGGCTCATTCTCTGAAAGAGTCCTTTCTCCAACATAAATTACATCCTCATCAGATTTTTCTGTGTTGTTCTAAATCACTGGTACATAAGACAGTAGGAAAATTTGGTAAAAACATATATATACTCTATGTGTACTCTAGTCACATATATTAACATTTCTATAAAAATGTCTGTGGTACCACAGACCAAGATTCTGAATTTTTTGACACTGAATCATATTGAAAGCTTTTAAACAGCAAATATTATTTCAGTACCATAAGGATGATGTGGCATAATGTAATTATCTCAGAGTAAAATAAAACAGAAAAAGCTTCTCAGACTTAGGGTTCAGGTTGGTTTTTGTGGGCTTTGCAGCTAACTCATTCTCATTTTAATCAACCAGGATGACTTATTTTCTCATTACAAAAAATGAATTTGCTCTTTGCTCAATTCTGTATATTTCCAAAATATTTTGTCCATTACATACACAAAGTGCATAAATTAATTTTATTCTCTCCTACAACTTTTAAACAATGCTACAATAATCTTCACATGGAGATAATTACCACTGATATTTTAATTAAGCTTGATAATTGATAATATTAATAATTCTCATAAATATTGAGTGTCATATATATTTTTTTAAATTTTATGAAACAGCAACAGAAAACACACCTCAGAGGAAGCAAAAGACTGGGGGACACACACACACACACAAAGAGGGAAATGCAGTTATGAACCTACTGACCAAATATTTATTTGTTAACTGTGCTAAATTCACTCAGTTTAGTAATTGTCAATTTCTAAAACCCAAAGTTCATTAAGTCTTTTCATTTTACCTTTACTCTGACCTAAGACATCTGTATATTTAGTAGGTTATATTTAGTATATTTAGTAGATTATGTATATAATATATTTAGTAGATTATAAAGATATATGTACCTTTAGATTTAGATTTAGTAGATTTATAAAGAAATTTGATATACTATTTAGTATACTTAGTATATTTAGTAGATTTATTTAGTATATTTAGTAGATTATAAAGGAAAAAAAAAAAAGGAGGAGGGGGCTGCTGAGGAGCTAAAAAGAGTCAAGTGTATATATTCCCATAACCTCTTCTCTTGAGTTTTGCACTGGGTCTGAAAGTGAATTCCTAACATCAGATACATCCATATTCCATATCAGTATATTCCAAAAGCAGTAGACTGTCATTATCCCCTAGATTGAGGTTAAAATTATAATACCCTTTTCCTACAAAGACAACCTTGTTGATACCTAGTCACACAGCTCAGGATGCATTGTTTTGATGGGACAAGAATGAGCACATTGGGCTGTGAGTGTTTTCAATAGAGACCACAAGAAATTTAACAAATTTAACAATTTAAAAAATTTAACAGTTTAACATACAAACAAATTTAACAGACAAACAAATTTAAGAAACAACAAATTTAACAAATATAACAATCCAAGCCCTCTGGCTACACATAGTCCTTGCTCTCATTTGCAATAGGGTCCAACAAATTTAACTAACCCCAATCCCAGTGCGTGAGGAGGATGGAGTACTCATTAGTTTAGCATGTTTATTCTACAACTCTGTATCATTTCAACACCAGACTCCATATACAAAGACTGCATTGAACCTCTTCCTCTTTGACTCTTCACTTTGAGAGGCCTATTTCCTTTCATATTTCTCCTTCATGATCATTTACTAACAAACATACCCACGGCTTGGTATCTTAACAGAAGAGATGACTAATGAAATCTAAATAGTCATAAAAGGAAAATTCCCATGAACTAGATAAACACAAGAATTACAAATGTGATGAATAGGAATAAGATGCTACAGAAATTGATATTGCCAAGCGTATCATTTCAGCCACATTTCAATACTCATAACAATTACTTAGAATCAGCAACAACGCACAGCTAATCAACTGCATCTGTTCATCTTCACAGCTGTTATCCCGGAAAAAACACTACTGTCCTCCCCACTCAGCTCCAAACACGCTGTGATTGTAATGAACACCTATCCTGATGAGGAATGCAGCCTAACATCTTGGAGAAAATTCAAGTAGAGGTCCATTTGAAAGTCAGAGATATGTAGTTACCAAGGAAACTAGCTTGTGAGGTAATAAAATGGTTTAACTTCCAGGTCTATAAGTTTATTTTTTATCAGAATCAACTTCCTGTTCATTTCACGCCCCTAAAATGGTTAGAAAACAAAATAAAATTACAATATAAGCCAACCTGCACTTAAAATACTAAATCATTTATTCACTCATTTGTAGTAAAGAAAATATGTTATTTTCCGGCCTTTACTGATACTTTCAGCCATATATACATACATATGCCTTCATAGTTATTAAGTGGACACACAAAAATGGCAGGAAAATGCAAAGTAGTAATTAACCAGTTAAAACTACTATAGGGTGTTAAGAGAACATTTAACAGGGAGCACTCACCTAATCAGGAAGTTCAAAGGTTGATTGCTTTCTTTGAAAACATATCATTTAAGCAAAATCTAAATGGAAATTCTCTTTAGAGAAGGAGGTGGGAGTAACATGAGAAAAGTCTTCGATGGAGAGAAGCATAGGATTCCCATTTTTAAGTAGAACGGTTTATGACCTGGATATGAATGGTCAAAAGGACGGTGGAAAGAGGCCAGGTGAGGAGACAGAGCATGCCTCACCTATTCAAGTTCCTGAAGGGTCTGGGGCTTTATCCTGAGAACAATCAGAAGCCCGCAAGTGTTTCTGAGTAGGGGAATAGCCATTATTTCAGGAAAACTCTATTTTGAAGAATATATGACCTCTCTGAGGCTAAGTATGTCCTCTAAATATCTTCACATAGTCTCTCGAAATTCCTCAAATGCCCATTCTCTATTTCACCTTGTCTGCCATGTGATCTCCCATGTTACCTGCTTCTTGACCTGCTTCCTGGAAATTGACCTCTCACTGTCCACAGGGCAGTTGGTCTGGAGTAAAAATCTAGCCCTCTTCCTCTTTCTTGTCTGCTCCCTGGGCATCATGTCCTACAGATGCCACATCTTGCCCTTCTCGGAAAGATGATTCCTCTGAAGTCTCTTCCTTCAGCTCTGTCTTAGGTCTCATAACTCACATCTAGTGTCCAGCAACAAATGGCCATTCCCATCTCACTTTCCAGACCTATCTTTTATTTACTGTGGGACCATGCCAGGATGCATTTGAAAATTCGGATTTGATGTTACCCAGTTTTATTTTCTAAACTTAAAAAAATACCAAAAAGTCTCCAAATAACTCTCAAAGCAGGTGTCTCCAAGTTCTATGTAGTTTGACCTTAATGTATTTCTCCAGTCTCGCCTCCGCAAAACCCACTTCCCTAGGCTTTTGTTGCATCCCTTTAACTTCCTCATCCTTTTTCCAGTCTTTGCTAATGTCTCAGCCTGTGGAGATCCTAATGATGCAACATGCGTTTTTAATTACGTCTCTGGTTTCACATGGAATAAAAAAAGCTACCAGTT
This sequence comes from Leptonychotes weddellii, assembly GCF_054177405.1. Classification (NCBI taxonomy): domain Eukaryota; kingdom Metazoa; phylum Chordata; class Mammalia; order Carnivora; family Phocidae; genus Leptonychotes; species Leptonychotes weddellii. The sequence goes on from NC_138380.1 coordinate 87,874,362, forward strand.
ATCGAGGGCTTACTTTGTGCCAGGTGCTGTTCTGAGCAGGTTCATGCATGACAGTGCTGTGTGTGGTTACTCTTACTCATCCCATTTTACAAATAAGGAAATCGAGGCTCAGAGCATCATGCACCTGGTAAGTGGCAGAAAGCAGATTCCAGCGCCTAAGCATTCTGCCTCCAGATCCCTCAGGCTAAACCATGATGCCATTCGTTCTCACATACCTTGCTGTGAGCCCTTATCACATTTCTGATATGATTTATATAACCGACTCTCCCACTAAATTACTATCTCTTGTGGGTCCGTGTTTTGTTTTGATCCTTGTCTTTTTCCTTTTTGCCTTCTCTGCAAGAATACAATAGGTTATTAGCAGAACTGTGTTGAATCCTATGCAGTGGTATAGAGCGTGTTAGAAGCCTGCCGGTGGGGGGCCTGGGTGGCTCAGTCATTGGGCGTCTGCCTTCGGCTCGGGTCATGATCCCAGGGTCCTGGGATCGAGCTCCGCATTGGGCTCCCTGCTAGGCGGGAAGCCTGCTTCTCCCTCTCTCACTTCCCGGGCTTGTGTTCCCTCTCTTGCTGTCTCTCTCTCTGTCAAATAAATAAATAAAATCTTAAAAAAAAAAAGCCCGCTGGTGCAATCCTAGCTGCCCAGTTATCAGCAGTGAGACTTTGGGAAACATAAGCTTGCTCCTTCTCTGCTCCCTTGTGTGCAATATAAGGATAATACAGCAGTGCAACCTCTCCATAAGGTGTCATGAGGATTGAAAGGCGTGTCCGTGTGTGAGTACACGTGTGTCCTACATCAGTCCCTGGCTGACTCAAGTTAAATGTTTATTTAATTTAGATATTGCCAGTACTGTTTATTTTTGTTTTGACTTTCCATACATGCTTCTAATTGGGTATTCTCCCGATATATAAACTGTTATTTCTCGATTTATTTTTAATAACGAACAAAACATTACATAAGGAGGAAATGAGAAATTGTAGGTGACAGGTGCCTGGTCTGCAAATTTGCAGAACCAGAGCCTTTTGATCCTGGGCCTTTCCTGGCGTCCTCTAGGTTGGCTTGTGAACTCCTGAGGCAGTTGTGTCCAGAATCCCTGAGCCTGGATACACTAAACAGAGAGAAGGTTTCTCACACTCTGCTCTTCTTTCCTGTTATCCTTATCGCAGCAGATCCATCCACCCATTTCCATGCCAGAGGAGCATGAACAGCACGGCTTCTCCACACCTTTGAGGATTTTGCCTTTTCTGGCATTTAATTCCCTTTTTCCCTTTGCCTGGGCCCCAAATATTGCAAAAACATATGCCTGAAGCTTCCTTATCAGAAAAATACTGCCTTCTTCTAAGGCAAATATGAATACCACTTGTTCTCAGAAATATAATCCTTACCATTTTCCTTTTCCAAAGACAGTAGGTGAATTTTTTTAGCGACTAAATCCTCTCTTGTTATCTTCTTTTATTTCTACTTGGCCATGAGGACTGAAAAAGACAGCAGGGAGGCAGTGAAAATACAAAACTGGAATATTTGAATAAAAACCTACATAAAGAACCTTTCTCCTTCCCAATGAGGAGCTGAATAGATAACTTTATAAAATATCTAAAAACCACAAGTTCCCCCAGAGTCTTCTCTCTTTCTTATTTCAGTATTATTCTATATCATAGTCTCTTTGCCCCAAAGACCAATTTTCCCATTTATTCCTGAGTATTCATTCTCTCTGAACTATTGACTTTGACCCTTCCCTAATTAAAACAAATGCTTATCTTTCTGGTAGAAGTTCATCTCCACATTTTTTTTTCTCATTAGAGGCCATAAATAACTGGTATAGGGATAACTCCTCACATCTCTGCCATCACTCATAGACTTTATTTGAAGCCCTTCTCAGGTGCTTAAGACAGCATCTCAAACTAAGCTTTGCCCAGAAACACATGGGATTTTTTTAGAGAATCCCGTTTAATGCTCCGTAATTTAAAATAACAACATACTGGATGGAAAACACCATGTCATTAGATAATTTTGCAATGACAGAAATTTCTAATGGTCGGTAACAAATGCTACCTCGAGAAGAGGGGCGATAGCAGCTAGGTTTCCCTGTCTCTCTACAGACATTTCCTCCATAGCAACATGTAAGAAGGAAATGAGCGATGGACTGCTTAGGTGAGCTTTGCCCTATCCTTCACATTCTGATTCACACAGTTCTCAAATCCTACTCCTGCATTACTACCAGTTGAATATAGAGTATGTGTAGTGGCAATTGTCCATCCTACTTTAAGGTGTGGAGAATGCCTTCTAAATAAGTTTGAGTTCATCCCTTCATACCTTGACATAAATGGACATTGTTCAGGCAAAATTCCCTATAAAATGTAAAATGTAGCCACTACTTTGTACTTTTTTCCTTCCTTTGATCACCAAAGCACTTTAATACTGTGCTCAATTATAAACACCCATTTTACCTTAATCTGCTTAGACAGCTTCCCTTATCTCTTTCCTTTGGCTGAAATCTTACAGTGGTACTGATGGCAAGTCTTCAGATGACCCTCAGTCAGGATCAGCTTAATTCTTCACTGCTCTTTGCAGACCATAATTTTCTCACCCTTGGGCCAAAACCCTTCCTACCTCAAACTTCAGGTCAACCCGTCATGTTAGCTATCCCTCCTTCTTCATTCTCATTTTCTCTAATCAACTAAAGTAGACCTCTCTTGGACATTTCAGAACTTCTCATGTTCACTTCATCTAGATCAATAGTATAATACATGCAGGCATCTACAGTTATATTCATACTCTATTATATAACATTTATGTAATCACAGAAAGACCTAACAAGAGGTGCTGCTCTCTCCTGTATCCATAGCTGAATGTAGTTGGACCACAGTAGACTCCTGACCTGGGAGAGCCAAGTGATTGGATCATTAGTGGAAAATTTGTTTTTCTGAAAATTTGAAATAAGGGCTACAAAGACTTGAACAGTGATATAACAATAGATTGCAAGAGCCATGGTCTATTATCACCTATGCCTAGCTCCTTGGGTCTATCCTGGTACCCCACTCCCTAAAAGCCTAGTTTTAACTTTCCCCTGTATTCAGTGCCTTACCTTACTATCGTTCTCACAACATTGGTGCATCTTCATTAAATTTATCATCTCTATTCTTACCTCACTTCCCTTTCTTCCAAAAAATGATTTCCTGGATAAGTACTCCAAGGACCCTGTATCAGTTAGCTACTGCTGTGTAACAAAGTAACCAAAACTTCATGTTGTTGAAACGACCATTTACTTATTCACAATTATTCAAGTTAGGAACTTAGTATAGTCTCAAATGGGGCCTCTCATTCATCTGCACTCAGTCCCAAGTTGTATAGGTAGCTTTCCTGACCTTAGCTGTGCTCTTTAGATACATTGCTGGAGGCTTCAGCTAAAACAGCTCATCTGATTTGGGACCAGTTTCCATAGAAGGCTAGCCTATGGTATAAGCAGCGATTCCACGAGAGAATGAGGGAAAGCATGCCAGTCTCCTTGAAGTCTAGGCATGAAACCTGCACATCAACACTTCCACTGCATCTATTGAGCAAAGTAAGTCACAAGGGTAGCTCAGACTCAAAGGGAGAAGAATAGACACCATCTGTAAATGAGAGAGGGTGAAGTGTAACATCGCTAAAGGAGTTGGGGAAGAGTGAACGATTCTAGTCAGTTTTGCAATCTGCCACAAACTCACCCTTATGAAATCTCAGTTCCTTGGCCTTCTTACTTCTCAGTTCCGTGGCTTACATGAAGCCACATCTTTCCTGCTTTCTTAGGCTTTTGCATTGCCAGGCAAAAAATCCTATTAATGTAGAGACTAATCAATCCCATGAGAAAATCATTTTTGCCATTTTGAGGTACGTTTTTAATATTCCTCAGAAAGTCTTTCAGGAAATTCTCCCAAGCCCCTCATTGTCTACTTAAACTCTCTCCAATCTCCTTGAATCACACATACAGCTATCTCAAACCAATGAGAAAATGAGATCAACACTGTGTGATGTTTCATCGTATGAGTGCAAGTGTCATTCTGTGAAGGCACAGTAATACTGAAAGTCCTGTAAGGAGAAAGAGATGCCAAATTTTATGAAGAATGCAGTGAAAAATGGCATTATTTGTAGTGCCAATCACCTGCAACTCATAAAATTAATGCATCATTTAAATGAAGAGTACAGTCAATCTATCTAGTGTAGAAAAATAGGGAAATAGACAAAATATTTCAGCTTTATACTTACCACTCTTGATTATTAGTTGTGAACTGTGGGCAATGCATTATCTTTTCTTGGTCTCTGTTTATTAATCTGTAAAATAAACAGATTGAATAAAGTGATCAGTAAGGTTACTTATAGCAAAAAATATATTCAACTGGGGAATTTGGTCTGGAGATATAAAAAAGCCCATAAGTTTAATGTTCTGCAGAAATAAAACAAAAGAGGCCATTTGATGTTTAATGGATAAATATTTAAAAACCCTCTTCTTAGGGATATTTTACTCATGTATTTTTAAAACTTCCTTTCTTTCTTTTACTACAAGCACATTTAAAGAAAGGCAAAATTGTTCTATAACAGATATCCATCTGTTACTTCTTTTATACTTTATTACAGTAACATATTTTCATAGCTATAGTGTAATCACTTCCCTGTAAACAATGATAAAAAACACCATTCAGGATTGTAGTAATTTGAAGAAAGGAAGAATATACAGATACGGTAATGTTTCCAAATATGTAGAATGTAATGATTCAGTTGTCACTGCTACTTAACTTTCAAGATAGCCAGCAAAGTTTCTTTTCAAATTTTCTTTATAATAAATTACTCGGATATGAATGGGGAATTGAACGCTTGTCCAGATCCAAGTGTTAGAGTTCTAAGTGAGAGTTCCCATTTCCCTCATGATGGACACTATGCAGCGCTCCCTAGTGTCTGTAATGTGAAGTTTCAGCTCCATGACCTTCCCTCTGGATCAGGCACAACCTGGACCAAGTTTTAGGCCACTCTTCAAAGCATATCCTAATAAGGCTGCTGCGGGGTGGGGTGTGTGTGTATCTTGTGTGTGGTCTATTCCATCTGTCCTGTTGACTGAAGTTACTCACAAATGAGATTTTCAGAAATTTCTCTAGGATTCAGGGCTTTTACCTTTATTGTTAGGATAAGGATTGCGTGTTAGACCTTTTTATTTAATAAGTCTTAAAAATAAAATGAGACGTAAATCTTTAAAACGATTAAATTAAGTCAGAATTAATTCAAACCTCTCTTTATATAGTCACACTAATTTTTTCCAAAAAGTAATTTTTTAAATTTTTTTTAATCTTTTTTTTTTTTTAATTTTATTTATTTGACAGAGAGAGACACAGCGAGAGAGGGAACGCAAGCAGGGGAAGGGGGAGAGGGAGAAGCAGGCTCCCCGCTGAGCAAGGAGCCCGATGTGGGACTCTATCGCAGGACCCTGGGATCATGACCTGAGCCGAAGGCAGACGCTTAATGACTGAGCCACCCAGGCGCCCCAAAAAGTAATTTTTAATAATGCTGAAGGCATGCCACTCACTTTGGGACAGGTAGCCTTCCTTAGCCAGTATCTTCTCCCTCACTCTCTCTGGGATACCCAGCTCTTCCAAAAATTCCTGTGAGTTAGATGTGACTATTTCTCTCTCAAAACCTACAAACAAAAACCAAATAACAGA
>NC_138380.1:87880546-87903431 GCF_054177405.1 Leptonychotes weddellii
AAGAATGCAAAAACACTAATTAGAAAAGATATATGCATTCCTATGTTCATGGCAGCATTATTTACAATAGCCAAGATGTGGAAGCAACCCAAGTGTCCATCAATAGATGAAGGATAAAGAAGTATATATACACATATATACAATGGAATACTATGTAGCTATAAAAAGAGGAGATTTTTGTCATTTTGTCATTTGTCATTTGTCATTTTGTCATTTGTGATAACATGAAGTATTATGCCAAGTGAAATAAGTCAGACTGAGAAAGATAAATACTCTATGGTTTTACTTACTTTTACCAAAACAAATGAATAAACAAATAAAAAGCAGAATCAGACTTATATTTTTATTTTTAATTTTTTTTATTTTTTTTATGTTATGCTACTCACCATACATTACATCATTAGATTTGATGTAGTGTTCCATGATTCATTGTTTGCATATAACACCCAGTACAGAGAACAAACTGATGGTTACCGGGGGTGAGGGATTGAAAGGATGGGCAAAATGTATGAAGGGAAGTGGGAATACAGGCTTCCAGTTATGGAATGAGTAAGTCACAGAAGTAGAAGTCATAGCATATGGAGCATAGTCCATGATCATATAATAGCACTGTATGGTGATGTGGTGGCTACGATTGTGAACATACCACAATGTATAGAGAAGTCGAATCACTACGTTGTACACCTGGAATTAATGTAACATTCTGTGTCAATGATCTCAATTTTCTTATATCTATAAATAAAGTATAGTTGACTCTTAAGCAACATGGTGGTTAGGGATATTGGCTCCTTGCACAGTCAAAATCCATGTATAACTTTGGAATCCTCCAAAACTTAAATACAAATAACCTACTGTTGACCAGAAGGCTTATCGATAACATAAACATGTTGATTAACACATATTTTGTATATTATATGTATTAATTCTATTCTTATATTAAAGTAAACTAGAGAAAATAAAATGTTATTTTGATTTATTTAAAAACTGTTTTTACAGATTTTATTTATTTATTTGACAGAGAGAGAAAGAGAGAGAGAAAAAGAGCACATGTGGGGGGGCAGGCAGAGGGAGAAGCAGGCTCCCCGCTGAGCAAGGAGCCCAATGTGGGGACTCAATCCCATGACCAGAGATCATGATATGAGCCAAAGACAGATGCTTAATTGACTGAGCCCCCCAGGAACCCCTCCTTCCCTTTCTTTCCACCCTCTCCTCTTTCTTCTTCTTTCTGATAATTAATTTTTTAGCATTCTATTCATTCAATTTCAAAAAGTCTCAAAATCTCAAAGAGTCAATCCAATTTTTTCTATATAAGTTTTGTCATGGTGTCAAAAAAGTCCTCAATTTATTAAGGTTTACATAAATGTACATCAATTCCTTTTATACTTTTATTATTTTTATATTAAATTTTAGATTTATTTTTAAATTGACTTGGAATATACTAAAAATCTCATTTCATTAGCTGAGTGCCATTAATTAACTAAGCCATCCAATTCTGTTGCTATGGAATGCTACTTTGTCTCTCTGTCCATCCTTCTACCATTTATCTCTGTCTGTCTGTCTCATTCTACTGGATAGTACTTAACCATAGGAAAGCGATTACATTTTAAAACATTAATTTATTTTTATAATTAATCAATTTCCTGAGTCTTTATATTAATTTTTCTAGATTTTCAGATGTTTTCCATGAAGTAAAAAAAAATCATATACAAATACTATTTGCCTTTTCTCTTCTGATAGTTATATCTTTAATTTTCCCATTGACATGATAATTTTAGTAATTATTAGAAGTTCTTCAACAACATGTGTAGAGTTGCTGATGGATATTCCTTTTTTAATTCCTTATTTTAACAATTATGGTTCTATTTTTCTGATCAAATAATATATTTGACTTAAATATCTTTCATTATCTTAAGGAGTCATTCAATTCAGTTTTCTAAAGCTTAATACTTTTTGATTCAAGATTGCATTTAAATTCAAGATTGGATGTTGAAATCCAATGTGTTTTTTTCATAATCTGTACATTTGGTGAAAAAAAAATCATGATTTGAACGACTTGTCAGTTGTGTTTATAAACATCAATGTATATCCTCTGTGCTTCATTCAGTGTTTCAATATTTCTTCCTTTACATTGTTTGCTTGTGGTATCTTTTAAATATTTTGAGCTACTCTGTTTATAATCTCTCTCTTTTTTTTTTGCTATTTGAATGTTTATTAAAAATTCTCAAAATGACATGGAAACATGTTTACTCTATAAATAAAAGCACTTAGATGTTAAGAGGGTACATTATTCAATAATTTACATCATTACAAGAAAACTGGGTGTGAGTTAAACAGTACAAACTACCACATTATATTCATATTCCAGTCATTGTTCATCATCCACTATTTAATTTTTATGTTAGTAATGGATGTCTGTTTACATCAATTATCTTGAGAGCATCAAAAAGTGAATTGCATTTCAGTATAAAAATCCAAGTAAAATATTCTCAATGGCTAACGTCTGGTAAGATTATCTGTTTAATGGAAAGTGCAAAAGAACTGTCTGACAAGTAAGTTGGACTGGCATAGAAAATCAGCTTTGCTAGACAAAGGGGTTCTGTGGTCAAAAAAGTTTGGAAAAAACTGGGTCAAATAAAAGTAAACAGGATTTTATGTACCTTAGGCTTTATCAAGCTCCCTGAAAAGGGTGAAAATTTCCCAAATTCATTTGCTCATCGAAACTCCTTCACAGATCTCCTATGACCAAAATTCATAAGAACACCTTTGGAAGAGGATGAGTTAGAGAATCATATAAAGAGTTCTAATACAAAGTGTCATCTGGCAGAAATTTATATGAAGAATACTATACGTCATTTTTAAAGTTTTGCCTCAACCAGTAGCCTCCAAGTAAAGAAAAACGAGAACTGACCTCAGAACAGTACAGTGACTAGATTACCTGTAAACTGGCTGTTAAGATCCCAGGCTGCTGAGTCATAGTATCACCCTTATTCAACATGAATGATATGAGTGTGTTTACATTAGTTTTTCCCAACAAGACTTCTAATTAGCATCCTGTATTTTTTTTTTTTTAATGGCTCAGTTAACATCCTCTCACATTATCAAATATATGTTCATGGAAAAAAACTTAACATCCAGAGGACAAAAGTATATGGATTATTTCATCACACATTTTATACTGCTGACCAAATGACAGCTAATTATATAAAATTATAATGTCAAAATGACTATCCAATACTTCCTTTCCAGGACTGTTAAAAGTAAAAGTTGATTTAAAATTCTGTGAGTTTATAAAAAGTTTTCTTTCAAGATACTGTTATTCACCCTCCATCCTTTAAGAAACACAGAATTTTGTAAAAAGCATAATTAAGTTGGTCACTGGTCATTCTAAAATCATGTCAATTTGTACTCACATTTGAAGCTGGAAGACCTTCAGTTAAAGTGTAAGAAAAATACATGTTTTTTTAAATTTTCACTAAGAAAGACAGACGTTTGCCAGAAAAGCGGCTGGATTAATTACAACAGCTCACACCAGGGATCCTAAATGCTAAGAATTTGATGACCACTTTGCAACTTTCCACAGTAATGCCACAGAAACAAGCCATTCTGCCTACTCTCTAGCTGACTGTACGTAAAGTTAAAAATTATGAGTTTTAATGCAATCCAATAATTCTGTTATTTAATATGGATGAAACATTTTAATGTATTTAGATACATTCTCATAATTAAATAATATTTTTACTCTGTCATTGTGTTTCATGATTTTTGTATGTTTTTTAGCTTTTTTCTGCTTTTTGCTACTTCAATACACTTCTTTTATTTGTGTATTTCTATATGTAGAAATATGTTCATACCAGCCTTCCTCATAATAGTTGAAAATTGGAAACAATCCGAATATCAATAGCCAAACTGATGAATAAATTACAGTATATTTATACAATGTTATACTACATGGATATATCTTACACTACATGAAACAAAACCTGGAATAAACCGACGGATCTTGGGCACCAAGTTAACAAAAAATGCTTATTTTCATTTCAATCTATTTCATGGTTATTTGTTGATACATATGTTGTTCTTATTGTTTCACATTTGTCTTTTTCTTCTTAAATCTATTAATGCTCTTATGATTTTCTAAAGTTAATAGTGTTGTCTTATAGACATCTAAAGTGGTATTTATTTAGTGCTTACTGTGCTGCAATTTTTCTTGGTAGTAAAGATGCTTCATATCTTCAATTTTAATAACTAAGATAAACTAACAATAATATTAATAGTAATTTTACACTGTTAACTGTGTGCCAGACTCCTTTACATAATTAATGTAGGTGATCCTCTCCAAACCCTATGAGGTGGACATATTTTTATCCCCCTTCTATAACTGAGGGTACTGAGGACAGAGAGGTTAAATAACTTAGCAAAATTATACAGCCAATAGGGATGCAGCTGGTAGCTAGAGATACAACTTACAAGAATGAAGCAAATGATGTTTATAATGCCCCTACCCTGAAACACAGTAAACAATCAAAATGGTAGATTATTTTGTCTGAGAGGTGATCTTGCATTCCAAATAATTTCTTACAGTTTTGTGGCAGCCTGGCGCTAATGTCATTCTTTGAATTTATCTGCAAATAACCCTGTTTGCTTCAGTAACTGTTACAGAGTTGTTATTATATTTAACTCGACTGCGTTATACTAAGCAAATTATAAATGACCACCCTGCATAGCGAAGGAAGTGATTTGTTTTTGTTTTTAAAACTTAAAGCATAAGTGGTATATTTTTTAATCCTCTAGTATCTCTATGAGGAAATTAAGAATGTTATCTTCATTATTTTCAGGAAGACATTTGGATAAATGTATCTAAAAATCTTAGGAGATAGGGGCGCCTGGGTGGCTCAGTTGGTTAAGCGACTGCCTTCGACTCAGGTCATGATCCTGGAGTCCCGGGATCGAGTCCCGCATCGGGCTCCCTGCTCGGCAGGGAGTCTGCTTCTCCCTCTGACCCTCCTGCCTCTCATGCTCTCTGTCTCTCATTCTCTCTCTCGCAAATAAATAAATAAAATCTTTAAAAAAAAAAATCTTAGGAGATGAAGAATTTAGAAATTGGAAACCATTTGTTTTCCATTCATGAGAAATTTTGTAGAAGTTTAGCATCAAGAAAACATTGTTATGACAAAATATATTTATCAGCCATATTAATTTTGTTTTAAATGCCCATTTTTGATTAAACAAATACTTATTTGTAGGCAAAATCTCTGCTCCTATGGGATTTATAATCTAGTGGAGGGAGATAGAAAATAAATGAGTATACATTTAAATTACATAATACATTGGATGAGCTCTGTGAAGAAGAGTAAATCAGGAGAGGAAAGGAATGTTGGCAGCACAAAAAGGACTGTGATAGAAATACTAAATATAGAGGTATACTAAGTTATATATACATAAAGTGTATATATATATATGTATATATATACGTATATATATATATAACACTATTTATACATACTTCAATCTTTAGGGGTATTTATCAAGAAAGATAGGTTATTTTTCTAAGGTGAGATTTTCAGAAGCATATTTATATCTATACATCTATATCTATATCTATCTATCTACATTTCCATTTTGGTAAGAAATTTTAACATGAGATTTGTCCTCTTAAATTTTTAAACACTAACGAATATTTAACTATAAGCACTATGTTGTACTGTAGATCTTGAGAACTCATTCTACCCTCTGCTTCTATAAGTTTAACTATTGTAGATTCTTCATAATAATGGAATTATGCACTATTTGTCCTTTTGTGACAGGTTTATTTCACTTACCATTGTGTCCTCCAGGATAATGCATGTTGTCACACACGGCAGAATGTTCTTCTTTTCTTTTTTTTTAAACTTTATGTATGTATGTATATGTGTATATATTTTTAGAGCAGTTTTAAGTTTATCATAAACTTGAGAGGAAAGTACAGAGATTTCTCATATCCCCACTACCACTACATGTCTCTCTCATTACCAACATTTCCCACTAGAGTGGTGCATTTGGTATAATTGATGAAGCTATACTGACAAATCATAATACTGCAAATTCATTATTAGAGTCTACTCTTGATGTCATACATTCTATGAGTTTGGGCAAATGTATAATGACATACATGTATCCATCTTTAGTACAGAGTATTTACACTGTTCTAAAAATCCTCTGTGATCTGCCTATTCAGATCTTCTCCACAACCCCATGGAAACTACTGATAATTTTAAGATCTCCATAGTTCTGCCTTTTCCAGAATGTTACATAATTGGAATTACACAGAATATAGCCTTTCAGATTGGTCTTTTACACTTAGTAATATGTATTTAAGTTTCCTCCATAGTTCTTGTATGGTAAGAATATGATTAGTTTTGTAAGAAATAGCCAAATTATCTTCTTAACTATCTTCTGTATCATTTTTTCATTCCCACTAGCAAAGAATGAGAGTTCCTACTGCTATACATCTCTGCCAAGCGTTTGGTGTGGTAGGTGTTCCAGATTTTAGCCATTGGAATAGGTGTGTTGTGGTATCTCATTGTTTTATTTTGCATTTCCCCGATGACATATGCTGTGGAATGTCTTTTCATAGGCTTATTTCCCATCTGTATGTCTTCTTTGGTGAAATGTCTGTTAAACTCTTTGGCCATTTTTAAAATTAGATTGATTGTTTTCTTATCATTGAGTTTTAGGTGTTCTTTGTGTATTTTGGATAACAGTTCTTTATCAGATGTCTTTTACAAATATTTTTGTTCCAGTCTGTGGCTTGTCTTCTCATTTTTTTTTTTTTTTAAGATTTTATTTATTTATTTGAGAGAGTACCAGCAGGGGCAGGGGGGTAGAGGGAGAAGCAGACTCTCCGCTGAGCAGGAAGCCTGATGCAGGACTCAATCCCAGGACCCTAGGGTCATGACCTGAGCTGAAGGTAGACGCTCAACCAACTTAGCCACCCAGGCACCCAACATTTAATTCTTGTTTAAGGCTAGATAATATTTCTTTGCATTTATATACCACATTTTATTTATTCATTTATTATTGGACGAGCATTTAGGTTGTTTCCACATCTTGACTATTAGGAATCATGGTGTAATAAACATGGGAATGCACACTTCAATATCCTGATTTCAATTATTTTGGATAAATACTCAGAGATAGTATCTCTGGATCCTATATATATATATATATATATATATATATATATATATATATATTTTGAGGAAACTCCATACTGTCTTCCATAATAGCTGTAAAAATTTATATCCCCACCAATAATGTACAAGGGTTTCCTTTTCTCCACATCTTCACCAACACTTGTTTTCCTTCTTTCTTTCTTCCTTTTTTCCTTCTTTTCTTCCTTCCCTCCTTTCTTTTTCTTTCTTTCTTTCTTTCTTTCTTTCTTTCTTTCTTTCTTTCTTTCTTTCTTTCTTTCTTTCTTTTCTTCCTTCCTTCCTTCCTCTTTCCTTCTTTCTTTTTCTCATTCTCTTTCCCTTTTTTTCCTTTCTCTCTCTCTCTTTTTCTTTACAATAGCTATTTTAACAGTCATAAGGTGATGTCTCCTTGGGGTTTTGATTTTAATTTTTTCTGATTATTGGTAATCTCAAGCACCTTTTCATATACCTGCCAACCATCTGTATGTCTTTTCGGAGAAATGTCTATCAAGTTCTTTGTCCAATTTTTAATTGGATTACCTGTATTTTTTTTTGCTATTGACTCACAATTCTTTATAGATCTTAGAAATTAACTCTTTATTGGCTGTATGGTTTGCAAATATTTTCTCCTATTCTGTAGGTTGCTTTTTTTTCCTTGTTAATTGTTTCTGTTTTTATGAAGGTTTCTAGTTTGATGTAGTGCCATTTGCCCATTTTTGGTTTTGGTGCCTTTGGTGCTATATCCAAGAAATCATTTAGTAAGACCAATGTTATGAAGCTGTTCCCATATGTTTTGTTCTAGAAGTTTTATAGTTTCAAGCCTTGCAGGACATTCAAACCTTACCGTTAGGTACTTAATGCATTTCGAGTTGTGTTTTTGTTTGTTTGTTTGTTTTATATGATGTAAGATTTCAATCAAGTTAAAAAAAGTTTTAGGAAATAGCCATATTGCCTTCTCCCATTCTTTCCTACCTGGACACACCCAACTTATTGGCTGGTAAGAACTAGATTCCCTGAAAAATTAGAAAGCTTTTAAATGGGCAAATTTACTAGTTTTTTCCAAAACTAAAGTGAAATAGTGCTCCCAGCACACAACTCTAAAATTTTCAAATATGTAAAAGTGCCCATACCATCCAAACCAAATGGTAATCTTTCCCCCATACTGTAAACATTAACTGGCTGACTTGTGGTTTTTATGAGTGCTATTTTATTCCACAATATAATCTTTTTGAAAAAGTACTTCTCCCTATATGGCAATTTCTAGATAACATGTGTTAAAAGAAATCTAAAGTATACTTGAATTATGGAAGACTTCATTGATTACTGGCCAACAAATTATGATTAAAATTTTAAGTTATTAAAGTGAATTATTAAAAATGAAAATATATAATGGAGGGTAATTTTAAGAATTGTTTTCTTATTTCCTAGCAAAGGTAAATTCTTATTTAATATTGCATAATAAATTGTTAGCTATCTCTCCTACATGTTCGATTATTTCATAATATTCTTAGGATATAAAACAAAGAAATTTGGAAAACATCACTTAGTTGTTATCACAAACCATACTCAGAATGCATTGAGATTTTAATTCTTGCTTAAAATCCTACAGTATGGATGTAATACCAATTATCTTCTTACGATCTGTTGATAGACTTTCAGTTTTTATCCAGTATTTTTTAATCATAAAGATGCTTTATGTGTAGTCCTTGTACAGACAGTCTCTGATTTATAAGAGTTCTACTTATAATTTTTTGTATCTTACTATAGGGCAAAACTAATACACATTCAGTAGAAATTGTGCTTGGAATTTGGAATTTGGATCTTTTCCCAGGCTAGTGATTTGCAGGTGACACTCTCTCGTGATGCTGGGCAATGGAGCAGCTCCCAGTCAGCCAGAAGATCATAAGGGTAAACAACCACTACATTTACAATAATTTTGTACTCATACAACCATTGTTTTTCACTTTCAGTATGGTATGAAATAAATTACATGAGATTTTCAACACTATTATAAAATAGTGTTTGTGTTTGAATTTTCCCCAGCTGTAGGCTAATGTAAATGTTCGGAGCACATTTAAGGTAGGCTAGGCTAAACTATGATGTTTGATAGCTTAAGTGAATTAAATGCATTTTGACTTAGGATATTTTCAATTCATGTTAGATTTATCAAGACATAACCCTATGGTAAGTTGAGGAAGATCTGTTTATGCAACAACTCATATATCTTTCTTATCTCAATGAGTGAAAAATAGCTATTCAAAATTTTGTTTATATATGAGGTTGAAAATCTTTCCCTCTATTTATTAGAAATGTATAAAAGCTTTTAAAAGTTTCTTATACTAGCAAAAATGTTGCTTTTTAAAAAAGTTTTCTAAGTTTTACCTGATTACTTTAATGGCTCCATTTTATTATATTAAATTATTGGACTTCCTGAGATGTCCTTTGAGATACAGATACAGATTATTTCCAAATTGGTAGCCAGTATTTTACCAGCATTTACTAAGAAAACAAATAAACAGATTTTCCTCTGATGATAAATGCCACATTGTGTTACATCCTCTTATAATCTGGAGCTATCTTTAGACTTTCTTACCTTTTTTTTTTTGTACCACAAGTTGTTTGTCATTATCATTTCATAATTCATTTCAGTATTTGATAGGGCTAATTTCTCATCATTAGCTCTTTTTTTTAAGATTTATTTATTTATTTGACAAAGAGAGACACAGTGAGTGAGGGAACACAAGCAGGGGGAGTGGGAGAGGGAGAAGCCGACTCCCCACTGAGCAGGGATCCCGATGTGGGGCTCCATCCCAGGACCCTGGGATCATGACCTGAGCCGAAGGCAGACGCTTAACGACTGAGCCACCCAGGCTTCCCTCATCGTTAGCTCTTGATTTTAGTATATTCTTGGTTGTTTATATTTATTTTTCAATTAAAAAAACCTATGAAATTTATAGTATATATAGACAAATTCTTATAGAATAGGCACTTGCACTACTGAGTCTGACTTCGTAAGAAATTGTATGTATTGTGATTAATTTGAGTGATCGTTTATGTTTCTTTATAAAGTTTCACTGCTTTATTCAAAAAGATCTGCACATTTTTGTTGTTTATATTTGAAGATGCAAATTATATTTAATCTTCATATCCTTCACAAAAGCAATGTTTTATTAAGCAGAAATATGACATAAGTGTTTTAAATCTCATAAGCCAAAAATTAATTTTTGAGCTTACACCCTGTGGCAGAAAAGGTCATAGCCAATGATGATACAGTGGGTAACTAAAATAGAGCGGTGTCCACAGTGAGTTTACAGCTTAAGGGGTGAAATAGATTAGGAAATACTAAGCAGTGAAAAATAAACAAAAAACCTCAGCAACAGAATTAGATCTTTTGTTGCCAACTTCAGAACATTTCCAAGTACTCCACATGTCATCCTATTTTGCAGTCCTTCATATGGGTCTTTGAGTGCTCTAATTCGTCTGTTAGGGTAGCCAAAATAGCTGCCTTGGTCATGCTGCGCTCAGTTAATTGAACTTGGAGAATGGCTCAAGTTTGAATGTACAATATAGAAGAGAGAAGTGCACATTTACTCAGATAAACTGCAGCAATGATAAAGTTGCTAAAGCAAACATGTTTATTATTTAAAGTGACTAGCTAGCTGATCAAAGTTTTCAGGAGCACTGGATTAGTGTGTGTGTGCCTACAGGAAATGAGCCCATGAAGATTGCCATGCTAATGTAATCGACTGGATCATGAAAAGAGCAATCAAACATGTTTAGCCCTCTTTTATGTGGGCAAGCTACTTGTATAATTTTATTCAAAGTAATTCACGATGAGTTTTAAGAAAAATTAAGAGAGAAGAAATTCTATAACTAATGCTTCGATCACTATCTATAGCATTGAACTTTACAGTTTATTAAATATTTTTCCACATGTTCTTTTAAGTGGTCCTCAGCACAAATTGAGTTGTTAAAATCAGAAGGCCAAATTGTATTTATATATTTTGAGATTAGAAAATTGTAGTTTAAAAGACACATTGTTTTGAGTAAGTTCCATCGTTGTTAAGAGATCTGAGAGTAGGATTTTTAATATAATGGAAGTAGTAACACAAAATTATAGTGTGAGTAGCAAAGCATATTCCATTTTAAGGATTAAAGATCTATCATTGCTCTTTCTACTAAGCCACATGAGTAGCTCTTAACCTGCTCTTCTACCATTTGTCTATTTATTCAATTGATAATGGTGCTAAATGCAATTTCTTAGCATTTTCAGATCAATAAAAATAAATTTATAAAACTTTTATGTGTGTTAAATGTGTAATCTTTTCTATACATAAAACTTTTCATTTGGAACAAGATATTAGTTGCATTTGAGAACTAACAGCAAAGAAAATCCATACTCATATAAATTTTTATATGCAATAAATCATATATTTCTACCTTAAAAAAAATCTATGAGATTAAGAAGACAATTTTCCCATATAGTAACAATCAAAATAAAACAATTTGCTTAATGTTTTGTTTTTTCATTGACTTTCATTTCCATGGAATCTATAAAGCTCTTTGAATACAATCAGTTAGGGAAACAAATATGAGACCAGTCTAATAATACCTCTAATACATAGACATTGCAAATAAATGTACTGTGTTCCAAATAAATATTCAATGTTATCTTTTTTTTATGTTGCACAGAACTATGTAATGCAGGAAAATAATCTAAAATAATACACTGATATCACATCTATTGTCTATATCTCTTGAATATCAGTAGTGTTGTCTCATCTTTCGTAGAAAATGAAATTTCCAATTACCATTTCCAAGGTCATTCATGTTTAGATATGCTCTTCCCTTTGAAACAATTCTCACATCACAGTACAGACCAAGACAAGCTTTCTGATTTGCAGAGATGAAACACTTTGCTTCTCAACTTATTCAAAACTTACATCTAACTGAAACCATTATTAGTGAAATAATGGCTTGGGAAATGAAACCAAATGGCCTTTTCCCATAAGAAACACCTTAGGTATTTGTTAAAAATAATAATTTCAATCTATAGTTTGAGGCAGATTTTATATTTTGCAACATTGATGGCATATATTTTGAAGTATATTTTCTTCTGAATTTTATTAAGTGGAACACCATCTAAATCAATTATTATTTTGTTTTTAATTATGTCATCCAGGCAGTGCTATTATTTATATCTGCATGTGCGCTCAAATGCTGCCTTCCACAGTTTCTAATTTGTTGCAGAATATTTATAATTAAATACTAAAAAACATTTATGTGCAAGTCTAAGTACAAAATTAATTTCATCCCTTTTGATCTGAGTCATTAATTAGTAGTAATTCTTATAAGTGAATTCTATAATTCCTAGATTTTAACTGGATAAAATAGATATGTTTACATGGAAGATATTTACTACCTAGACATATTTGCATGTATGTGATGTATATTTCAAGGGTTTTGCAAACATTGTTTTTCTTTTATCCATATAACCACACTTTGAAATAAATATTATTATCTATCCCACTTCAGAAGCAAAGCTTATCTAAATAAAATAACTTGACGAAATTCATACAGTTACTTAGAGTTGAAGCAATGATTCTCAGCCAGGTCTGCCTAAATCCTGAGCCACCATCTGCTTCAATTGTCTTAATGATCAACTTTGAGATGTCAACATCTCCGTTCTAGAAGATTTGGCGTTGCAGTCACCTGCCCCGGCCATAAGAAATTTGGCCTCTGATGCCATTCCAACTTGTCACATTTTAAGTTCCCTTTTGCTCTGAATTCTCATCTCTATTGTTTTGTAGTACCTATCAATATCATCTCAAACAACAAAAAATGAAAGTCCATTAAGGGTATATTTGGCATTTTTAATGTTTATTTTAATTTGGACTTAATTAATGAATACAGTTTGATTGTGGTAGAAGCTTGGATCTGAGTCCCTGTTCCACCACTAAACCATGTGATACCCTGGCTGTTGTAAAGTTGTCACCAATGGTCACACAACTGGGTTCAGAATAAATTGGGCAATGACATGGGGGTTGATTTTTTTTTTTAAGATATTATTTATTTATTTGTCAGAAAGAGAGAGAGAGAGAGCACAAGCAGAGGGAGCTGCAGGCAGAGGGAGAAGCAGGCTCTCTGCTGAGCAGGGAGCCCATCATGGGACTAGATCCCAGGACCCTGAGATCATGACTTGAGCTGAAGGCAGTCGCTAAACCGACTGAGCCACCCAGGCATCCCGGGGGGTTGATTTTTTTAAATGAAAGAATAAATAAATAAAAACAAGCTGTATTGAGGAAAGAGTAAAGTTCTAAAGTTGAGTCAACAAAGACTAGAAAAAAAAAATGGGTCTTCTATCTTCCCTCCTCCCACAGAGACCTTCCAAAGGAGCATCGGTACCCGGATGGATCTCACTTTCTCATGGAACAAGTGTGAGAAAGTGGGCTTGCAGGAGGAATTCACTGACTGCTTATTGCTAAGTAATGCAGTTTTGAGGCATTACCTAACCAACTAGTTTTCTGAGAACATCATCTGCTTGGCCCCTAAAGACCTTGGAGATGTTGGGATGTTAGATTGCCCCCTGTTGGGAGGAGAAATAAACACACCCCATGAGAAGGAACTGAGCTCCAGGGCAGCTCCACCTTTGGAAGAAAGGGGTCCAGCCAACAGATTTCCAGGACAACCCGGGTGTCAAACTGAACCATTTCCCAACAGTTTTCTTTGCATCACAATGCCTCATTTACTTCACTTGCAAATGGTGGCAATAATATTATCTACCTTATAGAATCGTTAAGAAGTTTGCATGAGTTAATTTATAAAACAAGCATCTCAAATACAGTAAAGAAGATGTGTCACTTAGCGTTATTACCAATTTATTCTATGAAACATGTCAATCATCTCAGGCACATGGCCCAAGCAGCCCTCAACATATGGCAAATACTGATGCATTTAATTAAAATATATTTTCTATTTTTGTTCATTTACTTTTAATTACTTAATGTTGACTCTACAATGGGATATTTGTTGTAAAGAGTGACAGAGAATAGGTTTTGGAGTCTGGCAGAACTGTTTTTCACTCAGTTTGTGCCACTTACTATTTAAGTGACTTTGGGCAAATTACTTAACCACTCTGAGCCTCAGTTTCTTCATTTGTAAATTAGCTAAAACTTATATGCTGAAGTCATTAGAATAGAAGAAAAAATCAGATAACATTCAAATGCTGTCTGACATATTATAGGTGCTTAATTAATGCTAACTCCTCCCCTCACCATGCACAAGATTTATAGCCTTCTCAAATGTAAAGTTTATTAAAAACCACAATGAAGATTTATTTGATTTTAAAAGTGCTTAGGAAGCCAGACACTTTGGTTATTTAGTTGATTCAGCTGTCTGATGGAGTTCCTTAGAATTACAGTGGTATTATTGCTCGTGATTTTTTTATGAGATTGAAGTTACTTACATAACAGACGCTGTGGCCTAAAACTATAATGTTAATAGTGAATTGTGCTCCATTTCCATGGCGCTCAGAAGATTTAAGCACTTTTGAGTAGGGTGCTTTGTATTTGTGTAGCATTCCAAAATTTTCAACCAAATCATCCAATAATTACTGAACCTTGTGAATTTTGTGGTCAGAATTACTGCTCACGAATTATGAAGGCGTGGAGGAAGGCACACTCCTTTAGAGGAAAGATGATTCCCTTGTAAAGGAAAAAAAAATCAGTGTCTATTTAGATTCATTAATAAATGACAGGATAGTCACCCTCTACCAGGCTCTCTGGAGGAATGAAGCTTACAATGGATAATGTAATAATAAAACTTGAGTATACCACTTCTCTGTGGCTGGAGTCTCCCATCAACTCATTGGCCATGTTTCCTGCACTAACTAAAACCTTCTGCCAACCTCTCTCATTACAGAAATGGTGTCCCAGCCGCTTGCCTGGCCTTGAACAAAGTGTGGCAATGCTGTATTCATGTGCTCTTTCTCAAACTCACCACCCTTCTTTCCTCTTCATCTCTTATAAGGAAAAAAAGCACCTTCCTTCATGTGTTGGGGGACTATAACATTTAGTCTCCAAACCATGACAGTTTTGAAAATGAAACAGCACTATTAAAAATTATAGCAGAAAAACAGGAGTCCTCAGGGACTGTTCTGAGCAAATGTGGGCACATGGTCACCCTATGCAAGGTTTTCAGGAATCATTCCTGCTTCCTTGACCCTCCAACTTTATCTCTTGTAATTCTTGACCTTTTTTCTATATGTTCTGGATACTCTAAATTGATAAAATGCCTTGGATAAGCTATCTTGTTTCATTTTCTCAAAGTTTAGATAAGGCCAACATGATTTGTCCTCTTAGATCAAATCATTAGTTCTTTGATCTCTTCTCCAACACTTTACTTAAATCTCATCTAGCCACACTGGACTCAGTCTTAGAAAAACCAGCCTCACTCCTGCTCAGGACTTTTGCATTTGCTTTACACTCTACCTAAGCTGCATTTCTCCTAGAGCACTCTGCCCCTTTTTTTCCTTTAGGCTTTTACTCAACATCACTTCCTCAGTGGGACCTTCCCAGTTTACCCCAACTAAAATGATGACCTTCCCTCTCACTCTGTTCCCTACGTCTCTTCCCTGCTTTATCCCTACTTAGTATTTGTTTTCAAATAAACTCTACATATATAACTTAAGCATATATTATTGTGTTGAATTTCCAGCATCTACAAGTGTTTAGCACATGGCATTTAATAGATCTTGTGAATTTGAGTGTGTCCATGACCTTGTACCTCCCTTTGTTTGTACTATCCCACACTTTTTTCTTTGGGAAAGTGGTGTTCATTCTTAAAAATTCAGCTCATTTGTAACCTATTTTAGGAAGCCTTCTCTGACCCCCAGGCCTGCTATGTGCCATCAGGGCCTGTCACAGTCACCTGTTGTTCTGAACTTACATCATATCTCCTATAATTTTCCTTCAACTTGCCTACATCAGCATTAGACCAGGAGCTCCTTCAGATCAGGGAATGGAATTTATTGCCGTTCCTCTAGTTCAATACAACCAACGCTTATAACATTGACTGAGTTATTTGCACATCTCCAGTGTAGGGAAACTTGCTACTTTTAGAGTCAATCTACTTCATCTTTAGATGGTTCTGATGCTTACAGATTTCTCTAAAATTTCTTGATTAATAGCTTGCCACCCTTTCACATGTGTAATGCTCCCTAGACTAATAACAGTTAAACCTAATTATAGAATTGTGCACTGCATGTCACATGTATATAGATATTCTCATACTTTCTCAAGAAGTTCTATATTATTGAATCTTATATTTAGGTTTGTAATACATTTTGAATTATTTTTTTGTATATAGTGTGAGGGAAGAGTGAAGATTTTCCTCCCCCACCTCTTCTCCCTGTTCTTCTACTTCTTTTTTTTCTTTTCTTTTCCTTCTTCCATGTGTATGTCCCCTTGTCCTGGTATCATTTATTGAAAAGACAATTCTTTCTCTCATTGAGCTGTATTGGAACTTTTGTTGAAAAGCAATTGACCAGGATTGTAAAGATACATTTCTGGACTCTGAATTCTGTCCCATTGACCTAGCCTATTCTTTTCCCAATACCACAGTATCTTGATTACTAGGACTTTGGAGTAAATTTTGAAATTTGGTAATGTAAATCCCCCAACTTTGTTCATCTTTTCTAAAACTCTTCTGTCTTCTGGATCTTTCATTGCCATATAAATTTTTGGATCAACTTTCAATTTCCACAAAAAAATTGTACACAGAAGTTTTGATAGGGATTCTTTCAAATTTGTAGATCAATTGGGTAGAAAATGGTGTCTTCCAACCATGAATATAGAATCTCAGTTTATTTAGATCTTTAATTTCTCTCAGCAATATTTGTGCTTTTCAGTATACGAATGTTATACTTTTTAAGTTAAGTTTATTCTCACTTATGAATACCTATGATAGGTTTTTTGGTGTTTTTATTTTTTGTTTGTTTATTTTTAGTATATATCATGAGAAATTTATATTCAATATATCATTAGATATCCTAATCTTCAATTTTTTTCTGCATATTTATTATAAATTTTTTAAATTTGATTTCCTCACAGGTTTTAGCTATGAGACAAAACTGTACATCCTGGCTTGCTTCATTTACTTTAGCAAGAAGCAAGAGATACTCATAACCAAAGAATTCTTCCTGCTACTTAGAAGAGCAATATGAAGTCAGGTTTGAAAGCAAAATAGTAATGTGTCTCAAAAACCTTTTGTTTATATATTGTTTTATAGCTTTTGTATTGCTTTCACATGTGCTATCTAATTTGATTCTTACATGAACCCTATAGAGGGAAAGTCATATATTATTACCCAATCAAGAAATGAATAGGATAAGCCATAACGATTATGTTCTCTAGTACTTTGCAAGTCTGGGTGAAAATCAGCAATTCCTGACCTTTCTCTAGAGTTCTTTCTTTTTTTTTAAGATTTTATTTATTTATTTGACAGAGAGATAGAACACAAGTAGGCAGAGTGGCAGGCAGAGGGAGAGGGAGAAGCAGGCTCCCCACTGAGCAGGGAGCCTGATGCGAGACTCCATCCCAGGACCCCGGGATCATGACCAGAGCTGAAGGCAGACACTCAACTGACTGAGCCACAGAGGTGCCCCTCTAGAGTTCTTTTCACCACTTTATAGATGTGTTCATTTGGCTGACAGCATATGAATGTATATGCTGCCTCATTATCTGATAAGCTGTCTCTTTCAATGATATTTTCCTTCCTGATGACTTGAAAGTTTCAAGCTATAACTCATCATCTGGAATAATTATTCACAAATTGAAACTGGAATCAATGACTAAAGAATAAATTCACCATTGTCATTTCACACTAACAAATATTACAGTTATGAAAAAAAGTTAGTTATTATCCATGAAAAAAATGTATCAACTTTTTAAAAGTACTATTGACTGTCCATAAAAATTCTCCTTGAGTTTATAAAGGTCTATACATTTATTTTTATAAGAGTCAAGTTTAGAAAATAGGCAGTGCTTCTAATTTATATTCAATGTAATCATCTGTTATCTATTTAAACCAGATAAAGTAAATGAGATAAAGGAAATAGGCACCAATTTACACTAGCTATTAACTTTCCCAGGGGTACGCTATTAGAATTTAAAAAAAAAAAAGAGTTTGTTGAGATTGTCCTTCAGTTTAATTTCATTCAGTAATATCACTAATGACCCCATTGAGGACATTAAAAGTTTCCTTTTCTGATCAATCTTCAGAATATTGAACTTTATAAAGTATCTACTGACTAATCAGCTAAATAAATCAAGGTCACCTTTAAGACAGCATCCTGCAGCTAATTGTGGGTGTAAGACTTGTTACACAACTCTCAGGCAGAGAGAGCTATGTCCTTTAAGCCCCAGGGTTGCACCAAATTACTTCATTTGCTTGTTCAACAATCTATTCTGAGGGCAGGAAGACTTTACTCAGGAAGTGTTGCAATAAATTCAAAGGAAAAGTTGAGACCAAAACGTTTTTCAAAATACAGTATCTCTTCCATACATTATATGTAATATTAGTTTGGATATTTACAGTCTAAAAATTTACAGTCTAACAGTGAATATGTGAGCAAGAAGTTTCTTATCTTTCTTTTCTTCTCCATTTTTTTCCCCACTATCTTTAAGTTAGCATGGGGGTGGGCAGGGAAGAAAAGGTAAGTTTTGTTTTATGTTACTTTCTAGTCATGTGGTCACACTGTTGTTGAGGTAAGTTACATAAGTTTGATCATAGCTTTGAAATTCAAATAATTTATTTCTCTCTCTCTCTATATATATATATGTATATGCCATTATATAAAGCCTATATTATTGGGGGAAAAATATATGGGATATTGACAGAATTTCTCAGCAATTTAGAGTTAGAAGGGACACAAATGAAGTAACAATGAGTACAAACTTGTCATTTTGTAAAGGAGGAACAGTAGGACATTTTACTGAATTTTTCTAAATGGGATAGAATTGGTGGCCTAGATATATCTTGAAGATGCTTCTCCTCATCCCCACCTGCTATAGTTGGGTTTCCTGGAAGGCAAATTGTGAGACTGATGTTTGTATGCAAGAAATGTATTGAGGAGTGCTGTGGGATGAACCTGTTGTGGGGAAAGAAGGAAGCAAAATTGAGCACAGAAGTTGAACTCCTGGGGTGGCTGGGTGGCTCAGTCTATTGAGCATCCAACTCTTGATTTTGGCTCAGGTCATGATCTCAGGGTCATGGATCAAGCCCCATGTTGGGCTCCATGGTCAGCATAGAGTCTACTTCTCTCTCCATCTCTCCCTCTGCCCCTCCCCCTGCTCTTTCTCTCTCTCCAAAATAAATAAATAAATCTTAAAAAAAAAAAAAAAGAAGTTGAACTCCCACAGGGACCTCAGCTAATCCTTCCTCACAGGGAGTACCTAAAGCTAAAAAGTACTCCAGTTCAGTCCCAAATGGGGCAATGGAGTTGGCCTTTATCCCTTTACATTGGCCAGTCGTTCTATGTGGGGTGCCCTCAAGAAGGAAGCATGACCTTGAAAAAAAGTGGCTCTCTTCAGCCAAGGGGGAAGTCTCAGAGAGGGATTTGGTTGAAAGCTGCCAGTGATCAATCATCCCAGCAGCTACGGAATGAGTGCTTCATTCTTGAAGGAGTGTCTGGGAGGTGCCCCACCACTTACACTGCATTGAAACTGTGCACTTACCTGGAAGATGGGGCATCTTATCTTGTCAAAAGTGAGGCACTGAAAGAATCTGAGACATTAAAATGATCCCCTATGACATATTTTTCCCATTAGGAAAATATTTGGAAATCACTTTTCAAAAAACAATTATATAACTTAGATTATTTGTTTAAATATCCTATTATTATCTTGATTAAAAAATTAGATTATATAGTTTGTAGAGAAAAAACAGAGGTAGAGTAAAATTAAGTTTTAGATGTGATTAGAATATGCTGTATTAGTTTTCTAGGGCTGCCATAGCAAATTACCATGAACTAGGTGGCTTTAAAACAACAAAAATTTATTCTGTCATAGTTTAGGAGGCCAGAAGTCTGAAATCAAGCTGTAGCAGGATCTATTGATTTGGAGGTTGTGGGGGAATATCTGTTCTGTGTCTCCCTCCTAGCTTCTGGTGGTTACTAGCAGTCTTTGACATTCTTTGGCTTATGGCACCTTCACTCCCACCTCTGCTTCCTTTGTCACAGACCTTGTCTGTGTGCATCTCTCTGGATCCTTTCCTGGTCTTAAAGGACAGTAGTCATTAGATTTAGGGCCCTCCTAATCTGGTATGACCTTATCTTTACTAATTACTTCTGCAAAGACCCTGTTTCCAAGATCACATTCTGAGATTCCATGTGGACAATTATCTCTGGGGACACTTTCAACTCAGCATGTATGCATTAAGTCTTCTTATTTACCATTGCAATTCATGGAAAGAGTTACCATAAAACATCGAATTTTCCCATGAGTATAGTTTTATTTGAGGTTCCGTTTTGACCATATATTCACCACTGTGACCTATACTAAGATATGTATCCTTATAATAAATACTGAAAATTAATATATTGAATACAAACACAAAATTATGCTGTCAGTATCATCCAAAGGACACTACGACAATGAGTTCATTCATTGTACTGAAGACCCCATGTAGTGTAAACAAGGGGATACACAGACAGCACTTAAAATATCCTAAACACTGCCATAAATTTATTACAAAAGAAACATGAGAGATCAAAAAAAAAAAACCCTCCATTTAAAATTTAATAAAAATATGTTTGCCTTGGAAGTGGGAGAAGCAAGGGAAATGATTTAAATAAAGTATATCTCTTTAAAATGCTACATGTAGAAACTTAATCTCATGTCTTCTTTTTTCTGGCTAAACATTTCTTTTCTCTAGAAGCAGAGACATTCTAATGCATTCCATTGACCTTAGGGTTACCTCATAGTAGCTTTCTAGACATTTCACAAATGCTTGTGGTTGCTTTCATCTTCATGATGATGATGTTTTCCTCGGTGAAAGATATTTTTAAATGTAAGTCCTGACCCAGCATTTCTTTCCTCACTTGCTCTCATTTCCTCAAGTTATTCAAAGCTGACCTCAATATCTTACCCTTGAAAAGTTAAGAGGAAACTGGTGGCTACCACTGATTTGATAAGTAACTCAGCTTTGTTAGGCATGACAAAAATTACTATTAACTCTTACATGGCGGAGAATAATTGAGGCTATAAGACACTGTAACAGGTTGAAGAATGGTTAACATAATCTAGTAGGATGGCCTAAGTTAATCAAAACATATTTACTTAAAAATCAAAACCCTTTTAAAAATTCCAAGAACAAGTTTTAAGCAGAATTTGGATGTAACATTGTTCCATGAAAGGGAAATATAAGCAAAATGACCCCCAAAGGCCAAAGGAGCCATAACAACAAAAGAAAAGGCTCATAAGTCCAGCTTGATAAGAAATGGTTCATTAAGGGGACTTACATATAGAAGTGTGTCTTGGATGGCAGCAGGATGAATAGATCTCTGCAAGCCCACCTCCCATAAGACTTGTTTTAATAGCTCTAGAGACCACCCTGGAAGAAATGTTTGAGAATCATAGTCCTATCTCCGGAGAAGACCAAAGACATTGTGCCCCATGGGTGTGCTTAAGGGTGTGGGAAAACAAAAAGAAGGTGTATAAGGCATGCTGTGCTCAAGAAGGCTTCAGGTCAGGTGCCTGGGTGGCTCAGTTGGTTAAGCGACTGCCTTCGGCTCAGGTCATGATCCTGGAGTCCCGGGATCGAGTCCCACATCAGGCTCCCTGCTCGGCGGGGAGTCTGCTTCTCCCTCTGACCCTCCCCTCCTCATGCGCTTCTCTCTCTCATTCTCTCTCTCTCTCTCAAATAAATAAATAAAATCTTTTTTAAAAAAAAAGAAGGCTTCAGGTCACAGAGTGGTCATCATTGCGGATTTGTACAAGTTGGCATCAGGCTGGTTCACACAAACATGCTTTTTTCTGACCTGTTAGATGGGTCTCTCTTTTGCTCTTTCTTTTTGTTCAAATGTTCTTGAATTTCTCTCCAAACTCCCCACCTCAATACACATGGATTATTTTTTTAAGTGAAAGCTAAAATTCTTCATTTAGTTATTTAAATGTAGACACATGGATAAATACAGATATGGTATTACTAGATAGATAGATGATAGATAGAAAGATAGATAGATAGATGATAGATAGATAGATGATAGATAGATGATAGATGATAGATAGATAGATAGATGATAGATAGAAAGATAGATAGATGATAGATGATAACAGATAACTTCTTTAAAATAGTCTATAAAGGTAAAAAAGAAATTAGGGCATGAAGACACAGATGACTGAAATGAACTATCTGAGGTTATATTGTGAGTTAATGCCAGAAAAAACAAGGCATCTTTTTTCCACACTGACATGTACCTGCTGAGAGATGTGTGGATACGTGGAAAGGGATGTATCTGTAATCCAAGCCTACAAGTCCTGGGGACTAGGTAAGAAAGCCATTTTGGGATATGGGTTTGTAGTTTTTAAAAATAGATTCTTCCTAAGAGAGAATGTGGGAACAAGGACAACATTGGGATTAAGAATTATGGGGTCAAAGATACAAAAGTAGGGATCCGAAGGGGTACGTGCACCCCGATGTTTATAGCAGCAATGTCC
>NC_138380.1:87903931-87923611 GCF_054177405.1 Leptonychotes weddellii
GGTGAGCGCTGTGAATTGTGCAAGACTGTTGAATCACAGGTCTGTACCTCTGAAACAAATAATGCAATATATGTTAAGAAAAAAAAAAAAAGAAGATAGCAGGAGGGGAAGAATGAAGGGGGGAAATCGGAGTGGGAGATGAATCATGAGAGACTATGGACTCTGAAAAACAAACTGAGGGTTCTAGAGGGGAGGGGGGTGGGAGGATGGGTTAGCCTGGTGGTGGGTATGAGGAGTGCACATTCTGCATGTAGCACTGGGTGTTATGCACAAACAATGAATCATGGAACACTACATCTAGAACTAATGATGTAATGCATGGGGATTAACAGAAGAATAAAAAAAAAAATTGGGCAAATTAAAAAAAAAAAAAGAATTATGGGGTCAATTAGTGGGGGCTGAAGTTAAAGGAAAATTGAAGACAACAAGTATTTGGGAGCAAACTGAAGCTCAGGGGAATTGGGACCCTTCAATGGAGCAGGGAGTTCCCAGAGGACTAAAAAAAGGGTTTAAAAGAGAATAAAGTCAGTCAGATTTAAATATCTGCTTGGCCGAAACAGTGTGAAGCTGTCTTAAAGAGTGATAATCAAGGACTTTACTAAAAACTCCCACTTCCAGGCAAGAAGAAATAATAGAAACAAGTTTATCCTCTCACCTAAAACAATGGATTTAAAGACACTAGACATTAGGCAACAAGGAGAGGCATCCCTGATAGGAGAAAAGCATGAGGTGAGTCCTATGATTGCCTCAGTTATCTTTTTTTTTTTTTAAAGATTTTATTTATTTATTTGACAGAGACAGAGATAGCGAGAGCAGGAACACAAGCAGCGGGAGTGGGAGAGGGAGAGCAGGCTTCTCGGCGAGCAGGGAGCCCGATGCGGGACTCGATCCCAGGACCCTGGGATCATGACCTGAGCCGAAGGCAGATGCTTAACGACTGAGCCACCCAGGCGCCCGATTGCCTCAGTTATCTTAAAAGAGTTTCCAGAATGAGATAGAGGTATGGTGCATCAGCTAGGTTTTGCCAGAGAAACAAAACCAATAGGATGGGGGGAAAAAAAAATATATATATGAATTGACTCATGTATTTATGGAGGGTGCTGGCAAATCTGAGATCTATATGACAGGCTGGCAGCTGGAAACTCAAGCAGGATCTCTATGTTACATTCCTGAGGAAGAATTCCTTTTTCTTTGGGAAACCTCCCCTTTCGCTCTTAGGGCCTTCAACTGATTAGAGGAAACTCACCTACTTTATCAAGATTAATCTCTATTACTTAAAGTCAGTTGTGTGTAAATATTAATTACATCTACAAAATACCTTCACAAGAACATTTATACTAGTTTTTGACCAAACAACTAGCCAAGTTGATACATACAGTTCACCATACGGATGGGAACGTATGCATGCCCCCCCCCTACTCTTTTGAACTGAAGTATAGTTGATATACAATGTTATATTAGTTTCAGGTGTACAACATTTGGACGTTACTCAATGCTCACCACAATAAATATCTGCCACCATACGATGTTATTACAATATTACTGACTATATTCCCTATCCTGTACTTTTCATCTCTGTCCCTTATTTATTTTATAATCAGAAGTTTGTATTTCTTAATACCTTTTATTTATTTTGTCCATTCCCCCACCCACCACCCCTCTGGGAACCAGTTTGTTCTCTGTATTTAAGGGTCTGTCTGTTATTGTTCTGTGTTATTTGTTTTTTAGATTTCACAAATATGTAAGATCATCATGTATTTGTGTTCCTCTGATTTATTTCATTTAGCATCCTTTAGGTCCATCCATGTTACACAAATGGCAAGATCTCATTACATTTTATGGCTAGTAATACTCCATTGTATGTTTGTATGTGTTGATGATATAAAAAAGATGCACATAGAAGTCATAGAGATGTGAATTAACTTGATTGTGATACACACACACACACACGTATATGCAGTAGATTAAGCCTCGCAAAAAGGAAAACAAAAAATTGTCAAGCTGAGCACACAGCAATAGAAACTATCCAAAATAAAACCCGAGAACAAAACAACTCAACCTAAACAACAACAAAAAGGAAACATTGCTTGGGGGACACTGTTAGATAACATCAAACAGTGTAATTACTTAATCAATTTGTGTAATTGGAGTCCCCAAAGGAGAGGAAAGGGAGCACAATAAATATTTGGATGAAATTACTGAAAATTTTCTAAATCTGATGAAAATTATAAACCTACAGAACCTAAAAGCTGAGTAAATCCTAAGAACAAGCAACATAAAGAAAAACTATAATAGCTTACATCATAATCAAATTGCTCAAAACTAGTGATAAAGAAAATTAAGTGCATTCAGGAAAAATTGCTCTGTACAGAATAACAAAGATAAAGGATAATACCAATTTCTCATTAGGAAAAAAAATGCACCTGAGAAGAAATGAAGCAACATCTTCAAAATCTCAGCACTGAAAACAAACAACAAACCCATTAAGCTAGAATTCTATACCCATCAAAAGATCTTTCAAAAACTAAGGATAAAATAAGTACTTTTGAAGCCATGGAATGATTGAAAGAATGAATCACAAGCTGAACTGAAACCAAGAATTGGACACTTAACTAATTGTGCCACCGAGGCATCCCACCCTTCATAGTTTTTGATGAGAAATCAGCTGATAACTGTATTATAGATCTTTTTTATGTAATGAGTCATTCCCTCTTGTTTTCAAGGTTCTTTTTAATGATTTGTATTTCAACAGCTTGTTTGTGGTGTAAATGGGCATGAATCTCTTTGTATTCATCTTACGTGGAATATGCTGAGCTTCTTGGATGTGGAGGTTCATATCTTTTATCGAATCTGGAGTTTTTTTAGACAATATGTCTTTAAATATTCTGTCTTTCCCTTTGTCCCTCTACTCTCATTCCGTAGTTTCCATTATGCATAGCTGGTGTGCCTGATGCCTCTGAGGCTCTGTAATTTTTTTTTCATTATTCTTTCTGTTCTTCAGACTCAGTGATATCCTATCACTTGGCCTATTTTCAAGTAAACTGGTTGTTCCTTCCTTTATCTCACATCTACTGCTAAGCTTCTCTCTTAAATTTTGCTTCTGTTATTATTATTTCAATTCCTGAATTTTTATTTGGTTCTTTGTTATAATTTTTATGACTTCATTAATATTCTTTATTTTGTGAGGCATCATTTTCATACCTTCTTTTAGTCTTTTGACATGTCTATTGGACATATTTAAAAGAACTGATTTAGGGACGCCTGGGTGGCTCAGTCAGTTAAACGTCTGCCTTTGGCTCAGATCATGACCCCAGGGTCCTGGGATCGAGTCCCTCATTGAGCTCCTTGCTTAGTGGGGAGCCTGCTTCTCCCTCTGCCTGCCACTCTCCCTGCTTGTGCTCTCTCACTCTCTGAAAAATAAATAAATAAAATCTTAAAAACAAAAACTGATTTAAAGTCCCTGTCTAATAAACCTAACAACTTCATTTTTTCAATTACAGTTGGTATCGATTCCCTTCACCGACCCCTCCCTCACCCCCCCTGGACCTCCAGGTATGGACCATACATTTTTATTTCTTTGCATACATTGTGAAATTTTAATGATAACTTGACATTTTAAAATAATATAATATGGCAACTCTGGAAATCAGAACCCTTCTCCCACACAGGAGGGTTTGTTGTTGCTAACTTAGTGACATTCCTCCATTAAACTAGTAAAGTCTCTATCCTTTATCATTTATTGCCACTAAAATCTCTGCTTGTGCAGATACTCAAGTTTAGCTACAGGTGCGAGTTTAGGTCCTTCTCAGGTCCTTCCAAGGCAAATGCACAGCCTTACCCATATACATGAACTTCTAGGTCCCCAATAATATGTTGGAGTGTTTGAAAGTCCCCTATGGGTAGCTCATTCCCCAGTTGATTCTTAAAAGTTTATTGGTCAGCTTCTTTTATGACAAAACTGTCTTTACTGCCTCAGGCAGTTATGATATTAAAAATTGCCAATAATTGTTTTTCATAAACACCTCTGAGTAAAGGTTATTTGTACTGAATGATCTCTGAATCAGGTCATGTAAATAAAAGTCTTGTAATTGGGGGTTTGGGAGTAATGGCCAGACATAACTAATAACTATAACAATCAGTGGTAATGGCTCCTAATATATTCTGTCCCTCAACTGACTGTTAAGTTTGCTGGTTTTCACAGTGATTGTGGGGCTGTTGATTTTCAAGGCTACTGGGGATCTAGAGGCATGGGGATAGAAGTAAGGCTAGTCAAAGCATCACTGAGCTTATTGTCATTATTGATATTCACACATTTTTGTTGAATAAATACTCCCCTGATTGTTGCAGGCCTTTGGTTAATTTTCAGAGTTCTGAAATAATTGGCTTTACAGTTTTTGTCAGTGTGATTGTGGCTCTTGAGAAGGTAAAGATTTTTGAAAGTCCCTTTTTCACTATTCCTACTGATAAACATAACCTACCTTTACTATTATTATTTATGCAATATTTATCTTTAAATTAATTGATATTTTAATATTTACTCCTCTTAATTATAATATATATTAAATTGTTTAAAAATATATTATAATTAAATTATAAGGTAAATACTACAAACATTTTTATGTATTACCTGTTATAGACTAAATGTTTATGTTCTCCCAAAATTCATATGTTGAAGGCCAAAACCGCACTCTAATGGTATTTGGAGATGAAGTTTTGGGGGAGGTAATTACGATTATATGAGGTCATGAGGGAGGGTCCTAGTCTGATGGAATTATAATAGACTAAGAGAGACTAAGAGACTCTCTCTCTTTCTGTCTCTCTCTCTTTCTCTCACTGCCATGTGGATTTACAAAGAAAAGGTGGCCAGCTGGAGGCCAGCAAGAGAGTTTTCGTCAGAACTCTACATTGTAGGTGCCCTGGTCTTAGACATCCAACTTCAGAACCATGAGAAAAATAAATGTCTGTTGTTTAAAACACCCAGTAGACAAATTTTTGTTATGGTAGCCTGAGCAGACTAGTACACTACCTAAAATCACTTTCTTTGCTTCCTATGCTTTCTATGCTTTATGTTGTAAAAATAATAATAATAATAATAATAATAATTAGTGAGATATTGTTTTTAAATAAAAAATATTTTAAAAATTATATTGTGATTACTGGATGAATGGAATTGAAAGATTTGATGTTATTCTTATAATTTTAACTATCTGGAACCTTATGTATTAACTTTGTGAAAATTTCCATTTTGGAAGGGGATTTTTGACAGGGAGCCTAATCCCTTTATACGATGCTGAGTAAAATCTAGCCAGGTAAATCCTTAAAATGATATTAAATATATTGTACACCTGAAACTAATATTACACTGCATGTTAACTAACTGGTATTTAAATAAAAATTTAAAAAGAGGGCATTTATTCAGCAAATGAATTATGTAATTCAACCAATATTCATTGAATGCTTGTTATAATTTTAATACTTTGCTAAGAGTTAAAACCATTAATTAGGATCAGAGTGTAAAATAAAATATGATATTGATTAATTAATTATTCTTTGCTAGTTATTTTCTTTGCTCCAGTTA
This sequence comes from Leptonychotes weddellii, assembly GCF_054177405.1. Taxonomy (NCBI): domain Eukaryota; kingdom Metazoa; phylum Chordata; class Mammalia; order Carnivora; family Phocidae; genus Leptonychotes; species Leptonychotes weddellii. The sequence continues at coordinate 87,909,510 of NC_138380.1, forward strand.
GTAATCACTGTTTAGCCACAGACATATCGATCAAATTTCTTCTGTTTCTTATGATGCTCTTTTATGCAGTAGTGGAATGACCCTCCACATGGCCAAGAACATGATTAAGGTTCTTTTATTTTTACAACAGACTGTCAAATCTGCTTCCTATTTGTCTGTAAATAAAAGCGTTCATATCTTCATTTAGTGTCACAGTTCTTCAACTATGGAGGGGCAGTAAACCCAATTGCAATATTTCCTATATAATGTTAACCATCTGTGTCTTGCAGCTCGCACTCCTACATTGCCGCATGGCATAAGTCACTAGGAAATAGAATACATGGACCGTAAAATGAAATCACTGCAGAAATATTTCCTCAGAATCACATAGCATGAAATCTGGTAGAAAGGTACAAGGCAGAGAGGTAGAAAGACTCAAGGCCATCTTGCCTCTTGTCCTTCTCACTGTCACGTTAATTAGCCCAAAGAAAGAAATATCAGTATCTCATGTTTTTGCTCTTTCATCAGGGCAGAATTGAAATAACTGATTTGTCTATAAATGCATGCCTTCTAAATACCTTACATATTCTCGTGGTGCAATTACTTTTTAACTTATTTTATATTGTGCTCCCATGGGTATCTATTCTGACTTTTTTGAACTTCTTTTTGAGTCCACCTCCCCATTCACGCCAAAATAGAAATCTAATTGAACAAAAGTTTAGCTTTTTTATCTACAAAATAAAAAGATAAATATTTCATTCAAAATAATAAAAGAGATAATAAATATGAGTACTAAATATACATCAAATTTCCCTCCTTTCAAAAGACAGGAGATGTGCATGCAATACATCCAAACATTTCCCTTGGAAATTGACTTGCCTAATGCTTATTGAAAAAAAAAGCGAGTCGCATTCTGTGAACTACCACCTTTATTTAGAACCTATTGGTCCTTTAGTTTTTATCTCTTATCTCTGAGGACTTTCTTTTGAGAGATCACCCATCATGTATTTAGTAGACAATGTTCTCCCTAACCCCTGGAGACCTTGCTTCATCATGCATTCCCTTTTGTTCAACATCACTTTTGCCTCATCTTTGGCCTTTTATCCTATACCTAGATATCTTTTCCAGCTATTTTCTGCCCCCGCAACATATTTTACTTCCACTATTATAGAGATATGACATTTTAACTTTCAATTTCCTTTTTTTTAAATTATTTTTATTAATATATAATGTATTATTTGTTTCAGGGATATAGGTCTGTGATTCATCAGTCTTACACAATTCACAACGTTCACCATAACTAACTTTCAATTTTCCATCTCCTTTTCGATTTTCCTATCTCATGGACTGTGCAGTTAGTTTTTCGGGAGGGAGACACCTGTGACCTCCTATAATGATGGCTTTGTCCAAAAATGTGGAAGGCAGGGGTGGTCTGCTATTTCGTCATTCCTTTTCTGCGAAGTCACACTTAGGTCTGCTGGTCTTGGTTCCATCTGCATGGCAGCCTAGCCCTACCTTACAATGGAAGTGGGAGCTGACCCCACAGGTCAGTAGAGAACCTACTGCCTCTCTGTAGCCAAGACCTAGAGTGTAGCAAGACTCCAGCCAGGGCAGTGTGTTCCCTGTGGACTAGGTTTCTTTAAAGATACAGAGCCATCCTCTGTGGACCAGACCTATACATTATTTAGGTACTTCTCTGTACTCCTAGCTCTTAGTAAAAGGTGGAAGTCCACAGTCAAGGTCATGAATCCCAGAGGGAATAAGTGTACCTGGAAAATGTGCTTCTGCCAAACATAATTGTAAGCTAACTTTGACTGTATATCCTATTTCTACTTCAAAGATACTGTAAAATGAACAACTCCATGAGTAAGCAAAAGACAAGAGATACTACAAAATAAGTGCTTTTTTTCTTAAGACTATTTCAGAGGCGATGTTAAAAATCTCTGCGAAATAAAGACAAGTATCCTTTTTTTTTAAAATAAAGATTTTATTTATTTATTTGACAGAGAGAGCGAGCGAGCACAAGCAGGGGGAGCAGCAGAGACAGAAGGAGAAGCAGGCTTCCCACTGAGCAAGGAGCCTGACGTGGGGCTCGATCCCAGGACCCTGGAATCATGACCTGAGTCGAAGGCAGATGCTTAACAGACTGAGCCACCCAGGTGCCCCAAGACAAGTATCTATTATTCAGAAAAAAAAAAAAAATCAGTGAACCAAATGATTTTTGATGTGCATTTCAGACTTTTTATTTGAATTTAGAATATAATTAATTTATGTAGTTTGGGTAAACTTCCTTTAATAGCAATCTTAACAGCCTTTTAAAACTCAGCATTGGAAAAATCTGGCACATAAGAAAAAAGCATGTTGTTTTTTACGAATTCTCCTAAAGATATCTTCAACTAAATGCTCCATTCTTTGACATCCCAGGACTTGCCAAATCAACCAAATAGATAACAAAATATCTCTGTAAAAAAAATATATTTCAAACAATACCTTGGCAGGTATTAATCCATTTATTTCATTTCTTTATGAAGCAAAGCATGTAGAAAAATTGAAAACTATATTTGTCACTTTTATTTATCATTTATTGATGAAATACAGTTTTAATAACCAATGCCCATTTTCCTCCTATTTAACACATACTTCATGACCATTTGGGAATGGTATCTATTGTCAGATTATAGGAACGGTTAAAGAGCACATAAAACCATAGATTGCTTTTTTTTTTTAAGATTTTATTTATTTATTTGACAGAGAGAGACACAGTGAGAGAGGGAACACAAGCAGGGGGAGTGGGAGAGGGTGAAGTTGGCTTCCTGCTGAGCAGGGAGCCCGATGCGGGGCTCGATCCCAGGACCCTGGGATCATGACCTGAGCCGAAGGCAGATGCTTAACAACTGAGCCACCCAGGCACCCCAGATTGCTGGTTTTGATAAGAATTATAGAGAATTCCTGGTCTACAAGATCATAAACTATATACATATATTACTTTGGGATTTCCTCAAAGTTTTCATCATGAAGTTGTACACGTTCTGGCTGGTTTCTAATTATTTTTCAGATATACAAATAAACCATTCAAAATTATTACCGGAGTATTATTATTACTACTCTTTAGGACTTAGGCCAACATGTGTAGAAAAAACTATATTACCAGATCCAGTTGTCCAAAGATACCATTTGCTGCAGAGTCACAATGCTGTTTTCTAGTTTCTGCAGGATAATTGTACAAGGCATAGCAAAGGAAATCTACCTGGAATTTACATTATAATTTAACCTCCCTTTCCCTGATGACTAGTTATCCTTAAGGTCCAGCTTTAGAAACTTGATCTCTAGAAAGTAGCTAAATGAGTAGCCTTTATTAGCCTTTTGATTAGGCTTTATGATATAATTCTAAATGAATGAATGAATGAATTAAAAAAAAAAACCTAGTCTATCAAAGTATTTTGCTGAACAAAAGGCTGAAACTATGTCACCACTTTAAGGGAATGATTAGTGTTTAGTTTTTTTTCCCTCTTTTGAAATCTTACGTTCTCAGATTGCTCCTCTGTCATCAGCCACCATTTGTGTTAATGTTACCAAGGTCTAATCTTGTCTGTGATCTAGGATAGAGCTCTTATCTTTGATGATTCTATATTTCTGTTCTAAACAAGATTGTGTGTTATCCTAAAGGAGATAAATATAAAAGAATACAAATAATGAAAATAAATCCAGCCATTTTGCATTTTAGAATTCAGTAGAAGGGGCCCCTGGGTGGCTCAGTTGTTAAGCGTCTGCCTTCGGCTCAGGTCATGATCCTAGGGTCCTGGGATTGAGGCCGGCATGGGGCTCCCTGCTCTGCGGGAAGCCTGCTTCTCCCTCTCCTACTTCCCCTGCTTGTGTTCCCTCTCTCTCTGTGTCTCTCTCTGTCAAATAAATAAATAAAATCTTTAAAAAATAAAAATTAAAAAAAAAAGAAATCAGTAGAAAGGAGATATGTTATTAAAAAATATAGTCACAGAACAATAAGAATCAAGACAATGAGCCCCCATTTTGGTCACTGAGTTTAAATCAAGTACAGGAACTGCAGCTCAGGGAAGAGATAGATCAGTTATTTTTTTTAAAGATTTTATTTATTTATTTGAGAGAGAGAGAGCACAAGAGAGAATGAGTGGGAGGAGGGGCAGAGGGAGAGGGAGAAGCAGACTCCCTGCTGAGCAGGGAGCCTGACGTGGGGCTTGATCCCAGGACCCCAGGAATCATGACCTGAACTGAAGGCAGACACCCAACTGACTGAGCCACCCAGGCACTCCGAGATAGATCAGTTATGGAAAGAGGGCACATTTGGATTCAGGAAGACTGAGCAACTGGTCTGATTTCTTTCTGAGTGGGTGCTCTAGTGCAAATTTTTCATGTCCTCCAGACCAGAGTTTTTTAATTTTTCAGAACTGGGATAATGACACTAAATTTAAAGTTGGATGTTTTTGGAAGAAATTAATTGTTGTTCTAACTACTACTATGAGAATTAGCAACACATATTGTTATGAGTTCTGGCAATGAAGAACCCAAACTTTTGCTCTACCTCTTACTGGTAACATGATTTGACATACATGTCTTACATCTCCAAGCTTTCTTCATGTATAAAATGGAAATCACAATGTTCACTTGATCATATTTGTTTTTATTGAAGATGCATGTTTTACATATGTTATAAACCAAAAGTTGGAGAGAGGATAAGATGACTCAGATCAAGTGTGCAGCATGATGAGAAGTACCAAAGGCATCATTAAGAGAGCCACCAAGGACAACATGGGTGGGGATGGAGAGGAGAAGCCCGTGTAGACAGGTAGAAGGAGGGAATCCAGAACAATGTCAGATAATTCAAAGGACAAGATAACTTCTAAAAAATGGAATAAGGGATTAACATTAATATATGATATGGAAATAAGGACTAAAGGTGCTCAAAGGATTTAGCTACAATAAAGTCATGAATTTTGAGCAGTTGATTAACATAACTCATAAGCAAAATTAACTTACTAATGGAAACCACAACCTTAAAGTATTCATTCATGAAACCTGCTTGTTCAGGGAATGGTGGGGATGACAACTGTAAAACAATAAGCAATAACTATACCTGGGGCCCTTATAGCCAAAGGAGGGCATTTTATTTTAATTTGTTTATTGTTGCTTATGGGTTTTTTGTTTTGTTTTGTTTTGTTTTTTCTTATCGTTTGGTTTGGCTTGGTTTGTCTCTTCTTTGTTTTACATGGAAATGTCTTATGTATGCCTACATAGGGAAAGGGTCACTTTTGAAATGATAGGTTGCAGGAGGACTAATAGCACATGTGGAAGGTTTAACCTGGGCCTCAGGGCTAAACTGCTGAATTGGAAATGGAGAGGAAAGAATGGATGCAGGTATAGGCTTTTATTTGTTTGCATGTTATATTTTATGTTTATCTTATTTACTATTTTGTCCATTAGATTTCAGTATTTGTTTTATTTTCAGTGTGCTTCTTAATATAACACAGGATAATGGTCAAGAACATGAATTCTGAGGACAAACTGCTTGAGACTTTACCACTTCTCTGCCTTGTGACATTAGGCTATTCATTTAATCTCTCTGTGCCACATTTACTTGTTTATAAGATGGGACAATCATAGTATTATGATGTATTATATAACATGATAGTATATAATAGTATACTTCAAAGGGCTGGCATAAGAGCTAATTATTTAGTATATCTAACATACTTAGAATCATTTTTTTTTTTTTTAAGATTTTACTTATTTATTTGACAGAGAGAAAGAGAGCGAGCACAGGCAGGGGGAGCTGCAGAGGGAGAGGGAGAAGCAGGGTCCCTGCTGAGCTGGGAACCCGACGATGCAGGGCTCTATCCCAGGAATCCCGGGATCATGACCTGAGCTGAAGGCAGACACTTAACCTACTGAGCCACCTAGGTGCCCCAAGAATAGTTCTTATCAGTAACTAGTTGTACCTTTTTATTATTGAATAAGTTTCTATTTACTGGCCTGCATTTTCTCTCTGAAGTTGTAAAGAACATCAGTGTTAAAAATGGCCACCAAAATATCACCTATCCCACAAGATATTTCAGCATAAAAAGCTGTTTCAGTTACTCTTACTGAGTTAAAGACAACTCCCCAAATTTAGTGGCCTAAAAATGGCAAGCATAGTTTATTTTTCTCACTAATCTGTGGTCCTAGTAGCTCTCAGGAGGGTTAGGTCATCTCTGCTGCATACAGCATTTTCTAAGACTGTCAAATGGAAAGTGGAACATCCATTTTCAAGAAGGCTGACACATGTGGCTGGCTGACACATGGCTGATGCTGGCTGTCACCCACAAGCCGAGCCCAGGTTATGGATGGGGAGATTTCATGCTTCTCTATGGCTCTTTCCATGGCTTCTTGGGGTTCCTCTTGTCATGGTGGCTGGGATCCAAGGAAATATACTGAAAGAGAGGTAGTTGAAGCTCCTAGTTCTTCAGGGCCAGGAGCACAAAACAGCAGTATCACATTTCCCATATTTGACTGTTCAAGTAACCACAGACACCAACTTTCAATGGAAGGAGTGCCAAGGAATTACTGGACGTGATTCAAATTGTCTACAATAAACAGTATTTCTTTCTCATGATCTCAAATGTTTAGCTGATAAGCTTATAATAGACCTTTACATTATATTTGCTTAGAAGTTTGAAAATATATTATAACCTCGGAAATGTTTACTAATATGTAACTGTTATTATAAAATATATTCAAGGGGGTTTTCCATAAATGTATAATAAAGTATATAGTATAAAATTTAACTATACATGTATAATAAAATGCACTTTCTAGGTCTTCTGTAAGTCATCTCTGATTAAAAAGAAAAAAATCTATATTTTTAAACATGTGTTTCCATTTCCATCGATACCCCTATCACCATCTCAAGTAAATTTTTAAAGAAAAGAAAATGTGTGTACATGTCTTATATTCTAAATGGTGCTTAAAATAACCTAGAAAACCCTTGTGAAAAAGGCATAAACACATGTTTTGAAGTGGAATTGGGAATACTGATGGAATAACAGGATCCCTCTTTCTTCTCCTCCCCCAAAACAATGTGCATTCACTATCTTCTAGTCTGTGGGTTGTTCTAGTCCTACAGGTAAACACACACAAACACTATTCATACTTCTGTATGAGATTTAATATTTTAACATCATAGATATGGAAAGAGAACAGTGTGTTATGGTGATTAGGATGGGAAAAATAATGTAATTTCAGCAGTAGGTGTTTGAATTGGAGAAATGGTACTGAAAATCCCACTGTTCTCATTCTTTTCCTCCAGCAGATCAGATGGCCATGATCAGAAAGTTACTTGAGGGTTTTGGTTGTGAATTTGAATAACATATGTTTTCTATTGAAACTTAATTTCTTGGGGCACCTGGGTGGCTCAGTCATAACCATACCTTTGGCTCAGGTCATGATCCCAGGGTCCTGGGATCAAGCCCCGCATCGGGCTCCCTGCTCAGCGGGAAGCCTGCTTCTCGCTCTCCCACTCCCCCTACTTGTGTTCCCTCTCTCGCTGTGTCTCTTCCTGTCAAATAAATAAATAAAATCTTTAAAAAAAAAAAAGAAACTTAATTTCTTTCTGGTTAGTAGATAACCTGCATAGAGTGGCAGTTAGGTATAAAATTCCTTAAAGTTACACAGATAAATAGTACATGGAACTTTTAATAATTTTTGATTCTAAAACCAAAAAGTGCTACAAATAATCTAACACTGTTTTCCAAATGCTATTTTGTAAAAGTAATTTATAACATTGTACAGGCTCATAAAGGCTTAGAAAACACAGATGCATATTTTAAAAACCAATAAAAAGAACATCATGTTCCTAACACTTAGGTTAAGAAAAATCTTATTACACTCCATGAATTGCTCTGTGCCTCTCCTGATTTGCATCTCTTTCCATTTCTCACAGAGGCAGACTCATTCCTGGACTTACTTTGTTAATAAACAATTTCTTATTTTTACTCTGTCTCTTCAATCTCTCTCTCTCTCTTTCTCTAAGCTTTGCGTGTGTCATTTTGCCAGTCATTTTTTTAATTGGAAACATAACTGTATGCATTATTTTGTCTTTTTTCTTTCTCTCCATATTTATACTTGAAATTCCACCTACTGAGGTAATCCATTTTTCATTTCCACTGCCTATTAGATTCCATTGTATGACAATATCTCGGTGTAGTTATCTGCTCTGTTGAAAGATAAAAGAGTTTCTCTAGGCTATAAGTCTATGAGTGCACTTCCTGTATTTTAGGACATGTGAATTTTCAAATACACTAGATATAATGGTTAATTTTATGTGCCAACTTGCCTGGGCCATAGGGTGTCCAGACATTTGGCTAAACATTATTCTGAGTCCATCTATGAACATGTTTCTGGATGATATTAACATTTTAATCAGTAACTGACTAAAGCATATTGCCTTCTCTGATGTGAGTGGGCTTCATCCAATTCACTGAAGACCTGATTAAAACAAACACAAAAAGCTGAGTAAGAGGGAATTTTTGACTTCTTGACTGTTGAGCTGGGACATTGGTCTTCTCCTGCTCTTATACTAGAACTTACACTATTGATTCTTCTGCTTCTCAGGCCCTCAAATTCAGACTAGAACTTACACTATTAGCTCTTCCGGTTCTCAGGCTTTAGAACTCAGACTGGAACACAACCTCAGGCTTCCTTGGGTCCCCAGCTTCCAACTGTAGATCTTGAGACCTCTCAGCCTTCAGAGCATGCAAGCCAATTCCTTATAATAAATGTACTTATAAATGTGTATTTATACATTTACATATACATATGCATAGGTGTGTGTATATATATGTTTGTGTGTGTATACATACATACATATAGTGTATGTGTATATATATACATATACATACATGTATGTATATTGCACTGGTTAGGGGTATATATATCTACCCCTCAGGAGAAACATGATTAATACTGAAATCTTTGAAACATATATTTTTACATGTTCTTGGTTTACCTTCAAGCCCTTAATGCTGCAAAGAAAACTGGAATGAGTAACATCTTAAATGTTCTCTTATGAAGTGAAAGGTGTGGAGCACCTGGGTAGCTCAGTCAGTTAAGTATCTGACTCTGATTTTGGCTCAGGTCATGATCTCAGGGTAGTGAGATTGAGCCCCTCATTGGGGCTCTGGGCTCAGCAGGGAGTCTGCTTGAGATTCTTTCTCCCTGCCTTGCCCCTCCCCCTGCATGCACTCTCTCTCTCCAAAATAAACAAGTCTTTAAAAAAGAACTCAAGGGGTGCCTGGGTGGCTTAGTCTTTAAGCATCTGCTTTCAGCTCAGGTCATGATCCCAGGGTCCTGGGATCGAGCCCCGCATCGGGCTCCCTGCTCAGCTGGAAGCCTGCTTCTCCCTGTCCCACTTCCTCTGTTTGTGTTCCCTCTCTCGCTGTCTCTCTCTCTGTCAAATAAATAAATAAAATCTTTTAAATAAATAAATAAATAAATAAATAAATAAATAAATAAAAAAGAACTCAAAGATGAATTGATTATATTTTATTCCATATTTTATCTTCCAAGTCAGAAGTTTCTGGGATTAAAAGATGATGCTGGAAGACTAAAATTATAAATATTATTGAATACATTTATTGGCACCAAATATGTTTTTTTGGTGGACCTGGAAAATTGTTCTTTTCCAAATGGTTTTCAAAAATGAAACGCTTTAAGAAATTTTTAAAAAATTAAAATTAGAAGTGTATATTAAGCAAAATTTACATTTCCTGAAAGCAGAATATATCTATGTCTTCTTTTTCTTAAAGTTTTAATTTAATTCCAGGTAGTTCACATACCGTATATATAATATTAGTTTCAGGTGTACAGTTTAGTCATTCAACACTTCCATACAACACCCAGTGTTCATCACAATAAGTGCACCCCTTAATCCCCATAACCTGTTTAACCCACCCTCCCACACACCTCCCCTCCGGTAACCATCAATGTGTCTCTATAGTTAAGAGTCTGTTTCTTGGTTTGCCTCTTTCTCTTTTTTTCCCCTTTGCTTGTTTGTTTTGTTTCTTAAATTCCACATATCAGTGGAATCATATGGTATTTGTCTTTCTCTGACTGACTCTTTTCAGTTAACATAATACTCTCTAGCTCCATCCATGTCACTGCAAATGGTAAGACTTCATTCTTGTTTTAATGGTTGAATAGTATTTCATGGTGTGTATATATACCATATCTTCTTTATCCATTCATCAGTCGGTGGACATGAGCTGTTTCCATAATTTGGCTTTTGTAGATAATGCTGCAATAAACATTGGGGTGCATGTATCCCTTTGAATTAGTATTTTTATATTTTTTGGGTAAATACCTAGTAATGCAATTGCTGGGTCATGGGGTAGTTCTATTTTAAATTTCTTGGGGAATCTCCATACTGTTTTCCAGAGCGGCTGCACCAGTCTGCATTCCCACCAACAATGGGGATTCCCCTTTCTCCACATTCTGGCCAACACCTGTTGTTTTTTGTGTTGTTGATTTTAGCCATTCTGACAGGTGTGAGGTGACATCTCATTGTAGTTTTGATCTGTATTTCCCTGATGATCAGTGATTTTGAGCATAATTTCATGTGTCTGTTGGCCATCTGTATTTCTTCTTTGGAAAGATGTTTATTCATGTTTTCTGCCCATTTTTAAAAAGTAGATTATTTGCTTTTTGAGTGTTGAGTTTTAGAATTTCTTTATATATTTTGGATACTAACCCTTTATCAGATATGGCATTTGCAAATATAGTTCTCCTATTCCATAGGTTGTCTTTTAGTTTTGTTGATTGTTTCCTTTGCTGTGCAGAAAACTTGAATTTTGATGAAACACCAAAAGTTTATTTTTGCTTTTGTTTCCTTTGCCTCAGGAGACATATCTAGACAGAAGTTGCTACAGCCGATGTCAGAGAAGTTATTCTTTGTGTTCTAGGATTTTTATGGTTTCCTGTGTCACATTTAGGGCTTCAATCCATTTTTAGTTTATTTTGTGTATGGTGTAAGAAAGTGGTCCAGTTTCTTTCTTTTGCATGTGGCTGTCAGGTTTTCCCAACACCATTTGTTGAGGAGACTGTTTTTTTTTTTTTTCATTGGATATTGTTTCCTACTTTGTTGAAGATTAATTGACCATATAGTTGTGGGCTCATTTCTGGGTTTTCTATTCTGTTTCATTGATCTACGTGTCTGTTTTTGTGCCAGTACCATACTGTCTTGATGACTGCAGTTATATTTGTAATATAATTTGAAGTCTGAAATTGTGAAGCCTCCAGGTTTGCTTTTCTTTTTCAGGGCTGATTTGGCAATTTTTTTGTTTGTTTTTTTGTGGTCCCATACAAATTTTAAATTTGTTTGTTCTAGCTCTATGAAAAATGCTGGTGGTATTTTGGTAGGGATTGCATTAAATGTGTAGATTGCTTTGTGTAGTATAGACATTTTAACATTATTTATTCTTCCAATCCATGAACATGGGATGTCTTTCCATTTCTCTGTGTGATTTTCAATTTCTTTCATCAGTGTTTTATAGTTTTCAGAGTACAGGTCTTATACCTCTTTGGTTGGGTTTATTCTTAACGTATCTTATGGTTTTTGGTGCAATTGTAAATGGGATTCATTAATGTCTCTTTCTGCTTTCTGGTGCAACAGATTTCTTTACATTGATCTTGTATCCTCTGGCTTTGCTGAATTTGTGTATTAGTTCTAGCAGTTTTTGGGTAGAGGTTTTCTTGAGGGTTTTCTATATAGACTATCACGTCATCTGTAAATAGTGAAAGTTATACTTCTTCCTTGCTGATTTTGATGCCTTTTATTTCTTTTTGTTGTCTGATTGCTGTGGCTGGGACTTCAAGTATTATGTTAAATAAAAGTGGTGAGAGTGGACATCCCTGTCTTGTTCCTGATCATAGAGGAAAAGCTTTCAGTTCTTCCCCAATGCAGATAATATTAGCTGTGGGTTTTTCATACACAGCCTTTATTATGTTGAGGTATGCTCCCTCTAAACCTACTTTGTTGAGGGTTTATATCATGAATGGATGTTGTACTTTGTCAAATGCTTTTTCTGCATCTGTTGAAATGCTCAGATGGTTTTTATCCTTTCTTTTATTAATGTGATGTATCACATTGATTGATTTGCAAATATTGAGCCACCCTTGCAATCTAGGAATAAATCTCACTTGATCATGATGAATGGTTTTTTTAATGTATTATTGGATTTTGTTTGCAGAGTATTTTATTGAGAATTTTTGCATCTATGTTCATCAGAGATATTGGCCCAAAATTCTCTTTAAATGTTTAAATCTCTTAAATGTTTGATAGAATTCGCCTGTGAAGCCATCTGGTCCTGGACTTTTGTTTTTTGGGAGTTTTTTGATTACTGATTCAAGAGTTATCAGTCTGTTCAAGTTTTCTATTTCTTCTTGTTTCAGTTTTGGTAATCTATTTGTTTCTATGAATTTGTCCACTTCATACAGCTTGTACAATTTGTTGGCATTTAGTTTTTCATTATATTCTCTTATAATCATATTTCTGTGGTGTTGTTATTTCTCCTCTCTTATTTGTGATATTATTTTTTTGGATTCTTTCTCTTTTCTTTTTGATAAGTCTGGCTAGAGGTTTATTAATTTTGTTAGTTTTTTCAAAGAACCAGCTCCTGGTTTCATTGATCTATTTGTTATTTTTAGATTCTATATATTTTACTTCTGCTCTAATCTTTATTATTTCTTTCCTTCTGCTGGCTTTAGGCTTCATTTGTTGTTCTTTTTATAGCTTCTTTAGATGAAGTTCAGGTTGTTTATTTGAGATTTTTCTTTCTTCTTCAGATAGGCCTGTATTGCTGTGTACTTCCCTCTTAGAACTGCTTTTGCCCCATCTCAAAAAGTTTTGGACTATTGTGTTTTCATTTTAATTTGTTGCTGTGTATTTTATTATTTCTTCTTTTATTTCCTTGATGACCCATTCATTGTTTAATAGCATGTTATTTAAGGTCTTTCCAGATTTTTTCTTGTGATTGACTTCTAGTTTCATAGTGTTCAGTCAGAAAAAGTACATAGAATGACTTAGACCCTGTTCTGTTTGTTTACACCTCTTTTGTGACTTAATACGTGATCTACTTTGAAGAATGTTCCAAGTGCACTTGAAAAGAATGTTTATTCTGATGTTTTAGGTTGGAATGTTCTGAATATATCTGTAAGTCCATCTGATCTAGTGTGTCATTCAAAGCCATTGTTTATTTGCTGTTCAGATGATCTGTCCTTTGATATAAGTGGGATCTTAAAGATCCCTACCGTTATATAATTATTGATTGGTTCTTTTATATTTATTATTAATTACTTTATATATTTGGGTGTTATATACGTTGGGTGCATAATATTTACAATTGTTAGATTTTCTTGTTGCATTGTCCCCTTTATGATTGGATAATACCCTTCTTTGTTTCTTTTTACAGTCTTTGTCTTAAAGTCTCATTTTTCCAATATAAGTATTGCTACTCCAGCTTTCTTTTAACTTCCATTTGCATGATAAATGTTTCTCCATCCCCTTACTTTCAATGTGCAGGTGTCTTTAGGTGTAAAATGAGTCTCTTCTGGCAGCATATAGATGGGTCTTTTTTTTTTTTTAATCCATTCTGACACCCTATGTCTTTTGATTGGAGTGTTCAGTCCATTTACATTCAAAGTAATTATTGATAGATATGTATTTATTGACATTTTTTACTTGTTTTGTTGTTGTTTCTGGACATATTCTCTGATCCTTTCTTGTCTTTGTCACCTTTGGTCTCTCCTCTCCACTCAAAAGTCCCCTTTAATGTTTCTTGCAGAGCTGTTTCGGTGGTCACAAACCACTTCAGTTTTTGTTTGTCTGAGAAAATATTTCTCTCTTCTTTCATTCTGAATGACAGCCTTGCTGTTTAAATTATTCTTGGCTGAATATTTTTCCCATTCAGCAGTTTAAATATATCATGCCACTCCCTTCTGGTTTGCCATGTTCCTGTTGAGAAATCCCCAGCTAGCCTAATGGGTTTTCCGTTTTAAGTTAAGGATTCCTTTTGTCTTGCTGCTTTTAAGATTTTTTTTTGTATTTCTTTTTTTTTTTATTT
>NC_138380.1:87924111-87951557 GCF_054177405.1 Leptonychotes weddellii
TCATCTGTCGATGGACATCTTGGCTCTTTCCACAGTTTGGCTATTGTGGACATTGCTGCTATAAACATCGGGGTGCACGTACCCCTTCGGATCCCTACTTTTGTATCTTTGGGGTAAATACCCAGTAGTGCAATTGACCAGCATGAACTCTTAATCCCTGATCTTGAAAGAGAAACTTATTATCTTATAAAGTTATCCCTTGACAAGTATTTAGCAAAAGAAACAAAATACAAAGTATTTTTAGAAGGTGGCTAAGATGAATACCTATTCTGTACTGTGACATGCTCTCTACCTATCGATGACTTGGATGCTTGGGAGGTAAGAGGTTATGAGACACCCCTATTTTTTCAGCCACGAAAACATTGGGTTTAAATCAGACCTACATGGTCATCCAGACCAAGTGCTGCTTAATTCAGTCTTACAGTTGTTGTAGATGTTTTTTGTTTCTTTTCTCTTCTTATGTGTGCTTCTTGCTGAGGACACACTCTGTATTTGGTTTAGTAACGGGACTGCTCTAAAGGACCCCTGCTTACTGGGTATATGCCGCAGCTCGTGTCCTAACAAGGGAGGGGCATTGGCATTTCACCGAGAGGTACATCAGCTCTAGGTATTAATTATAAAATTTCCTGAAGTTCAAGGGCACCTGGGATTGAGTCTCGCATCCCGCTCCTTGCTCGGCAGGGAGCCTGCTTCTCCCTCTCCCTCTGCCTGCCACTCCCCCTGCTTGTGCTATCAGATAGATAAATAAAATCTTAAAAAAAAAAAAATCTCCTGAAGTTTGCCAGAATTACAGCGGCTGTTTTTGAACCTCATTAATCTCATCAGTTGATCATCATGTTTCAAATCAAAGTGACACTACGGCAATCCTTTACCCCAGTAAAGACGTCGCGATCACATGTCGCTCTGTGCTTCAGACCACATTGCAGTTCCTATGCAGGGTAGAGGCCCCTGAGGTTTTCTCCCGCAGTGGTTGCTACAGCCAAAGATCTCCCTATCAGAATGGTTAGTACTTAGTAACTGGATTGCCACACCATACCAACATTTTATTTGGGAGGGATATCTTAGGTCATTAGGTGCTGAAAACATTAAAAATAACTTACAAAAGGAATGCTCTGCTATAAAAGCATTTCCCTTTTTATTAAGAAACATATTAAATGCTAAAGCTAATTGAGAAAATTAATTTTAAGACATCCAAGAAATAGTGAGAAATCTGCCACTGTGTTATGGAGTGATTCTTAAAATGCTTTTTATAAATATATGGGTGGGAAAAAGCCACTAGCACGCTGAGCATTGCGATAGATACTTTAGGATAGTTTAAAAAGGAGGAGACTTATGGTTAAAGTTCATATACATTTAAAGGTCATTATAGGTGTGGATATATTAGATTCAGGCATACAATAAGCCTTTGGAAGTGATATTTATACTCTTTCCTTAATGTATTCTGAATAAAATATTCTAGGAAGCAGAATAATACATTTTTAAAAGGAATTGAATTATAATAATGCAAGTTTTAAAGTGTACAAAACCCTATCAATATACAAAGCCTTAATCATTCATAAATGCAAGTTTTATCCAAATTTAAGAGCTCCTGTCTCAGATAGATCTGGCACAAAATAGATTTCACCTATTGCAACTTTGAAGTTCAATAGATTGACTTAACAGGTTGAGAATGCATGTTCACATCTCCTTAACTGTTCTTTAGAGACTCAGAGGGCCATAGTCTGAGCCCGAAATTTCCTTAGGGACAAATGAACGAAGATACTAGTAGCAATAATAACAGCACTTGGGAAGGATCCTATCCTCCAACCATAGCTACAGACTCTATTTTCCTACCTTCTTGAATAATCTTATCACTACCATCCATAACTTTTAGGAAAGTTTATTTTGGTTTTCTTGATATACCAATGATTTTATTCAGGAATAATATTCCTGTTATGTAAATGCCTATTTTGAGTGTGAATTTCTGGAAAAAATGACATATTTTTATTTAGTTATTGTTATTTTCATCAATGGTCCTTAATTTCAGCACCTGAGTAATCCATATTGTCAATAATAATACTTTCTGGGACTCATAATGGATATATCAGCATTAATGAAGTCTGATGGGAGTCCTTTATTTGGGGAGATAATTGAAAATAATGTTAGTGTACATTTCTGAACTGTGAAACTATCACCTAATAATATATAGATGCCCACTGAAAGGAAATACTGCTGTCTCTGTGAACAGAGAGTGCATACTGAGCAAATCTGCAGCCTTGGGAATTAAAGCAAAGGAGAAACACTAAATCCAAATCCTTACCTGTCATAGAACTCACCTAGGGTATCAGTAGGTAAGCCCACTGTGTTCAGATTTGACTTGTAGGTAGGCTTACCCATAAGCAAGTTGACATGTGAAAAATGGATATATAAAAAACTACTGAATGAGGAAAGTAAATGTATATATCTTTAAACAAAGATGAGTAAACATCAAAGCGATGCTTAGTAGCCATAAACTATACCCATAAATGTAAACCATTTTGATTTCAGATAAGTTTAGTTTCTCAAAACAAATTTATCTCTGTCTTGCTGCATAAATATGTATAAACTTGCACTTCATATTTGAAAATGAAGTAGCTATACAATAGTCTTTTCCACAAAATGAATATTGGGAAAAGATTGTTCCGCCTTTATGTTTATATTTACTTTAGTAAGCTTTGTCCTCCCTTAAGGGTTCATTTTTGGTTCAGAGTGGAAATAAATGTAAATGAATGGTTAAACATTTAGATGAAATCATAATCTAATGATGTTATGCTATCCATGGAATACTACAAATAGCTTTCTAAGATATTAGAATCGTATCTGGTTAGCAGCTCCTACTGTAAAAATATGGGATCTGGCGGCAAAAGGGCTTGGTTTGAATCCTGGCTGCACTAATTTATGCAGGAGTGTCTGAACTTAGATAATTTTGTGATTCAATAAGCCTACATTCATCGTTATGAGCTGAATTGTTATCCCCTCCCTGCACCAAAATTCATATGTTGGAGTCCCAACCCCCAGAATGTGTCTGTATTTTCAGATGGAGTCTTGAAGGAGGTGAATAAGTTAAAGTGAGGTCATTGGGGTGGCCCTAACTAGAAATTTGGGTACAGATACATGCAGAGTGAGACCATGTAAGGATGTAGAGGGAAATCAGCATCTACAGCTAGCAGAGAGACTTCAGAAGGAGCCAGCCCTGCTGACACGTAATCCCACACTTGCAGCCCCAGAACTGTGACATGTTTAGGTCACCCACTATGGGGTACTTTCTTATGGGGGCCCCAGCATACGATGGCCCAGGCATCCTCTGAAAAATGGGGAAAAGTGAAAATATCAATTTCAGAGCTGGCCTATGCCTCATACTTTATTTGTACCCCTCACGGTCCATAGTTTTGGTTCTCATACTTTGCCTCTCTGTTATCACTTACATGTGAAAATGTGTGTCTCCAATGGGCACTCTGCCCATGTGGGGATAAACTGACATGGCGCATGGCTCTATCTTTTGCAGAGGTTTGTAATTGTTGTTTGGAAACTGTATCTAGAGTACTTCCAATTGTATCATGATCATTCACCTCCAGATATATAAAATCTATAGCTGTGTTATAATCTATACAATTCAGAAATAATAAGGTTAAAAAAACCCTCTCTGCACAAAATAATATTAATAATGCTTAGTTTGGCTAGTGTAAAACAAAATAAAAATAAAAGTTTGAATAATAATAACTCACAAGATTAAAAGTGAGAGAGCTTTTATTATATCAGGGAGAGAGAAAATTATGGTATTAGAAATTGCTAAATTAAAAAGGCATGCAAAAATTTTAAAACAATCATTCATTGACTAAGAACAAGATGTGTGGCTTCTAAACTAAAGGAATAAGAAGTGTGTTGAGAATTAGAAAACAATTTTAGAAGTCACCAATAAAGGAAAATATGTCGACAAGAAAAAAAAGATAAAACAATAAAATTCAAAAATCACGAGATAAGATGAGATAAATACATTCAAATATATCATCAATGACAACCAGCATAAATTTACTGTCTCAATATCAAATGTAGGTTGACCTATTCCACTCCCATGATGACAATTTTGGTTCCCAGGATAATTCTCTATTCCATATTTAAGAATGTTAGACTATCTGTCTCTCTTTCTCTCTCTCTCATCTATCATCTATCATTTATCATCTATCACTACCACCCACGTGATTACTGAAAGGAGAGAGTTTAAGATATTTTTGTATTTCTTTTGTTTTCAGATTGCTTTCCACCCAGATTGTTCTTTGAAGGGATTGCATTTTAAAGGTATTTGGAGTAATTCCACTCTGTAAGGTTTTGATACCAAACTGAAACACTTTCAGTTCATTTGTTTTTTTATTTTAGGAGTTTGATTTTAAAATATGTTTTTTTAAATATTTATGTAAGCTAATTCCAAAGTAAATCTATGGAACAAGATATACTTAAAAAAAATATTAGATTCTATCACTTACTGCTCACTACTATTCCCTTCCTCTTTGTGCAATTATTCAAAATATTTTGCTTTATTCTTCCATTTTAAAATATAAGTACATATGTGTGTATATATATATATGTACTCATATATCTTTACTTTTTACATAAACAGTAACATAATCTACATATTTTTATCCAATTTGCTGGTTTCCTTAGAAAACAGTCTGAAAAAGTATACAGAAAAAAAGCTGTATGACTTTTTGGTTTTTTAGAACTGTATAATAGACCATTGTGTGGGCTTATTCAACAAATGTATTGATGGACATTTTAGTACTTTCCAATTTCATCTATTACAAATTGTGCTATACTCATTAGAAAAGAAGCATATTCACTTGTACAACTGAGTAGTTTTAAATCTTATCTCCTTTAAAACATACTAGCTACATTTGTTTGTTTTATTTAGTGATTATCTTATGGTCTATAACATGAATCTTAACTTATATAAGTCTACCTCCAAGTAATATTATTCTACCCACATATGAACCATTTCTGGTACTCATCTCCTCAGTGTAGATTTAGGTTTTTGTCTGGTAGGTTTGCTTTTTTCCCGAAGGGTTTCTTTTAATGCATGTCTGCTGATGGTGAAGTTTTTAGCTTCTGTGCAGCTAAAATAGTCGATATTTTTCTTTTTTTTTTAAAGATTTTATTTATTTGTCAAAGAGAGAGAGAGGGCACGAGCAGGGAGAGTGGCAGGCAGAGGGAGAAGTAGGCTCCCCGTTGAGCAAGGAGCCCAATGCAGGACTCGATCCCAGGACCCTGGGATCATGACCTGAGCTACAGGCAGACGCTTAATGGGCTGAGCCACCCAGGAGCCCCTCTTTTTTTTTTTTTTTTTGAAAGATGTTTGGTTGTATTGTAGTTTTGTTTTTGGTTTTTAACTTTGTTAAAGACTTTGCTCCCCTACATTTCCGGTTTGCATTGTTTCTGATGAGAAATCTGTTTCTCTATACATAATGTCTTCCCACCACCCGACTGCTTTTAAGATTCTCTGTTTTTGAATAATTTTTAAAAATTTGAATATGATGTCCTTGGATATAGTTTCTTTTGTTTGGGTCTTGTTAAGATTCCAGATATGTGGGATTCATAGTTTTTAACATTTTTTTTTTAAAGATTTTATTTATTTATTTGAAAGAGAGAGAATGAGAGCACATGAGAGGGGGGAGGGTCAGAGGGAGAAGCAGACTCCCCGCCGAGCAGGGAGCCCGATGCGGGACTCGATCCCGGGACTCCAGGATCATGACCTGAGCCGAAGGCAGTCGCTTAACCAACTGAGCCACCCAGGCGCCCCAGTTTTTAACATTTTTAAAATAGACAATGTCCTTCAAATATTTTTCATGCCCAAATCTTCTTCTTTGGGGACTCTAATTCTGCTGCTTGAAGTTGTCCTGTGGCTCATTGATGGGATGTAATTATATTCACACGTCTTTTCTTCTGCAATCTATTTTTTATCTCGGCCATTACATGTTATTTAATCTCTAAAGATTCCAATTCTTTTATATCTCTTATGTCTCTACTTAACATGCTCAATCTTCATCTTCTTGAAAATCATGCAGAATAACGTTATAATAATATTTTTAAAGCTGTTTTCTATGAATTCCGTTATTTGTGTCTTTCTGTATCTGCTTTTACTTATCATATTTTTTTCCTCCTCATTGCAGATCATGTTTTATGTCATTGTTGAATGACTATATTTTTTGATCAGTTGCCAAATCTCATGAATTTTACCCTGTTGGAAGCCTGATAGGCAGGACATCTCTAGTCTAGGACTAATTTTACAACAATGCCGAAGCAATACACTTCTATCTAATCTGTTTCTGCTTGACCTACAAGGCTTTCCACGGTGGTGAGGGAATATCAACAGCTCTGTGTGAGCTCTCAGATTTATTTCCTCTGCCCATGTTAGGTGGTTCATTCCTCATCTTATGAACTGGTTACAAGCATGCTTAAGACTCACAGGGGACATTCCAGGACTTTGAAACTTTGTCACTGAAGCTTTCTCTCCTCTCAACTTCTACCTGAGCATCTCTAGCTGTCTTGGCTCTCCTGAACTCCCACTTTTCGGTTCAGAGAGACTATCAATCTCTACTGAGTGTCCCATTGTTTGTCTATGGCCTCAAAATTCTCTCCCAAACGTTAGTTGGAAATATCATACAACCCACTTTGTTACTCTCATCCCAAGGATCAGTGTCCAGAGTTGCCTTATGTCCAATGTCTCAAAACAATTTTTATATCTCTTTATATTTTTTCTGCTGATATCTGTTGTTTCCTGTATTGTTAATTTTAGCCATTCTGACAAGTATGAGGTGATATCTCATCGTAGTTTTGATTTGTATTTCCCTGATGGTGAGTGATGTTGAGCATCTTTTCATGTGTCTGTTAGCCATCTGGATGTCTTCTGTGGAAAAATATCTCTTCATGTCTTCTGCCCATTTTTTAACTGGATAATTTGTTTTTTTGGGTGTTGAGCTTTACAAGTTCTTTTGGATTTGTTTGTTTCAAGTTTTTATTTAAATTCTAGTTAGTTAACATATAATGTAATATTGGCTTCAGGAGTAGAATTTACTGATTCATCATTTCATATAACACCCAGTACTCATCCCAACAAGTGCTCCTCCCCAATACCCATCACTCATTTAGCCCATCCCCTGTCCCCGTCCCTCCAGCAATCCTCAATTTGTTCTCCATAGTTAAGAGTCTCTTATGGTTTGCTTCCTTCTTTTTTCTTTTTTCCCTTCCCCTATGGTCACCTGTTAAAGTTTTATAAGTTCTTTTTATGTTTTAGATGATAACCCTTTATCAGATATGTCATTTGTAAATATCTTCTCTCATTCCTAAGGTTGTCTTTTAGTTTGTTGATTGTTTCCTTCACTGTGAAGAAGCTTTTATCTTGATGAAGTCCCAATTGTTCATTTTTTTTTTTTTTTAGATTTTTTTTTAATTTATCTGACAGAGAGAGACAGCGAGAGCAGGAACACAAGCAGGGGGAGTGGGAGAGGGAGAAGCAGGCCTCCCGCCAAGCAGGGAGGCCGATGTGGGACTCGATCCCGGGACCCCAGGATCATGACCTGAGCCGAAGGCAGACGCTTAACGACTGAGCCACCCAGGCGCCCCCCAATTGTTCATTTTTGCTTTTGCTTCCCTTGCCTCTGGTGATGTATCTAGTAAGAAGTTGCTATGGCTGAGGTCAAAGAGGTTGCTGCCTGTGTTCTCCTCTAGGATTTTGATGTTTTCCTGTCTCACATTTAGGTCCTTCATCCATTTTAAATTTATTTTTGTGCGTGGTGTGAGGAAGCAGTCCAGTTTCATTCTTTTGCATGTGGCTGTCCAATTTTCCCAACACCATTTGTTAAAAAGACTGTCTTTTTCCCATTGGACATTTTTTCCTGCTTTGTTGAAGATAAGTTGACCATAGAGTTGAGGGTCCATTTCTGGGCTCTCTATTCTGTTCCATTGATCTATGTGTCTGTTTTTGTGCCAGTACCATACTGTCTTGATGACTACAGTTTTGTAATATAACTTGAAGTCCAGGATTGTGATGCCTCCAGCTTTGGTTTCCTTTTTCAAGATGGCTATTTGGGGTCTTTTGTGGTTCCATACATATTTTAGGATTTGTTTGTTCTAGCTCTGTGAAAAATGTTATTGGTATTTTGATAGGGATTGCATTAAATGTATAGATTTCATTGCATAGTATAGACATTTTAACATTTGTTCTTCTAATCTGTGAGCATGGAATATTTTTCGATTTCTTTGTGTCATCTTCAATTTCTTTCATTAGTGTTTTTTCTTTTTTATCTTATTTTATTTAAATTCAATTAGTTAACATATAGTGTATCATAAGTTTCAGATGTAGAGTTCAGTCATTCATCCTTTGCATATAACACCCAGTGTTCATTACATCACATGCCCTCCTTAATGCCTTCACCCAGTTATCCCATCCCCCCACTCACCTCCGCTCCAGCAACCCTCAGTTTGTTTCCTATAGTTAAGAGTCTCTTATGGTTTGTCTCCCTCTCTGATTTCATCTAATCTTATTTTTCCCTCCCTTCTCCTATGATTCTGTTTTGTTTCTTAAATTCTTCATATGAGTGAAACCATATAATTGCCTTTCTCTGATTGACTTATTTCACTTAGCATAATACCCTCCAGTTCCATCCACATCGCTGTAAAGGGTAAGATTTCATCCTTTAATATTCCATTGTATATATATATACCACATCTTCTTTATCCATTCATCTGTCGATGGACATCTGGGCTCTTTCCATATGGCCAACAGACATAAGAAAAAATGCTCAACATCATTCAACAACAGGGAAATACAGATCAAAACCACAATGAGATACCACCTCACAATTAACAAGTCAGGAAACAACCAGTGTTGGTGAGGATGTGGAGAAAGGGGAACCCTCTTACACTGATGGTGGGAATGAAAGCTGTTAACAGCCACTCTGGTAAACAGTATGGAAATTCTTCAAAAAGTTAAACAAAACAAAACAAAACGAAAGCGCTACCTTACAACCCAGCAATTGCACTAGTAGGTATTTACCAAAGGACACAAACATAGTGATCTGAAGGGGTATATGCACCCCAATGTTTACAGCAGTTATGTCCTCAATAGCCAAACTATAGAAAGAGCCCAGATATCATCATTCTTACTATTGTTACCCTGATATTTTTTTTCATTTTGTTTTCTTATTGTTTGCTTGATTGTTTTGGGTTAACCTCACCACAATTATTTATATTTCACTATTCTTATTTCAAAGACAAATAACATTGGCTCTCCCATTTTTTTTTTTAAAGATTTTATTTATTTTTTTGAGAGAGCGAGAATGAGAGAGAGAGAGAGCATATGAGAGGGAGGAGGGTCAGAGGGAGAAGCAGACTCCCTGTTGAGCAGGGAGCCCGATGTGGGACTCGATCCCGGGACTCCAGGATCATGACCTGAGCCGAAGGCAGTCGCTTAACCAATTGAGCCACCCAGGCGCCCCAACATTGGCTCTCCCTTTTTATATTTGTATAATTTTACTTTTTTGCTCTTATATTTATCATTTAAGACTTTCTATTTAATTTTTTTGCCTTATTGCAATGGATATGCAGGTAATCAAGGTTTTCATAAACTTTACTTTTCAGAACAATTTTATATTTATAGAATATTTGCAAAGGAAGTAAAGAAAGTCCCCTTATACCTTGTACCCAATACCCCTATTATTAACAACTTACATTAACGTGGTACATTTGTAAATTTAAGCAAAATACATATTAACACATTAGTAACTAAAGTCCATACTTTATTCAGATTTCCTTAGTTTTTCCCCAGTGTCATTTTTTTTGTTTTAGGATAACATATTACATTTGGTCAATGGGTCTACTTAGGCAACTCCAGGCTCTGACAGTTTCTCAGACTTCATTGCTTTTGACAACCTTGACACTTTTGACCAATATTATTTAGGCTTTTTGTGGAATGATTTTCAGTTGAGATTTGTCAGATTTATTATTATTATTATTATTATTATTATTTTATGTTTTTGAAAGATCACAGAGGTAAAGTGCTATATTCATTCCATCATATCAGTAGTATAAATTATCAAAACAACTTACCACAGTTGATGTTGGCTTCAATCACCTGGTTCAGATACTGTTTGTTGTGTTTTTCCAAGTAAAGGCCCTCCTTTTCCATATGCACAGCTCATATTTTTTTCAATTTTATTATGTGATGTTAATCACCATACATTACATCATTAGTTTTTAATGCAGTGTTCCATGATTCATCGTTTGCGTGTAACACCCCGTGCTCCATGCAGAATGTGCCCTCTTTAATATCCATCACCAGGCTAACCCATCCCCCCACACCCCTCCCCTCTAGAACCCTCGGTTTGTTTCTCAGAGTCCGTCGTCTCTCATGGTTCGTCTCCCCCTCCGATTCCCCCCCTTCCTTTTTCCCTTCCTGTTATCCTCGTCTTTTTTTTTTTTTTTTTTTTTAAGATATAATGTATTATTTGTTTCAGAGGCACAGGTCTCCACAGCTCATATTTAAGGAGTGGGGAGTTATGGTTCACCTCCTGAGAGTAAAGTATCTACATAAATTATTCAGAATTATTCTGCAGGGGCGATTTTTGGCTTTTGCCTCATTTTTTTGGTTTATTCAATTATTTATTTATATCTGCATGGGTTCAGGATTTTTTCGTACTTTTGTTAATAATCTATTGCTACTTTATTTATGGAACTACTCAGATTGTTCCAGCTTTGACCATTGGAACTACTTTAGTGGG
Source organism: Leptonychotes weddellii (assembly GCF_054177405.1). NCBI lineage: Eukaryota > Metazoa > Chordata > Mammalia > Carnivora > Phocidae > Leptonychotes > Leptonychotes weddellii. The sequence goes on from NC_138380.1 coordinate 87,934,899, forward strand.
TTCTTATGTCTTTTCAACATACTCCATTATATTCTGTGAGTGTGTGTGTATGTTCACATGAGCAACACTTCCTTGCTTTCTGGGATTGCAAGATCTTCCAGGCTCATTCTGCATAGTTCTTGCTCAGCCTCTGGAATCCTCCATTTTTCTGAAGAGACCTACTTTTATTTATTGGAGAATGGTAATAGACACCATAATCTAGGTGCTAGATGAGCACATGTTACTGAGGTTTCATTTTTCCTAGGCCCTCTCATATGACAAGTTAATGTATGTGCCTATCCTAAGCCATATATGTACACATAGCTATAAATATTTCTACATGTAACCATGTGTATCTATATTTAGCCAAATATGAATCCTTACCAATGTCTCCAACTCTGATTCATTGCCACATGGACCATTCTAGCTTCTTCATCTTTCTTGTCCATAAACTCCCAACCCAACAGTAAGAAACCTTGTTCCACCATGCACCAGCTCTTTACTTAGCTGTTAAATTCCAAGATGCACCTGCTGGAGTATCAAAATTGTTAATTCATACATCTTGGAATGACTTTATCAATGTAACTACAGTGCTTATGTAGTTTCTTTTGCCTTACCCTATAGATCCCATTTATTTTCAGACTTGTGAGGGTTTTTTTTTTTTTTTTTCCAGTTTTCTTCAGTGACAGCATACTTTCATGGTGATCCTAGTTGAACATTCTGCTTTATATTTTTTATTATAAAAATAATGCACATTATTCAGAATATTTTTCTTTTCAATATATCTTTGTCAATAGCTCATATATTCTTCATAATTGTTTAAAAATATCTAAAGATTCTATGTTATGGATGCACTTTTATATATATAACATTTTCTCTGTAATTTTAATTATTTGATATATATAGTTTTATTTTATTAAAAAAGCATGCAATAACATTCTTCTATATATATAGAAATGACCATTTCTATCTGGAAGATACATTCTTAGAAGTGGAGTTACTAGATAAAATTTACCTGTAATAAATATTGTGATACACAGTATTACCTTCTAAAGGGAATTATATTAATTTACACTAATGCATAATGAATGAGACTGCCAATATCCATACAATCTTGCTGAATTCTGCATAAGATCTTCTTTCTAAATTTCTTGGCCAAACTGACAAGTATATTGCCACTATTAAATTTGTATATATTTAATTATGACCAGTATTTTAACATTGTTGAATATTTAGTTTTTATGTATTTCTTCAATTATCTTTTAAATTATTGTTTGATAAAGACAAATTTTATAAAATGGAAATTGGCCTACAACTGTGGAAAATATTTTCTCAGCTATGTCCTAGTTTTGGATATCTTTTTTAACATTTTTGGTCATGAAGAATTCTTAAAATTATGCAATATACTCATAAACTTTTTCTCTTTAAGTCTTAGGCTCTGTATCATATTTGGACAGTCTCCAAAATATTTAAATATTTTGCTCTTTTTTTTAGTAATGTTAACATTTTAATTTTATTCCCATGGCATTGTAGTAATTTTAGGATGATCATATGCAGTTTTAAAAATCATTTCTAATTTTCCAACTATTGAACATACATTAATATCAAATCCATATAAACAAAATACTACTAAAAGAATAAATAGAGGTCAAAAAATTGAATACAGACAAATTTGTATAGTCATTTTAGTTCTCTTGACTTTTAATTGTTTATATTGTTTTTGATAGGGTACTATTTTTGAGAATGCTGTATTTTAAACTTTATTGTGACTCCAATACACAGAAACTATCACATTTAACTTGTTTTGTTGACTATTTTCAGCTTAAGCTAGAAATATTGAAATACAACCCCTAGTAAGTGAAACTTTTGTAAAGTTTTATTTACTTTTTAAGTTTGGGCCCGAAGTTCCTCCATTCCACGGTGTTTATGTTTCACTGATGAAAGAAAATGTATGTAGCATTGGTACTAATTCAAAGTTGACCTCTAGAAACATAGTCTGAGTTGGTAATAATTCATTTAATGGATTGCCCAGTTAATCAGACAAAGTTAATTTATAGTCTTTGGTGCAGAAAGAAATTCAGAGCAATAGAAGAAGCCAGTCTCCTTTTATAATCGTGCACTTTGATTGCACTGCAGTAACTCACAATCAATAGGTAGTCACATCTGATTAACATCCCAGATTTAGAGAGTGCACTGCTATCTCAATCTTGGCAAATGAAAATATTACACAGATTTGGCAAGTGTGAGAAATGAGCCTGTATTAACCGAAGTACTTCAGTTGAAACAAAATTCTCAATTGAACAAATAGGTATTTTTTTTTTTTTAAAGATTTTATTTATTTGAGAGCGAGAATGAGAGACAGCATGAGAGGGAGGAGGTCAGAGGGAGAAGCAGACTCCCCGCCGAGCAGGGAGCCCGATGCGGGACTCGATCCCGGGACTCCAGGATCATGACCTGAGCCGAAGGCAGTTGCTCAACCAACTGAGCCACCCAGGCGCCCGAACAAATAGGTATTTTATAACATCCAGACATTCTACTGCATGTCCCAGGGTATTCAAGTGAATATAGAGAATAATTTACTCTCCCACTTTACTCACCGCCCCCCCCCACAACACCATTCCAGTCCTAGTTATAATTCCTGATGTGTGGGTAGAGGGGCTTTTGTAATCTAGCCCCTCAGGTGCTTGGGTTCATCTTCTCCAATGTGCTTGCCTCCTCCCTGCATGAGCTGCTCATTCCAATGGTTAAACCATAGGACTTTGTCACTGCCTATTCAAGTCCTTTAGAATATCACTTCAAAATTGTCACTCTCCTCCTACTTACTTCTTTCTTTTCATATCACTTCCTTATGCACTGCAACTCCAATGAAAGTTTAGCCCCAAATAACTTCCAGTGCATTAACCCTGCATTTATAATCCCCACCTCCTTAATTCTGCAGCTATTTATTGAGTTTAAATTCAATCATCAATCCTTACCACCCCTTCCTGTGCCTACCGTCAAGACTATCTTTAGCCCTGGATAGGGCAATACAAACTCTGGTTAAATTCATATGCTTGATAATCCCATTCCTGGTAGCTATTGTGACTATAAACAATGTGTACCTAGGCCGAAAGAGATCCTTTTGAGTTCACAATCACCATGCTGACTTGAGTCATTAATTCTGTCCAACGACTGTGCTCTATTTCCCTACGCTGCCTCCTCCTCAGCATTTCACATCTTACCTGTTTTCCTCCAGCTTACAACACTGCTTTCCCCTGCCCATGCTTCTCAGTTGATAACCTAAACTTCACTGAGAAAATTGATACCTGCTACCTTCCTGAATATGTGCCCATAAACTCACGCTAGCTTCTTTCTTGTTATTGTGGTTATTGTTACTACGTTTCTGGTTGGAGCATGCCTTGTTGCAGTTAAGACTGAACCCTCTACTGGATTTTTTGTCTTGCTACATGATTTTCCCTTTCAATCTATTCTTGGCACAGCACCCAGAGGAATCGGTTAACAAGGAAATCAGATCATGTTGCTACATCACATTTTTGATGAGTGGATACAGAAGAAATTCTAGTTTATTCATCAATAATCTATTTTCTTTGGAAACCTAGCTTCCTCATTATCAGTGACCCTGTAAAGATCCATTTCAATTGGTCACTACTGTGGATACACCCTGAATCTTATCCACTAGATCTTTTCTACTTCTGAAATAAAAATAAAAGTCAAATTCTTTAATCTTATCACAACATTCTTTATATATGTGTGTGTATATAAAATACACACACATATATAAAGATTTTATATACACACACATATACACTGTTGTTTTTTTTTAATTTATTTTTTACTCACTTATTTCTATTTTCCAGCCTATGCAACCATGGAGATTCTAAAGGTCTGACTTCACCTTTTCCTCTATCCTAAGGTCTTTACTCATATCCCTGCAATGTGCTGACAAAACCTCCATCCTCGTGGATCTGACTGACTTTATTCCTCACGCTAGGCTACTGAGTGTTCTTGGAGAATTTCACCCCAAAGCTGACATTTATGCTACCATAAATTTATGATGACAATTTCACCTGGGCCATCTTATCAAACCTTTCCTTTGCAAGTCAGTTCTCTCCCTCATTGTCCATAGCAGCTATTATGCACATCATCTTTATTCCTCACATTCAAATGTTCCCTGCTCATTCGTAACAAATCATGTTAATTTCTCTCCTGTGAAAACAGAATATTTAGGTAAAAGCTCCAAAGCTACCCTATTACCTGCAAGTTCACTTTTAAATACCTCCTTCTCCCTGTTACAGATAAAAGTGTCTCTCATGCAAGGCTAATCCTTAGTTTTACTCTTTGGATCTATTTCCTTTCTAATTTTGCCAGAACCATGTCCCTGTGGCACCACAGTTTTGGTGCTAACTCATTCTCCTTGTGCTGCTATTTCTCAGCTCCTTTTCACCACCACCATCCTCAGCTTCTCCCATAAACATCAGTGGTCCCTCCACTCTCTGCCACATCCTCTCTTCTTTTCTCATTGGCTTTCTCCTTCAACAGTTTCACCCATGTCCTTACCTTCAGTTACCACCTATAAATAATACCTCTGCAATACCTGTCTTTAGCCACTTTCTCCACAGAGCCTCTGATCTACATATTACAACTGTTTCCATACCTGAATGAGTCATATTCACCTCAACCTGTCTGAAACTGAACTCTTCCCTAAAATCGAACCTTCTGGGGAAACTGGGTGCCTCAGTCGATTAAGTGTTTGCTTTCAGTTCAAGTCATGATCCCAAGGTCCTGTGATTGAGTCCTACATCAGACTCCCTGCCCAGTGGGGAGTCTCCTCCTCCCTCTCCCTCCACCCCTCCACAGCTTGAGCTCTCTTTCTCAAATAAATAAATAAAATATTTTTAAAACTAAAAAATAAATAAAATCGATTCTTCTGTTTCCTACTGTAATGAAAGGCATTGCCATCTATAAATTTTCTGAAATTAACAACAGAGGTATTATCTTTAAGACTTCTCTTAGTTTTCACATCCGAACCACATGTTGCAGTTTCTATACCTAAAATGTTCCTATCCACCCACTTTATCCACCCCATACTAACCCTGCCTTAGAACAGACAGCACCATCTCTTACCTAAATTTCTTCAACACACTCAACACACGGTTCCTGGCCTCCAGTCTTTCCCTCATTCTGCTCCTGGTTCACAATACCTCCAGAGTGATCTATCTTTAGCCAAAATATGAGAAAGTTACTTTTAAAACACAGTAATGATATCTTTAAACTTCAACCCAAATTAAAACTTGTTGACATGGTTTACAATGGTCTATGTGCCCTGCTTCTTATTTCAGACTTTGCTCATCCTTGCATCCCCTGCACCCTCCCCAGATAAAACAAACTCTTGGTGTAATTCTCTGGTATGTCATGTTGTCATTTGTTTGGGGAGTTCATTATATACTTTATATCTGCCTAGAATACTCCTACCTATTCTCCCACCCCTTCTCAGGTTCCCTGTTCACAGCTGGACGTGTTTACCTGGTGATATTCAGGTGTGTGTGCATTAGATTCTCTCATTCTGCGCCCCCCTAGGACTCAACATCTCCCTCACTCCATTTATCATATTTGTTCTGTTTGAAGAATTGTGTTTATTTGACAATACTGCAATCTCTGTGAGAACAGGAACAATGTTTCTTTCGTGTATCGTGTTTATCTTTACACACTGACAAAGAGGAAACACTCACTAATTATTTGTAAGATGAATTAACTGATTTTTTTCTCAGCTAGTAAATATAAAACATATTAATCTAAAGAAGATATTTTCACTGTACTTAAATATCTAAGAAGCTTTCACAAGAAAATAAATTTAATCTATGGTTTTACATGCAGAATCAGGATTAGAAAGCAAAAGTTATAAATAAGAAAATTTCATTTGAATACATTGAAGTACTTTCTAGTTGTCAGAAGTGTCTAGAAATAGGATGTCTTAGCTCATGGGACAGTAGCCCCCAAATCAGAGGCTGGACTATGACAATGCAGATATAATGTGAGGCAATTCAGTTACATGGTCAGCCTCGTCAGCATTTCACAAAATTGTGCTGCGTTGCAAATGGTTTGGAGGCATCAAAAATGGTCGAGGATCACTTATATAATAGTATTACAAATCTACATTTGGTTTTGGCAAAGATGACAGTGTGATCTTAATCTGCACATATGGAGAAACAGTGCCAGCACCCTTTGATGGCTTACATTAGTGTTAGACCTCCACTATATGACAGCATTAGCGGGAATAAAAGCAGTCGTGCGATTAAATTTGTAGTAAGACATCTCCAAGACATTAGTAGTTGAATTGTGATTTCCATGCTCTGGAGATTATCTTTGAGGAGGGTGTTTTAACTTTTCCGAGACAATGGAGGATATAAATCCAGAGGCAGGATAAGCTTCATATGTTGCTACCAATGCGGTTACATGAGGACCCAGGCTGAGAGCCCCATCCCATGCTTATGGGTTTAATGCTCTGTAGTGGTTGTCTTGAAATTTTTAATAATTTTATCTTTGAATTTGTGTTTTGTAACTTAAATATGGTATGAAATTGGGGCATGGGCTAGAGACTAGGAGCTTCAGTTCATGTGCAGTCCCAACTATAATTGCCTCCCTGCATAAGCTTCTCATCTGCCTCCCCTTCCTGTTTCTGTTCCATGACCACTACTGCCTTCCATCTGGAGTAATGATCAGAAAGTTTGGGGGGGCATGAAGAATGGACACAGTCTGCTGTCACCTTCTGGCTTGCAATGGGGACCTTCTCTCCGGGAATGGTTGGGGTCAAGCGTGCAGCCCATGAGATCTCTGGCAGATTGAAGCAGTGGACAAACCATCCTAGGCTGATAGGGTCATGGTGCATTTGATGGCAACTTTACTATCACCTCCCGCCAGCCCACAATCTAAGTATGGGTAGCATCAGGCAGGGAAGTTATGATGCCTTCAGGTCACCTGCCCACCATGTGTGGGGACAACAGGCTCCTGGGACAGGAGTGTTAATTTCTTTTCCACCAGCTGGGGGCCTGGATTTTAATTTTGCACTGGGCTCACAAATTATGTAGTTAGAACTTTCTAGGAGCCAAACATATTCCAGAAGCATATTCATTTAAAAAATAGTTTCCAAGTCAATGGGAGTAGGTTAATGACATGTGTAAGTGTGATTATATATACAAATGCTATAGATATGCACGTGTGTTTGGATTTAATGAAACCTATAAGGATAAGTTCGGAAAGGCAAATGAGAAACTTTATTTTTTATTTTATTTATTTATTTTGCAAATGAGAAGATTTAATATACTAAAACAACAATGGATTCTGTAAGGAAAGAAATAGTTAAGCACCAGGAATGTGTAACATATTCATGCTTGAGTTTGACATAATAGTAAATGTATAAACATGTATTTTAACCTGTCTTTTAGACAAACACCCTCAAAAATTTTGTGGTATTTTCATACCGTGATCCTAGGCTGTTTTTGTACTTCATGTTCCTCAATGATGTTATTCCACAGCAAGACAATGTCAGGTTAATTGCACCAATGGCTTTTGCTATTTCAAGTATTTAGAAGGTTATTCCAGTACATAAAGTGAATAGTTGTCTCCCAGGTGGTGGGACTAATATGATAAACTCTAGCTTCTTGCATCTGTTTCAAAAAATTAATAACAAAATTTAACCTTTAGTTCACATTGCTACAGATTCTTTTTGCTTCTAGGGGCCCAATAGTACTCCCTCTCTTTTGCTCCCACTGTCATCCATAAGGCTTAAGAGCCCTTGGATGTCTCCTGTGAATGCAAATAAACCAGAATTTGTTTGAATAGGATGCATTCCAGTAACTTCCTGTGAAATACTAACTGATTAAATTTCAAGTGCCCAACCACTTTTTTGGTCCATTACCCCTCGGGACTAATTCATGGAAATTAAATGATACATTAACTTATAGGTCAAAGTCAAATGTGCTGCCCCAGGCAGGAATTTTTGCTCAAATTTGCCATTCTGCTTGAAATAAACCTCTTACACTTCATCAGTCTGAGTCCAACTTCCAAACTCTGTGAGATTCGACAACATATTCTATAAGGTAATAGATTCTCCCAGACAGAGAACCATGTGCTGACATTTCCCCAGGAATCACTTGCTGCTGAGTGCTTTCTGTTGTAAACAGTGGTCTTCCTCACAACCCCCAAACTATAAGGATTTTGTCCAAATCAGGGTCAGGTTAACTAGGTTTGGGGCATTTTAGTTTATGTAGGTATGGCCTCTCATAATTTTACAACGGTGATGTTTTCCAAAGATATTACCTACAGTTATGGAGATGTGAAACAAGAAAGCAAACATAAGTTAGCCAAGAATCTCAGGACATTTAGTATGAAAATAAATGATCTTTTTATTTAAGAGTGATTAAGCTATACCTTAGGGATATATTCTAATCTACAAACACATCTGAAATCATAGAAGGGATACTTGAATACCCATAAGAGCAAACAAATGACAATATTACATGTCATCTTAATATCAGCTTATAATTCAGAGCCTTATTCTCTTCCATGTAGATAACTAGATTTTCCTAAATAGATTTCTTTACTTTAAGTTCTTAGACAAATTTGGCTGCTTTACACTGGTATTGGACATGATTCTCACAGACATCCTTCAGATAAAGGTTCGATAATTCCACTTCGTGGTGATTCTTTCACTCTGCAAGTTTAGACTTCTCTAGGGCTCTTCTTTAAGATTGGTGGGGTTTACACCCCTGTTTCAATGTCCAGTGTGCATCTTCCTCCACACTGGTTAAATCCCCTTGTATTTTTCAACACTTATCTTTCTTGACATTCACTCCAAACATTTAATTTGCTGATTCTCCACACTCCACACTTCATTCACTCAGATGGATCTAGTAAGCGCTGTAATTTGAATAGATTTTTCAGGAGGAAGGGTAGTAAGTTACATCATACACCTTTGATTCCTTGAGCCAAATCCCCTCAGGCCAGCTCTGAGTTCAGCTGCAGCTGTGGTGAAGTTTCCCAGATTCAGGGTAAGAGCATCCTACTTAATGGACACTCGCTTCTGTCTGAGAACCACCTCCAACGATCCATGAAGCATGATCAGCCATTACAGAGACAGTCTGAAAATGAGAAGACAATTATTTGTCAATAAATGCTTCAGTTTCCTTTTCTTCATATGGATAATTCTAAGGGGCATTATGTCTAGGTGCAATTAAGTTTGTAAGCATGTGACCCTTAAACTCGTATCACCTACTGTCATTGCACTAACAGGTGTACTAAAGTCACACCTCTTGCTTCTAGTGATTGCCAACAGAGAGAGGAGAAATAAACCCAGGCTTGGTTTCTGGATGGGTCAGCTCAATATGTCTTGAATGATCTGTTTATGGATTGATGCCATTCTAGCCCCCAATAGGAAAAGAGAAGATTTAAACATCGGTGGTGAGGGAAAATACTCCCGATGGCTAAAATAGTAAATAGTGTGTAGTGGTTATTGCCTTTATATGGATCAACAAATGGTTTGAGGTAAGTATATGCATGGACTTCTGGGATGTGGCAAATAACTTGGCTATTTGGTCAGAGGCTTGGAAAGAGCAAGATTAATGAAGGTCTAAGATAAACAGAAGAGGCAGAGACATGTGGCTGGACATGAAATGTAGGTATAGTGAGAGTAATTATTAGGTCTCATATTAATGTCTACTGGAGAACATTGAAGAATAGGAACTCAACCATTAAGTTGCCATCCTGTCCAGAAGATGTCAGCCAAACTGTCTTTGGCCACCCTCGTGCTTACAGATGGGCTCAAAAATGGAGTAGCCATGAGATGATATATGAACCCTGTAGCAAAGCTACTTTGTTCATCACCTAATCAAAGCTAGTTTGTTCATTATCACAACTATCCCTTGAGGAATCCAAATAGGCACTGAGTGGCAGTTTGGTCCTTTCGGAACCCTCTGAATCTGGATTTGTACAGAATGGATTCATAGATACCCCATAAATGTGAATTAGTTTTCCTATGTGGTTTTTCTCTGATTTTACTCTTACGCTGTATAGCATTGCCTCCTTATGCTGAAGGAGGTACAGTGTTGCATACATGACCATAGCATTCACTGGACGTTAACCTAAGAGAGCATTGGAAAGGCCTATAAAAAGCTCATTGAGGGTGCCATCACACCCTTAAGGTTGAGATAATGCGTCCAGAAAGTGTTGCATCGGGAGTCCTGGGTGGCTCAGTCAGTTAAGCGGCTGCCTTCAGCCTGGGTCATGATCCCAGGATCCCGGGATCTAGTCCCACATCAGGCTCCTTGCTCAGCAGGGAGCCTGCTTCTCCCTCTCTCTCCTTCTGCTTGTGCTATCTCTGTCAAATAAATAAAATCTTTAAAAAAAAAAAAAAAGAAAGTGTTGCATGCACTGAACCAATGTTCTATATATGCCACTGCGAGTCTCAAAAGTAAGAATACGTGGCACTGGGGATAAAGACATAGAAGTCAGGGTAGCGACTCTCAACACCCTTCCTGTGAGTGCCCTGTAGAAAAATTTTTGCTTTCTTTTCTCACAGTTGTAATCTTTGTTAGATTATTCTCCAGGGGAGGGAATGTACATAAGGATGATCAGACAATTTTCCACTAAACCTGAAGTTACAACTCTCTGATTAATTTCATCTTATCATGATAATGGAAGAGCAGGCAAAAAATAATGATAACAATTAATTAATTAATTAATTAAAGACTTAGTATACTAATGCGGGACATGAACCTTGGTTACCATGAGGACCCAGAGTTGTTGCTGCGTAAAGGGGTCTGAGAGAAGTATGTTTGTAAGACTGGCATTTCCAGGTGATTCCAAGGCTGACTGACCATCATCGTGAAAATAACATTCCTTAACCATGGCTTGGTGTGAGCAAGGTAACCAAGGATCTGACTGATCATCAATAAAGTTCTGTTTCTCCTTACCAGAGAACCTAGACTAGTTGATATACTGAATAAATTTGAAGAAGTGGGATGATAGATATCATTTATGGCCTTGGGACTCTTTGCTGCCGCAGAGATGGTAGATAATTTCAATAAATCTCCTACATTGAAAAAAAAACAAAACAAAACAATGCACCACCACTTCAAAAAGTAAGTATCAATGTAGACATAATGCAGAGCACAAACAAATATGAACAGTGCAAGGGGCGGACTACACTGCAGACTTTTGGTTTTCTTCTCTCCCCTTGGTCTATCTCTGATTCCAGAAGCAGCTGTAGTACAGTCCCTGTGAGGTTGGATTGATGCTGACATCTTCTGCTTCAGGAGCATTTTTCTCCTTTTCTGCCTTTGGGTTTTCTCTGAAGACACAGTAACCCCCTTGACCTGTGCAAAAGCAAAGCCCAGAAGGACAGGGAAGTAACATCTCTTAAAAGCAAACCCCCCAAAGAAAGGAGAGGAGAGCTGCTGGATAAATGCCTCAGTCTTTCATCTCTAGGTAAAAGATATTGAGAAGCATTCTATACGCTCATCCTCACCAGAGGTCATGTTGGGGTAATGTCTCCCTGACCTGCTGCAACAATCTCAATAATGTATCTTTGCATTAGATTGTTCTCTTTCCTGCCTCACTCTCTTGCTTCCTAGAATGACTTCTCAAATAACCCAGCTGCTTCCAAATTCATTTCTGAGGTTCAGGTTTCAGACCATACTAAAACTACTCAAAATAGGTGGCTTTAATTTATTTTTAACAGGGTGCATTATGAAAATGATGCTTGCTTCTAATTTTAATAAATTGTTCCACATCTACGAAAATAATACTGTTTTAAAAAATGTGCTTCATATCCAGTTTCATTCATAATATATTCCTTCCTACCACTTTCTTTTCATTGTAAGAAATATCAAATGCTTTTCTGAAGTGAGATGCTACATAACACATAATTTATAATAAATTAAAAAAATAAAAATTTATGTTGGTCCTGGAACATATTTGTTTTAAAGTATATATAGTTATGTATGTATCTGTTTCTCCTTCCCAATTGTAAATTCCTTGAGGTTAGGGGCATAGATCGTTTATCCTTTTCTCTATTAAATTGTCAGGCAATGCAATTTTCTTGACGTCAATTCAGTTCAGGCACCCTACATTTTAAAACAACTCTGACAAATGTAAAGCAAATTCAACTTGCTGAAAATCCTTCCTAAAATCTAAAATAGTATGGTTAAGTAATATTTATGGTTAAATATTCAAATTACTGGTAAAATGAAGCAATATTATATGCCCCAATTAAAAAATAACACAGACAAGAAATTTGGAAAAAAATATGGAAATATTTTAAACCATTCATAGAATGAAAAATTTCCTGTAGAACATGATACAATTCTAGAATACCAATAATTCTAGAGAAGTTATTACTGATAAAATGCAACAAAACACTTAAACTTACTGCCTAGTTGAAACTAAATCTTCTACATTCTCAGCTGTTGGTCTTGACATAATTAGGATGAAGGAATATAATTAAACTTATCTATTAAACTACTTTTCTCATCCCATAATTGTGTTAGTTGCTAGAGAAAAGCAATAGCCTGGCCTTTAATCACTTAGATGAAGCAAATCTAACATACTTTGATTAACCATTTTAAACTGAGCAGAGATGAAACCATGAAAAAAACAAAACAAAACAAGAAGGCATAAAATGGGTGTTGCAATTTTGCATATAAAAGGAAAAGACAGAAAGGCATTTGTCATTTGCGTTGGTATATTTACAAAAGGATGTGTTTGGACTATAATAATTTAGGAAAGATACAGAAAAAAAAATAGTGTCTTTGAAAGACAATGTAGAACACAGAGAAAACTAAAGGAGGAGAAAAAAATATGTAGAGTGCAGGAGACAATCTGAGCTCAGAAATGTTTTGATAATAAATAATGATGGAAAAATAAATAATTATCATGAGGAAAGTTTTACAGATGTTGAAAAATCAGACCGAAAGGTGTATGTTTAATGCCATAATAGCAGTGGTAAACATATGTTGGTTCTCTTGAAGGTTGAGATTGGAAAGAATCAAAGATTATTTGATTAGTTTCCAGTTGTGATACTGGAAGAACATGGACATCATGGTCAAGAACATGACAGTGGTAGAGGGCAATTCGTAGCAGGCAAAGTTAAGAATCCATCTCAAGAATGTGACGTAGATTTATAGATTATAAAAGTGAATCCAGAACTAGGGGAAAGGCTGGAGTCATTGGTCATGTTAATTTAGAGGTGATAGTTGACTCCTTGAAATGGAAGACTTTATCAATGAAGTGACTAACAATGCAAGATCAAAAGCTCCAGCAGCATGCCCTATTTAGAAAAAGAAGAAATGACAAAGACGCAGGAGAAATAGAGAGAGAGAAAAAATAATAATAGTAAGAAATAGATTTAGAAGCAAACTTAAGTGAACAAAATAAACTTAGATTCATACCTGACATCAAACACACACAAAATTATGTTATGTTACATTATGATATGTTATGTTATGTTTTATGTTATGTTATGTTATACATAGCACTTAAGGAATAAATCAAAAACTTATTGTACTGATATCTCTAGGAGCTGGGAAGTTCAAATGGGGTAAACTGTGCAGAAATGCAAGCTGGACTATTCAGGTTTATGTTATTTTATATCAGACTTAGGGTAGATTTCTAGAGAAGGTATTGTCAGGACAAATGTATACATAGTTATACTCAATATTCGCACAATACCCACCCTCCCCAAGAAAAATGCCTGTTCTATTTTGCATTTCTACAAGTAATGTATCAAACTTGATTCCCCCCAAAACTTCAACTCATCAACTCATTCAATAATACTCTGTTCAATGCAGTGACATACCTATGTATTTGAGATCTCATGCAGGTAATTTTTAACATTTATTTCATATGGCTAAATTAGCTCCAGTAATCATGAAATGAATGATACTAAAGAAAAAATGCACATGGTAAAGATTTCATTTTATTGAACTTATATGATATATAAAAATAAAGATGTTTACAATAAATAACAGAAAAATACAAGGAAATATAGTACAAAAATTTTTAAATGATACTTTTATTCATATACGTATTTTTAAATGGGAAAACAATAATACTTATATTTTAGTCTGTCATTGTAATGAATGATTTATTCATCATTTCTGTTAAGTTTTAACTTCTGCAAATGTATCAATGACTGTCAAAATTGATCTTTTATTTATTTTCTTGTTCTGTATACAATATAGACAAAGTTGTCAATATTTCCTCCTTCCTAGTTGATTGAATATTAACTAAAAAATATTTTATTTTCTGTGAAGTAACATACACAAATTTTGACAAAAATACTAAAAGCGATACATTTATAAAGGGCAGATGTATATTATATATTATCATATGTATTATTATATTTCACATAGTATGTATAAGTTACCCACATGGGCTGAAGCCATGAATTAACTGAACTTTGATGCTTTGGAAGCCTTAATGATGTGTCTTGAGCCATAACTGCTGCTCAGACTCTGTTTTGGGGGGCGTTGGAAGTGTAATAAGGAGGTGTCTTTTTCAGTTTTATTGAGAAACAATTGCATATCTCACTGTATAAGTTTAAGACATACAACATCATGGGTTGATTTTTATATATTGTGAAATGATGACCACAAGACCACAATAGGTTCCCCTAATATACATCATCTTGTATAGATAAAAAGAAAAGAAAAAAAAATTTCCTTGTGATGAGAATGCTTAGGATTTACTACCTAACAACTTTCCTACATATTGCCCAGCAGTGTTAACAGCAGTATTATGTTGTCCCTAGTACTTATTTACATCTTTTGACTACCTTCCTCTAATTCATACAGCATTTGTCTTTTTCTGTCTGACTTATTTCATAAGGCATAATGTCTTCAAGTTTCATGCATGTTGTCACAAATGGTAGAATTTCTTCATTTTTTAGGTTTGAATGATATTCATATTCAACTTTTTTATCCATTCATCCATCAATGGACACTTAGGTTATTTCCATGTCTTGGCTACTGTAAATAGACATCTGGAAAAAAATAATGTGAATTCTGCTATTGTTGGATAGAATATTCTGTATATGTCATTAGGTACATTTGGTCTATAAGGGTATTCAAATCTGTTGTTTGCTTATTGATTGTCTGTCTGGATGCTGTATCCATTGTTGAGAGTGAGGTGTTAAAGTCCCCAGTGATTATCATATTACTGTTTATTTCACCTTTCAGTTCTGTTAGTTTTGCTTTATATATTCAGGTGCTCCAATGTTGGATGCATGAGTATTTACAAATGTTTTATCTTTTTATGGATTGACCCATTAATCACTGCATAATGACATTTTTTGTCTCTTTATTATTTATAGCTTAAACTCTATTTTGTCTGATATAGGATAGATACCCCTGCTTTCTCTGTTGTTATTATTATCATTTGCTTCAAATGACTTTTTCCATCATCCTTCACTCAGTCTGTGTTTGTCTTTAAAGTTAAAATAAGTCTCTTGTAGGCAGCATATTATTGTATCTTGTTATTTTTTATTTTATCTATTCAGCCATTGTATGTCTTTCAATTGGAGAGTCCAGTTGTTTATGCTTAATGTAATTATTAATAAATAATGAATTATTTACCATTTTGTTAGTTGTTTTATAGTTGTTTGAAGACTCATTGTTTCTTGTTTCTAATCTTGCTGTCTTTTTTTGTGTGTTTTGATGACTTTTGGTATCAGTATGCTTTGACTTCTTTTTCAGATTCCTTTGTATAATTGCTACACGCTTTTTCCTTGTGCTTACAGTGAGGCTTACATAAAATGTCTTAAAATCATAACACCCTATTTCAAGCTAATAACAACTTAACTTTAAAGGAATTCTTAAACTTTACACTTTTGTTATTCCTCCCCCTACCACACATTTTAGGTTATTGCTGTTAAAATTGACATATATTTTACGTATATCTATATTTAGGACTATGTAACTAATAATTGATCATTGCAGTTATGGTTATTTGTATTACATGACATTATGTATTTTTTTAATTTTTAAGCTAGAGTTTTAAGTGTATTATGCACCACTATTACCAAATTATAGAATCTAACTTTGATTATATATTTACCATTACCAGTGAGTTTTCTGCTACCTTTCATGTTTTTATGATGTTAATTAGCATCTTCTTACTCCCACTCAAATAACTCCCTTTAGCAATTTTTGTAAGGCAGGTCTAGTTGTAACAAACTTCTTCAGCTTTTGTTTGGGAAAGTATTTATTCCTCCTTTGTTTCTGATGTATAGCTTTCCCAAGTATAGTATTCTTTGTTGACAGTTTTTTTCTTTTAATATTTTATATATGGCACCCCATTGTCTCTTGGCCTGAAATGTTTCTGTTGAGAAATCTGCTAATAACTTATGAGGGTTCCCTTGTATGTAACTTCTCTCTTTCCTCTTACTATGCTTAAAATTCTGTCTTTGTCTTTGATTTTTGACAATTTAATTATGATATGTTTTGTAGTCCTATTTAGATTCATAGGTTTGGGATCATTGGATCTCATGGATCTGGATATCCATTAGTCTCCCCAGATTCAGGAAGTTTTCAAAAATTATTGCTTTAAATATACTTTCTGTCCTTTTGTCTTTCTCTTCTCCTGGAATTCCCAGAATGCAAATATTGTTTATTTTCATTGTGATCTACA
>NC_138380.1:87952057-87973693 GCF_054177405.1 Leptonychotes weddellii
CACCTCACACCAGTCAGAATGGCTAAAATTAACAAGTCAGGAAACGACAGATGTTGGCGGGATGCAGAGAAAGGGGAACCCTCCTACACTGTTGGTGGGAATGCAAGCTGGTGCAGCCACTCTGGAAAACAGTATGCAGGTTCCTCAAAAAGTTGAAAATAGAACTACCACACGACCCAGCAATCGCACTAGTGGTATTTACCCCAAAGATACAAATGTAGGGATCCAAAGGGGTATGTGCACCTTGATGTTTATAGCAACAATGTCCACGATAGGCAAACTGTGGAAAGAGCCAAGATGTCCATCGACAGATGACTGGATAAAGAAGAAGTGGTATATATATATATACAATGGAATATTATGCAGCCATCAAAAGGAATGAAATCTTGCCATTTGCAATGATGTGGATGGAACTGGAGGGTATTATGCTGAGCGAAATAAGTCAATCAGAGAAAGACATGTATCATATGATCTCAATGATATGAGGAATTCTTAATCTCAGGAAACAAACTGAGGGTTGCTGGAGTGGTGGGGGTTGGAAGGGATGGCATGGCTGGTTGATAGACACTGGGGAGGGTATGTGCTATGGTGAGTGCTGTGAATTGTGTAATACTGTTGAATCACAGACCTGTACTTCTGAAGTAAATAATACATGATATGTTAAAAAATAAAAAAGAAGATAGCAGGAAGGGAAAAATGAAGGGGGAGAAAGTGGAGGGGGAGATGAACCATGAGAGACTATGGACTCTGAGAAACAAACTGAGGGTTCTAGAGGGGAGGGGGGTGAGAGGATGGGTTAGCCTGCTGATGAGTATTACGGAGGGCATGTACTGAATGGAGCACTGGTTGTTATACGCAAACAATGAATCATGGAACACTACATAAAAACTAATGATGTGATGTATGGTGATTAACATAACATAATAAAAAAAAAGATCAACAAAAATTGAATATTCTCATCAAAATAAAAAGCTGATTACAGAGGGGCATCTGGGTGGCTCAGTCAGTTAAGCATCTGCCTTCAGCTCAAGTCATTATCCCAGGGTCCTGGGATGGAATCTGCTTCTCTTTCTCTCTCTGCTCCTCCCCTTTCTTGTGCTCTCTCTCTCTCTCTCTCAGATAAATACTTAAAATCTTTAAAAATAGTTTTAAACAAAGCTAATTGCACAGGATTGAAAAGATCAATTTCAGATATCAATTTTGTAAGTGTAAATACTATTGCATGCAGAAATAATCAAAAAGAAAATGTGGTTCAACCATAGGCAAACTTTGGAAAGTGCCCAAGTGTCCATCAACTGATGAATGGGTAAAAAAGATGTGGTGTGTGTGTGTGTGTGTGTGATGGAATATTACTCAGCCATCAAAAAAGAATGAAATCTTGCCATTTTCAATGACCTAGACGGAGCTAGAATGTATTCTGCTAAGTGATATAAGTCAGAGAAAGACAAATACCATATGATTTTACTCATATGTAGAGTTCAACAAAACAGATGAACATATGGAAAGGGAAAAAAAAAAACAAACAGCGGGAGGCAAACCATAAGAGACAATAATAGAGAGCAAACTGAGGGGTGATGGAGGGGAAGTGGGTGGGAGGTGGGCTAGATGAGTGATGGGTATTAAGGAGGGCACTTGTTATGACAAACACTGGTTGTTATATGTAACTAATGAATCAATAAATTTTACTCCTAAAAACCAAAATTACATTATGTTAACTTACTAGAATTTAAATAAAAATTTGTATGGGAAAAAAATGTCATTAAAGAAGTCCATGTATGTTGAAACTATTAGCATAAGAAAACCACAAAAATATATTTAAATAGTCTTATTTATATGACATGACAGACAGACATGACAGACATATTTTTATTCTTCAAATAAAATAATCAGGAAGTAGTAAATTCTTTGTAGTTTATGTCATTTAATATAATTTGAATAACAACTTTTGGAGGTATTAAGAGCATTGAATCTTCAGTTATATGAAGATTAGTTTATTTTCCAAACCTGATATTCTATTTCAATGAATCATACCTTAAGAAATAGCTGTTAAAATAATTTGTATCAACAGTATTTTCTTTTAATGTTAATTTATATGTTTGAAATGAAATGTAAGAATTATGACCATCAGTTGACAGTGTGGAAAAGACACATTATGTTCACCCTGGCACAATGAACAAAGAGAAGGTTAAAAATGCCACTAGGAGACGCTTTTTGGCAAATACTTCATGGTTTCACTTACAACATATACTTTTAGAATGCTGTGGGGAACCCTTCAGATTTATTCCTAACATTGTAGAATAGAATGTCTTAGTAGTACTAAAATTAGTATGGCACTAGAAAATAAATGCACTTTGTATTCATTATTAGGTAGAATGTAATGAATAGTCATTAATCAGAATTTATATTTCGTATGTCCTAACACTGATGAAAGATATTAGGGCACATTCTAAATGGATGAGCAAGTGACATTTTCATTTATAAAATACAGAGAGTAGTTCTGGAAAAATGAAATTTCTAATTTTATCATAGAAACTATTGTCATTTCAGAAAATTTCATAAATTTAAAAATTCAGATAATCATTGTGATCAAATCTGCTTCAACTTTTATGCTTTTAATTTTAACTTTCACTTTCTTGGAAGCTAGGTTATTTTTAAAAATCATTTTGCAGAAGAAAGAATATGAATCCCAAATGATTCTAAGTAACCTGAGGTTCAATTAAGGCCACAATTGTCAGGCCAGCAACTGGAACCCTGGGAAAAATGCCCACTTCTGCTGGTCTATTATTTCTCTAAATTAGCTTGTCAACCCCTTCCCAGGCCTCAGCAATAGCCTGTCTTTTTCACTTTTCCCCTCCTCGGTATCACTACATTTGTATATGTATACCATTCATATGTATTTTCTGACACTTCCATTCCTCTTAATCATATCTAGATATTTCTTAGCTCAAAATTAAAGTAAATTTACTTTTCAAAGAAAGTTAGGAAATCCTCCCATGAATCCTGCAGTTTAATTGTGGAATGCTGGCTTTTCTTTTCTCAACAGCCCCTGGTATATCCCTCTATGAGTCAGCATAACTTGACTGTAATAACATTGCAAACACATTGAAATAATTGTCGTGTATTATTTGACCTTATATCTCCCTGAAGTGTGTAGGGCTTTTCAAATACCACATGTTGAATAAATGTTGTTGGATGAGTGAATGCTGTTACTCTACTTCAAACTTTCTCTTTTCTTGCATTTTTAGAACCTCTGCTCCTGGAGCTTCTCTCCACTGCCCACCTTTGTTCTTCCTGGAGAGTTCCTTTACTTGCTCCAAGTTAAATGTTTATATTTCCAAGACTTCTGTCTTAACTCCCTTTTTTCTTCGATTGTTTGTAGTATTGTGTTTATGCCATTCATTCTCATGACTTCAGTTTTCTCGTAAGATGACCAAATCAAATTTTACAGATAAAATTTCTCTTCACAGCTCCAGGCCATTATTACCTTCCCAACAGCCATCTCAAAAACCAAAATAATTTACTTTTTTCTGCTAATCATGGCCCTTGTCACGGGTTGGCTTTTCTGGAAAGCACACCCTGTAGCAGAGTTTAGTGTACAAGGTATTTATATGGGGGTGCCCTTGGGATTTATACTTCAGAAAGAATGAAAGGAGCCAATTAGCCAGGATGGGGCCAGCTATTGATCTGTGATGCGGGCCTGAAAATGGCACTGGTCAATCTAGTAACAATGGCAAGTTCAAGAGCTCAATGACCCATCAGAGTCATCCTGAGTTGGGTCAAGATGGTCATGTCTTTAAAACCCAAATCAGTCATTGCATTGGATCACCCTTGAACATCAGGTCGTGTAAATAGTTAGGAAAACAATCGATGGATCACATATTGCCTATATCCAGCTTTGTGAGAAATTGCCTGGCTTCCCAAAGTCGCTGTGCCATATTGCATTTTCAGCAGTAATGAAAGAAAGTTTCTATCACTCTGCATTTTTGTCAGCAATTGGTATTGTTAAGTTTTGGATTTTAGCCATTTTGATACCTAATGGTATCTCATGGCTTATTTCTACAATACCCTAATGACAAATAAAGTTTAATATTATTTCATATGCTTATTTGTGATACATATATCTGCAGTGAGGTGTCTGTTCAGTACCTGTCCCTATTTCTAAATTTCTTTGCTTTCTTATTGTTGACTTTTGAAAAGTGCTGTATTTATTTTAGATTTAATTCCTTTATCACATATGTATTTTACAAATACTTTCTCTCAGTCTGTGACATATCTTTTCATTCTCTTAACAGTGTCTTTTACACTGCAGATGTTTTTAATTTTAATAAATACCAACTTTAAAAAATCCATCTTTAATGAAGAGTGCTTTTGCATTTTATGTAAAACTCATTACCAAAGTCTCACATGTATTTCCTATGTTTTCTCTAGAAGTTGTATATTTTTGCATTTTTATTTGCTTTAATCCAGTTTGTCATTTATTTTTGTTCTTAATAAAATTGTTAATCCAATTTTATTTAGTTTTTCTGGAGGTCCAATTGTCCCATTACCCTTTGCTGAAGACACTATCCTTTTTCTAGTTGATACTGCACATTTGTTACAAATCATCTGACTCAGTTTGTGTGGTTCTGTTTCGTTTCTCTATTTTGTTCCACAGATCTATTTGTTTTTTCACTAAGACTGTTCTGTGTTTAGTACTGTAGCTTTATAGCAAGTCTTAAAATAGGGAAGAAATCCAATTTTTTTTTTTTCCACTATGGTGTTGGCTAATCTAGGACATTTGCTGTTCCATAACATTTTAGAATTAGTCTGTTAATATATATGTATTATCTATCCAAAAATAGCTTTTTAAAAAAATTTCCTTGAATTGAGAGATCAGGTTGGCAAGAAATGACATCTTAATAATACTGTATCTTTGAATCCATGATTATGTATTACATCCTCATTTATTTAGATTTCTTTTGATGTCATCATCAGAATTTTGTAATTTTCTGCATCTAGAGGCTATAAACAAAATATTTTACATTTATATCCAAATAGATAATTTCTAATTTGGTGATAGTGTGAATGATACTGTATTTTAACTTGAAATATCAGTTGTTCATTGTTAGTACATATGAGAGCAATTTGGTGTGTGGTGTGTGTGTGTGTGTGCACTAATCTTGGGTCATTCAACCTTGTTGAAATTGTTCATTAGTTTCATGAGATTTTGGTTGATTCTTTGGGATTTTCTACACATTCATGGCATCTGCAAAGAAAGATGATTTAGTTTTTCCTCCTTAATATGTATAGTTTTCATTTCCTTTTCTTGTCTTAATGCACTAGCTATGACCTCTAGTATGATATTTAATAGACACATGAGAGAGGCATCCTTATCTTTTTCCAACCTCAGGGGAAAACTGTCCAGTTTCTTGACATTTACTATGTTAGCTATAGGATTTTTGTAAATATTATTTTTCAAGTTGAGGAAATTCCCCCTCTATTCCTAATTTACTGAGAGGTTTTAGCATGAATTGGAGTTGCTATTTTGTCAAATGCTTTTTCTGCATTTATTAATATGATAATATGATTTTTTTCTTCTTTAGCCTGTTGATATGGTGGAATGCTTGATCAATTTGTGAATTGCTGAATCAGTTATAAATACCTGAAATAAATCCAACTTGAACATTTTGTACAATTCTTTTTTTATAAATTGTTGGATTCCATCTGCTAATATTTTGTTGAGTATTTTGCATCTATATTCTTGCGACATACTGATTTGTGGTTTTTTTTTTTTCTTTTTGAAATACCTTTGCTGGTTTTGGTTATTAGTATAATACTGGTATCATAGAATGAGTTGGGAAGTATTCCCTTTGTTTCTATTTTCTGAGAGAAATAGTAGAGAATTTGTACAATTATTTCATTAGATGTTTGGTAGATTTCACCAGTGAACCTATCTGGGCCTGACACTTTCTGTTTTGGAAGTTATTAGTGATTCAATTTATTCAATAGACATGGAGCTACACAGATAATCTTTTTCTCTTTGTGCAAGTTTGCTATATTGTTAGAGTTTTTGTGTCAGGGTCACACTGAATAACAAAGTGAGTTTGAAAGTATTCCCTCAGCTTCTATTTTTGGGAAACATTTTGTGAGAAATTAATGTTAATTTTTCTTTAAACATTTGATGAAATTCACCAGTGAATCTACCAGTGGATTAGTATTTTCTTTTGGGGAGTTTTCAATCTAATACAATCTCTACTTGTTGTAGGCCTATTCTGATTTTCTATTTCTTCCTGAATCAGTTTTGGTAGTTTGTGCCTATATAAGAATTTGTACATTTCATCTAGGTTATTTAATTTACTGGCATACAATTACACATAGCATTCTCCTATATTTTTTCTAAATTTCTGTAAGATTAATAACAATGACTCCTTTTTCATTCTTGATTTTAATAATGTTAATCAGTCTAGCTAAAATATGTGAATTTTGTTAATTATTTCAAAGAATAGACTTTTCGCTTCACTGATTTTCTCTCTTATTTGTCTATAGTTTGTCATTTATTTTTGTTCCTATCATATTTCTTCCTTTCCTTTTAGTTGATTTTAAATTAATTTGATCCTCTTTTTCTAGTTTTTTGTGGTAGAAAGGTTTTTTTTGTTTGATATCCTTTTTTTAATTTTTAAGGTAGTCATTTACAGCTATAAGTTTTTCTCTGGGTTCTTCTTTTGTTACATCTCCTAAATTTTGGTATGTTGTGTTTTTGTTTTTGATTATACCAAAATATTTTCAATATCCTCTTGTGATTTTCAGTTTGACTCATTGTTAATTTTTCACTATTTGTGAATTTCCCAAATTTTATTTTGTTATTGACTTTTTTCTATCTCATTCCATTGTGGCAAGATACATACTTTGTATAATTTTAATCCTTTTCAATTTATAGACATATATGGCCTCACACATAGTTTGTTCAGCCATGGTCTATGTGTGCTTATGAAGAATATATATCCTGCCAGGTGCCTGGGTGGCTCAGTTGGTTAAGCGGCTGCCTTCAGTTCACGTCATGATCCTGGAGTCCCAGAACTGAGCCCCATGTCAGGCTCCCTGCTCAGTGGGGAGTCTGCTTCTCCCTCTCCCTCTGCTCCTACCCTGACTCCTGCTCGTGCTCACTCTCTTTCTCTCTCTCTCAAATAAATAAATAACATCTTAAAAAAAAAAGAAGAAGAATATATATCCTGTTGTTCTTGAATGGGTGTTTCCTGGAAATAGGTCTGGTTGGTTTGTTGTTATTTAAGTCATCTATTACCTTATTGATAATTTTACCTAGTTTTTTTTTTTAAGATTTTATTTGTTTATTTGACAGAGAGAGAGCATAAGCAGGGGAGGTGCAGCAGAGGGAGAAGCAGGCTCCCTGCTGAGCAGAGAGCTCAACATGGGGCTTGATCCCAGGACCTTGGGATCATGACCTGAGCTGAAAGCAGATGCTTAACTAGGACACCTAGGCTCCCCTCACCTAGTTTTTCTGTCCATTATCGAATGCTAGCTATTGATTTATTCAATATTATTATTTTATTTTATATTTCTCCCTTAATTTTTGTCAGTTTTTGCTTCATATATTTTAAGGCTCTGTTCTTAGGTACCTTTTCTTTACACTTACTATTTTTCCTTGATGACTTATTTTTCATCATTATAAAATGTTCCTCTTTCTTGCTAATAACATTTGTCTTAAACTTTATTTTGTCCAATATTTAGTATAGACATGTAGCTACTTTTGGTAACTATTAGGATAGTATACATTTCTCCATCTTTAAAATTTCAACCTTTTTGTTTCTTTGAATTTAAAGTGTGTTTCTTTTCAACAGCATATAGTTGTATCATATTGTTTAATCCACTCTGATAATCTCTGTCTTTTGTTTGGACTGTTTAATCCATATACACGATTTTTATTGTTATAAAATACATATAACATAAAATTTACCATTTTAATTGTTTTAAAGTGTACATGCCACAGGTATTTACAAGATTCATAGCTATTTAGTTCCAGAACATTGTCATCACCAAAGAAGAGAAACTCATGCCCATTAAGTAGTTACTCACTATTCATTCTTCCCATAGCCCCTGCCGAACACAAATTTGCTTTCTGTCTCTCTTGATTTGTGTGTTCTGAATATTTCATGTAAATGGAGTCTTACGATATGTGAAGTTTTTTGTGTTTTTTTTTCACTTAGCAAATGTTTTCAATGTTCATTTATGCTATATGAAAAAAGCCAGTACGTATCAATGTATCATTCTATATTTTGGCTGAATACATTGTATTTCCATTGTATGGATGTACCACATTTTATTTATTCATTCATCAGGTGATGGACGTTTGGTTAATTTCTACTTTAAACTATTGCTAATAGTGTTGCTATGAATACTCATGCATGAGTTTATGTTAGAATATATGATTTAATTCTCTTGAATATAATTGGAAGTGTAATTGATTGATCATGTAGAAATTCTATTTAACTTTTTGAGGAACCTATAAATTATTTTCCACAGTGGCTATACTACTTTACATTCCCATCATAAATGGATGTAGATTCTAATTTCTCCACATCCTTACCAACACTTGTTATTTTCCTTTGCTTTTTTTCTTTTTCAATTATAGCCATCCTGGTACATAAAAAGTGGTATCTCATTATGGTTGAATTCATTTTCATTTAATGTAATTACTGACAAGGGAGGACTTATGTCTGCCACCTGCAATTTATTTTTGTTATGTCATGTCTTTTATTTTACTTCTGCCCTTCTACTACCCCCTGCTTTGGGGTAAATAGATATTTTCTATTGTGTATTTAATTTCTTTTTTGTTTCTTCTATATTTTTTACATAATTGTTTATAATTAACATCTTAAACAAAACCAGTATAATTCAGATTAATACCAACTTAACTTCAAAAGTATATAAGAATCTTTCTGCATTTAATAGCTTTCTTCCTACCCCTTTTCTTTGTGACAATATTCTCATACATGTCACTTCTTTATATATCATAAGCTCACAAACACAGAGACATTATTATTGCATTATGCAGTTTTTAAAATTTAGATGGAAGGAAAGAATCACAAATAAATACACACACTGTCTTTTACATTTAACTATGTATTTACGCTTACCAGTGATTTTTATTTTTTCTGTGTGGATTTGAGTTTTTTTACAGAATGGATTCAGTACAGTGTATTTTCTTTTAAAATTGAAGGACTCTTTTCCATATTTCTTGTAAGGTATGTCTACTAGCAATTGATTTTTTTAGTTAACATCTTAATTCACTTTCATTTTTGAAAAATAAAAATCACTTTCACATTTTGAAGGATAGTTTTACTGGATTTACAATTCCTTGACAGTC
This sequence comes from Leptonychotes weddellii, assembly GCF_054177405.1. Lineage (NCBI taxonomy): Eukaryota > Metazoa > Chordata > Mammalia > Carnivora > Phocidae > Leptonychotes > Leptonychotes weddellii. The sequence continues at coordinate 87,961,419 of NC_138380.1, forward strand.
TTTAATTTCAACCATTTGAATATATCTTCCCACTGACTTTTGTCCCCCATAATTACTGATTACATAATTCAGCTACTATTCTTACTGAGTATCCTTTGTACATAACCAGGTGATTCACTCTTTTTGCTTAAACATTCTTTGTTTTTGGCTCTAAATAGTTCTATTATTAATAGTTTCTAGGTATGGATCTCTGAGATTCCCCTATTTGGAGTATGTTGAATTTCAGGGGTAGTTAGTTTGCTGTTTTTCATTAATTTGGAAACATTATTTATTTAAATATTATTTCTGTCCTCTCTCTTTATCCTCTTTGGAACACCTACTTTAAGTAAGTTATGATGCCTTAGAGTTTCTCATGAGACTTTGAAGCCCTGTTAATATTTCTTCACTTCTTTTTTTTCCTGTTTTCAGACTACATAATCTCAACTCACCAATCTTCAAGTATACTGATTCTTTCTTCTTCCATCTCAAATCTGCTATTGATCTCTTATAGTGGTTTGTTTTTTTTTATGATGTACTTTTCAACTCAGGAATTTTCTTTAATTATTTTTATAATTTTTGGATCATTATCCACACTTTATTTAGAGATATTTCATTTTCAAACTTTCCTTTAGTTCTTTAGATATGGTTTCCTTTAGTTCTGAGCATATTTATTGTAATATATGATTAATGTCTGATTAAAAACCTTTGTTTAGCAATTCTGATCTCTGGGCTTCCTTAAGAACTGTTTTTATTAACTGTTTTTCCCCTTTTTTAGGGTCATACTTTTCCTGTTTCTTCACATGTTCTCATCATTTTGTTGTTCATATGTTGAAAACTGGATGTTGAAACAGGACAATATGGCAATTCTGGAACTAGATCCCTCCTACCCCCACAATGTTCATTGTGCTGCTATTCTTTCTCTTGATCCTGCTGCTTTGGAATTTTGTGTTGTAGTTTTTATTGTTTTTTAATGAGTTTCCTGATATAATTCTGTAAATTTTGTACTCTTTTTTATATACTTCCACTGCATTCTCTTCTTCCTTAGAATACTGGTCAGCTGATGATTGGATAGAGTTTTCCTAAATGCCTGAAACCAGTAAGTCTCCCAGTCTGTGCCAAGGAACTGTGCATGTTTGGAGCACATCTTTAATGCTTTTGCAGGCATTTCTAACTCTACCTGAGCCTTTACATTTACTTTGCACTGAGCCCCAAGGTCAGTCAAATGTGAGTGCTTAGAGCCAAGTTTTTTCCTGCTCATGCACACATCCCTGCATATGTTAGAAGTCTCCTACAGTCCCAGCAATATTTCAGAGCTTTTCAAAACTTCCTATGTTCTTTGAATCAAAGACCTTAGCTTTAGCTTTTATTTATTTATTTATTTTAAATCAGCATCTTGTTTACCCCAACTCCTATCATCTCCTGAGGCAGCTGTCATTTTGGACAATTGCAACTGAGTTTTTGAACAAATAACTTAAAGTGAAGGCCGTTCACTTTGAAGGAGCTCTGGGCCAAGTTAAATAGAGGCAATCTCTGAGAAATGAGTTTCCGCTGTCAGGTGAAATGGTGAAAATTATCTGCAGTGTGCTTTTCAGTGTCTCCAAATGCATTCCCTCCCTCCAATGGTTGCAGAGTGGTTGGTTTTCTTTACTACCATGATTGGTTCTCAAAGCTACTACACAGCTGGGAAAGATGGGAGGAAATAAGGCAAATTAACAACATCACAAAATTCACTTTTCTTGCCAAGAGTGTCATTTTTCTTGAATATACACTTCTCAGATGGATACAAGCTTTTGGCTACTTTTGAGAGTTTTAAAATTTTTATTTTGACAGTGTTTGCCAATGTTTTCATTGCTCTTATGGAGGAATGGATTTTTAAGGTGCTTATTCTGTCACTCTAGAAATGACTCCTGCTAGGGTATTTTTTGTAGTCCCTTTGCTTCTGTCAACTGTGATTTCCATTTCTTAAACATATTAAAATATATTTTGTCTGATATCAAATTGGTAGAGTATGATTTGACTCATTCTATTACTTTATTTTATGCTACATAAGCTACATATTATTTTTTGCTTTGTTGAGATTCCCTTTATTTAAATTCTTTCCAGGTATGATATATATTTTATTTTTAATGCCTTTGAGAATATATATATAGTATATATAGTATATATGATATATATTATGTATTATATAATATTATATAAATATATTATAATATATAATAATAATATTATATATTATAATGCATTTGAGAATATATATATATACACACACACACACTCATTTAAGGACATATGTTCTGCTTAAGGTAACATCTTTTTTTTTTTCAAATAGAATATTATACGTAAATTCTGTATTATACATTGTTTTGTTAAATAGTTCTAATAATAAAATATTATCTATATATTATCTCACTTTATTTTAACCAATTTAAGATTTCCTTTTATTATCCTCTAACCAGTTAATATTGTAGGTTCTGCATATATATGTCAGTTTTTTTGTACTCATTCATATAAAAAGCCATTTGGATGAGACCAAAATTATTGGTTAACAATTTAACTTATTTTTATGAACTCAACTGATAATTAATAGTCTAATGTGTAACTGATTTTGTTTTTAGCATTGTCAATTTAAAATATTATGATACGTAATAGAAATAATACTAGTTGTCATTTACTGAGTCTTTACTATACATAACTAGACATTATGCTGTTGTTTATTTATATACTTGAGTCCTTAATGTGTTTACTAGAAGTAAAGCTCACCCCAGATGACATGAGAGAATGAAGGCTGACAAGAGATGACAAACTTTTATGATTTAGCCTAGATAGTAAGTGTGAAAGTTAGGGTTTACTCTTCATCTTTTCTGGCTTCGAAGTGTATGTGTTAATAGGTACCTGTTACTGCTCCTCCAGTGATTAATGACTTGCATTTTCCAAAAAGAAAAGCTTGTAGCATGAAAGAATATTGATTTTTGCTCTTTTGATTTAGTTTACTTAAATCTATACTTATGTGGTAACATAGATAAAGAAATTTGAAGAATAGGGAAACCTCTAGTTCAATTTCACATCAACATTGAACCATAGGAGTGAGATGGTGAACAATGGAATAACTAAAACAAAATGCAATTTTAGTTAGGTCAGATAAATCATTTCCTCCTGGATATATGTCAGTAAAAATCAGTGTTCAAATTATCCAGAATTGCCACATTTTTGAGGCATCTACAGATTCATTTTTTTCTTTTCTTTTTATCCAAGGAACCATATTACTAGATGGAATTTATAAAGGAATCAGCAGGCTTCAGTGGGGATTTTGCTGATTAATTTTAGATAAGCTACAATAACATTACTGGCTAATTAAGGGTTAGACTTTTCATGAAGCATTTTAAAGATTTCTTAACTCTGTTGGTGTCTTACAAATCCCAAGAGTGATAACATGCATCTATCTCTGTCTCTTTCTCCATCTGTATATGATTGTATTATGAAGACCTGTTATTGCAGTATTCAAAAATTTCCACTGAACCCAAATATAAATATGTCATTTTATACTTCAAATCAGTAAACATATTTGAAACGACCATCTTGGTATTACATTTAAAGCACAGTTTGAAATATGTTTTCTACATTACCTTTTTAAAAATGGTTGACCTTATCTATTCAAAATGTTTATAACATATGGTTTGAATCATAAACATATAGATCATACTACCATGGTTCCTGTGCATATCTGCTGAGAAAGGGGAGAGGAAATCTACTAAACTATGAACTAGTTGTGTAATTTGCATCATGCCTTTCAATCTCATCAGTATCATTAATGGTATTCAACTAATAATATTCCAATATTTTTTATGCTACTTGCATTTGAATAATAATTTATGCTTTTTAAGCACATTTTCAATAATAACCTCATGAGCACAGAAAAAATATAAGGTAGATGCAACTGTGCTCATCTCAAAGACTAAAAAACTAAATCCCAGATATTAATTATGCAAATGGATGTCAATGTTAGTACTAGAACCTAGGTCTTAAGTTTTCCTCCATGTAATTTTTACACAAAAATATAATATACATACACACATATGTGTTTATGCACATGATTATTATATACTTAATATAATAAAAATATATACTCACCTATACAATATATACTCCCATTTATTTTTACTATTGTTATTATTTAATATATAATTTAATATTTAAATTAATAATGCTACTTAGAATACATAGGATTAGGATATGAGAACCAGGGAAGGATGAAATGGATTGTAGAATAAATGTAGGTATGTTTGCAACCTACATATGTAGTATGTTTTAGAAAGCTACAACATTATTAACTGAAGCTTTGTAATCAAATCCACTAAATTTATATTGGGAAGAAGGGTACTTGAAATAATCAGAGATTTAAAAGAACCAAATTAGAATCTTCGAGTAGTAGAATCTTCAAGTAGGTTTTGTTATGCTAAAACAGGTAATTGTCATAACAACAACTGAGTCTATATAAGCCTCTGATTTGAGGAACTTTTCACATGGAAGCTTCTTTATTAACCCCATAGAAATGGTTATGTAACACCTATAGGCAAACATTCTGTCACCTATGTCTTGGTAACAAAGACATTTTTGTTTGTTTGTTTGTTTGATTAACTGGAACATCTACCTGATGGAAAATAACTAAAAGAATGAAATTCACTAGGTTGAATGCTGTGTATTCAACTAAAAATAGTCTAATTTTGAGTTGCCTTAATAATGTACTATATTTTATTATTATTGGCTGCTATTCAAAGAAAACTAAATCATATTAGAATAAATTAGTAAAACTTGTAATCTCTTTGAAACTAACTGTAATGAGTTACAAGTCAACATATATTACACAGACATGCGTGCGCACCTACGCACACACACACACAGATAAGACATAATTCCAGCCTCAATGCAAAATTTTCCCATAGAGAAAAGGTGAGTGGACCCCTTCTCCAGGCCATCTGTACTATGAAATGGATACAATGAAAGCCATTAAATATTTGGGACACCCAAGTATCCTGGTTTTGAAACTATTTTCAAAACACATTTTTTTGGTGGGAGTGATTTTATAACCAGTTCTTTTAACAGAAAATAACACAAATATAACACTGACTCCACATATATAGATTCCTAAGACACTTTTTGATAGTTGTAAATCAACATGTTTCCCAGTCTCAGATGCATGTTAATGAGTCAGGATAATAGCTTTGAGGACTCTGATAATCTAGCATACACAAGAGGACGTGTTTGGATGTTCAAAGCTAATACCCACAGTCTGGACTTCTCTTAGAGGACACCACCATCACCTCCATCTCTCTCCTTGTATCATTCCAAAGTATTGCTTTTATCCATTTTATTAAAGAAACAACAACAACAAAATCTTACATGTAACATAACACACTATCACTTAAAGGAGATAGAATAGGATGATGGTAAAAGTTCATATTCTAAAACTTAGCATAAAATATGTTTTGTTTTGCCAAAATATACAACTTGAGCCTTATTTCATTATGGATGACTGATGACAAAATTTTATCATTCAGTTATATCCTATAAGAATTTATCATGATTATTTATTTTGGAGCAGGACTATAGAAAAACCAGAATAATTAATTCCAGAAATAAGCCAGACCATGCAGCAAATGAAGAAGCAAAGTTGTATGGGCAAAGATCTTATAATATTAGAATAGATAAAATGAAAATAAAACTCTGGTATAGACTTTAAAAATAAAGTCAGAAGTCCTGTCATATTTCTTAACAGTGCTAGGGACCACTAGCATTTTGTTTAGGAAAAAAAAAATTTTATATAATAGCCTTACATTTTTATATGTTATATTTTAATCCCAGGCTCTGGCTCTTTGTTTTATTTTTCATTGAAAGGGAAAAAATAAAATTCTTGGATTAAAAAAAAATCATCAGTAGTAAAAACCAGTAATAGTCTGTCTAGAAAATAAAGGCTAACCCAGGAGATAACTGGATGGAAGTTGTAGGAGACCCCCACTGAAACGCAGTGATTGAGATTCTTAGGGACTGGATATAATGATGACTTGGGACCTGGGAAGAGGCCTATAGTGGGGTCTGTCTTAGAACCACAAATCTGTAGCTTCTGGAACTCTCCATGGTAAGAAGGGTCTTTGGAGTGTCTTCATGATACAGATTCTATCCTAGGAAGCAGATGATTAATGATTATGGAGAGACCTCCAAGATGAACGCCAGACAGTCAACTCAGAGAACCCATTACTAAGGGGTTCATAATTCTTTTGAATGTGAATTTAGTAATTCACATTCACATTACCAAAATATGTGAACAGAGGCATTGTTCCTAATGGGATCATTATGAAATCATTTAGTGACTGTGAATCCTGTCAGGCTGCTCACTCTCAGAATTTACCTTTTATTCAATTCTTGATACAAGGGTACGGGATTAACAACAAATAAGGGAATTACTATTTAAAAGGTAATGTGAGGGGTGCTTGGGTGGCTTAGTTGGTTAAGTGTCTAACTCTTGATTTTGGCTCAGGTCATGACCTCAGAGGCATGAGATCGAGCCTTGTGTGGGGCTCCATGTGGGGTTTGGAGCCTTTTTAAGATTCTCTCTCTCTCCCTTTCCTTCTGCCCCTTCCTGCTCCTGTCTGTGCACACATGCTCTCTCTCTCTAAGAAATAAAAATTTAAAAAAAATAAAAATCAAAGGCAACATGATATGTATCTCTAAGAGAACATGTAATGATTATATTAGTTTGCTACCAGTGACTGAATGACTTACACAACAGAAATATATTTTCTCAGGAGGATAGAAGCCCAAGATAATTCTCTGCTGAGACCTCTCGCCTTGGCTTGCAGATGGTTACCTTCATGCTGTGTCCTCACATGGCCTTTTCTCTGTGGGCACATCACTGGTGTCTTTTCCTCTTCTTATAAGGACACCAGTTATGCAGAATTTGGGTTCCACCCTAACTACCTCATTTTAACTTAATGACCTCTTTAAAGGCCTTATCTCCAAATACAGTCACATTCGGAGATACCAGATTTGCAGATTTCAACATATGAATTTCACTGGAACATAATTCAGCCCATATCAATGATGTCAGGGAAATTACAAATGACCAATAGCCACAAGAGACATTTTAAAGTTTCTAAAAATTCATCTCATGATTTCATTAGAATCTGATGATAAAGATAATTTATGCAAAATATTTAAAAGCTGAAAAATAAAAAGTGTTGAAATTAATATAGTGAAACAAGCTTGCTCTGATTCTTAAATGAGACAATAATAAAGTAAAACAAAAATAAATAATGCAGTGATCCTTTTTTGAAGTTACTCATTTAAAAACAATTAACAAACCTTATTTGAATCAGGGTTCCTATCAAAAGAATAACACATTTTTTTTATTTTGCAGATTTGTCTACTATTATCTTCTTATAGTCCCTAAGTAAATTATTTTTAAAGGCAATAAAACATATAAAAAGTTTTTATGACTTAGGGCTAAATGAAAAGTTAATATATGAAAGTCAATAGCTTATCTATAACTGGAAAGATTAAGTAGAAATAATGAGAAAATAAAAGAGAAAAAAATACTTTTTATCACAGAGGGAAAAAAATTATCAGAAAGAAAATTAAGAAGAAATATAAGCCTTCGAAATATAAATTTTTGAGAGCTATAAAGAGCACTGATAAAATTTTGTCAGTTGTATTTCAAAGCTAAAATTAAAAAAGTAAAATAAAATGTGAAAAAAATCAATTTTCCAAAATTAACTTATTAATGTTAAATAATTTACTTCCAAAATCCATAAATATTTTTTGGGGGATATGATTATAAATTATCTTCAAAACAAACCAACCAACCAGTGATGATAGCTAAACAATTGTATGAGAGAGAAATAGTTTGAGAGAGAAAAAGAGAGGGAGAAATTGAGACTTGGAATAACGGCAGGGCCCTCATTTTAACTACACCTACCAACTGTGTGTGCGTGTGTGTGTGTGTGTGTGTGTGTGTGTTTGAAAGTACAAAATTATACTGAAGAATCTTATTTATAGTAAGAATCTCTTAAGACTCAGCTATTGTTACTATTATCTGCACAGTTATCTTGAATCTTTAAATTTTAATTGGTTGTTTTGCTTGATAATGTTATTCTGATAACGCAAGACTACTTGACATTTCTTTATCTTTAAAATTATATATATATAATTGTACAATTGCTTTTTCATTTTTTTGTCTGCTCTCCCTCTATGCATGGAAGTATAAAAACCATCTCTTTGTTGGAGTCTTAATTCAAACAAAAAGTTTGAAGGTCTTTGTTTTACTTAGTTAACAAACCTTTTCTTTTTCTTTATACTGACAGTTAAATGACCCTTCTCTTTTTGATATCGCTCTTCCTTTACAGGGAATAAGGAGCAACAGTATCTTGTAGAGGACATCACTCCCTTCCCTTAATAATGATGATGTTAACTGCTTTAATCTTTATGACAACAATATAAGGCAGGTACTGTTAGTATCCTAATTTTCAACATGACATTGCTAGGTGTTCTGTTTTTACACAATTGTTTATCCTAGAGAAGCAAATATGAATGTTTCTTGTGAATGTTCCCAATGTGACATTTTATGTCATTATACATTTATTGAACTTGTACTGTGTACTCCTATGGAGTTAACATTTAATCTAAGATGCTCTGCATTAATTTTATCCCAAAGAATGATATCTTCTCTCTGTAGGTGCAAGGGAAGTGAGGATATTATTACTATCCTTTTCCTTTTTTTTTCTTTCCTGTGATTCCAATTTTGTAGCAGCCCTTTGTGATGGATTCCAACTGGTAGCACAGAAAAAAACAAAGATTGGTATAACTCAAATGTTATAATTAGGAGAATGGAAAGGACAAAAGAGATTTTTAAATAAATGGTATATGAAGCATGAAGTGCTCTTTATGCATACTGCTAATGTTCCAAAGCTTCAGCAAAGCTAATCTCATTCCCACCCCACCCCCCCAACAAGCCTGCTTCTGTAAAAATATACTTCTCTTTCTAGTCAATTGAGTACCATGGTAGGTGTGAGCTATAAGTTTGGCAGCAAAAGATGGATAGAAATATTTCCCTGACTTCACTTATAAGATCTAAAATGTATGTCAACTTCTTATATACAAAAAGGGTTTTGTTCAGGTTTCAAAGGAGATCACTTTGTTTTCTGAGTAAAAGTCTCAAAATATAAAGAGTATCTATTTTTGTGACCTTGTCATCTATACTTATTATATCTTAGGAAAGATGGGGGGAGTAACAGCACAGAGCTGGTTGATGATCAGAGCACACACTTAGGATCTGTAGACACAGCAAAATATTTTCTCTATATATTTAGGCAAGAATTTATACAAGTCTGTATCTTTATACAAAGACTCATATTGGCTGTAGCTGTCCTTTGTTATATTTACTAAAGTAATTTATATTTCTATAAATATAAATATATTTGGTCAATTTCTTATTTACTGGTTCATTTACATAAACTGCCAGTATACTGAATTCTATAATACTATAATATAAATAAATCTATAATTAATATATAAAATTATATATTATATGTAATTTATATATGTCATGCATTATGTTTATACATAATTAATATAATACTTTCTTAGTTCTTTTGGATTTTTCAATAAGAATTTCAACATGAGAAAATAATGATATTACCTAACAATATCTGAATTTCATATCTAACCTTTTCTTCAACTTACTGTATTGGAATAATATCAGAATAAAGTTAATGAGTGTAGTGATAGAGGGCAGTCTTCCTGGATTTTAATGAGAATATATCAAATTTCTATCAATTAATATATTGTTTATCCAAACATTTTTGAATTTGTCAAATGCCTATTATGTGCCAAACATCATATCAGATACTGAGGATCCTTAATTTGGATCTTTCTTAGAAATTGGTATTTTTATGGAATTGATGAAGGGTGCTTCTATTTCATATCTAGGATGGATTTTTTTATTAGAAATAGATGAATATTGGGGAAAAGAAGGCAGAGGAGTAGGAGACCCTATTCCAACAGGTCCCCGGAATTGAGCTGGATATCTACCAGACCACTCGGAGCACCCACAAAATCAGCCTGAGATGTAAGAAGATCTGAATCTCTACAAACAGAATATCGCAGGCGGTTGGTTTCGAGGTATGAAGTGGGGAGTCGTGATTCCACGGGCAGATATCGGAGGATAAACAGCAGCGGGAGGGTGCCTGGCCATGGGGATCCTACACCGCTGCTGAGCGATAGCCTCCCGTGCTGGGGATGGGGCACAGACTCGTAGCCTGGTAGTGGTGGGGAAAGGTCTTTAGGGCAGCCCCCTGGATGGAAACTGGGAGCTGTGGGGATGCCCGTGCAAACTGGGAACAGCTGGCGGTTTTAGAAGCACAAAAGGCAGAGACGTGCCCTGACCTGGAGGCAAGGACTGGGAGCCCTGCTGAGGGGCGCACAACCCAGGACACTGCAGTTTATAGCAGCACAGACAGAAATGGAGACAGTGTGGCCTGGAAAGCTCACTGAAGAACAGACTACGATCTCTCTGCTCTGAGGCAGAGGGTTGGAAATGGTCTCTTCTGCTCTGACTCTTGGAAGAGATGTGGAAAGCCACCAGGGAAAGCCACCAGAGAACAAAAGCCCCAAAAAACTGGTTCCCACTGAGCCCATCCCCCTCCACAGGGGGGCAGGGCAACTCTGCCCAAACAGGGTTGCCTGAGTAACAGCACACCAGGCCCCTCCCCCAGAAGACAAGTTGGGAAAACAAGAGGCCAACAACCCTAAGGTACCTAGAAAACAGGTGTATCTAGCTTGGGTTCTGGTCAATAATCTTGACTCTATACATTCTCTCAACCACCCATCATCCCCAGAATGACTAGGAGGAGGAACCCCCAAAATAGGAAAGACTCAGAGATTATGACTTATGCCACAGGTTTACAAATGGATGCAGATATAACCAAGATGTCAGAGATGGAATTCAGGCTAGCAATTGTGAAGACAATAGCTAGAATGAAGAAATCAATTAATGGCAACACAGAGTCTCTAAGGGCAGAAATGAAAGCTGAATTGGCAGAACTTAAAAATGCAATCAATGAGATCCAATCCAATCTAGATAATCTAACAGCTAGGGTAAGTGAGGCAGAAGAATGAATTAGTGACCTGGAAGACAATTTAATAGATAAAAAGGGAAAAAAGGAGGCCAGGGAAAAACAATTCAGAATCCATGAAAATAGAATCAGAGAAATAAGTGACACCATGAAGCGTTCCAATATCAGAATTATTGGAATCCCGGAGGGAGTGGAGAGAGAGAGAGGACTAGAAGTTATATTTGAGCAAATCGTAGTTGAGAACTTCCCTAATCTGGGGAATGAAACAAACATTCACGTCCTAGAGGCAGAGAGGACCCATCCCAAGATCAAGGAAAACAGGCCAACACCCTGGCATGTAATAGTAAAACTTGCAAATCTTAGAACCAAGGAAACCATCTTAAGGGAAGTTAGGGGGAAGAGATTCCTTACATACAGAGGGAGGAACATCAGAATAATGTCAGACCTATCCACAAAGATCTGGCAAGACAGAAAGGCCTGGCAAGACATATTCAGGGTACTAAATGAGAAGAACATGCAGCCAAGAATACTTTATCCAGCAAGGCTGTCATTTAGAATGAATGGAGAGATGCAGAGCTTCCAAGATGGGCAGAAACTGAATGAATATGTGACCACTAAGCAGGCCCTGCAAGAAATATTAAGGGGGGTTGTATAAAAGGAGAAAGACCCCAAGAGTGATATACAACAGAAATTTACAGGGACAATCTATAAAAACAATGTCTTCAAAGGCAACATGATGACAATTAATGCATATCTTTCAATAATCACTCTCAACGTGAATGGCCTAAATGCTCCCATAAAATGGCACAGAGTTGCAGATTGGATAAAAAGACAGGACCCATCCATATGCTGTCTCAAGAGACTCATTTTGAACCTAAAGATACATCCAGACTGAAAGTGAGAGATGGAGATCCATCTTCCATGCCAGCGGACCTCAAAAGAAAGCTGAGGTAGCAGTTCTTATATCAGACAAATTAGATTTTAAACTAAAGTCTGTTGTTAGAGACACAGAAGGACACTATATCATTCTTAAAGGGTCTATCCAACAAGAAGATCTAACAATTGTAAATATCTATGCCCCCAACATGGGAGCAGCCATCTACATAAGCCAACTGTTAACCAAAATAAAGAGACATATTGATAACAATACATTAATTGTAGGAGACCTCAATA
>NC_138380.1:87974193-87993861 GCF_054177405.1 Leptonychotes weddellii
AACAAAACAAAGAGGCAACCCACAAAATGGGAGAAGATATTTGCAAATGACACTACAGATAAAGGGCTGGTATCCAAGATCTATAAAGAACTTCTCAAACTCAACACCGCCCAAAAAATAATCAAGTCAAAAAATGGGCAGAAGACATGAACAGACACTCCTCCAAAGAAGACATACAAATGGCTAACAGACACATGAAAAAATGTTCATCATCATTAGCCATCAGGGAAATCCAAATCAAAACCACATTGAGATACCACCTTACACCAGTCAGAATGGCAAAAATGGACAGGGCAAGAAACAACGTATGTTGGAGAGGTTGTGGAGAAAGGGGAACCCTCTTACACTGTTGGTGGGAATGCAAGTTGGTACAGCCACTTTGGAAAACAGTGTGGAGGTGCCTCAAAAAAAATAAAAAATAAAAATAGAGCTACCCTATAATCCAGCAATTGCACTCCTGGGTATTTACCCCAAAGACACAGATGTAGTGAAAAGAAGGGCCATATGCACTCCAATGTTCATAGCAGCAATGCCCACAATAGCCAAACTGTGGAAAGAGCCAAGATGCCCTTCAACAGATGAATGGATAAAGAAGATATGGTCCATATATATAATGGAATATTACTCAGCCATCAGAAAGGATGAATACCCAACTTTTACATCAACATGAATGGGACTGGAGGAGATTATGCTAAAAGTGAAATAAGTCAAGCAGAGAAAGTCAATTATCATATGGTTTCACTTATTTGTGGAGCATAAGGAATACCATGGAGGACATTAAGAGAAGGAAGGGAAAAATGAACGGGGGGAATAGGAGGGAGAGATGAACCATGAGAGACTATGGACTCTGAGAAACAAAAAGGGTTTTAGAGGGGAGGGGGTTGGGGAATGGATTAGCCTGGTGATGGGTATTAAGGGGGGCATGTACTGCATGGAGCACTGGGTGTTATATGAAAACAATGGATCGTGGATCACTACATCAAAAACTAATGATATATTGTATTGTGACTAACATAACATAATAAAATTTAAAAAATTAAAAAAAAAGAAATAGATGAATATTATGTTTGAGCATCAATAAGGATGATTTGTGATGAATAATTATACCCTTTAACTTAATTATGTGATTATTTCTACCAAATTAATATTAAATGTTGAAATATCTTTGTGTTATTATTATTTACCATATTTCTGGAATCTCTCTGCTTGATTTAGAATTTAAATGACATATGGATATGTGAGGTTGTTTAGTTGTCACTTATTTGTATACAAAATTAGTTATATTAAATATATATAATATGATATAGTGTATAATAGTATATATGTTCATATGTATATATATGTATTAACATAAAACATATTAGAACTGGTGGTTACTCTGAGCAGTAAAATTGTAGTTTACTTACTTATAAGTGCCTATATTTACTAAAATTATTCAATAGAGCTTATATTTGCTTTCACAAGTATTTTTTTTTGTTAAAAAGTCCAATGGCTGCAGTTACTACAAACCGTATAATATAAATTAGAAATATAAATATATGGTAATATCTAACTTCATTGGTAACTCAGGAAATAAAAATGGATTAAAATGTAATGTTTATGTCTCTAACTAGAGATTAAAACAATATTGTCAATTGTAAGAAAGCATTCTGGGGAAATTAAAAGCAAAATTCCCTTTTGCTTAGGAACAAAGGAAGGATAGTCTCTCTCACTAATTATTTTCAATGTCATACTGGAAGTCCTAGTGAATGCAATAAGACAAGAAAAGGAAATAAGAGGTACACAGATTGGGAAGGATAAAAATAAAACTTTCTCTACAGTTGATATGAGAGTCTATAGAAAAAATTCAAAAGAATTGACAAAACCCCTCCATAACTAATAAGCAATTATATCAAGGTTGCACAATACAAGGTTATATTAAAAAACTCACTTTGGTATATACTATAATATACATAGAAAATCTATATAACATACATATATATGTTCTATAACAAATAGAATTTGATATTAAAATCACAATATCATTTACATTAGCATCTCCTAAATGAAAGACAGGCATAAATTTCGCAAAATATGTACAAGATCTTTTTGAATAAAACTTTAAAACTCTAATGAAAGAACCAAAGGAAAACTAAAATGGAGAGTTATTCCATGTTCATGGATAAGAAGATTCAATACAGGGGGCGCCTGGGTGGCTCAGTGGTTAAGCGTCTGCCTTCGGCTCAGGTCATGATCCCAGGGTCCTGGGATCGAGCCCCGCATCGGGCTCCCTGCTCCGCGGGAAGCCTGCTTCTCCCTCTCCCACTCCCCCTGCTTGTGTTCCCTCTCTCGCTGTGTCTCTCTCTGTCAAATAAATAAAATCTTTAAAAAAAAAAAAAAAAGAAGACTCAATACAGTGGAATATTACTGACCGTAAAAAAGAATGAAATATTGCCAGTTGTAACAACATAGATGGAGCTAGAGAATATTATGCTAAGCAAAATAAGTGAGAGGAAGACAATTACCATATGATTTCACTCATATGTGGATTTAAGAAAGAAAGCAAATGAGTAAAGTGAAAAAGAGAGAGAAAGGCAAACCAAGAAAGAGACTTAACTATAGACAATAAACTGATGGCTACCAGAAGGGAGGTGAGGAGGGGAGTAGGTTAAATAGGTGATGGGGATTAAGGAGTGCATTTCTTGTGATGAGCACTGAGTGTTGCATGGAAGTGTTGAATCACTATATTGTACACCTGAAACTAATATTACATTGTGTGTTAACTAACTGGAATTTAAATAAAAATGTAGGGGCACCTGGGTGTCTCAGTTGGCTAAGTGTCTAACTCTTGGTTTTGGTTCAGGTGATGATGGCAAGGTTGTGAGACTGAGCCCTGTGTTGGGCCCCATGCTCAGCTTAGAGTCTGCTTGACGTTCTCTCTCTCTATCTTTCTCCCTTTCCCACACCCTCTGTCCCTCCCCCTATTTTCTCTCTCTCTCTCTTATAAATAAATAAGTAAATAAATAATAAATAGATAAGTAGATAAATAAAAAATAAATAAGTAAATAAATAATAAATAAAATCTTAAAAAATAAATAAAAACATAAAAAAGACTCAGTGTTGTCAAGATGTCAGTTTTACCAAATTGATCTATATATTTAATGCAATCCCAATCAAAGTCCATTATAGGGTGGATATACACAAATTTGTTCTAAAATTTATATGGGGAGGCAAAAAAAATCCAGGATAGCCAACACAATAGTGAATAAAAATAGTTAAAAAAACTGATACTATATTACTTCAAGACTTATTTGAAAGCATAGTAATCAAAACAGTGTGATATTGGTGAAAGAATGACAAATACATCAATGAGACAGAATAAAATGTCTAGAAATAGACCTACACAAATAGTCAACTGATCATTGACTAAAAATCAAAGATGATTTGGCGGACAAAGGATAGCCTTTTCAACAAATGGTGGTGGAACAACTGGATATCCACATGTAAATAAATGAATCTAGACACAGACTTTATACCCTTCACAAAAATTAATTCAAATTGAATTAAAAATACAGTCATAAATATAAAAGCAAAAGTTTAAAAATCCAAGAATATCACATAAGGGAAAACCAAACTAACCCTAGGTTTGGTGATAACTTTTTAGATACCACATCAAAAGCACAATTCATGAAATAAATGATTGATTGATGTTTGACTTCATTAAAATTAACAACTTCTGTTCACCAAAGATACTTTCAAGAGCACAGAGAAATTTTAGAGAAATGAAACTATTTTGAAGGACATTATAATGATGGATACATGGCATTATACATTTGTCATGACCCACAGAATATACAACACCAAGAGTAAACCCTAGTGTTCATTAGGAACTTTGGGTGATAATTAAGTGTCAATTATGGCTCATCAATTTTAACAAAAATGCCCGATAGTGCATAGTTGCTGACAGGGGGAGGGTGTGCATGCATGGAGGCAGGAATATGCTATAACTCTAGTGGGGGGCTGAATTTTGCTGTGAACCTAAAACTGTTCTTAAAATTCAAGTTTATACTAAAACAATTATTTAAAAAATCTACAGTATCCTGATTTTATAAAAATTTTCAGAAACATTTATTTTATTTGAACATAACAATTTGATTCCTATGAATGCAATTGTGAAGAGGTATCATCAGTTTTATTTATGATAAGGAAAACTAAAAAGTATGTGAGTATTTAAAATAGAGGATTGGTTATTTCAATTACAATTATATACATATGGCAAAACAATATTAACATTACAATTAAAAAAATTTAGTTACATTAGAAAATACTTATTATATAATTTTAATTTAAAAAGGTAATAGATATTACCACGATTGATCAATTTATGGTTCTTATATATGCTATTCTTACTTACTCATCAATGACAGGTTTAGGAATTTATTTTTCTTCTCTATTTTTTCTGTATTTCCTGAATTACTTATAATTAATACATGCATTTTTTTCTAATTAGAGCAGTGTATTTTATAACTTTATTTTTCTGAGTTTTACCTCAATCCATAATTGTCAGTCTTGTCAGTCTTTTTTTTTTCTTTTCTGCTAGTCTTATGCACTCTTTGTAGTCTTCCACTTTTATACATGATCAAATAAGATGGTGAGAGAATGTACGTGGGAGCAGGCTGTAAACTAAGGGCCATCATAATTTTAGCAGAATGACCTTTCAGTTCTGAATCATCCAAGTGCTCTTTATGAAGTTAAATTGATTTTGTTCAATGTTTCCTGTTTTCCTTCTGTTCTGGAATGATTCATGTTTTATGTCACAACTCTATTATTACTATTACTGCTATTATTAAGAATGAAATAACTCTGTGTAGACATACTTTTTAATAGAGTGTGTAGTCATGGAATCATATCATGAAATCATAGAATTCTGAGAGGATAGCCTTATGTATCCTAATGAGTAAACTACTGATCTAAAGAAAAATCATTTTTCAGGCTAGTACAGTATGAGAATTATAATCTAGCATACATAGTTCTCTTAAATTTTTAATTAATTCTTTAATATTAACTCTTTAATAAATTAACTTTTAATAAAGACAACACATCTGTCATTCTTCATTCTTCATTTCCTTTTACATGAACAAAGCTCTGTTACAATTTATTTATTTATTTTTCCAGATATATATCATGTACATAGCAAATTCAGAGATAGCATTTTTTCTTTCTTACAAGTCATAGCGTACTATACACAATATTATGTACTTTGCTTTTTTCCTCAATGATTAAGATTTTTACTATATTTTTATATCAGTAAATAGTGAGACTCTTGTTTTGACTTAAGCACAAAATACCATATATCCTAATATTACTGACCCCCTGTTCAAGGGCATTTAAGTTGAAACTATACTTTTTTTTTATTATAAATAACACTCTAATGAATTACTTTTAACATAAGTCATTTTACAAATGTGTATATGTATTCATGAAAAAAATTTTATAAATATAATTACTGGATTTTATTTTTTGTGCATTTTAACAAATAGCTCTCCACAGAATTTGTACCCAAGGATATTCCTACCAGGATCAAATAATGTTTACTCCACAGCCTTTTCCCTGACATCTCAATATGGTCTATTGCCAAACTTTAGGGTCTCTGTCAACCTAATTGAAGAAAAATACTATATCAGTTTAACTTATTTTCCTTATTTTCATACCTTTACCCATTTTTCAGATGGCCATTTTTCAAGTCAATTTGCAGAAAAAGAAACCAAATTAATTTGCAGAAGCACATTGTGAATTATAGAAGTTATCCCTTTGTCATAAGCATTGTGTATTTTTTTCTGAATTAACTTTTCATTTTTCTGCTTGTTTCATGATATTTATTTTCATGCAGATTTATTATTATAATGGAAGTTAATCAATCTTTCATTTATAGGTTATTAGATATAACTCTAAAACTATGTCTCAATCTGAAGTTATAAAATAGTGTTTTTGCTGTTTTATTTTTTATTTTAAAGTAATCACTTTTTAAATTTTGCAATCAAGATTGGAGATTTGCATCAAGGTTTGTTGTCTTCCATATTAAATGATCTTCAATTATTCAAACATATTTGGGTTAAAATTAATTATTTTTTTTGCATTGATTCAGATACTACCTTTATTGTTCTTTATTTTTTTTTTTAAAGATTTTATTTTTATTTATTTGACAGAGAGAGACACAGCGAGAGAGGGAACACAAGCAGGGGGAGCGGGAGAGGGAGAAGCAGGCTTCCCACTGAGCAGGGAGCCCAATGCGGGGCTCGATCCCAGGACTCTGGGATCGTGACCTGAGTGGAAGGCAGACGCTTAACGACTGAGCCACCCAGGTGCCCCTATTGTTCTTTAAGCACTTATATTTATTTTTGCTCACTTAAGGTCTTTCTATTTTTATATATCTGTGCCCATATACAAGTACTATAATGGCCTTCTTTAGTGTCTTCCTGAGCATGTTAAACTTTTTATAGCTCATTAGGTTTATATGTTGACATTTCATAATTCTTTTTAATTATTTTTTTTTTATTATGAGCGCTGTGAATTGTGTAAGACTGTTGAATCACAGACCTGTACCTCTGAAACAAATTCTTTTTAATTATTACATAAAGGATATTTCTTTTGTTAAATATTTCAATTATGTGTTGGTGGTATATATATATAGATGGTATTAATTTCATTAATTTTTTGAATTGTTATATCATTTATCCATTGTTTAAAATAGTTTCTCAGGTTCTTTCCTCTTAGCTTTCCCAGTAAACCATCATGTCGTGTGTAAATAATCACACATTAATTTCTTCTTTTCCTTTGTATATCTTAATTTTATTGTTTTGCCTAAGTGTTTGGGTAATACCTCTAGAACAATGTTTGATAATAAGGATAATGGAGGGGCACCTGGGTGGCTCAGTCGTTAAGCATCTGCCTTCGGCTCAGGTCAGGATCCCATGGTCCTGGGATCAAGCCCCGTATCGGGCTCCCTGCTCGGCGGGAAGCCTGCTTCTCCCTCTCCCACTCCCCCTGCTTGTGTTCCCTCTCTCACTGTCAAATAAATAAATAAAATCATAAAAAAAAAAATAAGGATAATGGAAGTGATTTAGTTGTTTTGACTCTCATGCAAAAACATCAGCTGTTATCTAATTACATTTAATAATGGGTTTTTGGCTGAATATTAAATTTTATCATGTTAAAATAACAATTACAAATATTTTGTTTGATGTAGGGAAAGATTTCTTGTACTTGCAAGCACAGTAATGTTAAAGTAAAATATAGACAAAAAAACTACATCAAAATTAAGATCTTCTGTTCATTGAGAATCATGGAAGAAAACAAGCTACAGAATGAAAGAAGAAAGAAGAATCCCCTCTAGAATATATCTAGATTTATATATCCAGCCTTTGCATATCAGAAAGAAACAGACAACTCAATAGGAAAAAAGTGAGCTAGACACTTGATCTGACACTTCAGGAAAGAGAACATCCAGATGACCAGAAAACATATGAAAAGTCACCTAATCTCAAGCATCAGGAAAATACAAGTCAAAATAACAATAAAATTAATAAGAATGGTTAAAATCTGTCCATACCAGGTATTACACTATTGATGATACCAAGTATTGGCACATGTCTGGAATAAGTGAAGGAAAAGCAACCAAATACTGCCAACAATAAGGAATGATAAATAAATTACATAGAATATAGGAATAATGCACAGCAATAAAAATTAATTTGAACACCTTATAACAATAAGTATGAATCTCACTGACATATTTTTGAGATGAAGATGCCATATTCACCATAATACATGCATGCTGTGTGAATCCATTTATATAATTTTCAAAAATAGGCAGAACTAAACTCTGGTATTACAATTAAAGTGGTTCATTGGAAGGACAGAAAGGAGTTCAGGGTTGGGAAGGGATTTGAGATGCTGGCTGTATCTTGTTTCTCAATCAGGTGATTATTTTGTAAGTGCTTGCTCTGTGATAACTCATGAATCTGTATATTCATACCTTAGGAAATTTTCTGTATGTGTTATTATACTTTGATTTTAAATAAGAATCTCAATGTTGCTTAATCTAGGACAGTTTTTCCTAAGAGTTGCTGTATCATTCAATATATAGATTTGTGTCCTTAATTAAAAAAAATTATGAATTACCTAATATTTGGTCCATTATTAATTTTTTATTACAAATTCCAAAATTCCTGTTTTCTCTAATTTACTGTCTTTCCTTTTCTCTGTATCCATTTTAGATTCCTAATTTTTAAAAAAAGTTTTTCTCATGTCCATTCCTTACTATCTTTATTAAGTGTTTCTTTTTTTTTTTTTAAAGATTTTATTTATTTGACAGAGAGACAGACAGTGAGAGAGGGAACACCAGCAGGGGGAGTGGGAGAAGGAGAAGCAGGCTTCCCTCTGAGCAGGGAGCCCGATGCGGGGCTCGATCCCAGGACTCTGGGATCATGACCTGAGCCGAAGGCAGACGCTTAACGACTGAGCCACCCAGGCGCCCCTTTATTAAGTATTTCATAATGTTTTTTTTCTTACATAGTTTTCCTGTTTTAAAGCTTTAAGTAATCAATTTCCTTATTCCCCATCTGCTTTGTTTCTTATTCATAGATAAGAGTGGTTCACCATTGTGATACCTGAGACTCATTGTTTTCAGTTTTCATCCATTGCAACGATTTTCTTGAATATATTCTGTTGGTAAGTTTTCCTGTACTTTTTCTCTCCCATCTCCCATCTCCATTTGTGGTATTGCTCTATGGATGCCTTTTCAGCAATTTCTTAAAATAATAACTTATTTTTAAAGCCTATGGATTTTTCCTGGTCCAACTTTTGGGAGGATGTCTATGAGGATGAGGCTAAGTTCAGACTAGTCCTGCAGTTTGTCCATTTTTCACAAAGCAAACTCTCTCACTCTTTATTTTGCTTTCTGAAAATGTCACTTGGCTCCCCTCAGTCAGAACAACACGAACGCTGGTGTTAGTGTGCTACCAGGCCATGGACTTTTATTATTATTTACTTATATTTTCATCCATGCACTTGTGAGCATCCTTTTGTAAGCAGGTGTTTCATCTTATTGGGTCTTTTATCTTTGGAGGGTGGGTCTCTGCTGGTGCTGTCTACTGGTATTCTCACAACCTAATTGTCTCTATGACATGCATCCTCTCACCTCCTCAGGCGTAAGGTCCTCACCTGTACAAAGTTATGCCTTTCTCTGATATGTAAGGAGTTTTAATTTATTGCATTTTCTAAAAATAGAGCTGTGTGCCTTTTCTGCTTTGTTCTTAAATAATTATCAGGACTTGAAAGGGGAAATGCTGAATCTAAGACACCATGTTCAAACCATAAATCCAAAGCATCTGTTTTCTATTAGATAGGAGTTGCTTGTGAATTTTATATTATCAGCAAATAATAATTATCATAAATGCTTACTTCAGTTGTTTATCTTATATAAATGACATTACAGACGTTACAGATAATATGAGTACAGATATGTCTATAACTGTATCTACACCCGTGTCTATGTACAGCTACATTATATCTATGTGCTATGGCATTTGTAAAAGATACCTCAGGGGGCGCCTGGGTGGCACGGTCTTTTGAGTGTTGGACTCTTGGTTTCAGTTCAGGTCGTGATCTCAGGGTAGTGCGATGGAGCCTGGCATTGGGCTCTGCACTCAGCTCCATCTGTTTGAGATTCTCTCTCCCTTTCCCTCTGCCCCTTCTGCTCATGCTCTCTCTTTCTCTCTCTCTCTCTAAGAATAAATAAATCTTTAAAAAATATATCCCAGTGTAAACCATTCATATTCTCATGTGTTTGATGGAAAACAGTATTTCTCTCAAGAAGAGGACTAAATAGGGGAGTGTATAACTTTAACTGATATTATTCTCTAGCAATTTATATTACATAATTGTTATAGGCATATCCAGCTGATATAACCAATGCAGTAGAAGAATAGGATTATCTAATTCTTAAAGCATCACCCAAAGGATTCAGGCAACTTTGAATATTAGTGATATGCATTAATCTTATGAAAAAAAGAGAAATAGAGACAGTAAATGATTCTATCTATAATGAGTTTTCTCTTTTTTTTCCAGGCATATAGTCTGAAATCCATAAATTGATTTGCTTTGAAAATCAATGATTGAAATGTGAAAATACGTTGGATTAAAGTTATTAAGATAATGCCTTGGAGAAAAGAAAAAAAGCTTCCTCAATCTCTAGTGTATATATGCTAACCTTTGCAGATGCCTTTGTCTGCGCCATTTTGTGCACTGATCTAATTTAATTAAGAGAGGTGTGTGTATGTGTGTGTGTGCATGTTTTGAACAGCATATTTGAATATAGCTCTCACATCTTCCTGCTTCTAATATTGCTCCTATTGGATGTAAAGATCATGTTAGATGTTACTTGTTGTTCTACTGCTTATCTAGAATACTCCCTTGATACTGAGATTTTCTTAAAACTTTATTTTCCTTTTGGTTATTATATGCTTATTAATTATGCGGGTTAAAAGACTTTGTTTTGTGCTATGGGTTGAACTCCACCTACCCCATTCATATGTTGAAGTCTTAAACTCCGGATCTCAGAATGTGACTGCATTTCAAGATAGGGTCTTTAAAAAAATACTTTAATTAAAATGAGGATGCTAAGGTGGTCCCTAATCTGACTGGTGGCCTTATAAGAAGAGGAAATTAGAACACAGAAGGAAGACCACATGAAGACCTGGGGAAAAGAAGACAGACAGAGAGGGGCCTCAGGAGAGTCAAAACTTGCCTACACCTTAATCCCAACTTTCTGGTCTGGAACTGTGAGAAAATAAATTTCTGTGGCTTAAATCACTCGGAGGGCTACTCTGTTATGGCAGCCTTAGCAAGCTAACACAGTTTGCAGGTTATTTGGGGGATATTACTGTAGATCAAGAAAACCAAGGAATATATGGATGGTCAATGAAAGTAAAGGACAACAAACAAATGAATAAATATATCATTCCAGGAACCTTAGTAGGAAGAGATAATGTACCTTCTTTCTAAGGTGTTACCATTAATCTGACAGAATCTTTAACCTACTGTGACCCACATTCGACATCCCATGCCAGCCTCTGGTGTCTCCAAATCCGTTTACGCCTTCTGGAAGAGACATGTGAAGTCTCAGTTTAGTTGAGGGTCTCACTAGGGAGGTATTTACTAAGGAAGGTGAGTGCATGTAAATGTAGTTTTAGGTGGCTTGGCCAGCTGTGGCCTTGGGGGAGTGGTTGTATGCCTAACTGCCCAAATCTCACCTACTTTGATAAAGTTTATAACCACTTATTTTTGACAATAAAAATAAAAAAAAAGAATTGTCATGGACTCACTGTCCTTAATATAATTAAGATGCATCACTTACTACTCCTTCTATACCCCCTATTTTTATAGTTTTAATGGTGTTTATACAACCCTACTTCTTCATGTAAGATGAGAAAACACATTTTTAAATTATTTCTTGTTCACTGTGTTTAAAATTAGAATATTATCTCACCGAACACACAGAGTACAATATTAAACCATTCCTCTTTTGTTGGACGTTTAGGCATTTTAAAGAATTTAAACTATTCCAGTTACTGTTGCAACAAACAGATGGAGGGTCCTTTTATTGTTTTCAGGATGTGTCTGTTAGTAATCCATAAGGCTTGCCACCCTGTGAGGCTGAGTGCATTTCTCCTGCCTGTTTAACCATGATGATATCAGCATGGCCACACAACAGGAAATAGGTCTTGATAAACCCTTTACCGGGCGCCTGGGTGGCTCAGTCAGTTAAGCGACTGCCTTCGGCTCAGGTCATGATCCTGGAGTCCCGGGATCGAGTCCCGCATCGGGCTCCCTGCTCAGCAGGGAGTCTGCTTCTCCCTCTGACCCTCCACCCTCTCATGCTCTCTTTCTATCATTCTCTCTGTCTCAATAAATAAATAAAAATCTTAAAAAAAAAAAAAGATCTTCCTCTTTAAAAAAAAAAAAAAACCCTTTACCGTATGTCCACTGGAAAGTGATCTCAAATCCTGCAGAATTAATTTAAAATGTTATGTGATATGACATATTTCTATGCTTACCAGAAGAATAAGCATAAACAATTAATTTCTACTGTTTAAGACAAGAGCAAATACTTGTTGTATAAAATACGTTAGGCAACATATAACATATACTTCTATCTTTATCAGGAGAGTAAGAATAGAGAAATAATTTTTGCTTGCAAAAGTAAAACAAATATAAACTAGTATTTTTAGTGGCTTCTTAGATCCCATAATAAAATATATAATAGATGTAAGGAAGACAAAATATATCTTATTTTTAAATGAGAGTAAGAAATACCTTTACAGTCAAACAGAGTTTGAGTGGATGTAAACTCAGACTTACTTCCTTGTTTCCAATTCTGAATAAATCACCATCACTACACCTGTATTTTGATTAATCTAAATCTCCTCTTTGCCTTTATTATTAGATTCCAGATATCAGGTCTTCTTGCTTATTTAGGCAAACTCTATCCATTACAGTTGTTAAGTTAAAGACTCATTATTGTCTTTACAATATAAACATTTCTTGTCAATACATACATTAAGGCAACTTTTTAAAAACTTCCCTCAAAAATATAGGTATAGAAGGAACTTACCTCAACATAATGAAGACCATGTATGAAAAGTCCACAGATAACATCAATCAGTGGAGAAAAATTGAGAGGTTTTCCTTTTAGTACAAGGCAAGGATGCCCACTCTCACCAATTCTATTCATATAGTACTAGAAATACTGGCAGAAGTAATCAGTCAACGAAAAAGACATAAAAGTCATCCAAATAGGAAAGGAAGAATTAAAATCTGTGTTTGTGGAAGACATGATTCTACATGTAGAAAAACTTAAGTAGTCCATAAAAGACTGTTAGAACTAATAAATCAGTACAGTTGTAGGATACAAAGTCAAAATTCAACATACAAAAATCGGTAGCATTTCTTTACACAAGCAATAATCTATCTGAAAAGGAAATCAAGAAAATGATCCCATTTAAAATAGTACCAAGTGAAATAAAATACTTAGGAATAAAGTTAGCCAAGGAGTTGAAAACATCTGCACTGAAATACACTGCACTGAAAATTTTAAAACAGTGATGAAAGAAATTGAAGAAGACAAAAATAAGGACAAAAGGAAGGGAAAGAAATAAGTAGAAATACACTAAAAACATTGCAGATTTTCTTGAACAAATGTTTAACATTAGCCCAAATCATTCATCCAATTTTTATAATAAATGATTATTTTATGAACATTTCTTGAGTTCTGATTTTATGATAAACACTGGTTAGGTTTGGAAATGCAGAAATATCATAATCAATATTCTCTAAGTGAAAATATAGTAGAGGACAAATAACTTAAAACAAATTATTATAACAGTATGGAATTTGAATAATTATGTCCAAGATGATTCATTTGTCAGCATTCACATTTTAAGATGGAAAGATTCATATAAATTATTTAGTTCCAGAAACATATCCAGTCTATGGGAAATTGATCTTCTTCATGATGTATTTTTATCTAACAATGTTTACTTTATCATCCTAAATGTTCAAGTATAAAAGTTAGTTCAGTAGTTAACAAATTTCTCTTGCTCTTTTTCTTCTATTCTCTGGTGACTAAAATTGAAGTACTTTTTATTTTCTTTCAGGAAATGTTTTGAAATTATATGTTTTAAATTATATTCAATTAAGTTTGAAAGTAATATATATATTCAATTATATATATACACACATATGTATATCCTGAATTGTAAACTATATATAAAATATATATATTATACTATGTAATATATATAACATATACTCAATTATATATATATATACACATACATATATATCCTGAATTATATATATATATATACACACATACATATATATATATCCTGAATTGTAAACTATAAGTTAAAGAAAGTGTATATAAAATTAAAAGTTAAAAAATGTCCATTTAAATCGATTAAAATGAAAAGGGAATAATTTCCTTCACCCACATAGCAGCAGTATATACTATTGTTTTAGTTACAGATGGCAAAGTAGAGAAAATGTAGGTAACAAAATATGTTTTTTTTTTTTTCCAAAATTCTTCTTGTGTTTATCTGGCATACTGTATTATTGTTTCCCCTTTTATTTTCCAAATGGCATTATTTGCACTTCCTAGATAATCTTTTTGCAATTCATCTTTATTTCACAGTCTACTGGTAGGATACCACAGACTGATAGAGATTACATTTTAAGGTGAAAGAGCAGTCCTTAACCCAAGAGACTAGCTCAGGGTCTGTGTGATGAGTAAACTCAGAAGTAACCTTAGGAAAGAGATCTCTGAATAAGAATTGGAGGATTCATGGGCCAGACCCTTAATTATATTAAATATCATATAACCATTCTTTTTGTAGTAACACAAGCAAATTTTGAAATATGCATTCCTTTGAAATTATCATGGCACTAGTATTTCCATATAAGCATGCTTGAGTTCATTAAATTTCAGAAACCCAGATATTTTTTCATAAGTGTAAAAAATGTGTTTATCCCCCCAAACTTCCAGTATAAGGTTATTGTTTTTAGTTATGAGCATCATTTAATGATCCTGTATTCCGTTTTCTAAAAGTAAGCTAAAAATTATTTTTCTTATCTCTCTAACCTAGCTAATTTAAAATAAACAGAAGAGGAAATAGCCCTAGCATCCATTCTGACATATTGCTTTGATAATCAACTAATGCTTTTTATTGATCTCACCACAGTTTAAAATCACAATCGTTTCAAGGTGTACCCAAAATTGACACTAGAAGAATACCTATTTGAACAATTGCTCAAGGAAAGAAGTTGTCCCTATAACCTCTCTTACAATTTTTGCAGCCATTCTGCCTCTGCTCAAATGCTTTGCTTTTGGAGATGGACAGTTTACCGATTTGTTTTATTGTTTGGCATTGGTAATTCTTAGATGGAGTTCCTTTAAATTAAAACTGGAGGAGATTATGCCAAGTGAAAGAAGTCAAGCAGAGAAAGTCAATTATCAGATGGTTTCACTTATTTGTGGAACATAAGGAATAGCATGGCGGACATTAGGAGAAGGAAGGGGAAAATGAAGGGAGGAAATCAGAGCGGGGAGACGAACCAGAGAGACTATGGACTCCGAGAAACAAACTGAGGGTTTTAGAGGGGAGGGGGTGGGGGAATGGTTTAGCCCGGTGATGGGTATTAAAGAGGGTATGTATTGCATGGAGCACTGGGTGTTATACGTAAACAATGAATCATGGAACACTGCATCAAAAACTAATGATGTACTGTATGGTGACTAACATAACATAATAAAAAAATTAAAAACAAAAAATTTTAAAAAGATAAAAAATAAAACTATGTCTGACTAAGCTAAGGTAAATACTTGCTTCTCTGGTGTGAAATATGTTCCAGAAACTTTCAATTCTTAACCTCTGTCAATGCTTCAAAGTGGCTGAAGTTAAATGTAGCTGCTTTCCAGATGTTAGCTATAAGCTGTTAAGCAGCTTCAAATACCATGAAAATAAAATAATAACATTAGAGCATTGTGTGCAGATGGTCAAAACAGTGTCCAAGGAAAAGCTTTTGGTAAACCCAAGCCAGTGGAATTGCCAAGATGTTTTCCATGTAAAAAGGGAGCTTATGAAAATATAAGTTATTGAGTATCTCTGATCAGATCACTTACAAAACCAAGAGTCATAAGAATTGCCTGCAATAAATGAGATGTTATCTATACAGTATATTCTTTCAACCATCCATTTCTTTGTATCAGTCATATAAACCTAAAGTTTGGATTTTTAGATAGATAAAGTTATAATTTTTGCACATTATGGAAAAATGCCAATGACACTATCTTATTTGTTGCATCTCTCAACAGAACCACTCTGACAGTTTCGAGACATCAGAGCTATGAATTCTCTCCCATGGAGATAAGAGAAATTCCTCATCTTCCTAGCTGCCTTTAAGATAATCAGCACTGTGTCGAATCCATTTATAAAGGGTATGTAGACATATAAGATCAATGACATTTTTTTAGGCAGAATAATTTATGTGTATATATAGAGGCTTATTTTTTAATTAATACATTTTAAAGAAAGGATATTGAGCAAAAAGATCTCCATACGTATAGTATGTGTTATTACTGCTTTCCCAAAATTATGAACCCAATCTCCATGCTAGTGACAAGTTATGACATATTTAATTTCAATTCCTGGTCTATTATCATTTCTCATTTCCGCTTTTTCATTAAAATAGATGGGAAACAATGAGTTGCCAGACACATCACCATGATACCCAGTAAAGTTTGTGATTGAGGTTAATATATATTCTGAAGTTCACATGGCCAAATCACTTTCACATGCCATATTTATAATATGAGCACAGAGTGACTAAGAAAATAATTTTTACAAATTCCTAAGAAATAAAACATGGCCAGAAAAAGATGACAGGCTTGTGACATTCAGGATAGGTGCATACATCCCAATTACTGATTTTCTTCCAGTGGTAACAGTCACACTTGAGCATTCCCTGTCCCATAAAAGCAATGGGCTTTTTCCTCGAGGCAAAATAACATGAGAAGAGTTTACAGAATATAAATTGTGGTATCCTTTGAGACAATGTATCTCTTGATTTCACTTTCTTTTAGTTAAAACACTATTAAGCAATCTAGTTATTATGGATTGTTAATCAGGCACACATAGTCATTTAAAAGTCAAAGAGGATTATATAGCAGTGACATACCAATATTCAAACAAACAAAGACAGGAATGAAAATCCAAGCATTCTTCATTTTGAGAAGTTACTAAATCTCTAATACATTTAATGTATTGTTCAGATGGAGAGGAAGGTTATACAGAGAAGAAGCTCCACCATCACTCATTGTTTATCTGTGAAGAAGACAGAGAACAGCATCTATAGACCAGAGAGGCTAACAACCAAGGTCTCAGAAAAGTCCTGCGAATGACTCCATTGAAAGCTATTATTCCTTACTGAGGGTTCTGTAGAGAATAACGACCCATTTTCTGCAGTACAGGTATGCACTCATTTTTTTTTCTTAGTGGTAGTTAGATTTGTTAAAAGAAACCATTCATGGGCGCCTGGGTGGCTCAGTTGGTTGAGCGACTGCCTTCAGCTCAGGTCATGATCCTGGAGTCCCGGGATCGAGTCCCGCATCGGGCTCCCTGCTCTGTGGGGGGTCTGCTTCTCCCTCTGACCCTCCCCCCTCTCATGTGCTCTCTCTCTCCTCTCATCCTCTCTCTCAAATAAATAAATAAAATCTTTAAAAAAAAAAAAAAAGAAACCATTCATTTTAGGACCATATGATCCCCCTGATACCCTTAATAGATATACCCCTTCCCTTGTCGAATCGTCTCCTCTATACAATGAGTGGGGGTGGTCTTTTGAGACTCTTACCTCTTAGATTCTTCTGAATCGCATTGCTTGTGTTTTACAACTCACTTGCTATAAATCCAGTGGTGATGTATTGCACTATAGCTAAGAAAAATCAATTTTATTTGTGCTAAAACATAAATGCAAACAGAGCTGAGTACAAGGGGATGGACACATATAATTGAGAATTAAATTATATTCTTGTTACTCAATATAGACAAGGTTTATTTCGATTTTAGCCCCTCCTATTTATTCTGTCTGTGAAATTCATTTTCCTTTTGCTTTTTTCACATCATCATAGGTCTGTATGGCTCTTTGGATGCATCTATCAGTCTTTAATTCAAAGATGTTTACATGGTTTATCAGAATTTGGAAATGATTGGGACACCTGGGTGGCTCAGTAGGTTAAGCGTCTGCCTTCAGCTCAGGTCATGATCCCAGTGTCCTGGGATCGAGTCCTGCATCGGGCTCCCCGCTCGGCGGGGAGCCTGCTTCTCCCTCTGCCTCTCTCTCTCTATCTCTCATGAATAAATAAATAAAAAATCTTTAAAAAAAAAAGAATTTGGAAATGATTAAGAAAAGAGTCTCAAATGATTAACTGTGGACATCATGTAGCCATATAATCAAATAGCAGAAGCACTGTTGGGGGAAAAGCCCTTCCTTTCATATTTCTTATTCTTTCTCCAAGTAATGTCTTGCTTGATGGCTTTTTTAAAAAAAATAGAGTAAATAACAACAAAAAAAATGGACAAATGGTTTTTATGCTTCTTTCTCATTAAAAGTTCTCTATCCCAAGGCAAGAAAAATGATGTTCAATTTCATGTATCAATAAAGAATCCACCAGTCGAACAAATCTATCTCACAGAGTCATTTCAACTGATACAAATATTTCGGTTAAGCCTTCTTGACTTTCATAACACCACACTCTCTGATTCTTTCCCTACCTCTCTGGATATTGTTTCTGAATCAACTTTGCAGGCTTTCCTTTTTCTACTTTTCCTTAAGTTTTAGCATGTCTTATGATTCATTTCTACATCCACTTCATTCATTCTTTCTTCGTGAGTTTATCAATTTCAGAGATTTTCATTGTCATGTTTATGCTGATGATTCTCCCAAATTTCTCTGTTGCTTGCTTATCTCCTGAGATTTACTAAGATGTACTCAACTGCCACCTGATGTAGTTACATGGGTGCCCAGCAGGTAGCTCAAACTCTGCATGTCCAACTTGAATTCATATTCTGTTTTCCTAGTTTCTCCTGTTACCCCCCATTCTCTCTAGTACTTAGATCAGAAAAGTAGGACTTGTTTCTTCCCCTTCCTTCTGTATCTCTAATTTTATTCAACATGGCCAGCTGCTAATTTTATTTTTACATACCTTTCTGATACAGTCTCCTTTTTTGGGATCACAGACGGCACAGACCATATCACTTCTCACTGGAACTGTGACAGACTAATGAGCCTCAAAGTCTTTCTCCTCTCCACTCGTTTCCCTTTGAGAAGTAGAAGAGTTTCCAAAAATCACCTTGGTGATCAGAGTCAGACTGCCGCTGAAAATCCTTCAGTGATATCCTATTTTCTGGTTACTTTCCTAATTCCTCTAATGTCTCCGTAAGGTTCTCCATGGTGTTTTGCTTTCTTAACTATCCAAGCTACATCTAATAACTCTGACCTTCAAAGTATATTATTTTTAAATTTTATTTTATTATGTTATGTTAGTCACCATACAGTACATCATTAATTTTTGATGTGGTGGTCCACGATTCATTGTTTTCATATAACACCCAGTGCTCCATGCAGTACGTGCCCTCCTTAATACCCATCACTAGGATACCCATCCCCCTACCCCCTCCCTTCTAAAACCCTCAGTTTGTTTCTCAGAGTCCATAGTCTCTCATGGTTCACCTCTCCCTTCTATTCCCCCCTCTTCATTTTCCCCTTCCTTCTCCTAATGTCCTCCATGCTATTCCTTATGTTCCACAAATAAGTGAAACCATATGATAATTGACTTTCTCTGCTTGACTTATTTCACTTAGCATCATCTCCTCCAGTCCCATCCATGCTGATGTAAGAGTTGGGTATTCATCCTTTCTGATGGCTGAGTAATATTCCATTGTATATATGGACCACATCTTCTTCATCCATCCATCTGTTGAAGGGCATCTCGGCTCTTTCCATAGTTTGGCTATTGCAGACATTGCTGCTATGAACATTGGGGGTGCATGTGGCCCTTCTTTTCACTACATC
>NC_138380.1:87994361-88013829 GCF_054177405.1 Leptonychotes weddellii
CTTCTGCCCATTTTTTGACTTGATTATTTGTTTTTTGGGTGTTGAGTTTGAGAAGATCTTTATAGATCTTGGATACCAGCCCTTTATCTGTAGTGTCATTTGCAAATATCTTCTCCCATTCTGTGGGTTGCCTCTTTGTTTTGTTGACTGTTTCCTTTGCTGTACAGAAGCTTTTTATCTTGATGAAGTCCCAAAAGGTCATTTTTACTTTTGTTTCACTAGCTTTTGGAGATGTATCTTGAAAGAAGTTCCTGTGGCTGATGTCAAAGAGGTTATTGCCTATGTTCTCCTCTAGGATTTTGATGGATTCCTGTCTCACACTGAAGTCTTTCATCCATTTTGAGTTTATCTTTGTGTATGGTGTTAGAGAATGGTCGAGTTTCATTCTTCTACATGTGGCTGTCCAATTTTCCCAGCACCATTTATTGAAGAGACCGTCTTTTTTCCATTGCATAGTTTTTCCTGCAAAGTGTATTTTTAATTAGGCATTGGTTTTCAGTTCCTCTTTTGTCCCATGCTTCACTTTGCATGGAAACTTTATATATGGTGATTCATTTACTGGAACACTCCTATTTTACCTTATTCCTTCTTACTCTTCATTACTCCTTAACCTTGGCTTACATACCACTTCTCAAGGAAAGCTTTTGCTTTCCTCTTAAAGAACTCAGCCTCCCTTCATAGTTTCCCTTTTTCTTCATTCCATCTACTTCCATTACTTCTTTTTTTAAGGACTTAATTTTCTGTTATTCTCTCCTCAGATGTTAGCTTTGTGAGAGCAAAACCTCTGTCCACCATGTTCACCATAGCAGCCATAGAGCCTAGATCAGTTAATAGCAAAAGGTTATAATAATAATTTTAAAAAATATCTGATAATCATTTTGAGTTTTTCAGAAGGGGCTTCTAAACTCTTACATTGCCAAAGTTGTAGGAGTGTCTTTGTTATTCATGAAAGATCCTTGGAAAATACCTGAATTTAAGCTCAGGGGATGACTCGGGATGGGAGCTGGTCATGCCAGAAAGACTAATTAATTATGTGATTACAGGGCTGAGGCTCTGAGCCACAAATATTGACCCAACCTCCTGGGAAGGGAGGGGGCAACAGATTGAGTTCACTTATGGGGCTAATGAATCAATCTACCATGCCTACAAAATGAAATCCGAATTTATAACATTGAGGCTTGTGTGAGCTTCCTGGTTGATGAACACACCCATGTCCTGGGAGAAGGATGTGCCTTGATCTCATGGAGACAGGACTCAAAAGCTCTGGGGTGAGACCCTCCCAGACCTTACCCTATGTATGTCATTTGTTTGGTACTGATGTGTATCCCTTATAATAAAATTGTGATAATCAGTATAATGTTTTCCTGAGTTCTGCCAGTCATTTTAACAAATTTTCAAACCTAATGTAGTCATGAATTCCCAGAATTTGTAGCCAATGGTCTGAAATGAGGGTGTCCTGGAGATCCCCAAAATATGGCTAGTGTCTACAGGGAGTGCAACCTTGTTGGTGACTGTGTTTTTAACCTGTGAAGTGAGTCCTAACTCCAGGTAGTTATTATCAGAATTGCACTGAAGTATTGCATAGACACTTTAAAGTTTTTGCTGAAAAAATGGATAAATGTATAAATGAATTGAAAAATAGAGCCTCTAAACTTTCATAAAGAATGAAAATCTTGAAGCAAACTCCTTCCTCTTTATATACATTTAATTTTATTTTATTTGGGGGCACCTGGGTGGTTCAGTCAGTTAAGCATCTGACTCTTGATTTTGGCTCAGGTCATGATCTCAGGGTCGTGAGATCGAGCCCTGTGTCAGGCTCCATGTTCAGCACTGAGTCTGCTTGAGATTCTCCCCTCCCCTTCAAATAAATAAATAAAATCTTTAAAAAATAATTATTTTATTTTATTTATATTTAATTTTAATAGTTGTATTTTTATGTAATTTTTATTTTATTTTCATTTATTTTTTAGCATATATATTAAATATATATTTTTTTTTATTGTGGTAGGCAGATTTCTAAGATGGTCACCAAGATTTCAGTCCACTAGTGTATGTGTCATGTGCTTTGAGTGTGGCAAGACTGCATGTATGATAAGATAGCTCCCTTGATTAGGTTCCACTGTAAGAAAAAGGTGATGGGATAGTCACTCCCATTATATAGCATAAGACTTCATTTAGCAGACTGGAGTGGGACTCTCCTGTTGGCTTTCAAGAAGTAAGCTGCTATAGGTGAGAAGGCCATTTATCTAGAAGCTGAGAGGAGCCTCTAGGAGGTAATTTAGGCAGCAAGAAGATAAGGATCTCATTTCTACAACTTTAAGGGCCTGAATTCTTCCCACAACCTGACTGAACCAAGAAGAGGACATCATGCTCCTAATGAGAACATGGACTGGTAGACACCTTGCTTTCAAAATTTGAAGTCCTAAGGAGATTCTAACCACACTGTGCCTGGCTTTTGACCTACAGAAACTATTTGATAATAAGTGGGTGTTGTACCCACTGACTTTGTAGTAATTTGTTATACAATAGAAAACTAACATACTTCTCTTCCTCCATTTACCCTGAAAGAAAAAAAGGGCATTAGCAACTTTGATATTCCCCTTTATAATAAAAATTTAGAAAGAGGTTATTTTATGTCACCAACTAAAGGGAATTCTGTATTTTGATATTCAGCTAAGCATTGGAAAAGGTAGGTAACTTCTTAGGAAAATTAAAATAAAAATGTTATTTTCACTGTGGCATCTTAAAATAGGGGCTAGAAACTGAACATTCATATATAGAGTACTTTACACATGGAGAGGAATATGTAGGAAAATAAGGAGCCCTAGAGGCAGACTTTATTTCAAGTGTCTACTGTTTCCAGTTAGAAATGCTTATCTACAAAACAACCAAACTTGGTAAAAGTACAATCGCCATTTATTTAAAAATCATACTCTCAGGGCAACAAATTAGAAGATTCATCATGTCAATAACATAAACAATGCAAACATAGAAACAAACATTTTCTAAGAATAAGGAGTTTGAGGAAATAATACAAACTAACGAGAAGATTTTAATGATTGAACTCATGTGTTTGTGTGATTATGGTATTAAATATATGCTTTAACAGCATGAATTGTCTTCTACATTTTCACTTAGAAGCCTTGTAATAAATAATCACTTTTTAAAAAAATCTACAGGGGGTGCCTGGGTGGCTCAGATGGTTAAGCGTCTGCCTTCAGCCCAGGTCATGATCCCAGGGTCCTGGGATCGAGCCCCACATCGGGCTCCTGGCTCAGCGGGTAGCCTGCTTCTCCCTCTCCCTCTGCCTCTCTCCCTGCTCATGGTCACTCTCTCTCTCTCTGTATCTCTTTGTCTCAAATGAATAAATGAAATCTTTAAAAATAAATAAATAAATAAATAAATAAATAAAATCTACAGTGTAATTAATGCAATGTAAGATCTAAGACTTATGTTTTTTGTTGCACTCAGATCTTATCACATAGCTCTATTTTCTGTCTGTAAAAGTTGAATGATATTTAGAGTCATATAGTGGTTTTGGGGGGAGGAAGGAGTATTCTGCTGAAAATTAAGAGCTTGTTCATTTAAACACCATTGCACACTGTTTAGGTATGTTAAGCTGTACATTCCAGTTGGGCCTCCTATAGTTGGATAAGCATGTCATCTATGCCATCTATGATTTGATAAAAATGATGAACAGAATAAAACCAAAGATGATAACATAAATCATTCCATAGAGGATCCCATTAGTGCGATGTTGCTTTTTCTTACCCATCTCTGTGACTGCTCAACCCATTCTTTATTACCATCACTACCAATATGAGCACAAGTAAATCCCTAGGGATCTTGAAAATGGATCTTGTTAAAATACAAATAAACTACGTATCGCAATAGTTTGTGGATGAAATTGTGGACTTATGCAAATTTCTTGGAATAGACATACAAAAAACGAACCACATAGTTCTGGCTGCAGCTTTCTTTTGCAAGATTTAGATAAGGCTTGTGCATTCAGCCAATTCCATGGCTTGCATATGAAGGCCACTGCATAATCACTTCAGCATAATTGTCTAGGTCCAGCTATGTGTCCTTTTCCAAGTTTTCTTACTCTGCAGCTACATATATTTTTCCCTTCTCCTCCCAGACCCAAGACACCAAGTGGAAAAAAAAAAAAAAGATTTATCATATCCACATCCCATTTAAAAAGGTTGCCTCCTTTCTATCCAGTTTCATTTTGTTACATCAATTCAAAATGCTAAAGTGTACATTTTCTATATTTTGTGATCACTTTAAATATGATTTTTGGAGCTGATGTTATAACAAAATTTGCACTGACTTATTTAGTTTTCCCTGATAAAATTTGGCAAGTTTCTACATATATATAGCTTCAGAGTTTCACATATTTCAAAAGGGTGAAACCTCTAGGACAATAGTGTTATTTATTATGGTACGTTCTCCAATTGCACTGCACCTGTCTGGGTCATGGGTTTGCAATAATGCAATGAAAATGATTTGAATGGGTCATAGGTCTAATGTGTTAAGCACATAAACAAAGACTGCCCAGGGAGAGTGTTAATCCATGCTCATTAATTTTTGAATTCACATTCTGCAAGTTCATCCAAAAATTTATGAACCACATCAGAGTTTGGCTTCAAAAGCAATAGAGACACACTGAAACATATGGCCGGGGGGCAAATAGAGTCCTTGGCAGGGCTCCTGCGGAGAGCCAGGTGAAGTGAAACACATCAGAACCTCCAGCATGGCCGTGAGAGTTATGGCCCACAGAAGAGGAACACTTCACAATGTCTCTAAAACTGTGAAAGGCAAAGCTGATTCATTTTCAATTACTCCCAAAGAGAATATCACTGCCCTAGTTTCGTGGGTTCTGTTTCTCAGAGTAGATCTGTACATATGATAAATTATGTAATCTCTATTGACCTCATTTTTCCATGTTCCATGTATATACATCTAAATAAATAGACATTCATGTATACATGTACATGTATACATATATACACATGTCACTGCTCTAATATAGTAAATTATTTTAAAGCATGCAAAATCGATCTCCAACAACAAAAGTATATTTCAATTTATTTTATTTTTTAATTTTTTAAAATTTACTAATGGTATAAACACTTTGACACTAAGATATTATTCTTTTTTTTTATTAACATATAATGTATTATTTGTTTCAGAGGTACAGGTCTGTGATTCAACAGTCTTACACAATTCGCAGCGCTCACCATAGCACATACCCTCCCCAATGTCCATCATCCAGCCACCCCATCCCTCTCACCCCCCTCCACTCCAGAAACCCTCAGTTTGTTTGCTGACATTAAGAGTCTCTTATGGTTTGTCTCCCTCTCTGGTTTCATCTTGTTTCATTTTTCCCTCCTTTCCCCTATGATCCTCTGTCTTGTTTCTCAAATTCCACGTATCAGTGAGATCATATGATAATTGTCTTTCTCTGAATGACTTATTTAACTTAGCATAATACCCTCTAGTTCCATCCACATTGTTTCTTTTTTTTTTTTTTTAAAGATTTTATTTATTTGACAGAAAGACACAACGAGAGAGGGGACACAAGCCGGGGGAGTGGGAGAGGGAGAAGCAGGCTTCCCATGGAGCAGGGAGCCCGATGTGGGGCTCGATCCCAGGACCCTGGGACCATGGCCTGAGCCGAAGGCAGACACTTAACGACTGAGCCACCCAGGCACCCCCATCCATGTTGTTTCAAATGACAAGATTTAATTTTTTGATGTCTGCGTAATAGTCCATTGTGTGTGTGTGTATATCACATAAGATATTATTCTAATTATCTTATTTTTAATGGAAATAAGAGGATTGACTATGGCAATTTAAAAAAAATCTTGGTTTAGCATGTAGTGATATATATGAGTCTGATTATTTTAATGTGATTTTTTTTTTCCCAAGGACTATTTACCTAGAATGATAATTCACAAAAGGATGAGAATCAAAATGGAAGACTGAATTATGATACTTAGTTTTCTATGACATACACTGTTTTTTTTTTTTAAAGATTTTATTTATTTATTTGAGAGAGAGAGAATGAGAGACAGAGAGCACGAGAGGGAAGAGGGTCAGAGGGAGAAGCAGACCCCCTGCTGAGCAGGGAGCCCAATGTGGGACTCGATTCTGGGACTCCAGGATCATGACCTGAGCCAAAGGCAGTCGCTTAACCAACTGAGCCACCCAGGCGCCCCTTGACATACACTGTTATAAGATATTTCACTAAAATTTAGAAGTAAAGATCCATCTTCAGTAGTTCTAATTTTTCTTGGAAAAAAAATGGAGTTACTTTAACAGATTAGAAATGTAGAAAAAGTTTCATTTGTTTAAATGCTAAGATATAAATCTTTTCATAGGCAACCCATTTATATAAGTGTCCACTAACCTCCTGTGGCTTGCCTCAGTGGTAGACACTACAGCTTTAGACTCCACACCATGCACACACAGTTCTCTTTGCTACTGACGTGCTAGACTGGTTTCAATTCTTAAGTATCCCGTGCTGCTTTTCCTTCACTATCTGCACATTTATAAAAAAAATATGTAAGTGTAGTTATCACACGTGTTATATTAGTTTCAGGTGTAAAACAAAGCTATTTGACAAGTTTATACATTATACTGTGCTCACCAGAAGTGAGCTACTATCTGTCACCATACAAAGCTATTACAATATCATTGACTATATTCCTTATGCTGTGCCTTTTATTCCCATGACTTATTCATTCCATAACTGGAAGCCTGTATCTCCCACTCCCCTTCACCCATTTTGCCCATCCCCCATTACCCACTCCAATAATCATTGGTTCGTTCTCTGTATTTACAAGTCTGATTCGGCTTTTTTTTGTTTCTTTATTCATTTGTGCATCTACAAATGAATGAAATCATGGTATTTGTCTTTTTAAGTCTGACTTACTTCATTTAGCACAGTACACACTAGATCCATCTGTGTTGTGGCAAAAAGGAAGGATCTCATCCTTTTTCATAGTTTTATAATATTCCTATATAATCCCATCTTTTTTTATCCATTCATCTATCAATGGGTATTTAGGTTGCTTCCATATCTTGGCTACTGTAAATGATGCTGCAATGAACATAGGGATGCATAGACCTTTTCAAATTAGTGTTTTCATTTTCCTTGGGTAAATACCCAGTAGTGGAGTATTGAATTATATGGTATTTCTCTATTTAAATTTTTGAAGAACCTCCATACTGTTTTCCACACTGGCCATACCAGTTTACATTCCCACCAATAGCTGTATGAATTTTTTTTTTTTTTCCCCTGTACATCCTTGCCAAGACTTGTTATTTCTTGTCTCTTTTATTCTAGCCATTCTGACAGGTATAGGTGGTATTGTTTTACATTCCTCCGATGATGAATGATGTTGAGCATTTTTTCATGTGTTTCTTGGCCATCTGGATGTCTTTAGAAAAATGTCTATTTAGATCCTCTGCTCATTTTTTTAATTGGATTTTTTTGGTGTTTATTTGTATAAGTTGTTTATATAGTTGGATATTAACCCCTTATTAGATATATCACTTGTAAATATCTACTCCCATTCAGTAGGGAGATTTTTATTTTGTTAATGGCTGTCTTTACTGTGCAAAAGGTTTTTATTTTGATGTAGTCCAATAGTTTATTTTTTCTTTTGTTTTCCTTGACTTAAGAGACATATCCAGAAAAATACTGCTACAGCCAATATCAGATAAATTACTGCCTGTGTTCTCTTCTAGGATTTTTATGGTTTCAGGTTTCACATTTAGGGCTTTCATGCATTTGGAGTTTATTTTTGTGTATGGTGTAAGAAAGTGGTTCAGTTTCTTTCTTTTGCATGTAGCTGATCAGTTTTCCCAGCGCCATTTATTGGAGAGACTGTCTTTTCCCCATTGTATATTCTGGTCTCTTGTGATAAATTAATTGACCATATAACTGAGGATTTATTTATCAGCTCTCCAGTTTGTTCCATTGATCTATGTGTCTATTTTTCTACCAGTACCATACTGTTTTGATTATTACAGCTTGGTAGTGTATCTTGAAATCTTGAATTATGATGCCTCCAGCTCTGTTCTAGTTATTTTTGGTTTCTATTTCATTGATGTCTGCTCTAATATTTATTAATTCTCTTGTCCTGCCTGGTGTAGGCTTTATTTGCTGGTCTTTCTCAGCTCCTTTAGGTGTAAGGTTAGTTTGTGTATTTGAGACCTTTCTTGTTTCTTAAGAAAGGCTTATATTGCTATACACTTTCCTCTTAGGACTGCCTTTGCTGCATCTCAAAAGTTTTGAACAGTTGTGTTTTCATTTTCATTTGTTTCCATGAATTTTTTTAATTCTTCTTTAATTTCCTGGTTGATCCATTCATTCTTTAGTTGGATGCTCTTTAGCCTCCGTGTATTTGAGTTTTTTCCAAATTTCCTCTCGTGACTGAGTTCAAGTTCCAAAGCATTGTGGTCTGAAAATATGCAGGGAATGATCCCAATCTTTTGGTACTGGTTGAGATCTGATTTGTGACCCAGTATGTGATCTTTCTGGAGAATGTTCCATGTGCACTTGAGAGGAATGTGTACTCTGTTGCTTTAGGATGGAATGCTCTGAATATATCTGTGAAGTCCATCTGGTCCAGTGTGTCATTCAAAGCCCTTGTTTCCTTGTTGATCTTCTGCTTAGATGATCTGTCCATTGCAGTGAGTGGGGTGTTAAAGGCCCCTATGATTATTGTATTATTATCAATGTATTTCTTTAATTTTGTTATTAATTGGTTTATATAATTGGCTGCTTCCATGTTAGGGGTATAAATATTTACAATTGTTAGATTTTCTTGTTGGATAGACCCTTTAGGTATGATATAGTGTCCTTCCTCATCTTTTATTACAGTCTTTGGTTTAAAATCTGATTTGTCTTATATAAGGATTGATACCCCAGCTTTCTTTTGATGTCCATTAGCATGATAAATGGCTTTTCACCCCCTCCTTTCAATCTGGAGGTGTCTTGGGTCTAAAATGAGTTTCTTGCAGACAGCATATCAATGGTCTTGCTTTTTTATGTAATCTGATACCCTTTGTCTTTTGATTGGAGCATTTAGCCCATTTACATTCAGAGTAACTATTGATAGATAGGAATTCAGTGCCACTGTATTACCTATAAAGTCACTGTTTCCGTATATTGTCTTGTTCCTTTCTGGTCTGTTACTTTTGGGCTCTTTCTTTGCTTAAAGGATCCCCTTTAATATTTCTTGCAGGGCTGGTTTAGTGATCACAAATTAATTTAGTTTCTGTTTGCCTTGGATGCTTTTTATTGCTCCTTCTATTTTGAATGACATCTTTGCTGGAGAAAGTGTTCTTGCATGCATATTTTTTCTCATTTAGCACCCTGAAAATATCATACCAGTCCTTTCTGGCCTGCCAGGTCTCTGTGGATGGGTCTGCTGCCCGTCTAATGTTTCTACCCTTGTAAGTTACGGACCTCTGGTCCTGAGCTGCTTTCAGGATTTTCTCTTTGTCTCTGAGATCTACAAGTTTCACTATTATTTGTCAAGGTGTTGACCTATTTTAATTGATTTTGAAGGGGATTCTCTGCACCTCCTGCACTTGAGTGCCTGTTTCTTTCCCTAGATTAAGAAGTTCTCTGCTATAATTTGCTCCAATATATTTTCTGCCTCCCTCTCTCTCTCTCTCTCTCTTTCCTCTTCTCCTGGGATCCCAATTATTCTAATATTGTTTTGTTTAATGGTATCACTTATCTCTCAAATTCTCCCCTCATGATCCAGTAGTTGTTTATCTCTCTTTTTTCTCAGCTTCTTTATTCCCCATCATTTTGTCTTCTGTATCACTAATTCTGTCTTTTGCCTCATTTATCCTAGCAGTTAGAGCCTTCATTTTTTATTGCATCTCATTAATAGCCTTTTTGATTTCAACTTGGTTAGATTTTAGTTCTTTTATTTCTCCAGAAAGAGATTCTCTAGTGTCTTCTTGCTTTTTTTTCAAGCCCAGCTAGTATCTTTATAATTGTTATTCTGAACTGTAGTTCTGACATCTTACTTATATCTAGACTCATTAGGTCCCTGGCAGTCAGTACTGCCTCTTATTCTCTTTTTTGATGTGAGTTTTTCTGTCTTATCATTCTTGAAGAAAGTGGTTGCTTTTCTATTTGTAGAGATGCAGCTATTCTTTTCTTAGATCTCCAGTTGAGTTCGTAGGTGTTCAGAATGATTTGAGAGCTATCTAGCTGAATTCCTGGGACCAGATGAAACTAAAGTCTCCTACTCCTTCACCATCTCGGACTCCAACTGGTATAATTTCAATCTTAAATTTGTTGAGGCTTGTTTCACGACCT
Organism: Leptonychotes weddellii; assembly: GCF_054177405.1. Classification (NCBI taxonomy): domain Eukaryota; kingdom Metazoa; phylum Chordata; class Mammalia; order Carnivora; family Phocidae; genus Leptonychotes; species Leptonychotes weddellii. Next base: position 88,004,716 of record NC_138380.1, read on the forward strand.
AACATGTGATCTAGTCTGAAGAATGTTTCATGTCATTTCAAAATAATGTGTATTCTGTTGTTTTGGGATGCAATATTCTGTATATATCTGTAATGTCTATCTGGCCTAATGTGTCATTCAAAGACTGTTTCCATATTGATTTTCTGCCTGGATGATCTATACATTGATATAAGTTAGGTCTTAAATTCCCCTATGATTATTGTATTACCATCAATTTCTCTGTTTATGTTCATTAATATTTGACTTATGTATATAGGTGCTCCAGATTGGGTGTGTAGATATTTGTAATTGTTATGTCCTCTTGTTGGATTGATTCATTCATCATTATATAATTCCCTTCTTTGTCTCTTGTTACAGTCTTTGCTTTAAAGTCTATTTTGACTGAAACCAAAAACAGACTCTTAACTATAGATGACAAACTGATGGTTACCAGAGGGGAGGGGGGTAAGAGGATGGGTTAAATAGGTGATGGAGATTATACTTGTCATGATGAGCACTGGGTGATGTATGGAAGTGTGGAATCACTATATTGTACACTTGTAACTAATATAACACTGTATGTTAATTATACTGGAATTAAAATAATATATATATTTTTTAAACAAGCAGGGGGAGAGGGAGAGGGAGAAGCAGGCTTCCCGCAGATCAGGGAGCGTGGCGTGGGGCTCGATCCCAGGACCCTGGGATCATGACCTGAGCCGAAGGCAGATGCTTAAGGACTGAGCCACCCAGGCACCCCTTAAAATAATATTTAATAAAAAAAATAAAGGCTATTTTGTCTGATAGAAGTATTGCTACTCAGCTTTTTTTTTTTTTTCACTTTCGTTTGTATGGTAAATGTTTTCCATCTGTTCACTTTTAATCTGTATATTTCTTCAGGTCTGAGATGAGTCATTTGTCAGCAGCATATAGTTGGGGCTCAATATTTATCCATTCCAGCACCCTATGTCTTGATTGGAGTATTTAAGCCATTTACATTTAAAGTAATTATTGACTGGGCGCCTGGGTGGCTCAGTTGTTAAGTGTCTGCCTTCCGCTTGGGTCATGATCCCAGGGTCCTGGGATGAGTCCTGCATCAGGCTCCCTGCTCAGCGGAAAGCCTACTTCTCCCTCTCCCACTCCCCTTGCTTGTGTTCCCTCTCTCACTGTCTCTCTGTCAAAAAATAAATAAAATCTTTTTTTTAAAAAAAGTAATTATTGATAGGTATGTACTTACTGCCATTTTGTTATTTGTTTTGTTTTTAAGTTCTTTTTTCCTTTCTTCTCTTGCTCTCTGTTTGTGTGTGTGTGTATGAATGATGAGTTTCTCTATTGTTATGTTTGGGTTTCTTTTCCTTTATTTTTTTGTGTATCTATTATAGGTTTTGAGTTTGTGGTTACCATGAAGTTCTTGTATAATATCCTAAGTATACATAGCAGCCTATATTAATTTGATGTTCAAATTAAGTTCAATATTAATTTGATGTTCACTTAAGTTCAAACACATTACAAAAAAATAATAAAATTTAAAAAAAAACAACAAAAATAAAAAATAAAAACCTTTCTGTTTGTTTGTTTTTTTACTCTGTCCTCCATGCTTTATGTTAATGTTATCACATTTTACAGCATTTTATTCATAATTTTCTTACATCTAATTATGACCATTTCTTTTACACATAAAAAAGTCCTTTTAACGTTTCTTATAAGACTGGGTTAGACATGATAAACTAGGTTTTGTTTGTCTGGGAGATACTTTATCTCTTTTTCAAACCTGAATGACAACTTTGCCATCCGTGGTTGTAGGGTTGTTGTGTGTGTTGTGTGTCTGTGTGTATGTGTGTTTTCTCTTCAGTATTCTGAGCAGATTATACCACTTTCTTTTGGCTTGCAAAGTCTCTGCTGAAAAATTAGCTAATAGCCTTATGGGTCTCCCCTTGTAGATAATTTTTTGCTTCTCTTCTGCTCCTTTTAAAATTCTGTTTATCTTTAACCTTTGATATTTTAATTATATGTTGTATTGTGAACCTCCTTGGGTTGGAATTCTGTGCTTCTTGAACATATATGTATATTTCCTTCCCTAGGTTAGGCAAGGTTTTAGCTATTATTTCTTCAAATAAGTTTTCTACCTCCTTCTCTTTCTCTCCTTCTCTTTCCTTCTCCTTCCCCTTCCCCTCCTCCTCTTCCTCCCTCCCCCCACCTTCCTCCTCTTCCCCCTTCTTCCTCTTCTTGGACACCTGTAAGGTAAATGTTTGTTCACTTGATGTTGTTCAAGAGGTCTCCTAATCTATCCTCATTTTTTTTTTTTAAAGATTTTATTTATTTGACAGAGACACAGAGAGAGAGGGAACACAAGCAGGGGGAGTGGGAGAGGGAGAAGCAGGCTTCCCGCTGAGCAGGGAGCCCGACGCGGGGCTCGATCCCAGGATCCTGGGATCATGACCTGAGCCAAAGGCAGACGCTTAACGACTGAGCCACCCAGGCGCCCCAATCTATCCTCATTTTTAAAATTCTTTTCTCTTTTTGCTGTTCACCTTGGATGCTTTCCATTACTCTGTCTTCCAGATTGTTGATACAGTCTCCATCCACTAGTGTACTGTTGATTTCCTCTAGTATGTATTTCTTTTTTTTATTTCAGTTACTGTTTTCTTCAACTCTGATTGATTCTTTTAAATATTTTCTATCTCTTTATTGATGATCTCACTGAGTTCTACTCCTTTCTCCAGCTTGTTGAGCATCTTTTCAATCATTAAATTCTTTATCAGGCATATTGTTTATCTCCATTTTATTTAGTTATTCTTCTGAGGTTTTTGTCTTCTTTTTTTTGGAGCATACTTCTCTGTCTCCTCATTCAACTTTCTGTTTGTTTCTATGGATTTGGTAGAACAGCTATTTCTCCTAAATTTGAAGGAATAGTCTACCTGCACAAATTTTATTTTATATATTTTTTTTTATTTGAGAGAGAGAGAATGAGAGAGAGCAAGCACATGAGAGGGGGGAGGGTCAGAGGGAGAAGCAGACTCCCCGCCGAGCAGGGAGACCGATGCGGGACTCGATCCTGGGACTCCAGGATCATGACCTGAGCCGAAGGCAGTCGCTTAACCAACTGAGCCACCCAGGCGCCCTTTATTTTATATTCTTTATTATTATTTTCATTTTGCCACCTTGGCAGTCATCTCCTCAGAGAAACCCTCCCTAAACACCTAGTCTTGGGAAGATCTATGTGACTCCTTCCCAGCTCCACTATAATTAATCCCTGTTATGGTCATTGTGCATTTCTACCCTTACACTGCAAGTGGAATGAGGCCGTGTCTGTCTTTTTCACCAATGCCCAATCCCTTTCTTAGCCAAAGATTTTAACTTAGTAAATATTGGGTTGAACAAATTAATAATGAGACAATCTAAGCCAAGAAAATCTTTTTAAGGAAAAATATGTTATATATTCATGCAGCTGTACCCCAGCAGACTCTAAGCCTATGGATGGTTGATGGTCTGGTGAGGCCAAAGAAAAGACCCAGAGACAATGATCAAGACAAGGGTTTATTGGGGAAACTTATGTACAAGGAGTGTGAGTAGCTGACTGAACAAAGCATCCACTTCTGGTACCTATGTGCAGTAAGTTTTTATATCATAACAACTTAACTTACCATCTCTCAGGTCCTCCCCCTCCTTGCATGGCTAGTATTGCCAAGGAGATCAAGGTCTGCTACCTGGGCACTCTTCCTTATAAAGGAGATGTTCTGGGTTTGCCACGCCCAGAGCCCCTGACCCCAAACAATGGAAAACACATTTTGCTGCACATTTTGCTTGATGGAAATATAGAGGAAGGACAGGATCTCTCATTTTTAAGATAGTGACTAATAAGGGCATTTGGCCTTGTACAAACTAGCTATCCAGCATCTACCATACAGTGTTAAGGAAGAAAACTGAAACATTCATTCACAAGATAGTCAAGTAGGAAAGAATTGTGCAAATACAATAATGTCTAAAAAATGTTCTCAGCCAGAGTGAAATGGAAGTAATGGTTTATATTCTTCACTGAACTCCTTTTGTTCAATGAATTAAGAAAATAAGAATCTGATTTTTAGGTTTCCTTCAGCCAATTCAGCACTCAGGGATAGGATTACTCTGCTCCCAGTGATAAAAACTTACTGAACATAGATTCTTAAATGTATGATTGAGCTGAAAATAAGTTAAAAAGAAAGCTCTTTTTAGAAACCAGAAGCACTTTCAGAGCATACATTTCTAAGGGGAAATTTGTGGCAAAGCCATTGTTTGTCTTAGCAGACCTCTTCTGATGTCTGGGTTGTAAGGTATAGAATTTATCTGGACTGGGTTTTGATGGAAGACAAGAGTTTACATCTGGAGGAAGGAGAGGGTCTGATCAGAGACCCCCCCCATAGAACCAAGAACTATGTATAATGTCACTGGGAAAAATACATAAAGAGCTTCTGACAAATCACTGCTCTTCTCAAAACCCTCTAGTGCCTACACTTATCATCCAGATGAAAATACAAGCCCCCCAAAGGAACCCACCCTTGTCATCTGGGCTATAGCAGAGACCTATCTCATGTTCTCCACACTTCCTGTCACCCGCTTGTCTCTGCACATGGATCTCTTGCTTCCATTGAATATTTCAGGTTTATTTTCACCTCAGGGCTCATGAATTTTCTGTGTCTTCTGCCAGGAATGCTCTTTTTCAGAATCATTCCATCATTCTTTTCACCATTTTATTCTAGTATCTGATTGTTTCCCACTATAGAGAATATTCCTGAACACCCAGTCCAAAGTAACATGCCCAACCATGTCCTTTCATCTAAACTTGCTTGATTTTTGTTCATAGTACACAACATCATCTACCTCCTTGTCATAGCATACTATTGTATTGTATTGTACTAGTATATTTAATGTTCTTCCTAATTGTGTGACATGTAGTAGCAACTCTTTCTTGTATCTCTGATTACAATAAAGTGTCTAGCATACAGGTAATAGTCAATGGATATTTACTGGATGACAATGGACTTGATTCATCTGGATTTTATTTTGGTATAGTAGGCATATCGCCCCTCCCCTGGCCACAAGAGCTTCTACTGGTACATGCCATCATTAAAGAATCATAGTCAAAAACGGCCAAATGTTATAACCTGGTCAAATGCTACAAAACCAAAATCCCACATATATTTTTACATTTGTGTAAAGTCTATGGATAGGTACAATTATCTGTGCTCCTCATAAGTAAGACAAATGTAGCCTGATTTGTCTTTTCTCCCAAATCCCCCTTTTTATGCAGGATTAACTACAATTCACATTTGTTATAAAAATAAATTCAGTAATTTTTAAATTTTGTTCTTTCTTTTTAATTCAATGGTTAGGGCTATCAAAGCATTTGATCAAAATCTCTACTAAACACTATTTTGCATCCTACTTTTTTCCTTTGAGTTTACTTTACTTCTTGCCAAATTATTCCCTAGAATCTTTCCTGCAGCTATTGAGAAATCTATTTTTGCCTAAATTTTAGATCATTCATAGATATGTCTCTATTGTTCTAGTCTCATAAGGTGTTCTCTTCATCCTTATTGTCCTGCAGGTTCACTGTGTTATAACTTGTGTTGACTCATATAGTTTTAAATTGTGTTTCGTTATTAGGCTGTTTTAATTTCTCATGCATTATCTTTGTTTTTATGTCATTTTCTCAGTCCCCCACTGCAAAACTCTCTTGAGTTTGGTGGAGTTGTTCCACTCCCTTCCTTGTTCCTAAGTATCTTTTTTTAAAAATATATTTTCATGTCTTCATTTGTGTGAGGTGCATAGTGGATGCTTAATTCACTGCTGTTACCAACTGAGTAATACTGATACCTGTGTCCAGATTATCATTGGACTGATTGCTCCATGGGAAGTGGATTAGTTTCTTATAGTTGTAACAAATTACCAGAAATGTAATGGCTTCCAACAATACAACTTCCTTAAAATTCTGGGTGTGCCTGGGTGGCTCAGTCAGTTAAAAGTCTGCCTTTGGCTCAGGTCATGATCCCAAGGGCCTGGGATGGAGGCTCACATCAGGCTCCATGCTCAGGGGGGAGTCTGCTTCTCCCTCTGTCCCCCCTCCCCCGCTCATGTTTCCTCTCCCTCTATCCCTCTATCAAATAAATAAAATATTTAAAATAAAATAAAATAAAATTCTGGAAGACAGGGGTGCCTGGGTGGCTCAGTTGGTTAAGTGCCAGACTCTTAATTTTGGCTCATGTCATGATCTCAGGGTCATGAGACTGAACTCCCCATTGGGTTCCAAACTCAGCAGGGAGTCTGCTTGAGATTCTCTCTCTCTCTCTGTGTCTCTGCCCCCCTAAAATAAATAAATAAATCTTAAAAAAATAAAATAAAATTCTGGAGGAAAGAATTTCAAAAGGAGTTTCACAGGGTTAAAGTAAGGTATGTGCAGAGCTGGATCATCTGGAGATCCCAGGGGAGATTCTATTCCCTTTCTTTTTCTAGCCTCCAAAAATTACCTGACTTCCTTTTGGTTCATGACTTTTCTTCCATCTCCAAAGGCAACAATTGTATCACACAACCCTCTGCTTCCATCATTATATCTCTGTCTCTTGTTCCCTTACTTCTCTCTTCCCTCGTATGGACTATTTGATTACATAAGACCCAGCCTGATCATCTTCCAATGTCAAGATCCCTAATTTAATCACATCTGCAAAGTTTCTCTTTTGCCAGGTAAAGGAATTGGTTAACTGGATCAGGGATTAGAATATTGATACCTTTGGGGGAAACATTATTCTTCTTGTCATAGAGATTATTGGACAGTATCAGGTAAGAATCCTGTTTCCTTGAAAGATCACAAATAAATTAAACCTCTTCTCTCTCTTTCTCTCTCCCTCGCTCTCTCTTTCTTGTATGTCTTTTAAGGAAAGATTTAAAATGCCAAGAGTCACAAACTAGTTGAAGCACTTTTGACATAGCTCATTTGTTTTCTATTTAAAATTACATTAAAATATAATTAGATAAGCTCATACTACTTCATGACTCCTTACTGCTAAGATCTTCCTCAACTGTTTTCAAAGTCCAGGTAGAACTGAGAAAGCTCCCTCCTCCAAAAGAAGAGAAGCCAAGAAAAGTTGGTTAACTGTCAAAGTCTGTATATGATCAGGTCATTTCTTTCCTTCCTAGGGTAGACCACTACATTGGTGACCCCCACTGAACCATACTTTCCTATATCTGTGTCCCTGAACAGTCCTTACCCACCTTGACTATAGACTTGGCCATGAGACTTACTTTGGCATATTTGATATTAGCAAGAATGATGTAAGCCGAAGATTGACAGGTGTTTGTGAATTGAGATTTGTCCTTTTAGAAGATTCCTTCTTGGAGACCAGTTGCCATCTTGTAAAGAAACTCGAACTCAATTACTACAAAATGAGAGACTATGTATAGACAAATCTTGGTTTTTAAATGTCTTCTTAGAAGTTCTACCCTCCACTGAGCACCTAGGTGAATGTGAATGCAGGTGACTTTAGCAATTCTACACGGAGTGGAAGCACTGTTCTGTTGATGACAATCAACACCACTGGATTTCCAAGAAATGAGAAATCATTGCTGTTATAAGCCACTAAGTTTGGAAATATTATGGAATGTAGCAGCAGATAACAGTGATTCCTTGGTAGTATTACGTTCAGTAATAACTTTTTTATTTCTCATTCAGTGCAAGGTGAGGCAGGCCGAAGTGAAGCACTAGAACATGACACACACGACAAAAATTTCTTATTAGTTAATGTAAGACAGACGAGAGAAGAGCTCATATTTTAGTTTCCTTCATTTCTTAAATGTGCATAAATTAATTAATGTGATTAGGACTTGCTTAAGTGTCTACGTGCTATGCACTCCCGCTGTTCCTATTTTCACATGTTAAATAGATGAGGGTTTGTTCTTCTTCTTCTTCTTTTTTTTTTTTAAGATTTTATTTATTTATTTGACAGCTAGAGACACAGTGAAAGAGGGAACACAAGCAGGGGGAGTGGGAGAGAGAGAAGCAGGCTTCCCGCCGAGCAGGGAGCCCGATGTGGGGCTCGATCCCAGGACCTTAACGACTGAGCCACCGAGGCACCCCGAGGGTTTATTCTTCTATGTGGAGTTGTTCACAGGTGGAAAATTTCACTCTTTAATTTTTCCCTCCCAACTGGGAACAGATGTTATGGAAACACTTCTCATTAAGGGTTATAGAGATTTTCTTTAAGTTATAGAAACCCTTCTGCCATTCCATTATGAAAGATAAAATGAAAGAAAGAGATGTTTGCTTCAGGTTCAGAAACCACATAATTCAGGAAAATACTGACACTGATTCTGACTATGAAGGACTAAGCTTCCAGGAATGGGTGTTTTTATGTTTACAGCTCAGAGCCTGCTATCCACAGTATTAAATTTGTTATTAATTTGTATTTACATTGTTGGGGGCGGAGCAAGATGGTGGAGGAATAGGAGACCTGGATTTCATCTCCTCTCAGGAATTCAGCTGGATAGGGATCAAACCATTCTGAACACCTACAAACCCAACAGGAGATCGAAGAAAGGAAGAGCAACAACTCTGAACGGAAAAGCGACCACTTTCTGGAAGGTAGGACGTGCGGAGAAGTGAATCCGAGGCGATATTCGGGAGGATAGACGGCGGGGGAGGGGCCTCCGTCGGCCGCTTCTGGCAAGTGATAGAACCACGGAGCACAAAATCGGAAATTTTAAAAGTCTGCTCCGCTGAGGGACGTCACTCTGGTGGCTAAGCGGGGGGTGGAACCCTCCGAGACAGTGTGGTCTCAGGACCCTCGGGGTCACAGAAAGACCAGGGGTACCTGAGGGCGGCAGAGCTCCCAGGAATCAGCGGGGAAGCCGGCTGCAGAGATGGAGCTGAGGCGCGGGCTCTCAGCTCGGGGTTGCCATTGACCATGATCCGCAGCACAGTCGGGCCCCTGCTCCTCCAGCAGGGACCCAACAAGTGGCAGATCCGGGGAGACTCACCTTCCTCCCCCGGGAGGAGCCGCGCGGGAGTGCACCGCAGGGATCTGCTGGGTTTGGAGACTCCACCTAGGGTCCGGTGCCAGAGAGAGAAACGCACGGTCACAGGCCGGGTGAGCACGGAGTGCGGCC
>NC_138380.1:88014329-88023087 GCF_054177405.1 Leptonychotes weddellii
AAAAAAATTGTATTTACATTGTTGGTTAGGTTCATATAATATCCAATTCCATGGCCTCCCCTTAGATTGACATATCCTAGAGCACAAAATAAAAGATGCCATGTCAGGTGGTTCCAGATTAACATGACCTAGAAATTAAGCACATCACTCTTATTGAGCCACAGGATCATACTCTCACCCTCATGAGAGCACCATTTTATTACACAAATAAATAAAGACTGTTATAGAATCTCCATAACTTTGTAGGCCATAGTCCTTTCAGAAGAATTAATAGTAAGTACAGTGGGTTTAATTAAAATGATGAAACACATTTGACCTAGTGTTAGAATTTTTCATCATTTACTTACATCAGTGTAGTGAGCCAATATGGCACTCGCTGTCTCTTGAGGCAAAGCCAGATAATTTCACAGGACCTGCCATGTACAGAAGTCTAAGTCTCTTGGGGTAAGCAATGAAAGTGAACCCACTATATCTTATGTACTGACACATAAGGCAGCTTCATTATAGAGTAAAATTTAATGGTTGAAAAACTGGGCTCTGAAGTTATTGTACCTGGATCAATTCCCGGGTCTGCTGCTTTTCTGATCAGTGATGTTGGGCAAGTTATCAAAACTCTCTGCCTCAGTTTCTTAATTTCAAAAATGGTGTAATAGACCATGCCTTATAACACCATCATAAGTTGTAAGTGTATGCAAGTATGTCACATAAAGCACTCTAAAAGTAACTGGCTGTTAGGAACCCACTATATGTTATATACAATTATTTCTTCAATATTATTATTACTAATTTAATTTAGTTATTTGGAAGAATAAAAGTGAACATGGACTATCTCCTAATGAAGTTTCTCTTATCATGGGAGACACCTATTAGTCCAGACAGCTGGAAATAGCATTATTTGATATCCAGCTAGTTGTGATTTTACCATAACTTATGAATTTCAAATCACACACATTCATTGGTTGGAGCCACTCAGGAGAAAAATAAGTTAAATGCCAATAGAAGCATTAGTAAACATCATCAGAAAGAACAGGATTGGAGGACCACATTGGAAAATAAAACTAAGTAAAGTTTCTTAAATTCAAACAACTGAGTGGTCTTAATCTTTTCATAGCCAGTCTTTTTCTGAGCCTGTCTGGCTTCTAAAGTACACTGTTCAGGGTCCTTTATGAATTCTGTTGCAGCTAAATTACAATACTTAGGAAAAAATATTAATATTCCTTTTAGGTTTCCTTGCGTTATCACAACAAAATACTGGGTGGCTTAAAACAGCAACAAAAATAAGAAGTCAAGGTTCAAAGAGGTCCAGGCTCTCTTGAAGTATCTGGGCAAGAATTGGATTCAGGACTTTCTCTTAGTTTCTGACGTTTAACCTTGGTATTTCTTCACCTGCAGCTGCATAACTTCCCTCCCTGTCTCTGTCATCACACGGCATTCTCCTTTGTTGCCATGTCATCATAGAACACCTTCTTAGAAGGCCCCCCAGTCATGGTGGATCAGGGACCCACACTATTCTAGTTACTAATTATATCTGCAATGGTACTTATAAAAACAGTGTTTATTAATCTCTTGGGTGATGTTCTCATTAAGTTTTCTTGCTACCATTTCAATCTGATTAAGTTGTCTTCTTCCTTTTATCTTTCAGTCATGTCTCTTTGTACAATCATGTTTTTCAATCACATTTAATTTTACATTGAAGCCAAAGCAAGGATTCTTCACTGAGGTTCCATTTTTTTCCCCATCATTTGTGAGTTATCTGTGGTAGCCTTTCTACTGAAGTTTCTCATCCATCATGACATCCATATTTGGACAGTATGATGTGATTCTTTAAGAAAGTTTAAATACATCTGTCCAAAGACCTAAAAGGAAAGAAGGAGCAGAGTCTGACCTCTCTGTCTTAGCAGAGACCAGATCTAATTCCTGAGGAGGAAAGACCTCTAAACATGTGTTCCAATTTTCACATACAACATTCTGTTGGGATTCACTCATGATAAAAGCCTATCCTACTTTTCTACCTTCCTCCCTTCAAAGATGCAAATATTACTTATGTTGCGTTTTACATATTCAACTCTCTTTTATGTTTAAATATGACTGATTCAGCAATGGCAAGACAATTAGAGTTTCTTCCTGGCCACATTTTGAAGATCTTTTCAAGTACCACATGCGTGTTGCTAAAGTTGTTCCGTGTAGCTCAGCTTCCTTGGAACCAGTGTGATTCTGCATGTGCAATATGTTGTGATCCCAAACTCAAACTCCAGCATGTGAAATATTGAGCTTTCTATTTATAACATTTTTTTTTAAATTCTGAGTATGACTACATGGTTGACTAATAGAAAGTACGTACATTTCATTTAAATATTTCTCTCTTAAGTTTTCTTCTTTAAGGGAAAATTGAACAATTTCTTTGGATTTTTGGAATCCAAAAGAACTTTTGGAACACACTACATTTTTAAGATAACAAAACAACACACACAGGAAAGGAAAAAGTAAGAACTAAATTCTTATCAGTTACATTTGAAAGAAACACTTTGAACTCACAAAAAGGCAAATTTCATATTTATTCAAAAGCCTGGTAGGATTCTGGCTTCTCTCACAACACACGTTTTTTATCCCACAGCACTGTGTCAGGAGTCCAGCCACAGCTTGGCTGGGTCTTCTGTGTAGGGTATCAGAAAGCAGCAACCAAGGTGTCAGCCAGGCTGCATCTCATCTGAAGGCTTTGCTGGGGAAAACCCCCTTCCACATTCTCTCAGCTTCTGGGTAGGATTCATTTCCTGGCATCAGCAATACACTGAAAGCACCAGTTTCCTGCTAGTTGTTGTCACCAGCGGGACCCTGACGACCTGACCTTTACTGCTCACCTGCTTATACCCACTGATCTTTGGCCCCACATTTTTCCTTCAGCTTCTCTCTCCAGCCAAGTTCTTAACTCAAGCAAAAGACATGAGGGGCATAGCATCCCACGATAGAAACAGAAACTACCCCTCAAGCAATAACTACCTGGATAAAGAGTTCTGGCAGCCCAGACCACCCAGACCAGTTTGAGATTAACTCCCAACTCGGGTTTGCACAGAGAGACCATGAAGTGGTCTCTAGAATGGATGACAATTACCTTTCTCACTATATTACTAAAATCTGCACCCAAGGAGGAGCACAAGCCTCATTTACATAACATACAATGTATGTATAAGCATGTTTTCTTTTTTTTTAAGATCTGTTTATTTATTTATTTGACAGAGAGAGACAGTGAGAGAGGGAACACAAGCAGGGGGAGTGGGAGAGGGAGAAGAAGGATCCCCGTTGAGCAGGAAGCCCGACGTGGGGCTCGATCCCAGGACCCTGGGATCATGACCTGAGCCGAAGGCAGATGCTTAACGACTGAGCCACCCAGGCGCCCCTATAAGCATGTTTTCTTAAGGAACTTGCACAACCCTATACTCACTTCTATATACAATGGCAAGGCTCCAAAAGGAGCCCATTCACCCTTGCTCCAGGAGTCATGTGGGACTTTGGAAGTTATTCCCTATGACCTCCTTATTTGCTACAAATAAAATTTCCTTTGTGAGACAACTCCACTTGGTGTAGTTTCTATCTGTGACTCACCAAGGGGCAAACTCACATTAGTTTGGTTACATTGTCAGCTGGAGAGTGCCCCCAGCTCTTAGATGCCAGCCTCAGATCCTTGTCCTGTAGGCCTTCCAACATAGTGACTTTTTTCTCCAAAGTCAGCTAAGGAGAGGTTCCCTAGAGTGAATTAGCTATCTGACAGGTCTATGATGTAACCTAATCACGGAAGTGAAATCTCATTTCTTTGCCATATTCTTTTGTTAGAAGAAAGTTAGAGATCCCTCTAACACTCAAGAGGAGGAAAGGGTATGGAAGTATAAACACCCAGGGATGAAGATCAAAGGAGTAGGTGGGGACACACATACCATGTAGGTGAATGCACCAGAATACTCAAATATTTTGAATCTTTGGTCAAATATCAAAAATTTAATATTTGCCAAGCCCATAATCTAAGACTGAATAGATTAATATATTAATCTTAATAATTTAAAAACTTAATACATTCTTTTTATAAAAAAAGTGAGAAAACATTTCAGAATTCTATGAGGCAAACATTTGTCAAATGGTTTTCTATAACAAACCCTTTATTTTATATTCAGACTCTATTAAATAATAACTAATATACTGGCACAAACTACTAGGAGTTTCTAATACTGAGATCTGAGATCATTCTCTTTCAAGTATCTGAAATATTTGAGCAAAACTAGGAAATCCATTTTACCCCATCCTCTTATCCCAGGCACCCCACCATCATCCTGCTTTTTCATTGCATGTGTAAACAGGTTGTCCCCAATCCAGCTCTGTGAGGACAGTCTTCATTGCTTTTGCCACAAATAGCCAGGATGATTGACAGGAAGGGCATGTAAGTATATTTTGTATTTTAATAGTTAGAGCAGTGAAAAACATGTTTCCCATGTCCTTTAGAAAAGATAATACAAGAGAGAACACGTGGTATTTTCAGGAGGCAGCACAAAGTATAAGATCTCTGAGGTATCTCGTACTTTTCATCTATCCCATTCTGTAGGCATTATGTAAATTCTCTAAGAGAACTAAAACCACAAACTCTGCGGCTGTATGGCCTTGTATGGTTGATCATGGCCAGGGCTCTGGGTTCACAAATGGACTTGTCTAAGCATCCTCTAAGTTATCAATTTAATGAGCTTTTAATTTAAATGACAACATTTTCAATTTCCTGTATTCCTTTTTGCTTTTCTGTTCAAATTCTACAATTCTTCATTTATAAGCCCCTGTATGTGGTTGTATGATTTCTTGCCTTGGCTCTATCTTTTCAAGGACTCTTTTCCCAGTCATCTCATGGAAAAGACTTTGAGGTTGCTTGGGCACAGGAATAAGGTCACTTCTTGATATGCAAATAAAACCAAAGTAAAGAGGGCCCTTATTTCATGGGTTTTTTTGTGTGTGGGGGGGTATGGAAATGTTAGTTTGAAGAGCCATCTTTTTATAGCATTTGGGGGTGGGTATGAGTGCACAAGTGTGGGACATTTGGTGCAAATCACCTGTCACCAACACATGTCTGAGCAAAATGACTGGAGGGAGGGCTTCCTGAAGATTGTTTGATGTAGCACTAAATACAGGGAAGACTCTATCTGGACGCTGTAGACTGTGACCATGGTGCCAACCTCCATCTGTAAGCAGAAAGAGTTAGGGCTCCCCAGAGGAAAGAAAGATAAGATATAGTTTTCTGGCACAAGAGAAATCATTTTAGGCCCCCAGCTATTTTCTGTGACCTTTGCCCTACTTGCCAGAGCACACTTCTTGCAGAACTTTCTAGGAGGTTGACAGAATTAGAAAGAAATGCAAAAGCCTCAGGAGTTAAGGATTTTAAGGGAACAAAAGGAATGCAGAAACTAACAAGTCCCTAACCTAACTATCAGAGGTAATAAATCTGTAAGAAAACTCCCAGTGCTGTTTCAAAAGTCAGCAGGGCACTTAGCTGAGATAAGGAAGCCAGGACCCTGTCCATTTTATGCTGGAGCCTGCCCATAGCCTCTTTTCCTGGTTGGACACTATAATGTTCAAGTGTCTGTCCCGGGAGGGGCACAAGCTTCATTACCATTAACAAGATCCCTGGATAGACATGTTTTCTAAGTACCTGTGCAACCTTATGCCTGCATCTACCTGTGATGACAAAGCTTCTCTTTCTGAATATTTATTGCAACCTAAATAAAAGTAACCCATTCAGAGGCGCCTCAGTGGCTCAGTCGGTTAAGCAACTGCCTTCGGCTCAGGTCATGATCCCAGGGTCCTGGGATGGAGTCCCATGTCGGGCTCCCTGCTCAGCTGGGAGTCTGCTTCTCCCTCTCCCTCTGTCCCTCCCCCTGCTTGTGCTTGCTCTCTCTCTCTCTCAAATAAATAAATAAATAAAATCTTAAAGAAAAAAAAAAGTAATCCATTCACTCCTGCTCTTGGGAAGGGGAGTCAGGGCTTTGGAAGTTTTCCCTGTGATCTCCTTATTTACTGCAAATAAGGTTTCCTTTGTGTGACACCATCACCTGGTGCAGTCTCTACCTGTAACTCACCAAGGCGAGAACTCGTGTTAGTTCAGTTACAAAACTTTTGGCCAGCAAAAACCGGCGTCTGGTCAGTAGAGGTCCCTTCCTTGTGTTGGATTACTGTGTTCACAATATGGAATATGGAGAGTGTCCTTCCATCCTGTTGCCTTCTAGAATCCTCGGGAAGATCTGTGAAAGGCTGCATCTGCTACTTGACCACTGTACAGAGGGGAAAATAAAGGTTGGCAGACATATCTGGGCATTTTAAATATATCTGTTTTAAAGCGTTTTTTTGTTTGTTTGTTTTTGTTTTTGTCTTTTAAAGATTTTATTTATTTATTTGAGAGAGAGACTGAGAGAGAGAGAGCATGAGAGGGGGGAGGGTCGGGAGGGTCAGAGGGAGAAGCAGACTCCCCACCGAGCAGGGAGCCTGATGCGGGACTCGATCCAGGGACTCCGGGATCATGACCTGAGCCGAAGGCAGTCGCCTAACCAACTGAGCCACCCAGGCGCCCAAAGCGTTTTTCTTAAAGTCCTTCAGAATAAAATGTATTCTTTGTTGAATTTGTTGAATTTACTTTTCACAATGTAACTTTCCTAACATTTTAAAATTTTAGTTCACAATTTCATCTTGATTAGGATCTTCCTCTGTGTGTGTGTGTGTGTGTGTGTGTGTGTGTGTGTGTGTGTGATGGATTTTTCACCCTTTCTCTAAGTTCAGACTTCCCTGACCTCTCCTAATTCAACCCCAGGCCTCCACTGAAGGCACGGGACTCAAATGATGGAGTTACAAGTAATTCAGCTCCTAAGTCCCTGGGTGACTTGGCACAGATTCTGATTGCATGATTATTTCTTTCCTCAGATTGTAACTCAAGCAGTAGCTGGATAAATTTGGTTTCTGGTTCTTGCAGCAGGAAGTGACTGTAATTTTATTTCCCCTCTGTTTAAATTTGGGGGAGTTGGAGTGTCAGCAGAAGTTTTCACCCATAAGCCTCTTCCTATTCACTGTGATTATCTGGCTTTTGATTCTAGCCATCCTAGTGGGTTCAAAATAATATCATAGTGTGCTTTTGATGTGCATATTCCTAATGACTAATGATTTGGAGCATCTTTTCGTGTTTTTTGGTCATTTGTTTTTCTTTTTTGGAGACACGAGTATTCAGAATCTTTGCCCATTTTTTAATTAGGTGTCTTTTTACTTTTGAGCTGGATTCATTCTTTTTATTTTTATTTTTTTTTAAAGATTTTATTTATTTATTTGAGAGAGAGAATGAGATAGAGAGAGAGAGAGCATGAGAGGGGGGAGGGTCAGAGGGAGAAGCAGACTCCCTGCTGAGCAGGGAGCCCGATGTGGGACTCAATCCTGGGACTCCAGGATCATGACCTGAGCCGAAGGCAGTCGCTTAACCAACTGAGCCACCCAGGCGCCCCTGGATTCATTCTTTTTAAATTCTAGGTAAGTCCCTTATCAGGTATATGATTAGCAATTACTTTCTCTCATTCTGTGAACTATCTTTTACTTTCTTAATAGTGCCCTTTAAAGCAGAAAAGTTTTGTTTTGTTTTTTCTTAATTTTGGTGAGTCAAATTCATCTATTTTTTCTTTTGTTGATCTTGGATTTGGTGCCATACCCAATCAATTGCTAAAATCCAAAGTCATGAAGATTTATATCTATTTCTTTTTTAAAATAGTTTTATTGCAAAAAAAAATAGTTTTATTGCTTTACCTCTCCCATTTAAGTGTTGGTAAGTTTCAAGTTAATTTTTGTGTATGGTATGAAAAGGGGGTCCAACTATTTCTTTTGCATGTGTTAATCCACTTGACCCAGTAAAATGTGTTCAAAAGACTATCCTTTGCCCATTCAAAGATCTTGGCACCGTTGTTAAAGATAAGTTAATCATAGATGCACAGTTTTATTTCTGGCACCATTGTTAAAAATAACAAAGGTGCACAGTTTTATTTCTGGACCTTCAATTCAATTACATTAAGATATAGGTCTATCCTAGTATTCCTGTGCCACTCTGTCTTGATTACCATTGCTTGTTGTGAGATCAAGAAATTTGAGTCCTCCTTTTTGTTCTTCTTTTTCAGGATTGTTTTGGCTCTCATGGGTACGTTGCAATTCCATATGGACTCTTATATTGTTTAGCAATTTTTACAAAATCTTAGCTGGAATTCTAATACAGATTAAGTCTGTAGATCAATTTGAGAGTATTGCTGTCTTAATATTAATTCTTCCGATGGAATTTTGTTCCATTTATTTAGACCATCTTTACTTTCAACCATATTTTATAGTTTCCCCTATGCTTTGCACTTTTTTGTACATTTATTCCTAAGTATTTTACTCTTTTCCAAAGTTATTGTAAATATTATTGTTTTCTTAATTCTATTTCATACTGTTCATGCTGCTATATAGAGACACCGTTGATTTTTTATGCCGACCTTGTAGTCTGCAACCTTGATGGACATTTTTTTTTTTTTTAAGATTTTATTTATTTATTTGACAGAGAAAGACACAGGGAGACAGGGAACACAAGCAGGGGGAGTGGGAGAGGGAGAAGCAGGCTTCCCACTGAGCAGGGAGCCCCATGCGGGACTCAATCCCAGGACCCTGGGATCATGACCTGAGCCAAAGGCAGATGCTTAAAGACTGAGCCACCCAGGCGCCCCTTGATGGACAA
>NC_138380.1:88023187-88032789 GCF_054177405.1 Leptonychotes weddellii
TTTCTTTTTCTTGCTTAAAACTTTGTCTAGAACTCCCAGTAAAAGGGTGAATAAAAGTGGAGAGAGCAACATTTTTGTCTCGTTCTTGATTATAGGAAGAAAGTATCCAATCTTTCACCATTACATGTGATGCTAGGTTTTTCATAGATGCCCTTTATTAGGTAAAGTTTCCTCCCCTATTTATAGTATGTATGTATATATTTCATGCTTTTATCATGAAAGGATGTTACCGTATTTCAAATGCTCTTTCTGCATAAGTCAGATAATAATGATTTATTTTGTTTTTTATTCTAAAGATATGGTATATTAAATTAATTTATATTTGGTTGTTAAGCCAACCTTGCATCCTGGGATAAATCCCACTTGGCCAAGGTGTATGATTATTTTTATATGTTGACTAATTTGGTTTGCAAGTATTTTGCTGAACATTTTTGCATCCAAATTCATAAGAAATTATTCTGTAGTATTATTTTCCTATGATGTATTTGGTTTGGCATATGATTAATATGGATCTCTTAGAATGAGTATCATAATTACTTTTGGTTGTTTGGAGGCAAGAACATTTTTTGAGAAAAACCTAAAAATCAAATCCATCATATTGTCAGCTTTTTTTTTCTAACTATAAAGAAGTTTTCAAGTTTAATACCTACCCTCCTTGCCTGAGCTTCCTTCCATCTTTGAATCTTATTCAATGAATGGTGATGGTATCAGTCAGGGCTCTCCAGAGAAAGAGAAACAATAGGAGATATTGATACCTACATCCATGTCTCTGTCTCTATCTCTACCTCTACCTATCTGTATACCTACATCTACCCATCCATCCAAATCTATCATCTATCCATCTATCTATCAAGAGATTTATTTATTTATTTATGAGAAAGAGAGAGAGAGAGGAGAGGGGCAAGCAGACTCTATGCTGCGCACAGAGCCTGATGTGGGGCTTGACCCCACAACCCTAAGATCATGACCTGAGCATAAATCAATAGTTGGAGGCTTAACCTACTGAGCCACTCAAGAGATTCATTTTTAAGGAATTGGATCATGGAATTGTGCAGCATCTGGCAAGTCTGAAATTCACAGGGCAAGCTGGCAGTTGGTACTTCAAAGGAGTTCATGGTACAGTCTTGAATCCAGATTCCACAAGATTTGAAACCCATAGGATTTCCATGCTGAACTCTTGAAGCTAAATTTCTTGTACTTTGGAAAACCTCAGTCTTTGCTTTCAATACCTTCAACTGATTGGAAGAAGACCACTTATATTATGGAGGATAATCTACTTTCACTCAAAGTCTGCTTATTTAAATGTTAATCACATCTAAAAATAACTTCACAACAACATCCATTCTAGTGTTTGACCAACTGGGCACCATAGTCTAGCCAAGTCGACACATAATATTAATCATCACAGCAATCTTTCTTGTTTCTGAACACCTATAGTACCCATTGTATTGTTAACAATTGTTGATTACACTGACACCAAATTACATCATGTCTTGTGTGATTAAACTAATTTATGAGTAAACTCTTGTGTGAAAACAAGGTAAGATAGCATAGAACTATGTGTCTGTATTCCTAATTTTAAGGATCACTGACTACATGCATCCTTAATGTGTATTATGGCCCTGATCACAAATGTTCAAAAAATCCTTATTGCCTAATGAATCTGCTTTCTTTTTTGGTTCTACACATCAGGATTCATCAAACTATAACCCATAGATCAAATCCATATCACTGTTTTTGTAAATAATATTTTATTGGAACACAGAATTCCTATTAATGTCATACTGTTAATGGTAACACTCATGATGTAACTACAGAGTTTGATCATTGGAATAGAGACAGTATTATGGCTTACAAAGGCCAAAACATTCTGTGTCTTAACAGAAAAATTTGGCCAGCCCCTATTGTTCACTATAGCACTAATCCATTATTTCAGAACTCTACTATCCATATTTGCCCTAATTGCAGTTTATCACATTTTTGCCTTTCACCCACAATTTCCTCTGCAGGGATGCTCTACTTCTGCCTCATCTCTTGTAGACTAAAATTACACTTTTTACCACATTTGTCTCCAGTAATATCTAAATCCCAGGTGACTTTTCTTATATCTCTGGATATAGATTAGTCTTTTTTTCCCATCATGTTTTTGCCAATAGCTATTGAAATATGTCTACTTTTATGAATTATGTTGTACCTTTTATTTTATTACTATCATTTTATTTGTCTTATTTCTCTTTTCTAAAGGGTATGAACGGTAAATGTAGTCTACTCATTTTGGCATTTACTGTATTTTCTAGTTTTCCTAGGTGCCTTGCAAATAGTAAATAACTGAAACCAATATGCTACATGGAATTAAATTCTATTAAACTGTATTGGATTAAATTGTGTATGTTAGCCATTTTCCTGGACCTTTTAGATACAAACTTTTATTGAGGTAATAGTAAAGAATTTTCCCCAGTTGAAGCAGAGATCAGAAAACTTTTTCTGTATCTAGTCAAATACTAAATATTTTAGGCTTTTTGAGCCATAAATGTCTCAGGCTCTACTTTTTTTTTTTAATTTGAAATTGTAAAAAAAAAAAATTTCCGCTCATGAGCAATACAAAAACAGTTCCTGGAAAGATTTGGCCTGTTGAAAGCAGATCTTTGTGTCCTTCTTTCTCTTGTGCTTGTGGAGTTAAAAATCACTACTATAAAGAGGTTGGCCCAGATCAATGAACACAATGTAGTTGTTGAAAGATGGTGTATATGTAGAAATGGTCTTGGAATTCATATTGCACTTTAGACTGTTTAATGTAGACTTCTGGGCATATAAGTTTACCTCTTTCTTTATAATACCATAGAAATATATCTGTAAGACATAGTAGGGAATAAGCACACACAATTATTTACAAACCTTTAATGTAGATTTGCATTTTTTTGAGCATTATAATTTTCTGGGCATTTCTACTAGGACTCTAAGTAATATAACTTTATACTGTATTTTGAAAGCAGAGCATAGTTTCAATATAAGGAGTGGGCTTCTATTGATACATGGTTTGTATAAAAGATGATAGTGTTTTTCAAATGTGACAGTAGGTTGATTTCTACTTAAAGACAGCTCATTTGTTCCTAAAATGTAAACATTTTCTTCAAAATATACAGCTGTGGCAGCTTTTTATTTGCTTATTATGCTGTCTTCATGCAAGGGTTAGTTTGGTACACTTAGGTAGAGACTTTCTGAGAACTATTTGGGAAGAGTAATTAAAACCTCTTGTATTTTTCTCTCAGGTATTAACTAAAGTGCTTAAATTATTTGTGAATAGTTGTTTCATATTCAGACAGGTTGATTTGTTTTACTAGTCATCAAGCATTAATTATCAGATTATCAGCACACAAATAAACTCAGAAAAAATGACTGCATCAAAGAAAATTTTAAAAAGTAAAGATGTAGAAGTGATAGAAATAGTGATAATGTACACACATAAAACTGAGAAATCAGGTTGCTTAGCAAAATTACATTCTTTATATCTTCCAGTTATAAAGATTCCACATATCTTTATTCTTTCTTCAACATCCTCACTGTATCTTTATCATGGATAATTGTTTGGGTGACATACAGCTTATTTATTTAGCAAACATCAAATTTTGAGCTGTGCAAAGTACTCATCATTATGAGTTCTGCTTTTTCTCATAGCCAGTAATTTTGAGGAACGCACATCGTGAAGATGTTGTATAGTGAAGATGTAGAAGCAGTTGTGGGACTATAATATTCAGTTACACAAGTCATAAAAATATAGAGGCATACAGAATAGCATTCAGTACTTTCTTAATTTTTAAAAAAGTATTACTAGGTCTGGAACCATAGAATAAACATTGTATTCACTCTATAGAGTGAATAAAATTGAATCTATTCATATGCTAATAGCATGTGGAGTTGAATATCCTAATTAAAAGTTTTATGATCTCTATCAGAGAAAAAATTGAGAAGCATGTTTAGCAAGAGAAATAAGTGAGGAAAAAAACAAAGCAATTAAAAAACAAAACAGAACAAAATGAAAATGTCAAGTTCTTATATAGCTAAAACCACAAAGTAATGGTGAAATAGAAGCAAGGACATAATAATAGGATTCGTAAACCCAGCCACGCTTTACCAAAATCTTCATCATCAGCTTTGATTATTACTAGAATTATATTCATTTGGGGCCAATTTCAGTAGGACAGTTGCTGATAATGCCAATCTCATGTTTTCTCAAAGGTCCTGTGCAACGAACAGCTTATTCACAGTAACACACTTTATTAAGGAAGGGAGGGGCTTTATTTTGTTTTATTAACTGCTGTATCTGCAGAACCAAAAAGTATGCCTTCAAAAGAAGGCTCTTAATTAATACTGAGAACATGTGATTCATTCTCTAAGTTTCTAACATTCTTTTTTTTTTTAAAGATTTTATTTATTTATTTATTTGAGAGAGAGAGAAACAGCATGAGAGGGGAGAGGGTCAGAGGGAGAAGCAGGCTCCCCGCCGAGCCAGGAGCCCGATGCGGGACTCGATCCCAGGACTCCGGGACCATGACCTGAGCCGAAGGCAGTCACCTAACCAACTGAGCCACCCAGGCACCCTAAGTTTCTAACATTCTTAATATCTGTTCAAGTTAATTGGTATGTGCACACATGTTTTTATATACCTGATATATATATATATGCACACATATACATACCCATATATTTTTATGTTACATAAATTTATATGTTTATGTATATACATTTAACTTTTGGAAAAAATTTTGTATAGTTGCGTGGCAGGGACAATCAGGGCTCACCAAACAGCCTTTTGCTCTCTTATTTCCCAGCCTCCCTTGCAAAACTTTGAGCAGATGTGTAGTGTGTATTTCTTTTTAAGCCAGGGCTGCTGAGAGACTGTGTATCTACTCCCTTCCTCTTGTCCCCTAATGCAGTAGTTTCTTAATTATTGTGAGAGAAGGGAATTTCCCAGGCTTTATCTTTGCCTTTCATATTAAACACCTGAGAGTCTGAATGGACATGTTATATCAACAGAGCCTAGCCTATTATGACTAATACACTTGTTTGTTCTAACCACTTCACTAATGTGTTATTATTTAATCTTTCAAGATATTCTGACCCTTCTAGATGATAAATTCTGATAAAACCATGATCTGTGGGAAGCGTAAGTTTATGTAACTCAATGTTCCTTGACAAGATCTATACACTAAATAGATATTTATGGTATATTATTTGAGTAGATTAATGCTTAATTCTATCCCTTCCAAATGTTTACTGTTCTCCCTTCTCAGCTGATAACCTATTTAGACCTGGAACTCCAAGCCTGTAATCTCAATTAATTTTTTTCACTTTCTTTGAGACTCATCTTCATAATCCAACAAACAACCCATCTTCAATGTTTATTACTTCTAACTTACCTTAGTCTAAAAAGAGATGCTTTAAAAAAAATTATACTAGAATTTCTTCTCATCCCTACAGACCTCTACATATGCATTCCTCTATTTTTTGGAAGCAGCGACTTTCATTCAATTACCCCTGCAATTTGGTTTTACTGCTACTCACCATGCTCCTAAAAATCCTTCTCTTACTGTTTCTGATTTCTATGTCCATCCTTGTTTTTTCCATCCACTTATGACTTGAAATTTCAGCAGAACTTGAATAAGTAGATCACATCTTGGAACACTGTCCTTGATTTGAATTTTAAAACATAAAGTATGTTTATTTTTCTTAGTAGCACAGAATTTTGTCTGAAATTTATATAAACATGAACTATCACAAAGTCAATGGTTTGGTACCTATGGTAAGTTTTTACTCTTCTTCCATTTCTTTATTACTATTCACCCAACAGAAGAGAAGAGTGGAAGAGTGAAAAGTATACATGTTCTTTGTTGGAGTTGGTTCTTCGAATTTTAAAGAATGGAAAAAGAGTATATTGTCAATGAGAGTTCTGGACAATGCAAACCTTTCAGCAACCATGGACAAGAAAGGTACCATTGTGGAATTTTGAAGTGAAAGTATTCTACAAATCTATTTTATGATGGGGTGCCTTTTTCAAATCCTTTCTCCACTTATTTGAATATTTTTCTGTGACATGAATTTATAGCTAAATATTCTGCTCTCTGTTTGGTTGTAAATTCCTGCAACCATGGGTAAGGTCTTAACCACCTTATTTCTGAATGGACCATTCACCTATCTTGTCTTGTTCTAAGTTAGCATTACTATTTCTGTGGAGGCACTAAATCACTTCCCATCTTTTGCATAAGCCTTCATTCAGACTTTTGGGGATGGGGTTCAGATGGTGGTGAGTAGTAAGACCCTAGGCTCACCTTGCCCCATGAATAGAACTAGATAACTATCAAATCATCCTGAATACCCCAGAACAAACTCCACAGCTAAAGGTAGAGAAGGGGCCACAATTGAAGAAGGTAGGAAGTGTGGAGATACAGCTTTGGAGAGAAACAGATCATAGTTACAACAGTGGGGAGGGAGCTGCAGTTCATGTAGAAGGGCTAGAGACAGACTAGCACACAGGGGAACCCCCACAAGGAAGACAAATCACCATAACAGTTGGCTTAGAAAGCAAGAGGGGCCAAATTTTGTGAGTTTTTGCAACCACTGGGGCTTAAAGTCTAGAGTTTTAAAGGACAGAGGTCTTGCCTCAGGGAGAGCCTGCAGGCATTGGGGCAGCTGTTATTGGAGAAAAGGCAGGGAAAAGAGCCCATGGACATACAGTGTGGGAACAGTGATCTGAATAGTGCTTGGGGAACACAGTGGGGAGGTTATTAGCTCATCTCAGAGCATGTCCCAGAGAGATAGCATTTATGGAGAGATCCCTTTGGGAATGAAGAAACTGGCAGAAGCCATTTCCCTCCCCAACACTTCTGCACAAGCACACACCACCTGTGAGAACCAGTACAGAGCCAACTCTTGCTGCCTAACTTGCTTACACCAAGTCCCATTCATCCGCTCTGGTGAAACTGCCCTTCACAGTCACTCTTACCTCAGTCCCAATGCATCAGGCCCCCTCCCACAGAAGACCAGCCCAACCCTTGCTCACACCTTCTCTCCTGACTCAGGAGTCTTGCAAGACCTCAATTCAGGTTGCAGTGGCAACAGGTCTCATTGCACAAGCAGACCAGAGTACACCTAGTAAAACAGCACATTCGGGCAAGGTAACAAACACAGCCCACAACATACAAAGAAAGCTTCTGCACATGATTTCTCTGAAGGATAAAGTGGCTAGGAAAAATCAGCAGAGCACACACAGTGCCCATTGGAGACATCTCCAGAAGCACCAGGCCCTGAGGAACAGGGGACACTGCACCACAGGGCACAAGAGACCTCTTCTTCATAAGTTCATTCCCTCAAGAACAGGAGACATAGCTGAATTTCCTAACACAGAGAAACAATCACAGAGACTCAGGCAAAGGGAGAAGACAGAGCAATTTGTCCCAGATGAAAGAATAGGACAAGGTCATAGCCAGAAATGTAAGTGAAACGTATATAAGTAACATGCTTGATGAAGTATTTAAGGCAATGATCATAAGGATACTCATTGGACTTGAGAAAGAGTGGAAAACATGAGTGAGACCTTTAACACAGAGATAAGGGATAACATTGCAGAGATAAATGATTCAATAAATGAAATGAGAAACACACTTGATGAAATGAACAGGAGGCTGGAAGAAGCAGAGGAACAAATTAATGACCTAGAAGACAGAGTAATGGAAAGTAATCAAGTTGAACAAAAGATAAAAAAGAATGATGCAAAATGAAAATACTTAGGGAAGTCAGTGACTCCATCAAATATAATAATATTCATATTATAGCAGTCCCAGAAGAAGAAGAGAGAAAAAGTGGCAGAAAATATGTTTGAAGAAATATTAGCTGAAAACCCCCCTAATTTGGGAAAGGGAATAGATATCCAGATCCAGGAAGCACAGAGAACTTCCAACAAAATCAACAGAGCAGATCCATACCAAGACATATTGTAATTAAATTGGCAAAATATAGTAATACAAAAATTAAAAGCAGCAAGACAAAAAAAGGCAGTAACATACAAGGGAAACCCCATAAAGCTTTGCAGGGGATTTTTTTTTAGCAGAAATTTTCCAAGCCAGAAGGGAGTGACATGCTATATTCAAAGTGCTGAATGGGAAAAACCTGTAGCCAGAATACTCTCTCCAGCAGGCTGTCATTCAAAATATAAGGAGAGATAGCTTCCCAGACAAACATAATCTAAAGGAGTTCATGACCACTAAACCAGCCCTGCAAGAAATATTAAAGGGGACTCTGAATGGAAAGGAGAGAACAAAGGTGACAGTATAAAGGTAGGAAACACAACAGCAGTAACAATGAATATTTTTGTAAAAAAAAAAAAAATCAAAGAACTCACAGAATAAAAGGATGTAAAATTTAACAACATATACCTAAAATATGGGAGGAAAGGAGATTGAAAAATGTGTTCAAACAAAAACAACCATCAACTTAATATAGAGTGCTATATACCAAAGATGTTATATACAAATGTAATGGTAACTATATACCAAAAACCACTCATAAACATGCAAAAACTAAAGAGAAATCCAGATATATTTTGAAAGAAAACCAGCAAACCACAAAAGAGAGAAAGACAAGAAAGGATCAGAGAAAATCTTCAGAAACAATCACAAAACGAGTAATAAAATGGCAATAAACACATATCTATCAGTAATCACTTTGAATGTAAATGGACTAAGTACTCCAAGCAAAAGACCTAGGGTGACAGAATGGATAGAAAAAAAAAAAAAAACTAGATCCATCTATATGCTGCCTATAAGAGACTCATTTTAGACCTAAAGATACCTGCACATTGAAAGTGAGGCAATGAAGAAACATCTACCATGCAAAAGGACCTCAAAAGAAAGCTGGGGCAGCAATACTTGTATCAGACAAAATAGACTTTAAAATAGAGACTGTACAAAAGAGACAAAGAAGGATACTATATAATAATGAAGGGGATAATCTAACAAGAAGATATAACAATTGTAAATATACACCCAATTTAGTACCCAAATACATAAAAGAGTTAATAATTAACATAAAGGAACTAGTCAATAAAAATACAACAGTAAAAGGGGACTTTAACACACCACTCATCTCAATGGGCATATCATCTAAACAGAAAAATCAATAAGGAATAATGGCTTTGAATGACATACTGGAACAGATGGATTTAACAGATATATTCAGAACATTCCTTCTTAAAACACCAGAATACATATTCTTTTTAAGTGCACATGGAACATTCCTCAGAATAGATCATATATTAGGCCACAAAACAAGCTTAATGAATTCAAGAAAATTGAAATCATACCATGCATCTTTTCTGATCACAAAGCTATGAAACTACAAGTCAACCACAAAAAAATATCTGGAAAGGCCACAAATATATACAGGTTAAACAACACTCTCTTATTATTTTTATTTTTTTTTATTCTTATGTTAATCCCCATACATTACATCATTAGTTCTACATGAAGTGTTCCATGATTCATTGTTCGTGCACAACACCCAGTGCTCCATGCAGAACGTGCCCTCCTCAATACCCACCACCAGGCCAA
>NC_138380.1:88033289-88051023 GCF_054177405.1 Leptonychotes weddellii
ACATTGCTGCTATAAACATCGGGGTGCACGTACCCCTTCGGATCCCTACTTTTGTATCTTTCACCCCTAACCATTTTTAAGTGTAGAGTTAAGTGGCGTTAATCACAGTCACATTGTTGTGCAACCACCACCATCCATCTCCAGAGCTTTATCTTTCCCTACCGAAACTCTGACCCCATTAAGCAATAACTTCCCATTCTTCTTTTTTCAGCCCCTGGAAAACCCCATTCTACTTTCTCTCTCTAGAAATGTGACTACTCTAGGAAAAATCATACAGGTGGAATCACATTGTTTTTGTTCATTTGTTATTGGCTTATTTCACTTCACAGAATGTTCTCAAGGTTCATCCATGTTGTAGCCTGTGTCAAAAATACCCTTCTTTTATAAAGCTGAATAATATTCTATTGTGTGTGTATTACACATTTTGTTTATCCATGCTTCCATGGATGGACACAGGCATTGCTTCCACCTTTTTTGTTATTGTGAATAATATTGCTATAAACATGAATATACAAATGTCTGTTAAAGTCCCTGCTTTTAATGCTTTGGACATCTGCCCAGAAGTGGAGAATTGCTGGATCATATGGTAATTCTATGTTTATTTCTTCCAGAAAGAAACTGTTTTCCATAGTGGCTGCATCATTTTACATTCCCAACCAGCAATGTACAGGATTCCTGTTTTTCCACAACCTTGCTAACATTATCTTCTGTTTTTGTTTTATTTTGTTTTGTTTTGTTTTGGATGATGGTCATCCAAATATGTATGTCCCACCTTCTTTTAATTAGTGTTACCAATGTAAATCTATATTCTAAGCTTCTAATTTTTAAATTTATTATCCAAATATAGTTGACATACAAGGTGATATTCAGGTGTATAACAGAGTGATCTAAGCTTTTACTTTTAACCTGTTTATGTCTTTAACATGTGTCTCTTATAAGCAGAGTACATTTGAACCATGCTATTTATTAAATCTATTTTTTAATTGGAGAAATATGGTGATTTATATTTAAGGTGATTCATTAAATGATTAGGTGTGTCTATTATCTTTCTACTAGTTTTCTTCTCCTATCTGTTCTTTGTCCCCAATTTTCTTTCTTTTTTTTAATTAATTGAGCACATTTTATTATTTCATTTTATTCCTATATTTGGTTAATTATCTTTAGCTCTTTTGGTAAAGTTTTTTCTTGTCCACTGCCAGGTGATACATTTGTTTCACATGTAGTATAAAAACCTTACACCACTGTACTTCCATTTCCCCCTCTGAGGCTTTATGCTGCTATTTCCATGTGATCTACTTATTTATATGTTACAAACTTCTTACACATTGTTAGGTTTTTAATTAGTCAATTATATTTTTAAAATATTTAAATTACAAGGGAGCTATTATTTATTTACATATAACCATGCCTTAGTATAGTTCTCTATTTCCACATGGCATAATTTTCTTTTCCCTGAAAGAATTTTTTAGAACATTTCTTATAGAGCATTTGTACTGGTGATAAATTCTCTTGGCCTAGTTAGACTGAAAAATTATTTTATCAGCACTTTTGAAAGATATTATCTTTGTATACTTAAGTTCTAGGTTTACCGTTTGTTTTTTTTTTTTTTCCTCTCAATATTTTTAGGATTTTACTCACTTTCTCACTAGCATTGCTTCCAACAAGACATCTCTTCTCATCCATATCTTTGTTCCTCTGTGTGTGATGTGGCCCCCTCCACAATTTTAAGATTGTTATCTCATTACTTTTGAGCATTTTTGGTATTATGTGCCTTGGTGCAGTTGTATTCATATTTCTTGTGCTTGTGTTCTCTGGAGCTTCTTGATCTGAGTTTATAATTTTCAACAAATTTGGAAGATTTTCCCCAAACATTTCTTTAAATATATTTTCTGCCTCCACCCCCATTCCAGAGATTCAAATTATTCATTTATAAGGCCCTTCAATTGTTTTATAGCTCATGGAAAATCTTTCATTTGTTTAAATTTGATTTCATCTCTCTGCTTTATTTTGGATAGTTTCTGTTGATATGTCTTCAAGCTCATTATTATTCTCTTCTACAGCTGCCATTAATCTGACAATAATCTCATGCACTATAATTTTCACCTCTCAGACACTGTAGTTTTCCTGTCTAGAAGTGCTAGTGGGCTCATCTTTAAAATATTTTTCTGTTTCTTCTTAACATTTGAACACAAGCAATATATGTATAACAACCATTTTAATGTTTCCTTCTGCCAAGTCGCACATTTGTGTCAGTTTGGGATCAGTTCTGATTGATTGGCTTTTCTCTCTTTTCTTAATGTGTGATGTGGTTCTCCTTCTTTGCATGTCTGGTAATGTTTGATTTGATGGCAGACATTGTGTATTTTACCTTTTTTTGATGCTGTACCATTTGTTTTCTTACAAATATTCTTGAGCTTTTTCATACAGCACAGTTAAATTAGTTGGGAAAGTTTGATCTCTTTCGGTCAACTTTTGAGATTTGACAAGGGGCTTGGTTAAGCATTTATTTTAGGGCTCATGATTTGCCCACTAATGAGCCAAGAAACTTCTGAGTGCTTGAATGCCCAAAGAACCATCAAGCCTATGAGGATGAGACAAATAGGTGGTCATATTTATAATGTACCATTTTATAATGGAGGAGAAAAACTTTGCTTGTCCAGTAGAGCTGAGTGTGCCCTCCAAGGAAGGTTAGGAAGCTGCTTCCAAAGTGACCACACATGGAAACACTCGTTATGTTTTCAAAACTTTGAACTTCAAGCTTGAAAGAACAAGGAACTTCATTTGTCAGCAATTTGAGTGTGGATCACTAGAAAGCTGTCTGACCCACTGTGCTAACTTATTAATTCATAATGAATAATTTGTCAAAGAGCCAGAATACTCACATTGTCAAGATCAGCTCACTCTCTTGCTATAGCCAACTTATGGGGCAAGTTGCACGACAACTTTTTAATTTCCAATGAGAAATAGCTGCCAAGTTTGGATGGTCAGTGAATTCTCTCCTTGTATGGGAAGCCAACTGAGTTCTAAGTGGAAAAATATATTTATGCATATATATGATAGATATTATTGTATGTAATCATATGATTATATATTAATATAATTTATATTTTATATTATATATATATTTATTTGTTCAGGACAGTAGTAATGAAATAATTTGAATTTGATTGGGTAAAGACATCAGTTCTAACAATGCAAATAAATATATTTCTTTTCTTTTTTTCTCTTTTCTTTTCCTTTCTTTTCTTTTCTTTCAAGAGGTAAATATTTAAACTTCATCACCAAAACTTCTCTCCCTTGGACATATATTTTTCCAATTTTTGCTTTGTTCATATCTCTAAAGATTGCCAATCTCCCACATTTCTGATGCATATATTCTTACCTTAGGTATGTTTATATATTCAATTCTTAATGTGCTCAATTTGTAATGTCTTCTGAATTATTTACTCTTTTAGGGTGTTTATTCATTTTTGTCCACTAATCCACTTTGTCTTAAATTTGCATTTTAACACAGGAGGGTAATCATCTTTTCTTCCTTTTCAAGTTCTTGAAAAAATATCCTTTTAACTTAGAATTAGTGAGAATAAGGGCATGTTTTACGTTAGGCACTTCTTCAGTTATTATACCATTTAAATTGAATTGCTATTCAAAATACCTTTGAATATTTTTAAGTGATTGAGCAACATGAACAGATTACAGCTGCCATCTAGAAATGTAATTCCAGCAGCAGTTTGGAGGAACAGTGTTGATATTTGAAATGTTGTTACCTGGAATGGATGGGCACTTCTTGATCAGAAGGGATGCAGGACCTGAATGTAGGAGCAAGTCCCTGGAGGCTCCTGGTTGAGAAATGCGCCATGTAAATCCTTGAATTACTGCATTTTTGGAAGAGCCAGGGTGGTTCTAGCAAAATATCTGGGGAAAAGTTCATGAACCTTCGTTTGGTAAGGGATTATTTAAACACTGTAACCCACTGTAACTGGGTGTTTGGTAGAGATAAACCCAGTGGAGCAGTGAATTGGGAAAAGGCAATATGTTAATCGAAGTTGGAGAAAAAAATCAAACATACACGATTTAAAATCCAGAAAAAGTTTTATTTTAATCTACATCATCTTTAGACTGCATATATCAAACATAACAGGATCTGTTTCTGTCTTCTCATTCACATAATACTAATGGCTTTCATGTTGTTAATGGATTATTTAAAATACAGCATCATTAGTTGTTATTCAGGGCTTGAAAAAAGAGCTTGAAACATATTTTGTCTTCTACATGCATGCAAAGAGCTTTGACTTCCTGCAATTTAAGGAAAGTGACTGCTAGCATCTTGTATAGCTGATCACTTCAGTCACACCTCTGCCTAGCTTTAATTAAAATTTAATTCAAAATAAAAATTATTTTATAAAGATTCATCTTAGGGCGCCTGGGTGGCTCAGTTGGTTAAGCGACTGCCTTCGGCTCAGGTCATGATCCTGGAGTCCCGGGATTGAGTCCCGTATCGGGCTCCCTGCTCGACAGGGAGTCTGCTTCTCCCTCTGACCCTCCCCCTCTCATGCTCTCTCTCTCTCATTCTCTCTCTCAAATAAATAAATAAAATCTTTAAAAAAAAAAAAAGATTCATCTTAGTGGAGGGCTGTTTTAGGAGTTCAGGACATTCAAAATGTTAGAATTTCATCCAGAAATGGTCAACATAATTTACATCAGATTTGGTAATCTTGATGGCAAATCCCTGGTGCACTGTAAGATTTGTTCATTCCTAGAATCTGTGAAGAAGAATCAGAAGCATATTTATTACTCTATAAATAAGTCTGTAGGGCATGTGGCAAATATATCTGCAATGATTATGAACCCAGTATGGAAACCCCTTTTTTTATCTCTGAGGATGTTCCCTCTAAGGAAATTGACAACCACGTAAACATAAGAAACATATCCCATAGAAGCATTTGATGCTAGAGACCCACTCTACTTGGTCAGCTATGTCATCTCATAACCATAAGAGGAAGAAAACCATGACTTCACTTCAGTAGCAAAAAAACTACTGAAGTTGAGATATCTGGGCTTTTTTTTTTTTTTAAGGTTTTATTTATTTATTTGAGAGAGAGAGAGAGCATGAGCAGGGGGTAGGGACAGAAGGCAGAGGGAGATGCAGACTCCTCGCTGAGCAGGGAGCCCAACGCGGGGCTCGATCCCAGGACCCTGGGATCATGACCTGAGTTGAAGGCAGATGCTTAACCGACTGAGCCACTCAGGTGCCCCAAGGTATTTGGGCTTTTTAAAACACCTTCAAAGTCACAGTACATATTCTGAGTAGATGACTTGTGTGTTACCTGCTATGTGCATATGTTGTGCTAAGTGTCACAGAGATTCTGTACTAGGATGCATTGTGCTTTCTCCTAATTTCTGTTTTGCTCTCTCAGGTTCTGTTTAGTGTCTTAATTTATGGATTATAAATGTTTTATACAGTTGTGGACTATAAAATGAGGGGTGTGTGTAAAATAATAAAAGATGTATAAAGTTTGGTGAATATCTGCTCATAATTTCCAATTAATATACATTTCTATAAAATAATTTAAAAATTATGTTGAGAAAATATATCTAAGAGCTTAATAAGTAGCAAAGTCAATACGACTTCTGGGCATTTGGAGGTGACTGTAATCTATGTAGGTTAGGGGTGGGTAGGGGTGTGTGGGGATTTAAGAAAAGAACATCTTAACGAAGGTAACACTGGAGTTGGTCCCTTAAAATTCAGCCTTTCTGGGGTGCCTGGGTGGCTCAGTCGTTAAGCGTCTGCCTTCGGCTCAGGTCATGATCCCAGGGTCCTGGGATCGAGCCCCGCATCGGGCTCCCTGCTCCGCGGGAAGCCTGCTTCTCCCTCTCCCACTCCCCCTGCTTGTGTTCCCTCTCTCACTCTGTCTCTCTCTGTCAAATAAATAAATAAAATCTTGAAAAAAAAATATTCAGCCTTTCTGTTGATGGAGAGGAATAAGAAAGACACTAAAGCCAGAGACTTGGTGTGGTAAAGAGAAAGGAGGTAATATGAATTGTGTCAAGACCTGAAAAGGAGCATTAGGTAGTGCTCAACATTATTGGAATTCAGCCAGCACCAGGTTGTACAGGGCTTTCACTGACAGTCTAAAGGGTTATGATTTTATATCACAGGTTTTGCAGAACAGATGGCATTTTTGAGCAGTGAAGCATCAACTGAAAATATGGTTTATGCACATTTTTAATGTACCCAAAAAGATTTCTTGTGCCATTTCCTCAAGTTACTGGTTTGTTAGCTCCACTGGTTACCACTGAAACCAAGATTTTGGGAATTATCTTTGCACACAGCTTTGCATTTTGGCAAAGTAACATTGTTTAGTCCTAAATCCACTTAGCATGCTTCAAAAAACATATGTTTTTTATATACACACATATATACAACTTTACACACATGACACCAAAATTTGTATCTCCAGCAGAGTTTTCTGTGCTACCAATACATATTATTGATTGTTTATTCAATAATATGAAAATGAACATGTCTATAAAGAAAGCCATGATTTTTGACCCAAATCTAGATGTTAGGCAATGATTCTTATCTCAGTGAATGGTACCATCATCTATCCGTTGTTTGAAGCAAATCTCTGGGAGTTATCTCTCTCTCTCCCTCACTTGCTATCCCCGTATTTAAGCGAGTTCTCCAGATTTTATCTACGACATTTTCCTAAGTATATTTACTTCCTTCCATATCTAATGATGCCATCCTTGTACAAAGGGCTCTTATCTCCAGCCTGGAATACTGCAATGATCTTTCAACTGTTTTTCAGCTGTGTCCCTTTTGTTCTTTTAATTTACTTAAAGTGAGAGTGAGCTTTAAGCAACACACATATCACCATATTTTTTAGGACCTTTTGGTGGTTTATCATTTGATTAAGGTCAAAGTGATGCATAGTAGGCTTCAGGTTCTGTATGCTCTAGCCAGAATATATCTTCAGCTTAACTCAATATATGTATGTGTGTCTCTTTTTTGTTCCTTAAAAGTAACATGTGCACTCTGCCAGTTGCTTTCTCTGTCCGTAAATAAATGTTATTTATACTTCTTCCTCTTTTCTAACAATACCATTCTTATTATTCAATAAATCTTTAATATCTTAGTTCATGTCACTTAATGAAACCTCCCCTGAAACACCCCCCTAAACTGATAAGAATTCTGTTTATGCTCTATAGATCTTATCTCAATGTATAGCTATCCACCTACTCTATAGTCAACTCAATCTTGTGAATTTGTTTAATTTCTTCTTTTGTTCATAAACTCTTTTGTTTTCTTTATCATATAGGCAATTAGCACAGGGACAGCCATCTAGAAGATATTTAGTAACTGTGGTTGGAAGAATAAACAAATGGTGAGATGAATCAAAGGCACAGAAAATGATGAAATGTCTGAAGAAATATTGGTTCTTTTGGGAACACAGGGAAGTCAAATCCATTTTGATTTCTGGCCTAACATATTCAAGAGTATGATTTACCTGCACATGAAGCAAATTATAGTCATGCATGAAGGACTGTTCAGTTTTTATTAATAATGTCCAATGACATTGAAACAGCTTGCAAAATCTTAAAAAATCCATGGAGTATCCAAACCATGAATTTCATATGCTTACATTCCATAGAGACTTATATCAGATGATTAACAATTTCCATGTATAAATCAGGTTTTGATTCAAAGGACTATTAAACTGTATTCTGGAGTCAGCACCAATAGCACAAGCCCTAAAGCAATCCCACAGGATGGGAATAACTTTCTAACATACCTATTTATTTTAAATACTTATAGAACATGACCACAGGTATGATCCTTAAATTAATATATACATTTAATTATTAATGGAATCATCAATACTCAGTTGCTCTTTCTAAAATACCTAGAGATATCTTATAACTTACAATTACATTAATCATATATATTGTAAGCATTGTATATATCACTTTTGAATTTCATTTTTATGTAAGTACCACGAGAGCAGGGATTGTTGTCTATTTTTTCCATTACTACTTTGCCAGCACCTAGAAGACTGATAGATACATAATGGTTGCTAGTTGTTGAGTAAAAGTATTTAAATTACATAACTGTGTTTGTGTGGGCATGGGCATTTATTCATATTGCACAAATTGATTAAGTGCCTACTCTGTGCAAGAAAGTGTGTCCAGCACTAATCTTGAGAGAGATAACCATGCCTTTTCTACCCTCAGGGAACCCCAAGTTAAGTAGAGAGATTATGACGCATTAATATTGGAGAAAAAGATATACACAGTTTTGTAGGAGGTGCTGGGAATGAGTTTTTGAGGAGGAAACAACTGAGATGAACATTGAGGGAAAGAAAAGAAGACAAGGAGAAAGTATGTCTTAGGAGGAGCAACCTTGAAGATAGATGGCTGATTCAAGCAAGAGGTGATTGTTTAAGGAATCACATGAGATCTGTTCTTGAGATTCCTGGCAGTGAAGAAGCATGGGCAGATTGGCGTTGTAGGTAGGTTCAGAGCTTGACCTTGTGAAGCAGGACATGGGGGCAGAGATAACAGTGAGGATGCTACTGAAATGATTCAGGCAAGAAAGGATGAAAACACTGATCAAATTTAGAGACAATTCATATGTAGGTTTCCGGGAAGAGAAGGGAGAGTTACAAAAGATTTATCATAATTGCAGAAATAACAGTTCCAATGACCAAAATTAAGCATATAGGCGGGGACAGTTTCATGAGGAGGATGAGAGTACATTCTTTTCTGAATACCAGGTTTTGGAGGCTAAAGATCCAGAGCAATATCTAGGCTTTAGTACAGATTTGACAATTATTAGGATAGAGATTGATGAAAATTAATTCAGAGGCAGAACCTTAGAAACACAAATATTTAGGCCACGCATGAAAATTATAAGATGCAGGAGCTAATTTAAGATAAACATATGAAATTTCATATTGCGGGAACCAAGAATGTTAAGAAGGAGAAACCTTCCACATAGAGCTAAATTAAAGTAAGAAAAGTAAAAATAAAATAAATATAACTTTTAATGTTTGTTAGATGAAGAAAGAGAGATCATAGAATATATGATTTTGGGTGAAGTCATAATATTGCACAGGAACCTAATGTCTATTGAGTACAGAAATCTACCTTACAACCTGAGACACTGGCATCTTCCAAGATCATTTCTAATTCCCTAAAATGAAAAGTACCCCCAGGTCTCATCTTATAGGGGTAGGAATTATAATGACTGAGCTATTGAAAATGAAGGAGATCTTGAAGAAACAGCTATTTTCATAGTGTTTTTTAAAAAGTCTCAAATAATATTTCAATGCACAGTGTGGAAATTTACAGACGCACAGCAAAACTTATTCTTTCCTTATCACTTTTTTTTATTTGTTTGCTTACTTTGAGGCTAGAGGGAGACTTATGTGCAATATTATATAACAATTTCACCTCAATACTCAGCTGCCTTGGTCTGCCCAAGAAATTTTAAGTTTTTAAATGCCAACCTTAAACTTAGTATTTAACAAATTAATTATAATTTAATAATCCTAGCTTTATACCACCTCATTATTCATTCACTGAAAATTTATTAGGCTATATGCCCGAAGACACTAGGTGCCATAGTACAAAGAAAATGCATACTCTTGGAACTCAAGGGTTTTACAACCTAGTGGAAGACAGAATAATAATAATAATAATAATTAATAACAATAATAATATTGAATTAAATTTCTACAGGTAAAATTATAAAAGTAATTAAAAAAATAGAAGGAAGGAATGATTAAGATGACCATTGTTAAGAAGAGAAAATATTCATTAAAGAGGAGACACTTTTACAGCTGAATGTAGTAAAGACCTGGCATGTGGTGGGGAGGGTGTTGGGCATTCCAGGATTCCAGGTGGGCTGCCACAGGTAGAGAAATCCAACACTGTACAAGTGGTCTGGTCATCACATTTAACTTCTGAGTCATCAAAGAGTTTGGAAGATAGGGGGAAAATGCACTTTCCTCATTTTTAGACATTTGTTAGATTTGAACCAGCTTTCCAATTATTATTATGGTTTTTTATAGTCTGAATGAATAAAAAATAAATCTGTGCAGTTTAGTACAACAGACTTATCTTTAGAAGATTATGGAAGATGTCCTAATAAAATGAACTTAATTTATACACAAATTTTATTATACTTTTTTCTAATAATCCAAAAAGTTCTTAATCAGAACATGATTATTCCATCCTTACTAAATGCTTTCCTGTTCCCATTCAAAATATGTGATACCCGATATGTTAAATACAACATTACAATTTTATTTAATTTGATTAAGAAAAATAAGCAACCCTATCTTTTGTGTCATGTTCATTTTATTCAGACATTTACCTTTTGACAAAATTACTATTTGCCCTGTAATTATACTAACAAAATGAGGGACTTGTATTACTGGCCTTACTTTACTATTAGTGATAAATCTCTTTGTTTTTCATAGGAAAATTGCAGTGCAAATATAAGCCTTCAAGAGTAAAAACCCCTAATTAAAATGTTATCTGGAAGAGGGGGGAGATGGCACAGTATGAGGACCCTAGGTTTGCCCCACCCCATGAATACAACTAGATAACTATCAATTCATCCTAAATACCCCCAGAAAATAATCTGAAGACTGGCAGAACAAACTCCACAACAAAAGGTAGAGAAGAGGCCATATCAAAGAAGGTAGGAAGGGCAGAGACGTGGCTTGGGAGAGAAAGAAATCATGGTTGCTGCATCCTCCATCCCTAGGGAGGGAGCTGTGATTCATGGAGAAGAGTAAGAGACAGATTAGCACAGGGAGTCCACACAGAGAAGACGAATCCCTATAGCAATTGGTATGGAAAGTGAGAAGGGCTGATTTTCATCAGTTCTTGCAACCAGCAGGGCTTAAAGCCTGGAGCTGTAAAGGACAGGGGGCTTGTCTCAGGGAGAGCCCACAGGCATTGGGGCAGCTGCTATGGGAGAGAAGGCAGGGAAAACAGCCCATGGACATACAGTGTGGAAACAGTGATCTGAAGAGTGCCTGGTGCACACACTGAGAAGGCAGCATTCAAGGAGATACCTCCATGAGAACAAAGGAACTGGCAGGTGCCATTTCATTCCCCCACTGCTCAGAATAAACACAGACACACCTGCAGGAACCAGAGCAGCACCAACACTTGCTATCTAACTTGTTTACACCAAGCCCTGCTCCTGAACACTTTGGTAGAACCATCCTTCCCAGTCACACTTGCCCCAGTCCCAACATGGCAGACCCCCTCCCACAGAAGACTGGCCCAAACCCCTGCCAACATTGCATCTCCTGACCCAGAAGTCTTGCAGAGCCTCAGTTCTTGCGTTGGTGGTGAGGGTCTCATTATACAAGCAGACCAGAGCACACATAATTAAAACGCACCACATTCAGGCCAGGGATCTAACACTGCCCCCAACAGACAAAAAGAGCCTCTGCAGATGTCTGGCTTGAAGGATAAAGTGGCCAGGATGCAAAAGCAGAGTGCACACAGCACACACTGGAGACACTTCTTGAAGCACCAGGCCCTGAAGACCAGGAGTCACTACATGCAGGGTGCTACAGGACCTTAAGGCCATTACCTTCAAAAACAGGAAAAATAGTTGGCTTTCCTAACACACAGAAACAAGCACTGAGACTTACACAAAATGAGAAAACATAAATTTGTCCCAAATGAAAGAACAGGACAAGGCCACAGCCAGAGGTTGAAGTGGAACAGATATAAGTAACATGCTTGATGGAGTATTTAAGGCAATGATCATAAGGATACCCACTGGACTTGAGAAAAGAGTGGAAAACATCAGTGAGACCCTTAACACAGAGATAAGGGATAACATAGCAGAGATAAAGGATTCAATAAATGAAATGAGAAACACCCCTGATGAAATGAACAGCAGGCTAGAAGCAGAGGAACAAATTAATGACCTAGAAGACAGAGTAATGGAAAGTAATCAAGCTGAACAAAAGAGGTAAAAAAGAATTATGCAAAATGAGATTAGACTTGGGGAACTCAGTGACTCCATCAAAGGAAATAACATTCATATTACAGGAGTTCCAAAAGAAGAAAAGAGAGAAAAGGGGTAGAGAATTTATTTGAAGAAATGATAGCTGAAAACCCCCTAATCTGGGGAAGGTAATAGATATCCAGATCCAGGAGGCACAGAGAACTTCCAACAAAATCAACAAAAGCAGATCCATACCAAGACATTGTAAAATTGGTAAAATATAGTAATAAAGAAAAAAAGTCAAAGCAGCAAGAGAAAAGATGACAGTAACATACAAGGAAAACCCCATAAGTCCTTGCAGAGAATTTTTCAGTAGAAACTTTCCATGCCAGAAGGGAGTGGCATGGTATATCCAAAGTGCTGAATGGGAAAAATCTGCAGCTAAGAATAATCTACCCAGTAAGGCTATCACTCAAAATAGAAGGAGAGAAAGAAAGAGAAAATAAAACAAAAAAAGAAGGAGAGATAAAGAGTTTCCCAGACAAAAAAAAAGTAAAGTTCATGATCACTAAACCAATCATACAAGAAATAGTAAAGGGGACTCTTGAGTGGAAAGGAAAGACCAAAAGTGACAGTATCAAAGTATGAAACACAAAAACAATAAAAATGAATATTTCTATAAAAAATCAATCAAAGAATTCACAAAATAAAAGGACATATGACAACATATACCTAAAATGTGGGCAGGAGAGGAGTAAAGAATGGGTTCAAAGCTAAATGACCATCAACTTGATAGAGTTCACTATATGCAAATGATGTTATTATACAAATTTAATGGTAACCACAAATCAGGAACCACTAATAAATATGCAAAGAATAAAGAGAAAAAAACTCAAATACATCAGTAAGGAAGAGCAGCAAACCACAAAAGAAAACAAGAAAGTATCAGAGAAAACCTGCAGAAACAACCAAAAAACAAGTAATAAAATCACAATAAATACATATCTATCAAAAATTACTTTGAATGTGAATGAACTAAAGGCTCCAATGAACAGACATAGGGTGAGAAGAACAGATAAAAAAATAAATAAGATGCATCTATACGCTGCTTATAAAGGACTCATTTTAAACCTAAGACACCTGAGATTGAAAGTGCGGCAATGGAGGGGAGCCTGGATGGCTCAGTTGTTAAGCGTCTGCTGTCGGCTCGGGTCATGATCCCATGGTCCTGGGATTGAGCCCTGCATCGGGCTCCCTGTTCCGTGGAAAGCCTGTTTCTCCCTCTCCCACTCCCCCTGCTTGTGTTCCCTCTCTTGCTGTGTCTCTCTCTGTCAAATAAGTAAATAAAATAATCTTAAAAAAAAAAAAAAAAGAAAGTGAGGCAATGGAGAAACATCTATCATGTAAATGGATGCCAAAAGAAATCTGAAGTAGTAATTCTTATATCAGACATAATAGATTTTATTTATTTACTTTTTAAGACAAAATGGACTTTAAACAAAGACTGTAACAAAAGCAAAAGAGGAGACTATATAATCATAAAGGGGACAATCCAACAAGAGGATATAACAATTGTAAATATTTATGTACTCAATATGGGAGCACCCAAATATAAAAAACAGAACAAGCATAAAGGAACTAATTGATAATAATGTAATAATAGTAGGGGACCTTAACACTCCATGTACATCAATGGACAGATCAACTAAACAGAAAATCAACAAGGAAACTATGACACACTGGAACAGATAAATTTAATAGATATAT
The DNA here is from genome assembly GCF_054177405.1 of Leptonychotes weddellii. Lineage (NCBI taxonomy): Eukaryota > Metazoa > Chordata > Mammalia > Carnivora > Phocidae > Leptonychotes > Leptonychotes weddellii. Next base: position 88,047,040 of record NC_138380.1, read on the forward strand.
TTAGAATATTTCATCCTAAAACAGCAGAAACACTTTCTTTTTGAGTGCATTGAAACATTCTCCAGAATAGATCATGTATGAGGCCCCAAAACAAGCCTCAATAAATTCAAGAAGATTGACAATGTACTATGAAACTTTTCTGATCAGAATGCTATGAAGTTAGAAGTAACCCCCAAGAATAAATCTGGAAAGACCACAAATACATGGAGATTAAATAACATGTCACCAAACAATGAACAGGTCAACCAGGAAATAAAAGAAGAAATAAAAAAACAATTATGGAAACAAATGAAAATGAAAACACAACAGTCCAAAACCTTTGGGATGCAGCAAAAGCAGTTCTAAGAAGGAAGTTTATAGCAATACAGGCCTACCTCAAGAAGCAAAAAAAATTTCAAATAAACAATCCAGGTTTACACCTAAAAGAGCTTGAAAAGCACAACAAACAAAACTGAAAACTACCAGAGGGAAGGAAATAATAAAGATTAGAACAGAAATAAATGATATAGAAACAAACAAACAGAAAACAATAGAACAGATCAATGAATTGAGAAGAGATAAACAAAATTGATGTCTCTAGCCAGACATATCAAAAAAAAGAGAAAAGACTTAAATAAATAAACTCACAAATGAGAGAAGCTAAATAACAGCCAGCACCACAGAAATACAAACAATTATAATAAGATAATATTATGAAAAACTATATGTCAACCAATTGGACAACCTAGAAGAAATGGATAAATTCCTAGAAACATAAATTATATAAACTACCAAAACTGAAACAGGAAGAAATATAAAATTTGAACAAACCAATTACCAGCAAAGAAATTGAATTAGTAATTAAAGAACTCCCAACAAACAAAATCCAGGACGAGAAGGCTTCACAGGCAAACACTACCAAACATTTAAAGAAGTGTTAATACCTATTCTTCTCAAACTATTCCAAAAAAAATAGAAACAGAAAAAAAAATCCAAATTCATCTCTGAGGCCCTGATATGAAACCAGATAAGACACCACTATAAAAGGCGGATATCCCTGATGAGCAGAGAAGCAAAAATTCTCAACAAAATGCTAGCAAACCAAATTCAACAATAAAAATCATTCACCAAATTCAAGTGGGATTTATTACTGGATTGCAAGGTGGTTTGATATTTATAAATCAATCAACATGATATAGCACATCAATAAGAGAAAGGATAAAAACCATATGATCATCTCAATAGATGCAGAAAAAGCATTTGGCTAAGTACTACATCCATTCATGATAAGAGCCCTCAACAAAGTAGGTTTAGAGGGAGCATACCTCAACAAATAAAGGCCACTTATATAAAACCCACAACTAACATCATTCTTAATGGGGAAAACTGAGAACTTTTTCCCTAAGATTAGGAACAAGATAAGGATGTCCACTCTTCACCACTTATATTCAACATAGTAGTGGAAACCCTAGCCAGAGAAATCGGAAAACAAAAAGAAATAAAAGGAATTCAAATTAGTAAAAAGGAAGTAAAACTTTCACTATTTGCAGATGAAATGATACTATATATAGAAAACTCAAAAGATTCCACCAAAAAAACTGCTAGAACTGATAAACGAATTCAGTAAAGTCACAGGATACAATACCAATGTACAGAAATCTGTCACATTTCTATACAATAATGAAGCAGCAGAAAGAGGAATTAAGAAAACAATCCCATTTAATATTGCACCAAAATCAATAACATACCTAGAATAAACCTTATGAAAGAGTTGAAAGACTTGGACTCTGAAAATGATAAAACTCTGTTGAAAAAAACTGAAGATGACAAAAAGATATGGAAAGATATCCCATGCTCATGGATTGGAAAAACAGATAATGTTAAAATGTCTATACTACCTAAAGCAATCTACACATTTAATGCAATCCCTATCAAAATACCACCAGCATTTTTCACAGAACTAGAACAAACAACCCTAAAATTTGTATGGAACCACAAAAGACCCCAAATAGTCAAAGCAATCTTGAAAAGCAAAAGAAAAGCTGGAGGCATAACAATTCTGGACTTCAAATTATATTACTAAGCCAGAGTAACCAAAACAGTATGGTACTGGTACAAAAATAGACACATAGATCAATAGAACAGAATAGAAAACCCAGAAATAAACCCACGTGTATATGGTCAATTAATCTTTAACAAGCTGGAAAGAATATCCAATGGAGAAAAAACAGTCTTTTCAACAAATAATATTGGGAAAACTGGACAGCAACATGCAAAAGAATGAAACTGGACCACTTTCTTACACCATATGCAAAAATTAATTCAAAATGGATGAAACATCTAAATGTGAGATGTGAAACCATAAAAATCCTAGAGGAGACCACAGGCAGTAACTTCTCTGACATCAACCATAACAACTTTTTTTTTTTGGTAGTTCTCCTGATGCAAGGGAAACAAAAGGAAAAATAAACTATTAATACTACATCAAAATAAAAAAGCTTCTGCACAGTGCAGGAAAACAACAAAAGTAAAAGGCAATCTATGGAATGGAAAATATATTTGAAAATGACATCTGATAAAGGGTTAGTATCCAAGATACATAAAAACTTTTAAAACTCAACATACAAAAAACAAGTAATCCAGTTAAAAATGGAGAGAAGATATGAACAGACATTTTTCTGAAGAAGACATACAGATGGTCAATAGACATATGGAAAATTGCTCAACATCACTGATCATCAGGGAAATATAAATCAAAACTACCATGACACATCACCTCACATCTGTCAGAAGGGCTAAAATCAGTAACACAAGAAACAATAGGTATTGGCGAGGATGAGGAGAAAGGGGAACCCCTTGCACTGTTGGTGGCAATGCAAACTGGTGTAGCCACTCTGGAAAACAGTATCGAGTTTCCTCAAAAAGTTACAAATAGAGCTACCCTATGATTCAGCAATTGCACTACTGGGTATTTACTCAAAGATACAAAAACACTAATTCAAAGCAATAAATGCATCCTTATGTTTATTGCAGCATTATCTACAATAGCCAAATTATGGAAGCCGCCCAGATGTCCATTGATCGATGAATGAATAAAGAAGATGTGGTATCTATCTATCTATCTATCTATCTATCTATCTATCTATCTATCTATCATCTATATCCTATCTATATAAATATAAATATATATATATATATGGAATACTTTTCAGCCAAAAAAAGAATGAAATCTTGCCATTTGCAATGACATGGATGGAGCTACAGAGTGTTATGTTAAGTGCAATAAGTCAGTCAGAGAAAGACACATACCCATATGATTTCACTCATATGTGGAATTTAAGAAACAAAACAAACAAGGAAAGGGGAAAGAAAAGAAAGAGAGACAAATCAAGTAACAGACTCCTAATTGTAAGAGTACAAACTGATGGATACCAGAGGGGCCGTGGGTGGGGGGTTGGTTGAAATAGGTGATGGGGATCGACACTGAGTAATATATGGAAGTGTTGAATCACTACATTGTATGCCTGAAATTAATATAACACTGTATGTTAATTTACTGTAATTAAAATAAAAACTGAAAAAAATTATCTAGGAATATTTCATGTTTCAGTGTTGAACTAAGTTTTTCCTGGTTTCCAGGGAACTTGGCATGGAGCATAAACAGTGATTCAGTCCTGGTGCCTGGATCCGCATGTCAGCAATTTTTCCAAACTTCATTTTGTTACTTATCATTACTAAATTGAATTAGACATTTTTTAAACCATGTCTAACAAGAATGCAAGAAAGAAAGCTTACTTTGAACTCTGCTTCTGGTGCCAACAGCATTATATAATGAGGTAAACATTGGTAATTGTGTTTAGTTCAATAACACTTTTTTTTTTATTCTTATGTTAATCCCCATACATTACATCATTAGTTCTAGATGAAGTGTTCCATGATTCATTGTTTGTGCATAACACCCAGTGCTCCATGCAGAATGTGCCCTCCTCAATACCCACCACCAGG
>NC_138380.1:88051523-88059425 GCF_054177405.1 Leptonychotes weddellii
AAATGAATATATTGCTTTTATATTCTAATTTGAATAATTCAAGAAATGTACCATTTTGATGGTGTTTGCTTTTGCACGAAATAGGCTTTAGTTAAAAACAAATGTCATTTTCTACTGTTTCAGTGAATTATATATACTCTTCTTTTCCTCACCAAAATGCGGTAAGGTTTCTCAGTGTTCCAGTGTAATAAATATAGTACTCAACATGTGGCTCAATGCAATCTGTTAAGCAGTCTGTGGGATGAAAAAACTGTGAAATGAAAAGAATACACACCAGAAATCTTAAAAAGGCTTAAACATTTTTTTTTTTCTCTATCTCAATGCAATTATATCATAGCACAGATGATTTTGCTTTGGGCTGAGTAAATCAGCTTCCACAAAGAAGATTGACCCAGGTCCAGTCCTGTGATTTGCACATCTACCTCCTGATTTCTACAATCTCTACATTAGCAGAAGAACAGTCAAGAATAAAATTATGTGGTTCGTTGCCTTACTGAATTAGTCTGAAAGAAGTGTTTCTATGCCAACTCGGTTTAGGGTCACAAGGTAATGAATTCCTATACAACTATTGAGAAGAAAGGATGAGGGAAATTAAACCTTTCCCAGGCTGGGTTGTCACTACAGGTATTCACAGGGGCAATGTGAAGGTGTCTCTCACACAACATACATGAAATCAAAAGACCGAATATTCTGCGGGTAGTAGCTGGACTAGGAGCAAGGAATATAGGAGGAATTATATATTGATGCCTAGAAGGGGACTAACAGGTTTCCAGAGCAATCCTTTAATCTTGACCCACCACAGCCCAAATCTCTATAAAACTTCAGGAACTCATCAAGTGTGAAGTCTTAACACTAAGTCATAGTACCATCTGATAAATATGTTGACTTTCCTTCTGGGCAATGATGAAGTAAGGAGTGAAATGTGAGAAATACTCAGTGGAAAGGTTAAAAGGAGAGAGACGGGTGTGTGTGTGTGTTGGTGGGGGAGAGAGAAAAAGAAGAGTAGGGAAGGGAAGGATGGCTCAGATAGAAGGAAAAAAAAAAAAAAGAGGAATCTAGGTGGATACCTTGAGAGATATAAAATGTTGGTGCATACAGTGTTTAAAGAGCTAGAACCCAGAATCATAGCTCATACATGTTTGAGTAGAAAAACAACAGAATATAAGAAGGGTCTATTAAAAGAGCTATCATAATGTGTGTCAAGCATACACAAAAGCTAGAGGAAGATTTCATTCATTTTTTTCTACAAAAGCAAGAGAGAGGTGGATGATGCACTGAATAGAAAATCATTTTCTCCCAAGAAGGTATTTTAATCCAGAATGGAAGAAACATTTGAAGCAACCTAAATGTTTCTAAATATATGTACTACCTGAGAAAGCCGGGTTCACAGTTAAACTAAGGCTGTTAGTGAATCTGACACCTGGCTTCAGTGCAGTGTACACCTCAAATAAGTCCAATTATATAAGAGTAAGAACAGTAATTTTCATCATATTTTCTTTTCCTTACTGAAACTTCTGTTAATAAGGCAGAGAGTAATTTTAAAATATATGCTGGCATTCTCAAGAGAAAAACAGCTTTCAAGACTTTTGACTTATCTTAAATGTGCCAGCAATCATCTACGATCCTTTCATAGAACTGTTTGTTTTAATATTGTAATTTACCAGGAATGCAATGGGCACTTCAGGAAGATATATCAGGTATTTACTATGGTTTGAAAGTTTGGCCCAACATTACACATACCTAGGAATATTCCAATCCAGTCTGGGACAAAAGATGCTAGTCTATATATAGTGAAATAATAAATTACCACTCTATCAGTGAAAGGATTTTGATTGGTAAACCAACATCCTAATCCGCTCTCACTTGGCTAATACAAAGTTAATCAATCTATCTAGGTTTTGGTTCCTTTTCTTACGTATAATAAGGGAGGTGTTGGAAGCTTTTCTGGTTTGTACTTTGTACCTTTTCTCATCGTAGCTGCTATAGGGCCCTGGCACCCGCCATGCAGCTCCTTCCACATTCCACTCTCTGCTCAGACGCAACAATCAACAGGGCCTTCACAGAACAATCCAGGACCATCTCCGCAGGTCCGGGTCCTATTTTTCATCCCCATTTCACAGATGAGCACACCACATAGCAAGTCATGGAAAGTGAAAGGAGGCTTCATCCCAGGGAGGTAGGCTCCAGATCTCAAACACTAGCTCCACTGTGATCTGCAAGCTGTCTTAAAAAACAAAAATATCTATCCAGTAAGTGCCCATTCTCTGAGTGAAAGAATGTGCCCTTCTCTTTCTCCTGCGTGTGAATGCTTGAAGCCATTTCAGCGTACAAAAGCGTGAAAGGAATCAATGGTCCTGTCTGGACAAGTTTGGATTGCTAGACTCTGAGCATGAGGACACATGCATCTAGCTCATTTCATACCACCAGCAGCCTGGTGGTGATTTCAGGCCTATATCTCCTTCTTTCTCACTTGCACTTTTGAAAATTAATAAAAAGAAACCTCATTTGGAATAAAGTTGGGAAGCCAGCAGGGCAAGGTCCCACACTCTACCACTTGTCAATAGGAAGACACCCACCTTGCAAATCCATACTACCTTATTATCCCAGCAGGAAGAAGAAAGGCTTTCTCTTCGCCCTGGTAACAGACCAGCCAATGAGAGACAGTCACAGCTCAGCCAATGAGAAGCCGCTATAACTCAAACTTCCGGTTTGCTCCACTGGACCTTTTGTTTACAACTGCCTTTCACAGCTCCCCTTTTACTCTCGCCTTCGTTCTGTGGACTTGCTCGTGGTTTTGCTGTCGCTCGCTCGTCCCAGATTGGACTTGTCTGGTAGTCCTGAATAAACCCATTTCGCTGATAAAAATAGCTCGCAGCTTTATTTGTTAAGGTTAACGTGGTTCACTTGGCCTGTTTTATAGACAGATTTCAAAATGCCTCATTTTATCAGTTAGGAGGTAGGAGAGTTTGAATTCAGGATGAAATTCAGCGATGTTAGGTTTCAGAAAAAAGTGTGGAACAAAGTAGATCATGAAACCAAGAAAAAGCTGAAAGTATGGCTTTGGAACTACGGATGTGTTTCCAGGTGTTGTGTGACCTCAGCCTGAGAGGGCAGTGATTAGAGCATTTTGTTGTCATTGTTCTTGGCAGAATTTAGCTATTGAAAATCATGAGAAATTAATTTTTTTTGAAACCGTAGATTTTTATTGTATTATTGTATTATTCCAGAGATTTTGCCATCCAGGGGTAAGGAGTACAAATTGGAGGATATTAAAGTAATAATCTTTTATAAATACTAATTTTTCTTTACACAAAGGGTGGAAATCTGATACCAAATATTTCAATTATATGATCTTTAAGATGCTGATAAGTGTCTTTTCATCGTTATTATTTTGTCAGAACTCCAATCTAAATATTATTTAATACTTGCTTTATTCAATTAAATACCTGTAAATAAAGCGGCAATGAAGAAATACAAAATGACTGCAAAAATAGGCAATTTATGTAATCTAACACTTGAAAATTTCTGTGCTGTTTTGCAGGAAATAATAGAGTAATTTCATCTTAAGAACAATAGAGGATCTGTGATAGTTACTTGAATTTCTCATTTTTTTTCCTCCCGGGACAGTTGAACTACTTTTAAAGTGATCTTGTGGAAACAAACACACACAGAAGTTTTAAAAGCCCATTGATGGTGGGGTTAGAAATTAGAGCAATTCTAGCTCTAATTCACATCATGACCTGGGTCAAGGCAATTAGCCAGCCAGGCATGGGTGCCATCTGAGGGGATCACATCTGGTCATGCTCACTAGCACTAAACTCTGCAGATTTTCCATGCCTCTTAGATTGGACTGTGGCACAGGGCAGAGACGACAGGCATTGCCGTCCTTGGCCTCTTCCAATTTCCCTGCTCACCTTCCCTTGCAATTCGCTACCACAGATGGTATCTGGTGAATGAAACTACCCAGTTACCAGTCCCCATATCCATTAATGCTGCAATTAGTTCTCTGGGGCTAATGCTATGGAAAAACAACAAATACTGATTAATGCAGTTAGGTAACACAAAATGAGTTGAGACATTTTTCCAGATTAAATGATGGATCCAAACTAAAGGATTTTATTTTCTTCTTTCCTAGTTTTGCTCTCTCCCTTTCATTATGTTTCTTATTAAACAGTAAGAAACATACCAGCTTACTCTGATTTGTCTGCTCATTATGTTAATGTCACCAAGAATTTCAAAACCATCACCTGTAGAGTACAATGAACAAGCATTTAAACTAAACTACTTCATAACTAAAATAGGACGACATAGACAAGGTAAAACTAAGAGAATGAGCAGAGATAATCACACTTGAACAAAAGCAAAAGGGTTCATTGGGAAGACATCTGCAGTATTATACAAATGTTTTTTAGATATGTATTGTACATACAGCTCATATAGGTAACTATTTCAAGAGAAAAATGTGTAAATTATGAGCATGAAATTAACTCAAGGAATTAGTAAATAATTTCCATAAAACCATGTGCAATATATACTCTTAATCTTAAAAGTGCATATATAATAGTTATTTGCTTTCTCCTGTAAATTAAGTTTACCAAAAAAAAAAAAAAATGATGTCCTCTTACACTGTCTCCATTTATAAAAAGAAGAACTGGTGGACTGGTCTTCCAGTCTCTTCAAAGGCTTGGTGAACAATAAACTAGGTATCTCTTTGAGAAATCACGAAGCAAGTGTGTTTGTTTCTACTACAAAGAATCTGTATGAGAAGGTCCCTCTGTGAGATTTTCTTTCAGTACTGCAATGTAGAATAAAGCCTTACATCTAAAGAAAGAGGAGTTTAAATAGATGTGGTACTGCTCAAAATGTATTTCACTAAATTTTTATGAGATGTTGAAAGAACAAGTCTTTGTGGTTTATGTAACAAGAAGTAAGACCAGGGAAGGGTGAAGGAAGTTTTGGGGCGAAGCTGTAAGGGCTTGATGGGGCACGTAACCTCCTGCTCTGTGTGGGCAAAGTAGATATGTAAAAATAGCCATCTTGGTTGAGTGGGTATTGGAAGGATCTTGAATGCACTAGAATTGTTTCTAGTTTATGGTTGTTACAGTGATGCTATTTTGATTTCTGTACCTGTTTTCTGGTGAATGTGTGTATGCATTTTCTTAGGGCTTATGTCCAGGGGTGCGATTTCTGGACTAAAGAGTATATGTGCATATTCAACATTAGTAGATGCTATACAACAGTTTTTCAAGGTCGTTGTATCAATTTAAACCCCTGCCAGCAGCGAATGAAGTTTCTCTTTATCCACACAACACTGGGTTTGTAACTATAAATTTTTAGCCTTCTAAGATGGATAGATAGTCTTTGCATTTCCTTGAGGGACTAGTGCCATTGAGCATGTTTGCATGTTTATCAGATGCATGACTATCTCTTCTTTTCCTGTTAGATTATCTGCTTTTTTCTTTGTCATGTGGAAAGGTTGCTATACCTTCTGAAGATGGGTTCTTTGAGAATGTTATATATTACAAATGTCTTCAACTTTGTGCCTTGAAACTTTCACATTTAGTTCTGTGGTCCATCTTAAATTGGTTTCTTTTTTTAAAGATTTTATTTATTTATTTGAGAGTGAGAGAGCATGAGCAGAGGAATGGGCAGAGGGAGAGGGAAAAGCAGACTTCCTGCGGAGCAGGGAGCCCTCTGCGGGGCTTGATCCCAGGACCCTGGGACAATGACCTGAGCTGAAGGCAGACAATTAACCAACTAAGCCACCCTGGTGCCCCTTAAATTGATTTCATGTATGGTGAGAAGTAAGGGTCAATATGCACCTTTAATTTTCCTATGCATATAGAATTGGTCCAGCATATTTACTAAGAAGACCACCCTTTCTCATTGTATGGCACTGATACTCTCTATATTTTTGTAGTTGTTATTTGATAGATTAGGCATAGGTGTTAGAGTAGGCAGTTAGTTAGGCTTTAACAGGATGCCTGGAGAGCAGCAGAGGGGAAGTCAAGGTCTGTTACTAGGAAAGCTAGCAAACTGCCCTTGACAGCATTTCACAGAGGAAGCCATAAGAAGCCAGATCAAAGCGGACCGCCCAAGAAAAAGCCAGAGACCCTGACCAAGTAAGGAAGAAAAAGTGTGAAAGCCTGCTCCCAAAGAAATCCCCTCCCCAGTAATAAATACTCCACCTTCAGTTAACAACTGTCAATAAAAGATAAGAGACCCAAACGCCAGGTTCAGCTGTCCCTTGAGCTTGCCTGGTCTCGCATCTCGAGAGTGTACTCTCTCTCTTTGATAAACTCTTTACCTGCACCACTCAGCCACTGTCTGGTCCATCCTCCAATTCTTTTCTAGAGATGAGACTAAGCGCCTCCAGCGATGTCCGGGCATGAGTTGGGTAGAGGCCTCTGGGCCCACAGGTCTCCCCAGTCCACCTGGCAACAAAACAAAAGTGCACGTGAAAGATTATTCCTAAAATTTATATTTTATTCCATTTTTCTACTTCTCTATTCTGTACCAATACCTCACTGTCTTAACTACTTTCAACTTCGAATAAGTATCAGTAAGTGGTGTGTAATTCCTCTAAATTTCTTTTTTATGATTGTTTTTATTCATATCAATTTTTGTATTAGTTTTTCAATATCCACAAAATTAGATGTCTTGCCTTTTAAATTTGTTTATACTTTTGAAAAATACAATTTTAATTTTTTATTTATTAAAATCTATAAATCACAGTCTTAATGTTCTCTCCCTTTTATTACATTAGGTAGAATATATACATCTTAGATAAAAAATTTAATAACTTAGGGTTTCTGTTTTCTTTATGTATAAATCCGATCCAGTTATTTATCTCCAATTTATTTTGGTTTTAAATGGAACATAAGGAAATGACTTTATGGCTTCTTTAGTTTCTATTCAATTTTCCAAGCAACGTATCAAATAACTCTGTATGTTACACACATTACATATTTTTTTTTTTTATTTTAAAGATTTTATTTATTTATTTTGAGAGAGAGAGAATGAGAGAGAACACATGAGAGGGGGGAGGGTCAGAGGGAGAAGAAGACTCCCCGCCGAGCAGGGAGCCCGATGCGGGACTCGATCCCGGGACTCCAGGATCATGACCTGAGCCGAAGGCAGTCGCTTAACCAACTGAGCCACCCAGGCGCCCCACACATTACATATTTTTAATACTATGAGGTTAAGAATTTGTTGGAGAAGAAAGAATTTTTTTTCTATTTTTTTTTTTTAAGATTTTATTTATTTATTTCAGAGAGAGCACAAGCGGGGAGAGGGGCAGAGCAGATTCCTCACTGAGCAGGGAGCCCAGCATGAGGCTCCATCCCAGGACGCTGGGATCATGCCCCTAGCCAAAGGCTGCCGCTTATCTGACTGAGCCACCCAGGCGGCCCCAGATTTCATATTTCTAATGTAATGTGGACACAAAGGGGCTGCTGGTTTTAGAACAGTACAACACTGGTGAGATCAGTGAGCTGCATGCACTACCTGATATGAAAGTATCCGTAATTCCTTACACTATTTCTTTTTCATTGTTCTTCCTCATCTGCAAAAATGAAAGCCAGAAAGGTAGGATACGAAAGGCAGCATATAGTTTTTTCATGAAGTACTATTTTTAAAAGAGACTAACCCAGGAAATAATGTTTTTCTATGGTAGTCCTTAATGTTTGCAGATCAGAAAATAAAATATCCCCGCATGACACAAACACCCTACTTATTAAACAATCTACATAAATAATGGAATTACTCACACTGGAGGCCTAGAGTATGCTCCATTCCCTGTTGCTCTGATGTGGGCAAGCAACAGTGTTAAGTTCTGGAGCCAAACTTCCCTGTATCTTAAGAATGAATGATGGATAAGTTTGTTTGAACAATCAGGATATT
>NC_138380.1:88059525-88093388 GCF_054177405.1 Leptonychotes weddellii
GAAGGCAGACGCCTAACGACTGAGCCACCCAGGCGCCCCTGGACAACATATTCTTAAGAATGACTTTCATTGGGCGCCTGGGTGGCTCAGTCGTTAGGCGTCTGCCTTCGGCTCAGGTCATGATCCCAGGGTCCTGGGATCGAGTCCCACATCGGGCTCCCTGCTCGGCTGCAAGCCTGCTTCTCCCTCTCCCATTCCCCCTGCTTGTATTACTGCTCTCGCTATCTCTCTCTCTGTCAAATAAATAAATAAAATATGTATACATATAAAAGAATATGTTGTCCAACAAATAAAATGCTCTCAGGATTTGTTACTTGTCTGTGATTTACACTAATTCGCCTGTGTTATCATCCAATACCCTAGAATGGCATTTGCTTTGCAGCCTGTACCCAGGATGCTTGTTCCAGGGTCAAGAAGTAATAAAGAAAATAAATCTTTAAACAGCCATTTTAACTCCTGATCACACATGACCTCCAGTGCATCTGTGTTACTAAGGCAATGGCCTTCTGTACACCTTTTAGCAGAATCCAGTCCTTGTCTGTGAACAAGTTCTGTTAACTTTCGCAGCACAAGTCGTTTCTGAGAACCCCGCTTTTCTCTCTCTTTGACCTGCAGCTGCATTATGTGGTCAATCCCTGGAAGGGGCAGAAAAGCGAAGAGCGGGGCGCCTGGGTGGCTCAGTCGGTTGAGCGACTGTCTTCAGCTCAGGTCATGATCCCAGGGTCCTGGGATCGAGTCCCGCATCGGGCTCCCTGCTCTGCGGGAAGCCTGCTTCTCCCTCTTCCACTCCCCCTGCTTGTGTTCCCTCTCTCGCTGTGTCTCTCTCTGTCAAATAAATAAATAAAATCTTTGAAAGAAAAAGAAAAGCGAAGAGCTTCGCGTACCCTTCTACCGATTCATCTTGCAGCCCGGCAAAAAACTGACAGAATTCAAATGGAAACGTCTGAGCTCTACTTGGCCAAACAGCGCTGCCCACGTACTTCACCAGGTTCGCTCCAGCTGCAATTCGTGGAACACGATTCCAAGGACGTCTTTCCAGTCAACCTGCGGATGACCTCCTCTCCGGATACGACGTGGCCCAGCTCATCAGTCCACCCTGCGGGACCTGACGTCCAGCTCGGGTGGGAGAAGTGAAGGGCCCGGAGCCCCAGGTGTAAGCAGTAAGCCAAACCGCGCCCTGGGGGCTCTTGAGCCCGTCGGGAGGCAGAGCCCGCTCAGCAGCAGGCCCGTGGGCAAGCGGCCGCCCGCTGCTGCCAGGAGTCCACCAGCTGCCGCGTCTGGTCCCGGGCCGTGTTGCCCAGCACCAGGAGGCAGCCCAGGTCTGCCAGCCGTGAAGAGCGGCTGCTCATTAGCCGCCCCCCGGGTTTTCAGCCCCTGATGACGCCGGGCGCGCGGCTCACATCTCGCGCTCCTCGGTTTGCAGCTCGGGTCCCGGGAGCACCGTGGCGCCTCCCAGCAGTGCGATCGCTCTGTGGCAGGCTCCGCTGCACGGGAAACAGGCCGAGCGGCGCCGGCAGGTGCCCCCCGAAGTGAGATGGCCGTGGTGGTGAAGCCCGAGGAGTCGCCTTCCCTGCCACCGTGGAAGAGCTCTATCTTCATTCCCTTCTCAGGGAGGAACTCCTTGAACTCTCGAGTTTTCCGCGCCGCCAGCAACCGTGAGCGCCCGAGGGGCATCACGCAGCCCCAAGGGCAGGACTTCTGATGGGCCTGGGGTGCCGAACCACCGGGCTGCCCGGAAAAAGCGGGGACGTGAGCGCCGCCGTCTTGGTCGGAAAGAGAATTTTGAATGGGATTATCTGGTGGAATGTTTAGATGTCTGAACAGCCATTCCTAACTCAAATATCCTGCTGTTATAAATTTAAACATACTGCATAATTAAGAAAGTAAGAAATATTTGTCTTGGTCAAGGTCAGAGAGCTTGTAAATGCCAAAGTAAAAAAAAAAAAAAACAAGAAAAACAAAAACCACACATGCACACAACAACGCCATGCCATTGTCACTCAGAAATTGTTTGCACCCATAGGACATAGTGTGATATTAAAAATCAAGTTCAGTAAAAATGGAATATTTCTCCATTACAACTACAAACTTAGTGATCCTAGAATGGGTTAAAGAAAGAGAAATTGAACTGTGTCAGTATTTACACACTTCGAGATGATTAATTTCAGGTAGTACATTTAGGTAAATGGAAATTTTTCTCCCCCCAAAAATTGAATATAAGAGTTTGTGTGCCTGAATTTGAGTGATTTATTTTTTCTAGCAACCATTCACGATACTGGCATTTATTAAATAGTCACAGTATATGATATCTTTGAAATTCTTTTGTTTCTTTTAAAATTCCAAAGTCCCTGCTATAACTGAAAAGCAATGGGGGGGGTTATTTGCTATTATAATATGATCTAATATTCTAATTCAGAGTCAGAATTTTTAAAATTTTCTTAGTGGGCTTCTACTAAATAGAGGGATAAAATGAGAACCTTATAAGGAATTACTTCAACTGGTGGGGAGATGGGAAAATGGATTTTCAGAAACAAGGATTAAACATGTTTGGGGAATGTTGAAGAAGCTTTGTTGGACCTACCATTTTGTGTGTACAGATAAAAGTTAAATTCAGTTTACTGCAAAAATGTAGCAGACAAATATCAGTGAGGCCTTTTGCTCTAAGGAGTGACTTCTGGGCTCAGCCGCCACACTAATGGATTACGACTTGCCCCTTGAGGGAAGTGTTCACTTCAGGACAACCTTTGATTAACCTGCTCAGGTCAAAAATATCAAAAGAATAAACAGCAGCAGAGAAAATCAAATGTTCCTGTGGGAAAATACGGGAGCAAAGATCAAATTGACAGGGCTTTAGATTCTCAGATTCATCAGGCTTATGAAAGTTGAGAGTTACGAACTTTTTTAAAGTTGTGTTGCTGCAAGCGGTAGGGAGCATTTTCAGAGAAAAAGTTGAGACTTCTCCCACTTTCGTTTGCCCCTCGGGTCCACGGTGAGCACATCAATTCTCCATAATCCACGACTGGGTAATACGATGTCTCTTATCAATTTGTAAAGCCCCGACATGTTTTATTAATATGTTTCTAACTCTTCAGCCAAGATATTAATAAAAAATGAGAAAATCAGACATGGCGGTGATCTCTGCTGCACCCTGCTTGATGAACCAATACAGTGTGCTATAAATGTTCTCCTAGACCACATTTTAAAGCTTCTTCGCTAAACCTCATTTCTGGGACAACTTGGGCATTCCTTAAAATCTTAAGCCCCCGCCCCAGGGGTTATATTGAATTATGTGTGCTTTGTTCTCTTCATTTTCAAAATGTGCTCATTATAACTCAGAAATGAAAATGATGGATGAAAACACCAGCTAGTTGACTTAATAGTGTTGACATGCTACTCTATGTTTTAGACACCCTCGGTAAACAAAGATAAAAGTAGATTTAATAAAAATCACATGCTCCCATTTTAGAAAAGTTGCATTACAAGATAAATTAAGAGTAATTGGGGAACATTACCTGTTCTTAATCCTAATGTAAGCATTTATTATGGTAATATGCATTAATTTCAAATTACTTTGATTGATCATTATGTGACAGGTTAACTATTTGATGTAAAGAAATATTTACAGCTCAAAAACATTCATATATACTCTAGAAAAATCATCTATAAACTGGAAAATCCAGTGATATAAAAATACATTAAGGGGCGCCTGTGTGGCTTAGTCGGTTAAGCGTCTGTCCTTGGCTCAGGTCATGATCCCAGAGTCCTGGGATCAAGCCCCACATCAGGCTCCCTGCTCAGTGGGGAGCCCGCTTCTCCCTCTCCCTCTGCTGCTCCCTCTATTTGTGCTCTCTCATGCTCTCTCTGTCAACTAAATAAAAATAAAATCTTTAAAAAAAAAACATCAATGCATTGGTTCTTCCACTAGAGAGAGATTATAAAATACAATTAATTATGATATCACAACTACCTCATGAACATAAACTATGTAAATAAGTTCACTTATATTTTTTGATATATTTCATGTATCTAGATTTGCATCTATGATGTAACACATTCCGTTTAGAGGTCATATATATTTTTTTCACATTGGATGGCAAGAACATTTTAGTTAGCTTATTTTGCAATTTGTTGTTTGAACATAATGCATGGTTTTAGTTACTACTAGTCTCTTAGGAGAAAACTCTAAAAGCCACCATTTAATCCTAACCAAGCCACAATTCCATCCTAACCAAATCAATTTATCAATGAATTACACTATTGTATAAATTATTTTTCCTGTATAAAATTAAAAACAATGTTTCTGAAATCATCAAACATTCCCTTCAGTCTTATAATGATAAAATCGTATTTTTAAGTTATATTTATCTTGCCTATCCAATTGCTTGTTTGTTGATTTTTCTTTCTTGACAGACAAGGTTGTTTGGGCTCTTATCTATGTGCCAAGCCCCCAAGCTGTCTCTATGTCGCGTCCTGACTTTATGGGTGGCTGAAGGTTTTCAGATTATAAGAGAATAAACATGCAAGCATCTCAGATTTAAGATAGTTGTCTTTTACCTGTCACCAAAGTTTTGACTTGAAAAGAAACTCTAATAAATGTATTATTTATTGTTTTCATCCATAAACTCATTGGCTTGATCATCTTTCTAAGATTCTAGTAGTTTTTACTCCATTTATTGACTTTGCTATTATCTTGAAAGAACCAATCTACTATTTTGAAAACCTCAGGCTTATGGCTAGACCATGCTACCCGATGATGAATCTTTCAAAAACTTCCTGCCCAATCATTTCTTGTATTTTTTTTTCACTTTTTCTTTTTCTTCCAACTGCAGAATGACAATAGTGAAATGAGGTATAGTTCAACATAATGCTAACCTTCTTCTAACATCTTCTCCCACCTGATGCAAGGCAGTCTTGTTTATGTAATCAGAACTTTCACAGCTAGAGCTATCAATAAAATATCAGCCATCCAACACGCAACCATATCCTTCCCTGAGTCTAATTTTCTTCAGTAGAAACTGACTTCAGACATACATTAGATGCTCCTTACCTACTTGTTCGATTCCCAAACTAAAAAAAATAATAAATAAATAATGGTGTTATTATTTGATGTTAGCCTTATGCAACTGAAAAGCAAATAATATTATCTCACAGCAAATCAGATTCCAAAAAAAAAGCCCACATCTTATATCTGAAAAATAAAATATAATTTTTGTATAGGCATATCACGTATACACCAAAACATGTAGAAACATCACCAGCTGCCCACCTATCTTTGTTTTTTAATTTTATTTCATTATGTTATGTTAATCACCATACATTACAGCACTAGTTTTTGATGTAGTGTTTTATGATGCATTGTTTGCTTATAACACGTACCTCTGAAACAAATAATACGTTATACACCCACCTATCTTTTATGATAGTTTGTGTCAATGCCAGTAACATTAAGTCTATGCTAGTGTGTGAGATCAGAAGAGAAAAAGAAGTAAAACTATATATCCAGTTCAGCCAGACTTTGAAACTGAGATGATAGGCTGATATTTTTCATTTAGCGCTGTCAGTTTTAAAGACCCAGTGCACTGGGAATTCATATGGGAACTATTACTTGCTGGAGTTTTTGTATGGACGCTAATGAAATCATTACAAGGCACCTGCACGAGGGGCTCAGCCTAATTAACTTTATTTCCATGCAAACCTTTCAACATTGTCATGCCAGGATAATAAGAAATTATTTTTTTTTCCAGCTGTAGATGGTGGTGGTTAGCAAAACACAGCTGCTCAATGAAGTTTGCAAGTGCATTCCCTCTAAGAGGAAGCAAACAGATTTAAAAAACAACAACAACAATAATAAAAAGACTTGGAATATCAAAAGCTTTCATTTTCTCTTAGATCCTTTAGTTTCCTCAAGACCATTCATTCACAAAATGCAAAAAGTGGGGGGTGCCTGGGTGGCTCAGTCAGGCGTCATACTCTTCATTTTGGCTCTGGTCATGATCTCAGGGTTATGGGATTGAGCCCCATGTCGGGCTCTGTGCTGAGCATGGACCTGCTTGAGATTCTCTCTCCCTCTCCCTCTGCCCCTCCTCCCCTCTAAGAAAACAAAAGCAAAAAGTGGGGGTAACACACACAAACCTGCCACACTAGAGCTAGTTACAAAGTAAATAGTCAAAAAATGTCAGATTCCTCCCTTCCCATAACCTGGATTTCCTGATCCTCTTCTACACGTGTCAGTAATCATGACGGAACCCTTGAAGGAAGCATGGAAGCTCCTTCCAAAGACACAAATGATGGTGTCATTTCATTCAGACCTCTTTGGTTTCCACTGAATATTCTAGTTTGCTGACAAACCATATGGCATTGATCTAATGTGTAATTACAGACACTACATCTCCTTCAGCACTCATGACATTTTGGATACATCTAGTTAGCAAGTATCCAATATCTCACTCAGTTCTTCCATGAGTTGACCACAGCACTGTTAACCTTTCAGTCTCTAGAAAAATCTACTTCTGGATTTAGAATATTGTATGTGGGCCAAACCTAAATATATTAGTCTCAACACAGTTGGATAAGGGAATACTATTATAGATTATCAAAGAAATGTTTATGGTTTCAGGCTTGAGGAGATATTTTGAAAATATAGAAATAAGTTTGTTCCACACCAGGAAGTCTTAGGAAAAGTAAATTTCCCAAAATAAATTGCAGAAGTCCAATAATGATTAATCCTAATGGAATTTTCCTTCTATTTTGTACATTATGTGATTTTGTGCCAATGAATCCTTAATCACAACCACCTAAAAGAAGGAACAAAGACAGAATAAAAAAGAAAAACCAAGTTATAGCTCATTTATAGAGTTAGACCCAGGAAATAAATTTAATAGAGATCCCCTTAGAATATATGAAGGCAAATAAATATTGTACAAATAAATGTGCTTTAAGAGGTTGACCTCCAGTCAAGTTTTATTTTTCACTATTTTTTTGAATAGTTAACATCTATGCCTTCTATTATGTGCCAACAAAGGCACTTTATATGAATTATTTTGTAAATCCTACAAAATGAGGGCATTTGCAGCCATCACATGCTTTTGACAGGATTAAATGACATGAAGAAGAGAAAACGTACATAGGAACAATCTTACTATTCTATACATAATAAATCTAAAGCTGATAGCAAATAAATCACCAAACACCATTAGAAAATAAAAGAATCAAGGATAAAATACAAAATTCCTTAATATCAAATTCTACTGAAGTATATGACCAAGCTGTATTTTGTGGGTAATTCGTGACAGTAAACACTTTTTTTTTCCTTCTACCTGCACTGTTTCACCTCATGGTGCCCCAGCTTGGGTCATGGAACACTGGGTCATTATTTATCTCGCAATAGGAAGTCAAAGAATGTGCCCAGAAAACAAAGGCAACATACATACATTAACATGTATGGTAATGTTTGAAGCTTAAATCTATGGGCATATCAGGGAAATAAAATAATTTAAGAACTAGCTGTGATACCATATGATAAAAGGTAATTACTGTCTTTCAAAATTTCTAAACTAAATGAGTTTATCTGCTAGGGAAGAGAGCAAGGAGAGCATGGAGAAGAAGCTGAATGTACATACAGAGGGAGATCTCTGGGCATTTGTCATGCCCAGGGAAAGACATGTCAAAGCTAACTCTGTCTTTGGGTTTGGGATTGTATGAGAATGTCTTACTTACTGAGTTGGCCCAGGAGATGGAAACTCAAGAGGAGATGTCCCTCCTGTTCACCGCATTACAAACATATCGTACAAATGGTGACATAGAGGTCTCAGCCTATGAGGCAGCTCACTTTCTTGTGGTCATGAGTTAATACAGGAAGGTATTGGAAGATTCCCTCCCTTGGCTTTCAGCCCAGGGATTAGCTGAGGCAGATCTGTTTATATGGTCTGTTGGCCTGGACAAGGGGATATTGAATCAGGAGGGATATTATGGATTATTCTAATGCCTTGAGTATCTCTCAGTAGATACTGGTGTAAGGACCATCTAGAATGACTTCTATATGGAGAAGTAGGTAGCAGAGGATTGAAACCTCTCAAATAGGAAGGGATGAGACTTCAATACAAGTGGTGAGGTGACATGTGGCTAAACACCAGAGAGATGAAAGGTGGGGGGGATAGCCTCAGATGATTAGCAGAGCTGAGCAATCTCAGAATTTGACTGAAGAGAGAAGACCAAGCACAGTTTTGATACTCAGAATGTATAGAGGCTTATGACAACCAATCTAGTTATACGGAAGAAAAGGTACATTGTTGCCCAAAGGAGTTCTAACTATGAAATTCATACCTATCCTTCCACTCATTTCTTTTTCTTTCATTTATTTTCTTGAAACTCTGGCTAATGGGTCATAATGGGAAATATCAATAATAATAGATAAAAATCACAATATTTAAGTTTTACTTTAAAATTCCTTCTTTATCTTTAGGCAGAAAGAAGAAAGTAACTCTACAATTTGTTTTTGAATATTTTTGATATGGTAATTCACAGCTACCAGCTTGGAATATTTCACCTCTTCAAAGCTTTGATGCATAGAGAATCTTTGAATATTTCAATATTTTTTCTCTTGCAATGCAGAAGAGGAAAATCTGATTTCTGGAAGCCAAGGAAAAGATTCTCTTCAACTCTTAGCCAATATTTAATTTCACAGAAGCTGGAGGAAATGTATACAGCCTTTAGAAAAGTAACATTAGCATTATAAAACTGAACCTCATGATCAGCTGCTAAACAAAATGGTTTTTTTGTTTTTAATTTATTTTTTTTATTCTTATGTTAATCCCCATACATTACATCATTAGTTTTAGATGAAGTGTAAACAAAATGGTTTTTTAATATATGTAGTTAAGGAAGACAACTTCATTGATGAAAATGCTGAGATTAATTTTAAACTTAAGATAATTAAAATTTTAATAAATTAAATATTTTGAACTACTTCTTAAGGTCAAATACTTGGGAAGTGTTCCATTTCCTATTTGTATGTTTATTATTGCTTTTATTATTAATTCTTGTGTGAAATATCACACTGACATAAATAAAAGTCTGTATTTGGTGATAAAGAGAGAAAGAAGGAAATGAAAGTTCTGTGTGGTTGAGAATGAAGCTCATTTTCAGTTTGCTCTGGATTTTCCAGAGCACTGGTAGACAATGCATACATAATAACACTCAGTAAGTCTATTTCAAATAGATAAATAAATAAATAAATAAATAAATAAATAAATAAAGCATCTAAGTAGTGGTGCTTTGCAGGAAAGCACTCTGCTCACATAGTTTTAAGCAGGAAATGCTAAACAAAGTTAAACAGAGGTCTTTACAGGAGAACTGCTGGGAGTTAATCAGCAGCATTTCACAAACTTTTGAAGATAGACTTTTTTTTTTAAGGAATATTTATTTAGTTCTTGGAATATCATTTTGGGCGACACTTGCTTACAGGAATTTGTAAAAATGGACTCAGAAAGCAACTTGTCACAAAGATTTCTTTTTTTTTTCATTTTTTACAAACATTGTCTAGTCTATGGAAAAAGATTATGCTTTATTCTTGGAATGTATATATAAATGTTCATATATAAAAGCTAAACTGAACAAAAGACAGCCACTAAATGAAATTTCCACTGACAGCCCAAACTCTCATAGTCTATCTTCCAACCTCTTAGGATAATTTTTAATATTTACAAATGAGGAAAAGCTTCACAAAAATATATTAAAAATGTGGCATATATTTGAGACACACACTAGTCACAAAAAATATTTTTAAATGAGTCTACAGTGAAAACAGCAAGAAAATAGAACACAGTTCTCATAATCAGAAAGACATTTACATTTTCATAGAACTGGCATGGTTGAATAGGTCAATATACATATTCTAGCCCAGAGTAAGTCCATTTCAAAAGAATGAGGGTAAACACATTTTACAGAGTAAGTGAGCAATGGATGTGTCTATAAGCAATCTGAGAAAGCTATAGTAATAACTGATGTTGACTTATTACTATAAAGTCTAATAAGGATATTTTTCTAATGCATGATTAAATTATTTTAATCAAGGAATAGAGATTTGTAACTTCCAACTGAACTCAAACCAAAAGTGTCCATGTGAGTCAGGAAGATGTTTCCATTTTAAGTTAGAATTAAGAAGATATAATAATGTCTAGTGTCTATTTTATATTCAGAAAAGCTCCTTAGTTATGATAAATAAGCCAAATTACATTGGAGATGATCAAAATTAAGTTTTCAGTCATAGGGCCAGACTCTTACTTTGGGGTGGGGGGTGGAAACTTCTGCTGGAAAGTGACATAGGTCGTAGGAAAGTTCCCAGAGGTGTCACATGGTGTCACATGGGCGCTCAGGTACGAGCAAAAGAATCAGGGAAACTTAGGATACTATTCAACTGTGAGACAAATTCTATTTGCAATAGCAAATACTTGAAAACAGCCCAAAGGCCAACCATAAAAGACTGTCGAAGGAAGTAAAAACATGACAAATATTTCCATGAGAGACATATCATTAAATGGATTACACAAAATGTATAATGGAATAAGGGGAGACAGTATTTTAAATTTATATGAGAAAACAATGGGAAATTAGGGCGCCTGGGTGGCTTAGTTGGTTAAGCAGCTGACTCTTGATTTCAGCTCAGGTCATGATATCAGGGTCCTGGGATCAAGCCCTGCATCAGATTCCCTGCTCAGCAGGGAGTCTGCTTCTCTCCCTCTTCGCTGCCCCTCCCCACCACTTGCTCTCTCACTCTCTAAAATAAATAAATGCATATTTTTTTTAAAGAAGAAAGCAATGGGAAATTAAAATAGTCACATCTATTTCTTACTTTTGCCGAAAGTAATGAAGGTTTTATAAAAGCTAAGGGATAGGATTACATACTTGGAGGGGGATGGAATTGAGGTAAAAGTTATATAAGCAAAACTTCTCTGAATATACCAATTAATATAGAATTATATAGATCAGTTATATAGATTTATGCCTTTTGAAACTTATCAATGACACATTCAAAAATATAAAACAGCAAATCCTAAAATAAAACAGAAGCAAATGAGTCTAATGGTATAACAAATAAGCAACATGCCTACCCAGAGAAAAGAATTACCCCAAGGAAATGGAATGTCCATTCTTAGAAAATATGTTTCAAGTATAAAAAGACCTGCAAAAGAACCTTAAATTTCACTTAGAAGGTCTATTGATAAGAGTTATATTAGTTTTGTAAATTACATACATCAAAGGATAAAGCACATAAGTAAATGTATTACAGATGTTAGAAATCAACATATAATCAAAATATAAAATCACAAGTTTTAAAAAAAGGCTGTACTAATAAATTTGAATTTCAAATATCAATACCAAATTATGATCTTTTAAAAATACGTTTTCCTGCACTGCTAACCTAAAGGACTTACCAGATCAGATATTGTGGCATTCAACATGCCTAAAGCCTCTATTTATTAATTCTTAAATCTCATTCTCCACTAAAAGGAAAGAGCCTTTGCTGTTGAATCAACTGGTGCTTTCATATTCTTTGTCAATCTGTGAAATTATTCAATGTGTTTCCTTTCATCCCCTGGTATAAGGAAGTGTAGACTTAGCATTTGGAAATTGACTGTCATTTTCAAATAGTGTTAGGGAAAAATACGAGGACTGTGTTTTAATCTATGCATGAACAGAGCTTTCTGAAGCCAGGGACAACGCTGAGGAGAAATAGCAGAATTACTGACAATTTTAAATTATGTTAGAAGTAAGAAATTATGAACAAATTTAAAAGATTAGGAGAGGGTATGTTCAGTAGGGAAAAAAAAAGACATGGGAAGTATTAACATCCATAATATTTTAAAAGGCCTTAGAAATTAGAGGGGCGCCTGGGTGGCTCAGTTGGTTAAGAGTCTGCCCTCAGCTCAGATCATGATTTCAGGGTCCTGGCATCGAGCCCCGCATTGGGCTCCCTGCTCAGTGGGGAGTCTGCTTCTCCCTCTTCCTCTGCTCGTGCTTTCTCTCTCTCTTTCCCATGCTCTCTCTCTCTCTCAAATAAATAAATGAAATCTTAAAAAAAAAGAAATTAGTAAGAAAAAAAGCAACCCAAGGGGGAAGAAAAGTGGATGAGGGATATGGTCATTCAATTCACAGGAAAAAAACCACAATGGACAATGTGAGCTACATTGCTTCACCTCTCCATTGATCAAGGCAATACAATTGAATACAAAGACAAATCAGGGAATTTTTTGCTTATTTATCAAAACATTTTTTTTTAAAAAAGATCAATTACATATAGTGCTGGAGAGGATGTGGAGAATCAGTCTTCTTAAACTATTGGTAAAACCTTATATTGGAAATGTAATTTTGCAAGATAGTTTGGTAACATTTAACAAAAATATAAATGGATGTATTTTTTGAACTGCAAAACCATCTAATTAGAGTTTATTATGTTGTAATGTTCACAAAAGTAGGCAACAATGTTAATATAAATTGTGATATAATCGCTTTGAAACAATCAGTTTGGCATAATTTTGTAAATCTGAAATTATACATTTCCTATTTAACATCAGGGACAATTACAAGTGTATGTCCTAAAGCACTTGTTCTCATTGTGTGGTTTTTGTACCCCTGAGTGTCCCCAAGACTTTATTTTTAATGGGGTTAATGGTTACAGAGCTATTTTCACAGCAGTACTAAGATGTTTAATACTTTTTTTTTTTTTTTAACTGTGCTGACATTTACTTTGATGGTGCAAATGCAGTGTAATTAACACAGCCGGGACCTTAGCCAAAATGAAGGCAGTATCACCAATCTATACTAGCAGTTGTATTATTCACCACCACACTGTATTTGGAAAAAAATGTCTATATTTCACTTAGAATGTCCAAGATAAAAAGCAAAAAAAAAAAAAAAGTTAATTTTATTAAATCTCAGCTTTTAACTATGTCCCTTTAATGTCTCTTATGCAAGATGGAATTATTTGAGTTGCAAGCTGAACTAGCCACTTTTTTTAATGGAACATTACTTTTACTTGCAAGAATGACTGACACGCAAATTAACGCCTTAGCCTATATTTCATAAAACAGTGAACTTATTATTTCAAGGAAAGAATTTAATGGTACTTGTTGCCATCATAAAATAAGAGCTTTCAAGTGATACTTAGAATTTTTAGTTACATGTATCTCTCATTATGAGCTTAATAGGTTCCCTACATTTAAAGACTTTTGTTAGGAGATCAGTGGGGGTACTAAAAATTTGATTTTTTTAAAAAATATTTTTCAATAAATATTTTTCAATGCCACTTGGAAGATCTGCATAACTGCATAACTATTTTCCAAATGACCGAAGTATGAATTTACAAGACCAAAAATGGGTAAAAAACCCATTCAAAGTTCAAGAATAGAGCAATGGACTTTAATGTGACAAAGACTGAAATATTCACTAATCCTACACTGCAACCAGATTTTAACAAGTTACCATTTGCTGAGTTTAATGTAGTATTAAAGGATGATATCCATAATTGTATGTAAAAGGTATTAAGATAGTTCTCCATTTGCCAGTTACATATCTGTGAAAAATCTGTTTCTTCTCCCTTTCAACCAAATAACATCCTACAACAAATTTAATTCAGAAGTAGGTAGCAGAATAGAGCTATCTTCCATTATGTCAAATATTAAAGAGATTTTCAAAAATGTAAAACAATTTCAATTTTTTTTCAATGATTTTCTTGTTCCTATGCAAAATATAATCATAGTATATCAACATATGATGAATGCATTATTGTTATTTTAAGTGGATTTATAAATATTTTAAATTACCATTTTTAATTTCTAATATGCAAATATTGATGACACAACTTAGCTAAACAGAAACTCTTCAAGGTCTTTATTAATTTTTAAACTGTAAAGAGTCCAAAGTGTTTGAGAACCACCATTCTAGATAAGCTCATGCAGTGTGCTACAGAATATACATTCATAGCAAAACTTGGACATACATATCTATAGCAACAGTCTTTGCAATATCTGGAAATATTATACAACTCAATGTCCATCAACACTGGAGTAGAGTAAGTTGCAGTTTATTCATAAAAATAGAATAGAACAATGTCAGTGAAAAATGCTATGCATTAAGTGAAAAAAGCAAGATATAAACACACTTAATATAGTTCCATAGATGATGAAATTATAAAGATAAGAAATAATATGATAATGAAAATGGCATGCAGAGTAGCCATTATTCTGAGGAAAAGGTTTGTGACCGGGTTCAGGCATATGCAAAGCTTTTTGGCTATTGGCAATATTCTATGTCTTGATCTCCGTGGTAGTTACGTGGGTAATCACTTTACAATGAATTATTCAACAAACCCTGTATGCTGTATTAATACAAAACAGTATTTGTTTAGCTACTATTAGAGAGATATTTTCTCATTGATTAGTTGGTTTCATTTCTGAATATAATCATAGCTTTGCATAATGGAAAGAAGGCAAATTTAGGAGTAAATCAGAACTAGATACAAATTCTAATTTCACCACTAACTAGGACAGGAAATTTAGCCAAGTTATTTCATCTTTCAGAGCTTCATAATTTATTTTGTCTTAAACTAGGGATAAAAAAAAAAACACAACTAGCTTTATGGAATTGTTTTGAGATTTCAATCAGGTGCTGTAATATAGCAATCTGTGGTAACAAGTAAGAGTGTACTTCTTCTATTCCTATATTTGACATTAAAAACATCTCTGAAATCACCATAGATTGTGAAAGCCAAGAGTACTTCTTAGCAGGTATGAGGTGAGGGGTCATCTGTGCTTATTGCTTTTCCTGTGACAATAGCGGTTTTCTGCTGTCGTGAGGTTGGACAGAAGTTGCATGGAAACTTGATATCAAGGTGCAGAGGATTTCTTAAAAGAAATTACCAGGTAACTGTAAATCAAGGAACTGAGTCAGATATCCAACAAGAAATTTGTGCGTAAGAAATAGCGGTTGGGAGACAGCCTCTAGCAAGCACCATTTAAAGTTCCAGATGAGCAACAGGGTCTCATTTACCTGTTTAGGAAGTAAGAAATACTTGAGATTAACACTTTGAGATGCAGCTGTCTAGATTCTCAGTGTCCGCCAGTGTTAGAAATGGGATAATAGCCAACACATTAAAACACGTGTCAGAATGGCTAAAATAAAAAAATACAAAAAATAATAAGTGTAGGCAAAGATGGGGAGACAAGGGAACCCCCTGTTGGTGGGAACGCAAACTGGGGCAGCCACTGTGGAAAACAATATGAAGTTTCCTCAAAAAGCTAAAAATAGAATTACCAAGTAATTCCACTACTAGGCATTTACCCAAAGAAAATGAAAACACTAATTTGAACAGATATCTGTACCCCTATGTTTTTTGAAGCATGATTTACAATATCGAAGATATTTACAATAATCCAAGTGCCCATCCATAGATAAATGAATAAAGAAGATGGGAGATATACATATATATATACAATGGAATATTACTCAGCCAAAGAAAAGAATGAGATTTTTGTCATTTGCAACAACACAGATGGACCTAGAGGGGACAATGCTAAGTGAAATATGTTGTTAGAGAAGGACGAGTGCTAATATTTCACTCATATGTGGAAATTAAGAAACAAAACAAAGAAAGAAAAAAAGAGACAGACAAGAAAACAAACAAAAAACAGACTCTTAAATATGCAGAACAAACTGGTGGTTCCAGAGGGGAGATGGGGTGGAGGGATGGGTGAAATACATAAAGGAGATTAAGAATGCACTTATTTTGATGAACACTGAGCAATGTGTAGAATTGTTTAATTATCATACTGTACACCTGAAACTAATATAACTGTATGTCAATTATACTTCAATAAAAAAAGGGAAAAACAATATTGACAATTTGAATTTGAGTCATAAGGCATAGATGCCTTATTTCAGTTGTTCTTAAATATTTTGGTGTCAAGAAACCCTTGCTCTCAAAAAAGATAGATACAGCCATCAATGCTAACCACAGTAGAAATTTAAATTGAGAGATTTCAACTGTATGCATGAAATAATTTGTTTTAAAATAATAATAAACTTGGGGCACCTGGGTGGCTCAGTCGTTAAGCCATCTGCCTTCAGCTCAGGTGATGATCCCAGGGTTCTGGAATCGAGCTCCGCATCGGGCTCCCTGCTCAGCGGGAAAGCCTGCTTCTCCCTCTCCCACTCCCCCTGCTTGTGTTCCCTCTCTCACTATCTGTCTCTCTGTCAAATAAATAAATAAAATCTTAAAAAAATAATAAAATGATAAACTCATTAAAGGATAGCAAAAATAACAAACTTTATGAAAATTAACTATCTGCCCCAAGTAAAGAAAAATATATTGAGAAGAATAGCGTTGCTTTATCTTTTGCAAACCTGGCTTAATCAACGATAATTTGGTTCTCACATTTGCTTCTGCAGTGAATCTGCTTCAGTATGATTCATTATAGCCTCTGTTAAACTCCACTGCGCACTTCCAAAGGATTGAGAAAGAGAAAAAAATAAAATCTTATTATTCTGAAAAGAGTTTTGCCCTAGAAGACGTCTGGAGAGTTTCCTTGAAACCTCAGATTCCCCCAAGAACTCTTGGAGCTGGTCAGGTAGAAGCATGAACAGGGTCCACAGGTAGACTGCGGGCTCCGCTCAGAACGCTGCACTCTTGTGCTTGCAGCCTTTGCCAAACTGTAATTCCTCACAGATAGAATCCCTGTTAGATAGAGAGAAGTAAGGAAAGGAAGGATCAAAGGACATAAGAATATTCCTTTTTTAGGAATTAGGCTGTGAGGCCACCCACACAGCATCACTTCCATCTGGCTTATTATCTTAGCGCTGTTCAGAATGTGTCAGGGTGCACAACTCTAGATTAGTCTCAAACTTCTTTCCTGTCAGTGATCTGTCAGGATGACTAAGTAGCTTTGTTTTTGGGATGAACTTAACAACTTCCTCGGTTCCATTCCTCTGGTACATTCACCTGGCTACGGAAGGCAAGGTATGTATATTTCATAGACGATCAGCAATACGTAGAGTGAAGTCATAGCCTAAAAAAAAAAAAGCATTTTCTTTGTTGTTGTTATTAAAGATTTTATTTATTTGACAGAGAGATAGAGAGCACAAGTAGGCAGAGAGGCAGGCAGAGGGAGAGGGAGAAGCAGGCTCTCTGCCCAGCAGTGATCCAGACATGGGGCTCGATCCCAGGACCCTGGGACCATGACCTGAGCTAAAGGCAGCCGCCCAACTGACTGAGCCACCCATGCGCCCCAAAAGAAGCATTTTCAACTCACTTCTTTGTCAGGACACCATAACCAGAGGGCCAGAAGACCATTTACCCCCCATACCCCCACCCTTGCCATAGTGCTGAATATATAATTTAAAACGTCACACGAATGAACTAGACGTGGTTGCTTTTGTGACCTGAGGAGGAATAAGCAGGATTTGGGTTCTGTTTGGAGAAGTAGGGAGAAGGGGCAGTAAAGCAAATGTCCCTGGGGTCACCTGCATGGAGGAGAACCAAAAAAACAGAACAGGTGTGTTCTGTGTTACCTAGCAGGATGGCTAGGTGACCAGACTGACTGAGGGTGTCACTTACTCTCTTAAGTATCTTTTTTTCCTTTTTTCTCTTTCAATATGGAAAGACATTTGAAAGCTATTTGGAGGAAAACCTGATGATTTTAGTGGATTTTCTCTCTAGATGTTTGGGTACAAAGATACTGGGAAAGTGGGTAGTGTAGAATTTTCTGCAAGAATGTTACTTACCCTCCTTTTCCTGATTTTACATAGACTTCATGAAAAATAAGATGAGCATAGAGAACACGGATAGCTCATATTGTCACATTTTATCTGACCTTAAGCAACTTGGAAATGCCAGTTTCTAAACAGAACAAGCTCCTAATGTATATTACCATTTACAAAACAACCAAACAGAAGATCCCTCCCTTTTAGCAATTAAGTCAACAACCAGAGTTGTGCATTCTAACTTCTCTAAACTAAATTTGTTTTTCCTCAAAATAAAGTAGTGTTTATTAGACAATGTGTCTCCCGCATTTTGTGGCCTACAAGAGTTAAATGCACAGCTCCTGGCATGCAGTATGTATTCTTTTTTTTTTTTTTTTTTAGATTTTTATTTATTTATTTGAGAGAGAGAAAGAACACAAGCAGGGGGAGGGGCAGAGGGAGAGGGAGAAGCAGGCTTCCCGCTGAGCAGGGAGCCTGATGCGGGGCTCGATCCCAGGACCCTGAGATCATGACCTGAGCCGAAGACAGATGCCCAACAGACTGAGCCACCCCGAGGCCCCACGATACGTGTTCTTAACTAGGAATTGTACTGATAGTATTAGTTCTGCAATGCTCATGAGCAATAACAGGTGCTGTCACAGCTTCAAGAGCAGGCAGTCCTGGGCCGGTCCCAGTGCGTTGAAATCTGTGCTAATTCCATGGTGCACACAGGAAATGCCACTTCACAAGGAGGCACCTTGGATAGTCATCTGTCACTTCCAGGCCTAGCAATATCCTAGGACTTGAGTCCCCAGACTTCAGGTTAAGGAAGTTACAGTAATTGCCAATATAATGCTTAATTTATAATTTTTCCAAGTCTTTAAAGAAAGGACTTAACCTTTAAATCTGAATCTCTATAGCCTCACCAAGACTAGTTGAGCTGTACCATTTCAGATGTAACTTCTACTCTAAGGTTAGTCATTGAAGGATATAACTGTTAAAAGTGATATGCAGATCCTCTATCAAGAGAAATAATCCATCCACCTTCTTCACAACGGTTTGATTAAACCGGTGGTTCTCAAGGGGTGGTCCCTCAACACTACCTAAGCTTTAATAGAAATGCACGTTTTTAGTCCCACCCAAGACTGAATCAGAAAATCTGGGCTTGAGGTCTAAGAATCTGTGTTTCAATAAGCCCTCTTACTGATGTGGATAGAATCTAAAGTTTGAGAAACTCAGGCCTAAACTTCATGCCCTACTGCTGTGAGACATGGAGGAAGGACAAATGGATGGCTCCACAGGGACCCTGGGAGCTCTACACAGATGAACGGTCTATACACGTGACGTACCAAGATGCGTGTCCTCAGTCAAGCCCAGTCAGTGCAGGCTAAGAATTTGTGAGACGCTAGAAAAATTAGGCTTCTGAAGGGGGAATTGAGGAGTACAAATATTCTGACCTTGGCAGTAGGCTGCAGAAAAGTTATGCAGGGCAAAGTGAGGTTTGGTCACAGGACAAGACAGGCATGAAATGAAGCCATAACACTGGGATAATGCTAAGCTCATTTTGGAGGAGGCCATCGAAGCGAGGTGACCCTCAAGCTGGACCCCAACTGTGGGAAGCTCCTCAGCCCTTCCGCTATCCTTAGAATATGCATCCCACTGTTCTTCCTGAGTGGATGCTGCCCCAAGGACACAGTCTTGAACTGGTGGCATGATGCTGAGACCATCTGGATGGTACATGTGACTGAACTCCACTGAGGTCTCTATAGAAGCTTTAAGATTTAAGGGTGGGAACAGAGATCTGCTCACCTTGCAGTGTCGAAGACAATACTCTATATAGTATAATATCATATGTACTCTATTGCTTATTACCCCTGTCACTTGCCCATCTGGAGAGGTCTGCCCCTTTCTCCTCTCTCCCTGCCCTCTGCTTAGGGGCCAGTTTCAAATCTCACCCAGGAAACTCCCAAGGTTGAGAACCAATTCTTGGTGAGTCAGTCAGGGGCCCAAAGAAATGGGCCTTGGGAAGGTGGCGTCTGCAGGGAAATCCCAAGTGGGGCTGTTGACCTCTGTGTGGAGAGAGGTGGCCCGTGTGGCAGAGGTTTGGGGACCCTTGTGTGAGTATGGGGACATCCTGAAAATTCTGGGTGCTCCGATGCCCTTGTTTGAGGGACTCCCTGAGTGCACTGTGAGGAAGAAGCCCCGCGGAAGTGAGGAGAGCAAAGAAGAGGGCACGCGGTGACTAACAAAGAGTGAAACAGGGGGTCCCTGAGCCCCCCGACCCTTAATACAAAGGAAAGCAAAAGCACAGTCACAGCACCCCCAGCCAGTGGGTCAGTCCCAGTTCCAGAAACCCTCATGATGCAGCTGCCAAGTGCCAGCCAAAGCATCCAGGTGTGGTTATTATGGTGATGGGACACAAGGGTGACAGCTTTCTCTGACCGGGTAGGAGGCAGAAAGGTAAGCTACGTCACCACCCTCCTGCCGTCCCCCAGACCTGCATGGCATTACTCCCGTACAGATTAGATTATTCTGTCCTGCAGAGAGATGTCACCTAACGAGGGGGACCTCCTTGGGCATGTTCGGGAGCCTGGAAATCCATAAAGAAGGGACAACAAATTCTTAGGGAGCTGGGAAAGAGACAGACCCCTGTTTTAAAGGCCCTGATTGGAGCGACATTCATTACAAGAATGAAAGCGAAGATTCTCCGGTTCTTCCCCCAGCACCTGGTACGGTACCTGATACCCATGCTGACCCAGGTCTGGCACAAGACATTTATGATGACGGGCAAACCATTCCTGAGCTGGAGGAAAGTGACAAATCCCAGGAATGGGTACAGGCTGTGGGAAAGGCCTGAGATATGGAGGGGGCTTGGAAAGCCAAAAGGCTACCCCAATCAGCTGTAAAGGGTCTGGTAAAAATAACCCTGAA
The DNA here is from genome assembly GCF_054177405.1 of Leptonychotes weddellii. NCBI lineage: Eukaryota > Metazoa > Chordata > Mammalia > Carnivora > Phocidae > Leptonychotes > Leptonychotes weddellii. The sequence continues at coordinate 88,080,190 of NC_138380.1, forward strand.
ACAAACGTGGTTTGACCTCACTGCTGCAGGGACCCACCTAAACAGAGAAGCTGACAACCACATGCTGTAGGGATCTTGGTTGGCCCGTGGAAAGCCGTAAAACCTGAACAATAGTTCAGACTTGCCCCAACTGTCCCTAGCATCCCTGAAGCCTGCTAGCTCCAGCGGAGGCCTCATGGTTATGGTCCTATTCAGGGAGTGGGCCCCCCACGCCCTGGGATAGGATGAAGGCCAAAGCTGCCTCCGGGTGAGCACCACTGGAGCTGACTGGAGGTCTCATGCTGAGCTCACAACTCACTGGTCACCCAGAAATAAACAAAAGGTGGCCACTCAGAAGTTTTCTGGTCCCCTCAGTGCCATTGATGATTATGGGGGCAGTTATAGTCAGGAAGGTCCTATGACACTGCAAATTGGGTATTCCCCCTCCCAGAAGAATGGTAAGTGTCAAACAATATAAATTGCCTGGGGTGGGGCGGGGCATAAAGAATTAGGAGAAATCATCTGAGAGCGGCATTGAATGGGCGTTGTAAGTCCTGCCCAGAGTGCTTTCAACATCCTGGCATAGCCAAAAATACTCCAGATCACTCACAGCAGGTGACTGTGGGCTACTGAGAATTGAACAAGGTGGTGTCCCACCCATGTGGCTGTGCCCAACATGACCACCATCTTAGATACTTTGGCCAGGGTCCTAGGAGGGTTCCAGGCTGGGCTGGACTTAGCAAATGCCTTTTTCAGTGTACCCCTGGGCACTGAGTCACAACATCAATCTGCCTTCATGTGGGAAGGGCAACAGTGGACCTTTCAGGAGCTTCCCCAAGGTCACCTGCACACCCCACCATAGGTCAGGATGGTAGCCCGAGACCTGTCCCTGTTCTCCGTCCCCACATCAGGAAAACAGGCCCGTTACACTGAGGATATAAATTCACATGTAAAGATGTGTCTCTGCTGCAGGACAGCTGTAGGCTTTGCAGAAACATGTGTAAGGGAGAGTATGGGCCATGAACTCACAGAAAATTCAAGTCCCAAACACGGCCATAAGATTTGGGAGTCTTTTGGTCTGGTAAGACACATGTCCCAAAAGCTGTGATTGATAAAGTGCAAGCTTATCCAACCCCTAAGAATATGAAAGAGGTGCAAGACTCGGTGGGGATTTGGGCATTTGGAGGACTTTTATTCCCCACCTGGCACAGTGCCTCCATCCTTTATATCACCTGATAAGAAAGGGCATGTGTAGGACTGAGGATCGGCATAGGGAGCCACCTTTGAGGAGGCAAAGATACTAGTGAAGCAGATTGAAACTCTGGGCATCTCCCAAGCAGGGCTACCATTTGCCTTAAGATGCGTCTGTGACTCTGGAAGATATGGTCAGGCACTGTACTATGGTACTGTCCCAGGCTTCAATACATTTGAACAATAAAACAGTAGGGTTTGCTGCCCCATATGCCAGACTGGGGCCCCTGCCAAGGCACCCAATACTGTAAAGGTATGGAAGTTGTGGGAAACAGTCATTGTCGAAACTCTCACCGTGGATCAACATGCTAAGAACACCAAGCCCCATTACACCTGGGTATGTTGCCATCTACTGGAATTTGTAATGGGACATCCCATGGGGTGTTGACTTACTTTGCACCCCTGAGTAAAGGGGATCTACTCAATCTCCACTGGGATTCCGTTGTCCTACTATAAGCCAGACCTATTAAAACGTATTATATGTACCACTGAACGAAGAGAGAAGGTTGGAGTCCTGGTTTGCCATATCCTGCCCCCGGTCCATCTCCTAGTCAACTGGTCAACATGTATGGTATGCACAACCAGGTCAAGTTCCAGAAACTGCTGACCTCCCTCTCCTCAAGGCAAGGGGGGCAGGTTTCGTTTTCCACTGGTGCAACCATTGACTGCCGTCTTTATTCCCTCCGTTGCTCTGGAGGATGTTATAGCATCGTAGAAGCGCTTACTGAGTTCACCCAGGACGCCTCAGATGATATCACTGAAGCCTGTCCTCACCGAACACTGAAATGTCTTTCATGAGAAAAGCTGTCCCCCAAAATAGGATGGCCCCAGATGTTATCACTGCCTCATAAGGAGGTACCTCTATCATTATTCAAACGGAATGTTGTGTGTTCATACCTGATGAGCCTGCTAATGTATCATCATCTTTATTAAATCAAACAAGGACTCAGATGAAGTACCAAAGTGATCTGACCCCCAGCCTAGGGGACTTAATAAATCAGTGGTTTGAGGTATGGGACTTTTGATAGAAAAAGTTGTCACTAGTTTTGAGAATCGTTGTCTTAATCTGTGTTTTCTCTTACATGTGTCTGTATTGTTGCTGTGACGTCTGCCTCCAGTGAAGCCAAACAGCCACCAAAAAAGCCACCACCATGCTAGTGAAACCCCTTGCTGACTGTTCAGGGACCATTGCAGAAGAGGGGGCATGTGATATTGTAAGAACAGGTCATGAGGAGTGGAGTGTTGGGGGAGTTCATAGAGAGGATGCAACCACCTGTTGACCCTTATACTGGACTCCAGCAACTGGAGGCTCCTCGCTCCCTCTCCTGTCCTTGGAATGTGTGTTTGCTTGCTTTTCCTATTGCCAGAGGCTGCCCCAAACATACAGAGATATTGATGTGGTGTTGAGACCATCTGGATGGTCACATGACTGAACTTCATTAGGGTCTCCAAAGAATTTTGAAGATTTGGGAGGCAGGCGGGGAGATCTCCTCATCTTGCTGCCCCCAGAGACAAGCCTCATTTGTAATTTCCCTTGCTTATTACACCAGACACCTGCCCAGGTGGGGTGGCCTGCCTCTGTGTCCAATCTCTTCCTGCCCTCTGCATTGGGGGCTGGTTTCAGATCTCACCCAGCAAGCTCCTGAGGAGACAGAGAACCAGCACCTCAATCTCAGTTAAAAAAAAAAAAAAAAAAAAAAGAATAGAAGAATCAGAAAGAAGGAAGAGAGAAAGAAATTAGGCACACCTTAAAATATCACAAGCCCGGGGTTAGACTGAGTCAGACAAAGGTAGCATCTAGCGCCGTGGTTAGCAACCAGGAGCAACTTTGTATCTTCCCACTTAGGGACATTTGACAATATCTGGAGATGTTTTGGATTGTCACAACTTGAAGGGAGAAGATGCTATTGATCCCTACTGGGTAGAGACCAGAGGCGCTGTTACCCATCCACAAGGCACAGGACAGCCTCCTACAACAGAGAATTTTCAGGCCCAACACGTTCCCAGTACTAATTTTAAATTATCCCAAGATATTTCCATTTCACTTCACAACTTACTGTTAATGTGAGAGGTGAATTTCTATAATGTTAGTAAATATAATTAATCAGTACAGGCAATTTGAATCATTAGGTGAACATTAATATCAGTAAAATATCGCTTACTGGTCTGAGGAATTTGGCTTGAACTCCGAGGCTTTCTATCTCTTTATTTCATTTCCTCTCAGAAGCAGAGATACCACCCCAGAAACACTCCTCACTGTCCTATTTATTAGTTTCTGCAAAATAATAGAATGGCACGGAGAAGTACAGTTTGCATGTATCTGACTTTTATCTCTTGCTCATTTAGCTTCAGCGGTGATAGAAAAAACGTGAAAAAGGATTTACTAAAAGCACTTTGGGACTGCCTTGCTTCCTCTTTATCACAGAAATTGACTTTTAGCCAATGTTTTACTCCTGTTGGCTTCAATTACATAAGAATTAATTTTGCCTGGCAAGGTTAGTCAGCACATACTTAAGGTATAATATTCTAAGATTTTGGTAGTAATTCATTTATATTGTGTCTATTAAATAGACTTAAAGCTATCTTGAATTTAATTGGTAGGCCAATTTTTTATACTACTGACTGGCGAATCACCATATCCTTTTTTAAATAAGTTGAAACATAACATATCAATGTTAACGACTACAGATGATGCTTTGCATGCTGACTATAAACACGGGAATAACTATCACAGAAGGCCTCAAAATAGGGCTTTCTCTAAATATCTAACTGAACATAGCAATGCATTTTTAGTTAGGGCTTTCTTTAAAAACATAGTGTGAACATGAGACATTGGTGAGATATTTGTTGCATAGACCATGTATTTCCTAAGGTGTGAGTTAAATCACATGTCTACATGTCAGATGTTACTTCCCCTTTTGGAACTAAAATTCTATGAAATTCTATGACCCTCGGGCTCTTCTGAATTATGTATAGACATATGTATATATACACCTGCATGTGAATATCTGTCAAGTACGGGTACCACACTATAATATTATGCTACGGTTACTACATAAAATATGCATACCATATCATACTATAATTAGCAGTGAAACTCAATTGTGAAACTCAATTCAAACATACAAATAATAAAATACAGACAAGCTTCTAAAGTGTGTAGATGTTTCTTCATTTGTATGCATAATTTCAAGGTCCATTACAGACCCATAAATATGCACATTGTTCCATTTACTGCTGTTTCAGGTAACTCCATGATTTCATTTGGGGTGGGTGAAATAAATAGCCAGGTGTCATTCATGTGTCCCTCAACACACACACACACACACACACACACAAGCATATATATCTATGTATTGTACAGAAGGATATTATTTCCCAGAAACCATTTTGGCCAGAACAGAAACAAGGATTCTAAACATTAAGAAAAAGAAATTAAGAGGATAAAATCCTGTGTAGCATAAGTGTTTTTTTTCCTCTTTATTTAAACATTAATACCAAGTTTCAACGGAACCTTTCTCCTGACTATACAAAAAGTAATCATTTCCCCTTATGGTTTGATGAAAATCCTGTCCAGCCACTGTATTTTGCTCATTCTCAGTCTTTTAGCAAAGCAAGTATGTGGTGTGCCGTATATCATTTCTGAGATTGAACAAGTAGCACTTTTAGAACTATCCTGGGAGTTATTTTAAAATAAATACATACTATATCGGATAATATTGAACTGTTTTAGGATTTTCTAGTTACCTTGGTTATTGATTTCTAGCTTAATCCCTCTCTCGTCAAGTAAAATACAATGAGTTAATTCTGTTCTTTGAAGTTTGTTGAGACTCGCTTTATATAAGCCATATTTTGGGTAAATTTAATATTGTCTCCTGCACACATGATGCATCCTGCCAATGTTGGCTAAAAAAATCAAAGTCAAATACGTAGACGGATAAAGACATAGACAGGTTTTATACTTTATTTATGAAAAATATAATTATACCTATAAATATGCCACTCATTCTTTGGCTCCCTTTTGTGTGATGCCTTTCCCCTTGTTGAAGTAATTAAGCAAGGAGGCCATCAGACTGAGGTGGCCCTGAAGCCTTCTTGCTTCCGCAAGCCAACCAAAACCTAAGCCAGAGTAAATTCTTGTAAATGCTTGGAGGTCAGGGCTCCTGGGTGGCTCAGTCTGTTAAATGTCTGCCTTTGGGGCAGGTCATGATCTCAGGGTCCTGGGATCGAACCCCGCATTGGGCTCCCTGCTCTGTGGGGAACCTTCTTCTCCCTTTCCCTCTACCCCTCCCCCCGCTCATGCTCACTCTCAAATAAATAAATAAAATCTTTAAAAAAACAAAATAAATGCCTGGAGGTTAAGAAGAATACCGATCACAAAGTAGGCCAACTAGGTAACTGTTTAGGCTACAGCCAATCAAACCATTTCCTTGCTTTGCTTGGGTGTTTCTCTATACACTCCTCTCCCCTAGCCCCGGCTGTTGGAGCAGTCCTGGCTACTCTCTTATTGGCACTTCCCAAATTGAATCAATGCACGCCCAAATAAACCTCAGAAAAATTTAACGCACCTCGTTTTATCTTTTAACACCCTCTCTAAAAATTATTAACCTTTACTTTAAGATTATAATTCTCACTAATCTAAGGAACAACATGTTCTTATAAAGAAAACAGATTAGCAAAATACCGTCCAAAAAGATTATATAAACTCTTATAACTGAAGAACAATTTCCGTGTTAACTTTTTACTCCTTTATGTTCCTTTTGTAAGCATTCACACATACGCAATTTAGTAGAATGAAATTATACTAGACATCTCCTTTGAGACATCATTTTTTTTCTCTTTTGAGACATTATTATCACAGATATAATTCCATGAATATATTCCTACGATAAACTAGACTCATGTTATTGCTGGTAATGGGCACATGCTATTACTTCATAGGAATTTAACAGCCTATTCTTTCTCAGGGATGTATAATAAACCAGGGACTAGGGATTATGATCCTTAAACGTGAGGCTATTTTTTTGCATGTATGTGTGTAGGGTATGTGTCTGCATGTTTCTGTAGTGTTGACTGAAAAAAAAAAAGCTCTAAAAATTATATAAGTTGATATGTCTGTTTCCTGATTTACCTTGAGAAAAGTTACATTCTTAAAAAAATCGTGTTCAAATGGGATACTGCGTTTGTCCATTCATATTCACGTTATACCTCCTTCTATAATAAAAAAACACCATATTTTCTTCAGACACTTTCTGTAAATTACTGTAACTCCCTCTCCTTTCTTTGGGTCTAAGGTGAGGCCAGCTCATTTCAGAGTTAATACCACAGGGAAAACAGTTGTGGAGAAGATGTACAGAGAAGAGCAACAGTGGAGGAATTATTAGTTTTTGATTCTCTATAGCTGAATGGTCATTCTGCCATGCCTTTCCCTGCAGCCGCTCCTAGGCTGAGAGAAGACTCATGTGTCACTAAAAGAAATTGAGTATAACTAACTGATGGAACACGGATGACTCTTTCTTATTTGCCATGAAACAAATTTGCCTTTTTCTTTCCTCATAGTTGACAGAGAACTGAGTGCATGAAATATCAGAAGAACCCTAGAGAGTATAAAGTGTCTTGGGGAAAAATTCTCTCTTCTGCTTTATGAGAAATTATGAATGTTCTTTAAAGACAGTAAACATATTTTAAATTCTAACAAATAGACACTGATTGTTACTATCTCTTGAAATACTAGTATTTCATTTAGTCTATTTATTATAATTTTATGTAATTTTCTTCAGTGTTGAAAAACAAGCACCAAGACGTTACTGAATTAAATTCAAAATACTAAGTTGGCTGTCACTGAAAAAGACTCCACTCTTGGGTAGTGGTAGGAGTGATCCAGAAAAAATACAAAAATATATGCTTAACCGATCCATGTATACATACACATATATACACACACACGTATATATATCTTACAGAATTCAGAATTTGTGCGTGCGTAGCCATGTGTATAATATCTTACATAATTCAGAATTAGTACTACAAAAAGGTTTATATAGTTTTGAATCATGAAAGACTCATTCTGATTAGAACTTGTGGCTTAATTAAAGTTATTTCAAACTATGCTCATTTAGCTATGAATTAACTATCTTGAATATCACTTGTTCTACTTTTGTGAGAACTTTAATGTGGAGTAAAATTATATTTATTCCCTAGAAAATGTCAGACAATTTAGATTATGAGTAGATTATCAGACACATATTTCCACACATTAACAGATGCATTGCTCATCTCAGTTCCATATGGATACTGAACAATATGTTCCTTATCTGAATGGGAAGTTCCTATACATTTTTATAATAAAATATCTTAAAAATACCTTACATTGTAGGGGCGCCTGGGTGGCTCAGTCGTTGGGTGTCTGCCTTTGGCTCAGGTCATGATCCCAGGGTCCTGGGATCGAGTCCCACATCGGGCTCCCTGCTCAGTGGGGAGCCTGCTTCTCCCTCTCCCACTCCCCCTGCTTGTGTTCCCTCTCTCGCTGTCTCTCTCCCTCTGTTGAAAAATAAATAAAATCTTTAAAAAAAAATACCTTACATTGTTCAATCATAGTGAATATGGATATTTAATTAAATATGAGCTAAAATCTGAAGACATTAAATTATCAATATAATTTTTAAATCGTAGGTCCCGAAGTCCATATACAATATCTAAAAATTACCTCACAAAATAGTTTTGTGCAAACTTAAAAGTAACATTCACATAAAATAATCCAGATTATAAAGACAAGTTTTCAAACAAGAAAAAATCGTACAGAGAGGCAGCTTGAGTTGGGAGAAGACTGTGTACAAACTCATTTTCTTCTGCAACTGTGTGGTATTTACAATGGCTTGTCTTTTAAGTCACGTCTTTGTCAATCCAGATAATGACCAAGTACTATTCTTCACAATATGTTTTCTGGTGAGTACAGGTTTTATTATTCCAAAGATGATATTTCTGATGTGAAATGTTAATTCATATGGAAAAATGCATGAGATCTTTAAAAAGTTGATATAAGTGTAGGGCTGTTGGTGCAATGCCCAAACTTTTTGAATGTATGTCTTGTCAAGTAAGCCAAAGGCAAGACACATAGTATGATATGAGAAGTGATAGAAGGAAAGAAGAGAAACTGTGTGCATTGTAGGTGAAGACTCAGAGTGAAACATGGGAACCTTGATTTCAGGAAGAAGTTAACTGTGCAGTCCAGGGTTGCTCGAACTCTGAACATTGCCAAGAAAGGCCTGTTTTCAGGACTGGCTCTTGGCTGGCTCCTGGTACTGAGCTCTTTGAATGTTCTGTTGGCTAAGTGTTTGAAGGCCTGACAGTTTGAGCCCCACTATATGAGTGTGTCCAAATGGTTTATGATGAATATCTGTTTTTAATCTGCAAGTATGAAGACTAAGTCGGCACTCACTTTGTATGTGTTGTCATACCATGCACCTTTCCCCTTTGCTAATTTCACTCTGCATCCTTTTGCTGTAATAATCTGTGACCATTAGTGTAATAATTTCAGAGTCCTGTGAGTCCTTCTAGTGAATCATTCATCCTGATGTTGTTCTTGGGGATCCCAACACAGGGAATCTGTAGACATTCTCTACCCAACTATACTGAGGCTCACCATGACTCCAATACCAACATGTTTTTACCATTAAAATTCTTTCTTATATTGAGCTATTTTTTTCTCTTTTGCCTAGATTCTTAATGATCACTACAGGGTAGCCCGTGAATCGGAAAGTATTACTTAGTGCCAGAGATAATACACTGAAAATAGAACTGACATAACATTTGCACAGGACTCTAAATTGTTAAAATTTTTTGGACCTATTAGTTGCCTTGAAATTGCTCATTCACTTTGAATATTTGAAAGGGCATACATATATGTGTTTGTGTCAACACAGAAATTGTTCAATGTCATTGTGCAAACATCTGAACAAGTGTATTTCAAGCATAATTTCTTGTTTAGACAAATGTTATTTTTAATGCTATGGAAAAGTGTCCATGATATAACTTTAAAATATAGTCAATTCTTGTTTTTATCTTCTATAAAGTCATCATAAACAGTAAATTAGTGAATACGGAACCATTGCTCTTAGACAAAATACAAAGTTAGATTCCCAAAAGCTTCTAATCACAACATTTTTGTCAATAGATCTGCCATGTAGCATGCTTGTGGAGAGACAAAATGATTACTCAGAGTCCAATAATTTGGAACAAAGAGAGGTCTGAAGGGGCTGTACCTCCAGGCCTGGGTAAGACGTGCAGGTGCCGAGGTGAAGCCCCCCATCTGGGTGGTCTCTTAGTTTTATTATCGCGTGGTAGAATGTAAAGTATGCAGAAGCAAGGAGGGAAAAACAACTCAAGCAAGGACCTGCTTGTGCTCTCTCTCTAAAATAAATAAATAAATCTTGAAAAAAGAAGAAGAAGAAGAAGGAGAAGAAGAAGGAAGTGGCAGGGGCAAAGGATCACAAGGCTCAACCTCAGCTAGAAAGGTGTGTGTCTGGAGACAAATTTTTCAACACTCAGAGTGTTTCCAAGAGTATTGATTTTGGGATTACAAATAAATATTAGCAAGTAGGCAAATTTATGAATACAAAATCCATGACTGTTGAGGACTGTGTATTATATTAGAATTTTTATTTTAAAAAAGGGTACACCTGGGTGGCTCAGTCAGTTAAGCATCTGACTCTTGATTTCAGCTCAGGTCATGATCTCCGGGTCATGAGATCTAGCCCCACAATGGGCTCTGTGCTGGGCATGGAGCCTGACTAAGAGTGTCTCTCTCCCTCTCCTTCTGCCCCCCATGGTTTCCCTCTCTCTCTGTCTCCCTCTCTCTCTCTCTCCCTCTAAAAAAAAATAAGTAAAAAATTAATTAAAAAAATAAATAAAAATTTAAAATTGAGTTAAGATTGGTTATAAGTAAAATGAAATATTGATTATGATTTGTTCTAGGCAGTTGAATTGTGAGTGATTTACATTTTCTTCTGTCTTTTTATCTTAAAGTTCTTCTAGAATGAGTATGTATTTTCTTAATGTTAACACATTGTTTCCTTATTGTGAAAATTATGCATGCACATGGGAAAAACTATAAAACATCAAACATTTCAAAAGTAATTCTCACTTTTTCAAAACTATATTCCAATATTAAAGTTTAACTCTTTATTCTCCCAGAAGTTTATCATTTATACTAAGATATAGAGTATATGTCATTTAAATTTCATACCCAGAAATTGTACAACTTGTACAAATTGATTATGATATGAGAAAGAATGAATATCATTGAATATTACCTATAATCTGGCATGCATTGTGTATTATCTTCAAAATAAAAATAAGAAACACAATACAATAACTTTACCTATCTGATATAGGAAAAGTAATATCTCCTTACTAATATGACATGTCTTATTCATTTTGGAGGGAACTTTTTCATACATTTTGTAGAATTTAGTGCTTTTCTTTTGTCATTTGCCTACTCATATTTGTGCCTTATTTCTATTCACTGTTGCTCTATTTCTTAATGACTTGGAAAGTTTCTTATATGTAGGGAAATTATAGTTTTGCTACAAATGTCAAGAATTTATTTTCTTTTACTTTTTTAAAGATTTTATTTATTTGACAGAGAGAGAAATAGCAAGAGCAGGAACACAAGCAGGGGGAGTAGGAGAGGGAGAAGCAGGCTTCCAGTGGAGCAGGGAGCCCGAAGCGGGGCTCGATGCCAGGACCCTGGGATCACGACCCGAGCCAAAGGCAGACACTTAACAACTGAGCCACCCAGGCGCCCCAAGAATTTATTTTCTTATTTGCATTTGCATTAATATGTAATATACTTTCAACTTAAATATTTGATATGAATTATATGTCTTATACCTTCATACTAAAAGTTTCTTTATTGACAATAGCTCAACTTTTCTGAGTCAATCACGGTTTGAACATAGCATATCAGAAATATAATTTCCTGTTAAAAACAAGGAATAAGATATTCTGATTATTTTCTTTCTTTTTATGAGCTCATGGTAAATGAATTAATTATTTTGAAGGCCGAAGTTACCAGTACTACTTAAGAAATATTTATATAATTTGAATAGTTCTACCTTTCTTAAATAACTTGAATTTGTAGTTAAATCACTTCCAACAAAGAAAATGCCGTTACTGGATATATTTATTGGAAAATTCAGTCAAGCTTAAAAAAATGAAATAATCTCAATTTTACAAAAATCTTTCAGAAGACTAAAGGAGAGGAGACATTTCTTATTTCATTTTATAGGGACAACCAACACCAAAAATGATTACAGGAAAATGAACCAGGCACAAATACCCCTCATGATTAACACAAATGCTCCATAACAATATATTAGCAAACTACTTCCAGCAACATATAAACAGGATAATACATATGACCAACTGGAGTTTATCCTAAGAATGCAAGTACAATGAGACTTTCAAACATTCATCATTGCAATCACCCACGAAAATAGACTAAAGAAATCCATAGTATCATCTCACTAGATACAGATAGGATATTTTACCAAATTCACCACCATGTTGTGATAAAAACTATCAGGAAACTGGAAGCAGAGGGAAATGCCCTCAAGTAGAGATTTTATTTATTTATTTATTTATTTATTTATTTATTTATTTATTTATTTAGAGAACACACACACACACACGTGGGCGCAAGTGAGGGGAGGGGAGGGGAGGGACAAGCCATGTCCATGCTTAGCTAGGAGCCTCAGCCTGGGATCCCATTCGGGGCCCTGAGATCATGATCTGAGGCAAAACCGAGAGTCAGTGACTTACTTGACTGAGGCACTCAGGTGCCCCAGGAATGTCCTCAACTAGAAAAGGGAAACTAACAGAACCTAATTACAATTAATACCTCCAATGGTTAGAGACTGAATTAACTTTAAAGGGGAGGCACGTCAAAGATGTGCACATCTTAGCCAGTATAAAAAGCCAGGGAAGAGAGATAAGGGATGCATAGATAAGAAAGGATGAAATACAGCTTTCTCTATTCACAGATGACATGATTATGCACATAGAAAAATCCCAAAGAATCTTGCCAGATCCATACTGTATAATTCAACTTATGGGATTCTCTGGGAAAGTCAACACTTGAGATGAAAAACAGGCAAGTGGTGCCAGGAGCTGCTAATGGGGAGAGGGTTTGATTGCAAAAAGAGTGGTGGCTCTGGTCTGTGTCTTAATTGTGGTGGTGGTTGCATGACAATATCTATTTGTTAAAACTCATAGAATAGTTTTATTGTATGAAAATTATGTCAATTTAAAAAAATAGATTGAGTTTTTTAGTGGCATATTTGACACTGATGAATTTTTTCATTGCAGACTAAATTATTATGTTTATATCTATAATATTCCTATGATTAGTTTCTCTAATAATATGACAGTCATAAAGTATTGTTCCTATAGAAATTTTTAATATATATCAATAACTGATGTTAGTATCCTATCATCTTCAAACGTTCTTGGCCAGTCTCAACCACTTAATTTTTCATATGACCTTTAGAAAAAATTATCAAGATTAAAAGTACCTACTGTCATTCTACTGAAGCATAATTCATTTTTGAGATTTATTTGGAGAGATATGACAGCACTACCATGTTAAGTCTTTGTACTTTAAAAAAAATCTGTATTTACAGTGATAACTCTGAATCCAATAAAAATATATCTGAATTTATGATTATTTAAAAGATAGTTTGCTTAAGAGTCTTAAACACTTTTTTCAAAACGTGTATTTATTTATTTATTTTTTGCAAGCACTATTTCTTTTATTATGTTATGTTAATCACCATAATTACATCATTAGTTTTTGATGTAGTGTTCCATGATTCATTGTTTGCATATAACACTCAGTGCTCCATGCAGAATGTGCCCTCTTTAATACCCATCCCCAGGCTAACCCATCCCCCCAACGCCCTCCCCTCTAG
>NC_138380.1:88093888-88117138 GCF_054177405.1 Leptonychotes weddellii
CCCCCTTCATTCTTCCCCTCCTGCTATCTTCTTCTTTTTTTTTTTCCTTAACATATATTGCATTATTTGTTTCAGAGGTACAGATCTGAGATTCAACAGTCTTGCACAATTCACAGCGCTTACCAGACCAATATTGACTTTTAATAAAATGTTCTCTCCTCTCCAATCGTATAGCACTTCAGAAATCATGAGAAACTATGTTCTCCTGGTCCCAGAAAACTAGTTAGTGGATTATCTTCTTCCCCATCCAGGAACATGAGTTTTTGATGTACTTTCTTTCTTTGTGAGCTTTTCAAAACAAAGAATAAACTTATTTCAACCCTGCCTTACCCACATCACCCAAGCACCACTTAACCCGAACTTAATTAATTGGTCTTTCTCCCCCTCTTGGCCTACTAAATCTGTTCCCCTTTCTTCTCATCCTTGATTAATGAGCACAAATAATACCAATGCATCCTCGTAGTGGCAATAAAACTCATAGGTATTTTATAAATAGCTCATGATTCATTATAGCTCAGTGTTGTGCAAACTTTGTTTAGATCCTTCTGAGTCAAAGCTTAGGGTGAGAACCACTACACTTAATTCATGTTTTGTTGAACACAGACGCCGGAGACCCAGAGCTCATTTGCACTGCAGTTTCCTCTTTCACTTTGGTGTGGGTCTTTGTCCTCTCTGACCTGAGAAATGATCATCCCCCCTTCGTGTAGCAAAATAATTAAATTCTATTAACACAATGTCTACAGCTTCTGCACAGAAATATCCTACCGCAACTATCCATTTTACAGATATCAGAGTTAGGGAGGTGTCCTGAAAGTTGTGAATTCTCATAAAGTGAAGCAAATAGAAACAAATCTCATGTAGTCAAATTCTGGAACTGGAAAATAGCAGAGAACCTCAGTGGTTGATGTATAAGAGGGAAAAAGTGTGTGAGTTCAAGACTGCGTATGTGTGCAAATAATATGAAATTGTCTTTTTTTTCTTTGACAGTTAACTCAATTTTGCTTCATGGCTTTAGCACTTTCAACTTCTATTTAGAATATAGACATCTGGAAGGAACATTGTTTCCACCCTCCACACATACGTGCGTGCGCGCGCACGCGCACTCACAAACACACACACACACACACACCTGGATAATCTGTAGCTTTCGTCAACCTGCTAGAGAGCTGAGGACAGGACAATCAACTAAGGAAGGGTAGCATCTCCTCCAAGGAAACATGGAAGTAATGACATGCTTACCTGGAGCAGACATGAGACAATATGTGGGATGGCAAAAAACTCTGCTAAAGTTTATAGTGAATTACTTAAAGCTATGTGTGGGCCAGAATGAGAGTGTAGACTATTGTAGGCACTGCAAACATAGGAGACTTCGCACCTGCTCACAGCCTTTTTCCCCACAGACCTCACCACATACCTCAGGAGAAAGATTGGAGGCAGAGTGATATATATAAAGGAAACCCTCCTTTGTGGTGTATGTGGGAGCGAAGCACCCATGGGAAATGCCAAAGAAGCCTCGCTAAGGTCCTTCACTCCTCTCTCTCCTGTGGTACAAAAACAAAAGCTTGTTGGGAGAGGGTTGTGAAACTGTTTGTTCTTCCCGTTGAAAATCTCTTGTAGCTGGGGTAAGGGAGGTGGGTAGGAAGCAGGGAGTGAAGGAGGAAGAAAGAACTCTACACTTGCTGAAGGACAGGAAAATATCCACATAATGAGAGAGCCGTGTGGCCAGAATCTCTGAGAAGTCCTCCTTGCTGAGAATAGAGGCATTGCATTGAGATTGTGGCTGAACCAAAACATTTCTTGGAATACAGTATCTTCTCCTCATCTCTGCTTTTCTTTTTAAGTTTTTATTTGCATTCCAGTTAGTTAGCACACAGTGTAATATTAGTTTCGTGTGTACAATATAGTGATTCAACACTTCCATATAACACTCAGTGCTCATCACAAATAAGGGAACTCTTTAATCCCCAACACCTGTTTCACCCATCCCCCTAACAACCTCTCCTCTGGTACCATCAGTGTGTTCTCTATAGTTAAGTGTTGGCTTCTTGGTTTGTCTCAATTTCTCTCTCTTTATTTTCCCCTTTGCTCATTTGTTTTGTTTCTTAAATTACATATATGAGTGAAATCATATGGTATTTGTCTTTCTCTGACTGACTTATTTCACTCAGCAGAATACTCTCTAGTTCCATCCATGTCCTTGCAAATGCAAGATTCCATTCTTTTTTGTGGCTCAGTAATATTCCATCATATATATATATCTATCTATATATATATCTATATATCATCTCCCTTTTATCCATTCATCAATCAATGGACATTTGGGCTCTTTCTATAATTTGCCTATTGTAGATGCATCCCTTTGAATTAGTATTTTTGTATCCTTTGGGTAAATACCTATTACTACAACAGCTGGTTCATAATGTAGCTCTATTTTTAACTTTTTGAGGGACCTCCATACTCTTTTCCACAGTGGTTGCACCAATTTGCATTCCCACTAACAGTGCAAGAGAGTTCCCCTTTCTCCACATTCTCTCCAATCCCTGTTGTTTCTTGTGTTGTTGATTTTAGGCATTCTGACAGGTGTAAGGTATAAATCATTGTAGTTACGATATGTATTTCCCTGATGATCAGTGATGTTGAGGATTGTTTCCTGGGTCTTTGACAATCTGTATATCTTTGGAAAAATCTATGTTCATGTCTTCTGTTCATCTTTAAATTGGACTATTTGGTGTTAGATGTTAATTTTTATAAGTTCTTTATATATTTTGGATACCAATCCTTTATTAGATATGTCATTTGCAAATATATTCTCCCATTCCATAGGTTGCCTTTTAGTTTTGTTAGTTAGATTTCACTGTACAGAAGATGTTTATTTTTAAGAAGCCCTGATAGTTTATTTTTGCTTTTGTTTCCCTTGCCTCAAGAGACCTATTTAGAAAGAAGTTGCTACGGCCAATGTCAAAGAGGTTACTGCCTTTTAAATGAATGCAAGTCAGTTGTTTGGGAATAAAGGAATAATATCTATCTTTGATTACCTGGAAAGACATTTTTGAGAGAAATGACGTTTGCTGTCAGACTTGCAGGACAGGGAGAATTGTTGGAGTCTGATGAGGTTTAAACACTTCATCTAGGCCAAGTATTCAGATGTGAATACAAAGGGAGTATTAACAGGGTATGAGTAGATCAATTTGGCTAATGCATATAGAGAGGTGGGTGATGTTGAATGTAATTTGGATGCACTTTAGGTAAGGTGACAAGTCAGCTTAAGGGATGCATACAATGAGGATAATATCTGGAGCATGTGGGTTTTTTTATTTCTTAAAAGATTTTATTTATTTGAGAGAGAGAGGGAGAGCAGGGGGAGGGGCAGAAAGAGAGGGAGAGAATCCCAAGCAGACTCCATGGGCTGAGTGCAGAGCCCCATGCTGGATTTGAACTCATGACCCTGATACCATGACCTGAGTCAAAATCAAGAGTCACTCAGCCAACTGAGCCACCCAGGAGTCCCTGGAGCATGTGCTTTTTGAATAACAGGAATATTTTAGTATGAACTCTGGTAGTCAGAGCAGAAAGAGACTTGCAGTATCAGGATGTTTATGATACACTTACTATAAATTCTGGAAGGGTTGATCAAGATCGAACTAGTACAATGTCACAGACATGAAAAGGAGAACATATATGTAAGAGGGATATATAAAGCATTCACACTTCAACGTAGCATCATGTAAAATGAATTGTGCCCTTTCCACAAAAGCAGTAATATCTTTGAGAAATATTCATTAACTTTTTAAATATATGTTTTTCCTTCAGAATCATAGTTAGGAAAATGTATGTAGCCTAAATCTAGAAATCTAAAAAGTAAAATCTTGACCTGTATTTCCAGGACAAGCTATAATCAACCAAATATTTTGATCATAGTGTTTATTATAAACAAGAACATTCTACTCTCTTCATTTCAAAGGGACTAAATCAGGCTGCATGCTTTTTCAAAATTCCTACTATGATATTATTGTTGACATTATTAACATAAAAAACCAACAGATTTTGGAATTGAAAATAATAGTTCTAAATATGTCTAAGGCATGCCTGAATAATGTCATATACACAGGTACAGCAAAGAAATTAAAGATCCATGCTAAAAAAAAAAAAAAAAAGAGGGGATAGACAGAATTAAGCAATCTTGAAGTACATAAAGTTAGCATCTATTCAAGTCTCTAGGAAGAGAACCCACTCTGAAAAGCAAGGAGAATTGTTAAAATACAGTGAATCAGAATCTCCCAAAGGTACCCAGCCAATGGAGTCAGGAATAGGAATATAGAAAGACCAGTGTGAGGCCACTAGCTGAATGATAAGGGAGCTAAATCAGATAGGGAGTTAAATCAGATGCCAGATTGTTCTGTATCTCAGGTAAGACCAATGACTCCCTTCTCTTAAGTTGATCATTTACAATATTGGACAATATGATAATAAATACTTTATTTTTTGACATTTTAAAGTAAGATTAATGCAAGGAGAGGATGCTTTATTAATTCTGTAACAGCCTTATAAATTATCTCGCACCCCAAACTGGTAACTCCTTCTGTAAATCACATTTTACCTACTGGATGCTGACCTCATCCAGGGATTCTTAATCCACATTCCAACTTTTTTAAGTGCCTTTCAAGTAGTAGGGTTTGCTCATGCTTTAACGCAAATAATGACAATTAAATTAATAATTTATGTGTATCTTTAAATTGTATTCCAATTAGATTATTGTTTGTTAAATCATTCTGTATTTTCAGTACACTCTCTCCAATTAACCAATTGTTTTCAACTTTTTTTAATGCCTCCCATGTTCCAGGCACTAATAGAATTGGTGGATAAAATACTTATGCTTCCTGTTATCATTGGAATTGTAATGTGCTGGGAGAGGAAAATATAAATAAAAATAACTATTGAAATAATTCAGTGTGATACATGCTTAGAAGAAAAGAGTACAGCAAGAACAAGAGTTTGGGAGTTAGGAAAAAATAATGTTATGTTTAGTCTTCTGTGAGAGAATATGACATCCCATATTTATTTGGAGTTGATGTAATGCTTCTATAGTTTACTCTTGGATTGGTTGTGATATTGTGCCCATTTGTGTTCTGCAACAGTAGCTTGTGTTCCAAATTTCTGTTTCTTCTTAAATCAAGTGTGAAAATTTGTCCCATTCATCTAAATAGTAAAATTATAAGTAAAATCTGTTTAAAATAATCTCTTTTTTTAAATTTAAATTCAAGTTACTTAACAGATAGTGTAGTATTGGTTTCAGGAGTAGAATTTAGTGATTCATCACTTACATATAACACCCAGTGTTCATTCCAACAAGTGGCCTCCTTAATACCCATCACTCATTTAGCCCAACCCCCACCCACCTCCCCTCCAGCAACTCCTCCAGCAATCCCCTCCAGTTCTCTTAACTACAGAGTCTCTAATGCTTAAAATAATCTTTTATATATCATTTTCAATCTACTGGATCTGTAGTGATGCCACTTCTTTCCTTCCTCATATTGGTAATTTGTGCTGTTTCTAGTGTCTCTAGTGTCTGCAAGATTTGTTTAGCATGAGGTTTAATTATTTCAACAATTTTAAAGAATCAGCTTTTGGTTTCCTACCTTTTTTTGGTTTTACTTTTTTCTATTTTTATTCTATTATTTTCTGTTCTTATCTTTATTGTTAATTCAATCATACCTACAGCTTAATTTAATCATATTTTAATTTTTGCTGCACTGAAATTCACATGATTAGTTTTCTAAGTATTTAAGTAAAAACATGTCTTCTAAGAACTGCTTGAACTGCATCTCACAAATTTTGGTGCGTGCTTTTGTTTAGGTTGAAATAATTTCTAATATACTTTGACCCACACGTTTTTTAGAAGTGTGTAACTTAGTTTCCAAATATTTGTAGAGTTTCATAACAAGTATTTATATTCTGAATTTATAATTTATTTTTGTTTCATTCAAAAAACATATTCTGATTTCAATTCTTTTAAATATATTGAAGAATGTTTTATGTGAATATTGCATGAACACTTAAAAGGAATGTATATTCTGCTATTGTTGCAACAATTATCTTACTGATATCATTTAACTAAAGGTTCCATGCAAGACTGAGAAAGGAATTGCCCCTCCCACTGGTAGGAGGTGTCTTTGAGCTTCTGTTTACCCGTTATAGAAGCATACCAGGTGCCATTTTCAGACAATCTAATTCATGCACAGCGCACTGCAGTCCCATGTCCTAAACCTAGGGATTATAGAACCTAAATATTTTTTATTGAATTGATTTCTGCCCCATTCCTTTTTCTTTGGGGACTGTGCTTTCTAGTTTTAATTACATGGAGTCTATTAATCTTTCTCTCCAATTCAGATTGTTTGTCCACTATCCCATCCAAATTTTGAGACATTATCTCTGTAGGGATTCACATTCAAGCATTTATTCACCTTCTTAAATAAGAAAACAAAGGAGAGGATTACACTTCTTGCCTTTGTTCCCTTCCCCTCTACCAATCTAGAGGTATCAGAATCTTACCAAAGAAGAGAGGCAGAAAACCAAGACTGCTCTCATTGGATACCCACTCACCCACTGGCATTTTGTCTTGTTGAAAACATAGGTTTGTTCCATCCTTATAAACAATCCATCAACAAGGGGCAGTTCATTAAAACCTGACATGTGGGATGTACCCAGAACATAAAGATAAACCAAGCTAATGAAATGAAACAAATTATAGTTACAAATTGTCCAATATCTAAAAACCTCATGCTGAGCCACAAGTGACAGATGGAGAACATTTTCACCTTAATATCAATGAGCAGCTAAATTTACCAACACTATAACTTTAATATAATTTTAGTTGGATATAATTTTGGTTGGAATTCAAAATATTCTGTGCAATACAGAGTGATTTTAATTCCATGCTTGCCTAGACTTTCCTTGTCCTAACCTTGAGAACTGCATAATCTCTTACTCCACAGAAAGTTCTATCTTCAAGGCAACTATTCTAAGATGGCCCCAAGGTCATCAGCCACTAGTGGTGTATAATCCCTTTCCCTTGAGTGTGGACAGGAACCGTAAACATAATGGGATAGGAACTCCTTTCCTTAGATGATATTACATAAAACCATTGTAATAGAATGCAGGGATATTCTCCTGTTGACTTTTAGGAAGTAACTTACCATACTGTAACTGATCCACGTGGCTAGGATTTGAGGATAGCTTCTAGGTGATGAGAGTGATCCCCAACGAAAAGCCAAGAAGAAAACAGAAATCTCAGTTTTACAACTGCAAGAAACTGAATAATGCCAACAACCTAAATAAGCTTGGAAGAGGACTGTGAGTCTCAGATGAGATTGCAGTTTTAGCTAATGCCTGGATTTTAACCTTGTGAGAAACTAGCAGAGGACCCAGTTCACCTATTTCTGAAACCTGACCCTTGGAAACTGTGAGGCAATAGATGGATGTTGTATTGTTTTAAGCAGCTACATTGTGGTGATTTGCTATGCAGCAATAGAAAAGCAATAGAATTTTCCTGCAACCTCTGCTGTATTACCTACCCTAATTTTTAGAGAAATATCACCAAAACCTAGAATGATGAAATGCCCATCTCGAATTAGTAATTTAAAAAAAATTCATGTGAAAATACATTCTGGAGTTTGCATACATCTCAAATACTTAAGACAATAAGAATTGGGTATAATCAATTTGATAATTTGATACAAAATATTACAACCTAGTTAACATTTATTTTCTAACTTAATGTTTTGTTAATTTTATCTCCTTAACAGTTACATAAACTAGTTTCAGCTATTTTACATATGATATGTAGTTTCTTCAACTCATAATATCCTAATTCAAGTATAGAATAACAAAATCAGCACTACCTATTCTTTTGAAATTTCTAAGCAAATTTAGATGACAGGTGTAGAAATTGCATGACTAATTCAGAGGGTACAGGATTGAAAACTGTGTACTAGTTGGCCCATATGATATTTCCATCTCATTCAATTCAGATAGCATAGCCCTTGGAATCACCTTTTATTAGCAAAATGTTTGAGGACTGATATAAATTTGAATAAGCGGCAAAGCAATTTGTCATAGATCAAAGTGCCGTTCCTCTTTTCCTACAGAGGCATTTAAAACCTTCTTGAATGTTTATGTTTATCAGTTTCACTCCATGGGCATACCATCAGATGATAAAGCATTGGGGAAACAAAATACAGCATTTAATAAGTACTTTAAAATGCTTGCAAGTTATAAACTGAATTATTTGTCTAAATAAGTTCCTCTGATTACAAAGGGAAATAAATATCCATCATAGTGAATGTGGAAAATACAGATAAACAAAATAAAGTGATAGCAGTACTTTTAGAAATCTGTTTTAAACCTTCTTAGTAATTTAGAATATATCTGCAACACATTTGAAAATAAGTAATTTATAGGTTAAAAAATAAAGGCATTGTTGTTTACATTTGCATATTTTTGATTATAGTAAAATTAAAGTTTTTAAATATAACATAAACATTATTTATTTTATCCTAGAATATTTATTGGCAAATGTTAAAATGTCTTACTTCTTTCTAGTATGCTGTTTATTACAAAATATGTAAGAATATTTTCTAGTTGTTTTTCTTTTTGTTCTTGTTTTAACTATGTGTGCATTTCTGTATGATTTAACATTTGGGAGTTTAAAATGTTTGTGTAGTAAAAGCAACTTACCTAGTTCTCTCTGTTTTTTGTCTTTGGTTTCATACTTAGAAAAACTTTTTCCGTCACAAAAGTATACAAAAAGTTCTAGCAATCCTACCAAGTAATCGGTACATGGAAATCCCTTGAAAAACTCTCACTGATCTCTTAACCAGTAAACTCCATCAGTAAATATTTGCAAGGCATTTCATTGAGGGTGGAACTTGCTGTATTGTCCCTAAGAAATGGGCTACAAATTCATTTTTCCTTCACAACCACAAAGTTTTGTGTGTGTGTGTGTGTGTATGTTTGCTTTGTTTTGTTTGTTGTTGTTGTTGTTTAAATCTTTAAGTTTTTGGTAAATCTGGAATTGAACTTGTCTATTTTTATGAAGTGATAAACTAAGAGTTCTTCCCTCATCAATATTTTTTTTATTTTGTATTTTTTGCTTATTTAAAGAAAGACTGAATTCTAAATACTCTTTCTAGTTCAAATTCACTAAGTATTACGGAAGGCCTAATAGTCTGATTTTCTATTTATTTTTAATGTATTCTTTCATAATATTTTGCTTGCTTTGCTAGCAAGTATTTGAGGGGTTCTTAAAGCAGTGCCAGAGAACAACTCTAAATCAAAGAGTAAATAAGAAGACATGCACACCCAGATTTTCCCCCATATCCTACAGACAGAGCAGAGGCCCAGAGAGTTTCTTAGAATCATGTTGGGATGAGAGTCAACAAAGGACACAAGTCTTCTGAATGACTCATGGTGTCCCTGATCATTGTTTCATTTTTAAAGTTTTTTTTATTTTAATATTCTTAGCATAAAAACAAAAACTCGGGGCACCTGGGTGGCTCAGTCCGTTAAGCCTCTGCCTTTCGCTCTGCTCGTGATACCAGGGTCCTGGGATCAGTCAAAGGAGCCTTGCTTCAGGCTCCCTGCTAAGCAGGGAGTCTGCTTCTCCCTCTGCCCCTCGCCCTCCTTGAGGGCATGCGCATGCCCACGCTCCATCTTAAATAAAAATCTTAAACAAACAAACAAACAAAAAAACAAAAACCTCTAAGCATATTGGATAATATATAAAACCTTGTAAAACAGAATAAAAAGAAGACTCCATTATAAGCCTACTGCCTGAAGACCACCATGCTTAACAGTGCCCTGTCTTTGGAGAAGGCAGGTAAGGCAAATTCTCATGCAATAATTTGGGAAAGCTCTCACAATACTAGGAATTATTGCTGTTGTAATCATCATCTTTATTGTTATTACTCTTAAAATTACTTCCCATTATCTGGAACTGTAAAACAAAAAAGAAAATATTTTCTTTAGTGTTTTAGAGGCTGTTTTGTTGTTTAAATTAAATCCTAATAAAGAATACCATGTCAGGCCTTCCTTAATTAATCCTTGCCCATTTTATTTATCTCTGGTTTATTTACCTCTGGTTCTTTAGATAGTTTTTCTAAGTTATAAAATGTGCTCTGGAAATATTTTTAGAAGAAATGGTCACTTTTGGGGCACCTGGGTGGCTCAGTTTGTTAAGCATTGACTTGATTTCAGCTCAGGTCCTGATCTCAGGGTTGTGGTATCAACCCCCAAGTGGGGCTCTGTGCTTAGTGGGGAGTCTGCTGGAGATTCTCTCGTCCTCCCCCCTCCCCCTCCCCCTGCTTACACTCTCTCTCTCTCAAAAAAATAAATCTTTTTTTAAAAAAAAAGAAATGGTCACTTTTTAGAAGTTTATGAAAGCTTGTTAATTTCACAGAATGGCCATTTGGCAAGAGATCTATTTAAAATGAAGGACTGAATTGCTATTTAGCTTGTATCTAAAACCTGGAAGCATGAAGCAATCAACTTCTGAAAATATATCACAAAATTAGCATGTTTCAATAGTAGTCAAACATCTATTGAACTAAAGCACAAAAATGCCTAATCTCTTGTAGTAATATGAGATAAACAGAAGCTCCAATTTATCTTAAACTTGTACCTGCATTATGGAGCACAAAGGCTATTTTCATAAACTACTTGAAATTTGTTTATGGATTATAGAAAATAGGAGTTTCCTGCTCTATAAGCAGTAAACTATTCTTTGTCTTAATTAGATGTTGCTTGCAGTGAAATCCCTTTAAAAATTAAATGCCATCTATTCACTAAGTCCCTATAATACCCAGTGTAACACTAATCCCTAATTTGAAAGAAAAAAAGACTAGAACATTTATACTGTAAGTATGAAAAGTCTTCTTTATCCAATTAAAATTTGGTATTTAGGGTAACATAAGAAAACTACTTCAGCCATGTAGATATAATTATGTGAGGTTATTTGTCATGGGTTCTATAATCTTCACAGAAATTAATAGGCTCAGATTCACAAAAACTTGCATTAAATGTGAGGTGCATCATAAATCTTTAAAAAAATTAAGTTTAAAATTAATCTCCTTCCTAATAAATCAAATCTGATTTTCTTATATTCACTGGTTCTCAACCATCCTCCTTGCTTCTGCAAGAACCAGTCTCTAGAAAATAAGAAAAAGTCAGTTATTCAATTGCTATTTATGAAAAATTACAAGACCAGGGCCTGAAGAGTGCTATGAATAAGCTACATTTTGTATCTCCTGGTCCTGAGATTAGACATGGGAATCCCATCAATCATATATCCACTCAGCCTACATTTCCTGTAACTTCTTTTTCTCTCTCATTGTCTGTAGGTACCCTAAATATTTGAGCTGCAGCTATTGCTTTACTGACCTGAATTCTTAATGCAAACAAAGTTGGTTATCTGCAGTAACATGAAACTTCATCACTCACGAAGGGAAGTGTTCCAAGTAGAAAGTCACTTATTAGTTGTGTGACCTTGGTCGGTTCTTAACTTCTTCACTCGACTCTTCATTTATGTGTTTAACAAATATGTATGTGTGTATGTATGTATCTATCTATTGAGAGAGGCAAAGAGAGAAAGAGAAAAAAAGAGGGAGAGAGAGACAGGGACGGGGAGGGGGGCGGAACGCAGCTATGTGTTGAGTACGTCCATGGGTTCCGGAGAGAGAAAAATAAAAAGAGAACACAGAAACACCCACCCTCGTTGAACACGGCAGTTGATGAGAACAGATGTCCATGAAGAAAAATAATCATGGAAAGGGTTGATTATTTGAATGGCTGTGACAGGTTGGGCATTGGAACTTGAAGACTGTCGGGGAAAGTGTGCTGAGAAGGTGATGAAGACTTGAAGAGGCCAAATGGGCCCCAGATTTTGTTGAGCTTATATAATAGATAAGACCAAGCTTGGCTTTTTTTCTTCTGTTGTCTTAGGAATGTCACTCTTTTAATAGAGATATATAACCAACCAACAGATATTTTCTATCTTTACATCTATATGTCCTGAATTGCTGTCCCTTGTGGTATTTACCAGCTGTCTGCCCAAAGTGAATGACTATATGAATAGATGAGACCCTGTGTAATGTTTCATACATTAATCCCAAACAGTAACATTTGAGGTAACAACGTGTGTGATTTGGGATTTACCAAAACTAGTTTCCTTTGAACACGTAACAGAAGACACTTCTAATTCCTTTCCCAGTGATTTATCACTGTTGATATTCTTGGCACCTTGAAAGTCCTACTGTAATAACATCGGCTTCTAATCATTCTAACTAGGGAAAGCTCAAAAAAATATTTGTTGGAGATCTGTGGGGTACAGAGGTGCAGCGCATATTGTGCTCTGGACATAGCGAGTCCAGGAACATCTTGTCTTCACCTTCATTGAGTTTTTGATGTCATTCTGTCATAGAAAAGTAACCACATTGCAAGACAGACTGCAATCAGTGTGATGCCATGGGTTCAATGTGCCACAAAAAGCAGAAGGATCCCAGCAATGCAGGACATAGGAAGACAGGACACAGAGAAGGACATACATGAAATCACTGAAGAATGATTAGAAATCAGAGAGAAAATGGTCCGCTGATAAAAAGAGTCCAGCCTAAAGAAAAAATGTAAACAAAGAAAATCGTGGCCTCTCTTCACAGTAATCTTTTCTGTTGTCAAATTGCTTTTTCTCCTTCAGGCTGAAGGCTCTGGTGTCATTAACGTGATACCCTACAGATGGTGTTATGCTAATGAGTCAGACATTGATTTATTTTCCTGGCCATCCAGTTCAAGAAGCATAAACCAGAGGAGTAGTCCCTCTGATTTTCCAGGGGGTTCTTTTCTTCTGAGCTGCAAGATATCACAGTCTATAAGGATTCTGTGTTCTGTAATTCAGAAAGAAGTTCCTCCACGGGGGCTTTCAATATGCTTTTTATGTTGGTTTAGAAGAAAGCATCCTCTTGCCTACTTTCTTCCTGATCTTGCAAGTTCTGGAAGTGTCTTTTATGGCCCTAGTGTTTCGGATCTTGCTACCATCTGACTTTCTACTTGCAGTCACCAGATCTAGGAGGAATCCCACCTGCTTGCTTTCTGCCTATAGGAGCTTGTATCAGGAAGCAGTCTCATCTTGGGAGCCTGTTGGTGCTGCTGCTGGCCCCATGGTCTCACCTCACCCCTTCTAATTAAAAGGGTTTTACTAGAGTTTCCCCCGGTTACTACACAGATTTTTCACGGAAGAAAAAACAAATTGCAAGTCATCCTCATACATCTCATTAAATCCATTCCATTCTGCGCCGTAGTTTGAGGAAGTTTTCTGTGTTTGAAAGACGTCATTCTTAGTTTTTCAGCACTGCACACAACTTTTACCCTTATAATTTATGAAACTTTTCCAAGGGATTTGAGACATGTAGAGTTAGTATATCTCGAGTATATTGTTTTTTAACATATACCATACCCTGTTTTTAAATAGGAAAGCCGACATGCATGAAAATGCCAGTATGCTCAGTATTCCAATAGCACTAGTTTGTCATCAAGCATAAAGAAAGAAAACACATGTTATCCAAACCCCTAGCAAATATTTCTTGAAAATTACCTCAGTACCAGGTATTGTTTATGCGCCAAGAATGCAATAAAGAACTGCATGAGTTCCTGTCATCTATCTCATATGGTCTAGAAGAGAAGAAGAAATAATAAACATATTCTATATTATGAAAAGGTGACTGGTTGGAATGAAGGCATATTCCAAATGATGCATAAGAGAGATTTTTAAATTCAGTCACTGGGATTAGGAGATTCATTGACAGAATGCTCACATTGATCCCTTAGACCATCTTTGTAGAAAAGGACAGATAGAAGCTTCTGATGCCTTTATCTCCCGATAGCCAGGATATCGGTTGACTTTAGCAAAGGGTAGATGTTAGTGCCAACCTTAGGAACACAAGAGTGATGGTTCCCATCATGTGTCCACCTGATTCATAGTTTGGACCTTAAATGCACGTGTATCTGGAGGGTTACTGTAGATCACCATAAGCCCAGCCAAACAGTAGCCCAGCCCAGTTGTTAATTCTGTGTCAGATCTGGTAACTGTGCCAAAACCTCAGGTGTGTGGTGCATGGTCATTGATTTCACTAAAACTTTCTTTTCTAGTGCTAATAGAAATTGAGAGGAAAATAGTTCATTTTTATATTCAACAGATGAATATACATTTACAGTTTTGGTTAAGTACTATGCTAACTCTCTTCTTTTGTATCATATTATTAAGGAGACACAGACTGTCTAACCAACAAAGTAGAGAATATCACACTGGTCAACCATATCAATGATATTATGCTTCCCAAAATGGGTGAGGAAAAAATACCTAGTAAATTGGAGTCTTGGTAGGATATATGTACTCCACAGGTGGAGAATAAACCTGAGGAAGACTCAAGGAATTGTTAACATCAGTATAATCTTAGGGGGCCAGGAACTCCTCTCCAAAGTAAATGACATATTTTTGTGTTTTTCCTCCCTGAGAAGGAACTGCCATGTTGGCAGTCTTCTCCAGACTATGGAAGCAGTGCATACTCTATTTGGGAACATTGTCCAGTCCATATATCAGGAAATCCAATATGTTGTTATACTTT
The DNA here is from genome assembly GCF_054177405.1 of Leptonychotes weddellii. Lineage (NCBI taxonomy): Eukaryota > Metazoa > Chordata > Mammalia > Carnivora > Phocidae > Leptonychotes > Leptonychotes weddellii. The sequence continues at coordinate 88,108,558 of NC_138380.1, forward strand.
AAGTACTCTCCAGGAAGTCCAGGCTAAAGTACAAGCTGACCTGCTCCTTAGGATGTATTACTTAGGACTTCCTACATTATTGGGATGCCTGTGGTGGGAGAAGATACTATACAGATTTGTTGGTGATCCCGCTAGAAAAATCCCACAATATATACTTCTCGGGGTGCCTGGGTGGCTCAGTCGGTTGAGTGTCTGCCTTTGGCTTAGGTAATGATCCCGGGGTCCTGGGACTGAGCCCCTCATTGGGCTCCCTGCTTGGCAGGGAGTCTGCTTCTCCCTTTCCCTCTGCCTCTCCCACTGCTTATGCTCTCTCTCTCTCTCTGTCAAATAAATAAATAAAATCTTAAAAAGAAAGAAGGAAAGAAGAAGAAAGAAAGAAAGAAATAGAAAGAAAGAAAAGAAAAGAAAGAAAAGAAAGAAAGAAAGAAAAGACAGAAAGAAAGATAGATCCCACAATATATACTTCTTAACTAAAATTACATGCTAGAAAGGCTTAGTCCTGGGTGGCTATAGTTTGCACCAGGCATTCCTATTTGAACATCTATAAGGATCCTCTTTGTCCTAGGTTTGTTAAAGAGATTATCTAATTTTTTTGTTTTTTGTTTTTTTTTTTTTAATTTTTTTCTTGTAATCCTAGTTCTCTGCTTTATGATGGCATTTTAGAAATATAAAATGTTTAGTACCAAATTCAATAATGTCACCAGCATGTCTTTCTTAGAAGCTTTATTTTAAATCTTAAGCATACTCTTGAATAGATTTGAATACTTTTTTGGAGAACTGTTCTCCCAGCTTATTTTCCTGAATAAAGTCTTTTCTTTATTTGTTTCTTTCCATCTTTGTTTCTTTCCATCTTTGTTTCTCTTTCTTTCTTTCTTTCTTTCTTTCTTTCTTTCTTTCTTTCTTTCTTCTTTCTTTCTTTCGTTCTTTCAAAGGATTAGACTATGCATATTTGTTGGTTGAAAGGAGCAAGAAGATGACATATAAAACAGGAGGGGGATATAAGTTTTGGGAGAAAAAAATCAGGACTATACTTATACAAAAACACAGTTGAAGAGATTCACTTTAGTTGTGGCATGAAGAGAAAATTCGTACATGTTCAGCTAAGGTAAAAATCTGTGACAGGAAACAGGTAATTCCTACTTTATGATATTTATCTTCTTCATGATTAAAGATCCCTTTAAGGGTGAGGTTAGAGGAGGATCAGTAGAAAGTTTGAAACATTTAGAAAGTTTAGGATAGCCATTGCCTTGTCTGTAATAATATGAAAAATCAGTAACTTTTCTTTTGCTAGAACCAGGACATGGAAATTAAAATTATTAACATTTGCCTGCTCCAAGAATCTTTCCTCTTTTGCCACGTGCAATGGCAATCTCCTTCCACTATTTGATGAATTCCATCACAGTGAGCAGTTGGTAAAGAAATGTGCTCAGGAGAATTTGAGATTATGGCCTTCATCCTCTTAGAAATGGGTTTCCATGTAATATCAAGTCCACTGATTGGCTTGTAAATTTGTGGAGAACTTGTTTCTACAAAGTATGATAAAGAGTAGGAATATACAACAAAGGGCTTAACCATAGGGATTGCTCCACCAGATTAAACTTGCATTGTTGTTTCTCTCTCCTCTCTCCATTATATTTTATATGAGAAGTTCCTGGAAATACAAAAGAATGGAGTGGTGTGGAAAAGGTCAATTATTTTTCTCAAAGCTTCTCTTGGAAGGAGGGTTGAGTAAGTGTGAGATGTTACAGGCTTCCTCCACTAGAAACCTAAGAGAAGAGCAAGATTTTAAAATGTCCTGAAATGTTACCTGACAGTGGGGCAAAAGAGTTGGTCACTCACGGGCACTGCTCCATGCTCTGGCCTCCCGGCATGTCAGTCATCTGGAGGAGACTGAGTTATAGATACTGAAAGTCTGATCTCCGAGATAAAACATCCAAGCTCCAGCCAGTCAGGGCATAAAAGAATTTGTATTGCTGCTGTGCTCAACATTGGGTACTAATTCTATGAACAAGCACAGCCTGACTTCAAGGAGCTTGTTAGAGTGAAGGACACAGAAGAGTAACCAGCAGTCCAACCAGAGGACAAGAGGGAGTATCTGATGGGGAAGTCAGAATGTATGTGATCTAGCTGCTTAGAGAATGTTTCCTGGAGTAAATGCCATCTCAACTAAGGAATGTGGAATTTGTAGACATTATATAGATGGGTGAGATTGAAGAGGTGAAGCATTTTCTAGAGTGGGAAATAAATGTACCACTGTGTCCTATAGCTAGTTAATTCCAGTAGCATGAGAGCACTAGGCAGAGTTGATGAATGAAGGGTTGATGAAAATTAACCAGTGCCTTGTAAGCCAATGTTTGGCCATTATCCAAAAAAAATAGTCATTAACACATTTTAACAGAATTGTGCTGTGGAGGAGACATTAGCTGCTGCTAGCTTCTCCATATCTAATTTCTTCAGGTAAGTAAACACAGCATTCATTAGCAGAAATAAACAACCACCTTTCTCCAAAGCCTTACAACCAATTCCATGTACTAGAATTTCTTTTTTTTTTTTTTTTTTAAGCTCCTACTCATTTATTTGAGAGACAGAATGAGATAGAAAGAGCATGAGAGTGGGGAGGGTCAGAGGGAGAAGCAGACTCCCCACCGAGCAGGGAGCCCGATGCGAGACTCGATCCCGGGACTCCAGGATCATGACCTGAGCCAAAGGCAGTCGCCCAACCAACTGAGCCACCCAGGCACCCCATGTACTAGAATTTCTTAAAAGATCTATTTCAATTCCCAGGAGAGCTTTTCCTGATCTCATGAAATAGGTATCACACCTTCTTGTAAATTCTGTAAAATGTTTTACCTTGTGTTATAATTTATATTTTTACCTACTGAGAATTTATCTTTGAACTATTCCTTATGTTTGTTTGTTTTTTTTATTAGCTTCCAAAGTAACATTGAACTAATGGATAAATAGAGAAACTATGGAAAGAAAGAAAGGGGCGGGTGGGGAAGTCAGAAAGGATGGAAGGGGGAGAGCAATACATTTCTCAGACAATATACATTCTATAAGATAGAATTTCACCTCGTTACTGAAATTGATTAGTTATCATTTTAGACACAATTCACTTTATTAAACTTGTCTATGTGCTCTATGTTGCTTCATGGTTGCACCAAATCTTCCAAGTTTTACTCTTTATGTCAGACTTTTAAGAACATGAATCTCTATCTTGAGCACAAAGGAATCATTATTTTGCTTTCATTATTCATTAGAGTTCATTCTCTATTCTCATTCTTTTGAATTATTTATTAGAATAATAACTTCCTTATTATTCTGCTTACAAATTTTGGCATATTTCTTGTCATTTCTTTTTCTTCAGAAATCTCATTTACATATCTCTATTATAAATCATATATTATGTATAGCTAAACAAATTTTAGAAATACAGAATGTAAATGTTAGATTTTCTGTAATTATGATATCCTAAGGTGACCCAAGCTAGTTAAACTCTTATAAATTTTAAAAGTTTAGTTACTTTAATATATTGAAATGTAAGCATTTTATCATTTAAATTTAATAATATATGTATGACAGACTTCAAGTATAGAATCTTTGTAAAATAATTTGTATCTTATCCCAACTGATAAGGTCATCCATTTGGTGTGACAAAGCCTACAATTACAATTCTGCCTGTTTGCAATTTTCTGTGGAATCTTGCAAAATATTATTGTCTTAATTTCAGTAAATTATCTTTTAAAAACATTTTGTAAATATTTTATACCTAATAAACATGCCAAAGAGTTTAGAAATCCCTGTATCTTTATGAAATGAAATTTTGAAAAGTTGACTTAGATCTGCTATTGCCTTGTCACTGCTTCATTACTTAATATAATCTAGGAAGAACCATGTTATCATAAATCCTCAAATTGCGTGTTTCGTTCATCAAAATATATTTCTTGTTCACTTCATGGTCTGATTAATATAAGCAGGAGCGGATGGATTTCTGCTTCCAGCAATAGCTCAGGAACACATATATTTTCTAACTCACGCCTATCCCTATTCAGTCAGGAAATGGGGACAATAAAAAGACAATCACACATGGGGTTTTTACGGCTAGAGGGGGCACACATCACTTCTGTTTATGTTTTATCAGATACAACTTCAGCACATGGCCTCAAACAAATAAAGGAGACTATGAGATGCCTCCTAGGTGAGACCCAAAAGGGGGAACACAGTCATTAGGGAAGAGAACCCTCTCTGCCACAACGTTGGACATTTGTTTCTTTATCAAAATGGCAAGTGTTGCCATTTCTGAAAATATATAATACACATTTTTAACATTATAATAAAGTTTTTAGTTAGAATAGTTTTCAAATACAGAATAGTAGCAAAGATACTAGAGTTAGTTCCCATGTATCACACACCCGGTCTTCCCTATGCTTAACATCTGGCATTAATATGGCACATTTTTTACAATTAATAAACCAATATAAAAAATACTTATTAGGGCGCCTGGGTGGCTCAGTTGGTTAAGCGACTGCCTTTGGCTCAGGTCATGATCCTGGAGTCCCGGGATCGAGTCCCGCATCGGGCTCCCTGCTCAGCGGGGGGTCTGCTTCTCCCTCTGACCCTCTTCCCTCTTGTGCTGTCTCTCATTCTCTCTCTCAAATAAATAAATAAAATCTTTAATAAAAAAATACTTATTAACTGAAGTCCATACTTTATTCAGATTTCTTTCATTTTTACATAATGTACTTTTTCTCTTCCAGGATTCCACCTAGGCATCAGGTTACATTTAATCACCATGTCTTCTTTGGCATCACCTAATGGGGAACGTTTCTCAGACTGTTCCTTGCTTTGGATGACCTTTGTGAAGTAGACTCATGTATTTGTAAAGTCCACCAATTTGGATTTTTCTGCTTTTCTCATGATTAGACAAAGTTACGGGTTTTGGGAAATAAGAGCACAGACGTAAGTTGTCGTTGAGGAGACATATTGTCGATATAATTTATCACTACTGATTTTAATCTTAATCCCCTTGCTGAGGTAGTATTTGCTATGCTTCTCCACTATAAAACTGACTCATTTTCACCCTTTCATTACAGCATTCTTCAGAGGGAAAATTACTATGAGAAGCTCACACTTAAGGAATGGACAGATCTCTTGACCTCCTGGAGGGGGGAATATCTATATAAATTATTTAGAATTCTTCTGCATGGGATACTTGCCTATTCTCCCACATTTATTTAGTTATTCAATAATTTATTTCTATCTGGAGTCATGGATGTTTATTTAAGTTATTAACAATGTTATTTTGCTTTTCAAATTGTTTGAGCTTTGGTTATCGGGAGCCCTTTTAGTTTTCTCCTCTGTCCTTTGGCATATCTGCATCATTGTTTTGTTTTATTTTGTTTCATTTTTGAGCACTTCCTTTCTTTTTGGCACTACGTGGATAATCCAGTGCCATTTTGTATAATGTTGACTCAGTCCTGGAACTAGCCATTTCTCTAAGGAAACTGGATCTACTTAGTGGAGAAGGATTTTACAAATAAAAACTTGAGTGGTTGGTGTTCTCTTACCAGAGTCATATTAAACTCCTGGGTTATTTTTTTTTTTTTAAGATTTTATTTATTTATTTGACAGAGAGAGACACAGCGAGAGAGGTAACACATGCAGGGGGAATGGGAGAGGGAGAAGCAGGCTTCCCGCGGAGCAGGGAGCCGATGCGGGGCTCGATCCCAGGACCCTGGGATCATGACCCCAGCCACAGACGCTTAACGACTGAGCCACCCAGGTGCCCCTAAACTCCTGGGTTATTTTAATTTACAGAGCAAGGAACTATATGTGTGTGTACTACCCCACATATCTACACATCTCTATAATCATTTATATATGCATATCCATCTGTATCTGTATTAGGTTAAACATGAGTTCATAGTAGTGTCCCCAGCTCTGATGTCTTACTGCATGATCGTTCTGTTCCACTATGCTTGTCTGCAACCTGCCTCCCCGTTAGTGAGAAACCAGGGGCCCCTACCACCCACCACCGATTTTCTTAATCGTTCAGTTCCATCGTGCATGTATCCCGATTTCAGAATAGATAACCTATAACCCTATGGAAAACAGTATTACCTACTAAGGTGTACTTCTTTTGTTCAACTCCTTCTGTTTTTAAATTTGTTTTTAGTTCTCTAGTCACTCATCTTCAAAGTCATGTACATCCAAACCTTTGGCCTTCACCCACTTCAGTGAAGTTATTTCATCCATTTTATTTTAGTTAGATTATTATGTAACAGCGAATACTTAATTCTCAGATTCCCCTGCTCCTTAACTGGTTTCTAGAGCTCTCACAAAAAGATTTTGGTTCATATATTATTGCTTATTCATGGAAGAACAAGGACCTGGAATCTCCCAGGTCACAGTCTTGCTGATGTTAAGTGCACAAAATGTCTCTTTTTTACAGTCCACTTTTTAGTGGGTATGAACAGAACCATGACATCTATGATATTCTGAAAAATCCAAGTAGCTGTTGATTGTTTACAGAGGGGATTCTGTTTTCAGGAATGTACATATTTAGCTAAATTTACAAAACTTCATTATGTATATTCACTTACTTAGCTGATTTCTTAAAATTCATATTTAGCTAAATTTGCAAATTTTCAGCATGTGTATTCACTTGATTTCTGAATTCAAAGTTTGAGATTAAAATATTGGTGATAGGAACAAATAGATTAATACATATATCTCTCTAAGATCCACGAGCTAAAAACTATTATTATCTTCATTAACAGGTGGAAACTGAGGGACAGGTCAGGTAAGTGGCTTCCCAGCACTCAAAGAGCTGGTCATTGGCAAAGACAACATTCAAACTCAAACACTCTGGTTCCTAACCCCATGTTCTTAAACACTCTACCACCTGACATTTCAGGAGTCACCTGCAATGACCTGAAGGTCACACAGTATCAGAGGCTTATGCAAACCACAGAATTCTGAAATTCACTGATGATGGAGAATAAGACCTACTTCTCACCAAGATGTAGATCTTGGCTTCAGCTCAGGTCAGCGGGGGGCTTGACCTGAGCCGCTGCATGGTCTGCTGCATGGGAAAATGGTATTATGCATGTTGAATCTGTATCCCACAGAGACGCTCCAGGTCCTAAGTTCAAGGTATTAGAAATACAGAATTACTTGTAGAGAGAGAAAAAGCTCTAACTTAGTACTGGTGATGCTTTACCCAGGAAATGTAAAGTGGCTAAATTGTGACCAATGGCCACAATTTTGCCAGTACAAATATAATCTCTATGTCTTATTTACAACTATTTTTAAGACAGGTTTAAGGATGGAAATGGTTACCTTCTTTTGTATCTCCTATTACTCTTAGGTATTAATGTGAAGAGTATGTGATAAACACTAACTGAATAAAAAATGAAGACTGGTTGTCTGTTTATTCTCCTAATGTTAGCAAACTGATGCTCTTTCATTTTATAGTCACATAAACGAAAGAGTTTCTTTCAGCTATCTTATGACTTATATTGTAAGATCTAAACATTAAAAAAAAAAAATGTTGCCACCTTCCAAATGCTTTCATGCAAAACAAAACTACTTGCATTGATTAAAGTTGTTAATGACTTGATCAACACTCTGGTATCTTAAACAATCTCTTTGTGAGAGAACATTCCTGGAGTTACAACCTATTTTATAGGCTTTCTCAACTGCTATTAATAACTTTGAAATGTTTTTAAAACATATTTAGATAAATATTTTCTGGCTTGTGGCAAGGTACACTAAATAGCTGAGATGTATATGCATTTAAAATGTAATACTTATAGTTTCAAGTTGAAAACAAATATAAATTGCTGAAAATGAACCAAATAGAGATTGCAGCATGATAGCAAAATATTTCTCCCAAATTCATTAGCATATTACTAAACTTTATTATTTAGGATTAGTATTTATAGGAAACATTCATTCCAATTGATAAAATGTTGTTGAACTTAGAACGCTAACTTGTATGGGGTTCAGGGTAGCAGGTAATTCAAAACATTTGTATTTATTAAATATTCTTATTTATCAACATGGCTTTCCTAAATTAACTTTGCCTTTGGATTTCATTTAACCATACTATATGTAGTAAGCAGAGACAAGGAACAAAATACCTGCATGCGAAATCATTTATTTTAAATAGAATAATATGAGATAGTTATAATTCTGTCTTACCTTTGTCCCATCTCCTAAGAAAAGCTAGAACAGTGATAGCAAAAATTACCTAAAGATGTTGAGATCATCAATATAAATCTGTATATACAGGGGCGGAGCAAGATGGCGGAGGAGTAGGAGACCTGGATTTCGTCTCCTCTCAGGAATTCAGCTGGATAGGGATCAAACCATTCTGAACACCTACAAACTCAACAGGAGATCGAAGAAAAGAAGAGCAACAACTCTCTCATCAGAAAAGCGACCACTTTCTGGAAGGTAGGACGTGCGGAGAAGTGAAACCGAGGCGATATTCGGGAGGATAGACAGCGGGGGAGGGGCCTCCGTCGGCCACTTCTGGCAAGTGATAGAACCACGGAGCACAAAATCGGAACTTTTA
>NC_138380.1:88117638-88150203 GCF_054177405.1 Leptonychotes weddellii
TTCTTTCTTTCTTTCTTTCTTTCTTTTTCTTTCCCTTTGGCTAATGGTTGTTATTTCCTTAACTGGAACTTACTACCTGCTAGTAAAGGCTAAACCCAGAACAACTACCTGTGTCTCAATGAAGACAAGTAGAAACTTGTTATGTTTCAAAGGAAAAATTATTTGTTTTGTTAGAGAAAATGTGAGAGGGCCTCTATGTATGGGTAATATTGAGTGTGATTGAGAAAAGATCATATTATGAAAGTATGTAAAGAAGGTGAAGAAATTTAAATAAGATAGATAATATGAATGAAATAAAGTGACAAAACTTGATAAGTTAGTTGAGTGGTAGTGGACAAGATAGGTCGTTTCAGCTCATGATTAAACTTTTGTTCAGCTACATTTGATATAAAATGCATATTGAAATTATTTCCAATGTTTAAAAATTGAACTAATCAAATAAGATGGGTATAAATAGCATTGTAATGAATACTTTTCTACCCTCTGCTATAGCGCCTGAAACACAGAAGAATGTAAAAAAAAAAAAGTAACAAGTCAAAAAGAAAAGAAAAATTCTATGCTGGCTCAGATAAATGGACTGCTGTGTGGTCCAAGGGTGGCCATATGACAAGATGTTGGACTGCTGGCAATACTGACTCCATCTTGGGACCTCCATTTTGTTCTCCCCTCTGGCGCACAGGTGGTCACTTTAGATAACTACCCTGTGACCTCACCACCATGACCCTCTCTCTATAAAAAGCTATGTTTTGTGGTCTGGGCTTAGCAGAAACTGGGCAGAGAATAGCTGCACAGAATAGCTGTGGATGCCCTGGATCATCTCCCTGCCCACCTAATTACCCCTGTAAGTAAGTTACCCTGAATAAAACTGTGTAGACAGTCTGGAGTGACTGGCTTTGTTTCTCAGTATTAAAGTATCTTCTCAGTCTGGAGGATACATTACTGTCTTCCACCTTCTAAGTCAAAGACAACATGAGATCACTAAAATAAGACATCTTCAATGGTACAAAATCCCCATCATATTTATGACTTTATCAGAAAAAAATAATTTAATTTACATTATAAATCTTTAGTTGTCCAGAGCCTAACAAAATGAAGTACACCCATTAATTATATAAGTATTTCTTTCTTTTAAAAAGAAAAAAATTGAAAAATATAACCATGAAAATTCTACCCAAACCCAACCAGGCAGTATTCTGGCTAATGGGAAAAAAAAAAAAGTATCAAAAATCTATGAGTTAATATGGAAGGCCATCCACAGTTGCTACCACCATCCCTCCCAAGTTAACTCCAAATAGCCATGATGTGTGCAAACTTATACTCACCCATGTTTATTTATCTCATGTCTCCTGGGAATACTTTGTATATTTCTATCCTTTGTTTTTGCTTAGGCTCTTGTCTGGTTATGTGATCTTCTACTTTTCGATTCTAATGTTGTGCACCATTTGAGGTCTGGCTGATACATGAGCCATGCATGGGTTCTCCTCTGATCCTAGAAAGGATTAATTTCACCAAGGCAGGAATGCATTTTATTTTCTCCAAATTCCAGTTTGGGGCAGGGATTAAAAACTCATGACATGACCATGCAGTCAAGTCAATAAAAAGATTCTTTTTGATTGATGAAGGTTTGCTTTTCCATAACTTTTTTCCCTTCCTGTCTCCTGCAATTAAAACAAAACAAAACAAAAACTTAATCCCTTTTTTACCAGGAATCTCTCAACAATTTGGAATGTTATTACAAATGTCTTAAGTTATGATTTTCCAGACTAAACACATACACTTGTCCTTGTGACATGATTTATAGATTCTTCAATATGCAGTGAACATCGTCTTAATGCATTATAATTATGCTCATACAGTGTAATAAAAAAGTATGGATCTTTTTGATGATGTGATTAAATGGAGAAATATAATGAGTTCATGAATGGGAAGGGTGATACTATAAAAATGTCAAATCCAGCCATATTCATGTAAAATTTCAATAAAATTATCTCAAGATATGATTCTAAAATTGAGATGGAAGAATAAATGCCCAAGGGAAAAAAAAATAAAATTTTTAAAGGAAGAGCAAATGTATGGAACCAAATATTATCAAAGACTCATAATTCAAATAATTTCTCAAAGCTCAGAAATAGAGTTAATTGTATATGTATGATTATTATGTATAGCATTATATAAATACTTATCTATATTGATATGACAAAAAAGGTATTTCAAATTAGTGGACTTTGTTATGGCAAGTAACTCTTTGTCACATGCTGGATTATTGCTTTCATTATAAAAATGCATCCCATATCATATATGTTTAGTAATCTCTCTTGAGTCCTCAATTCCTCTATTACTCCTATTTCTTTCCTTCCACCTAGAGCATGTCATCTTTAAAAGCTTCCTGTATCCCTGCCTCCAGTTCCTCAGCGCCCATTTTCTTTTCAACTTTTTTTTTCTCTCACGGTTTTTGTTTTGTTTTGTTTTTATTTAAATTCCAGTCAGTGAACATACAGTGTTATATTAGTCTCAGTTGTACAATATGGTGATTCAACACTACCCTACATCACCTGGTGCTCATCACGACTGGTGCCCTTCGTCCCCAACACCTGTTTCCCCTATCCCCCACCCACCTCCCCTCTGGTGACCATTGCTGTGTTCTCTAGAGTAAAGAGTCTGTTTCTTCGTGTATCTCTCTTTCTCCCTTTGTGTTCTTGTTTTCTTTCTTAAATTCCACACACAGGTAAAATTATATAGTGTTTATTAACTCCTTTTAATCAGTGTTTATCTCATTTTCTGCTCTGGAATTTCTGGATATAGGTTATTATTGCCCTATCTATTGGTCAGACTGTCCTAATTTTAACCAGTTTGTCAGCACCATTTGGAATGGCTAATGATTCTACCCTGGATCACTCCATTCTCTACTTTTCCATGACCCACAGTCACCTAGTTTTCCCCAAATATCTCAGCTGTCTTTACCTCCTTCCTCAGAAATTTAAATTTGGCATTCCCTAAAGCTTTATTCTTAGGTCTTTTATTTTCTTTATGTCCATTCTCTTTCTAGGTGATCTCCTTTGGTCTCACGGTTTTAAATATCACATCTACACCTCAGACTTCCTACTGGAATCTTATATTTAGTTGTCTTTTAGGCATCTCTAACTTAATATTACTCTTCATTCTATTGTACAAATATATTCCCAGTGCTTCTCATCTCCATAACTGGATCCACCATCTACTTATTAAGTCAGGCCTCAAGCTTGGTAGTGACTCAGGATTCCTACTTTTCTTCTCATCTTGCATCTAAATCTAGGCCAGATAAAACAGTCCTTAAAATCAGTTATTCTTACAAGTTCTACAGCAAAAACCTCGTCTCAATCACCAATTCTCTTCTGGAGTACTCTAAGAAGAAAAATAAAAACAGCTCTGAAAGGAGGGTTAACATCACATAGGAATGCTAGAACTGGATGCCTGGACTCAATTACAGACTTTGCTGACCACTCACTGTGCTCAGCCAGGTGACGATGAGTCACATTCCACTTTGTGTCTGTGCCTCTGGCCTATGTTTCTTCATCCACAATATGGGGATTGTAACAATACCTACCTCACTGGGTAATTTGGGGTATTAAATGGGTTAGTATATATAAAGTACATAGAACAGTATATATAGAGAGAGTACATGATTTTGTGCTAGATAGGTAAAGGAAAATTCTCTAAAAGTAAACACTTCAAAAATAATATTCCTATATTATTAAAGATCTATTAATTCCATTAATAGACAAATGAATATAAATAAAATTATAGGATATCAATAACTATTAAAAGATACAATGTTTTAGGGGCACTTGGGGCCTCAGTTGGTTAAGTGTCCAACTCCTGATTTCAGCTCAGGTCACATGAGATCAAACCCCTGTGTCGGACTCCACACTCAGCTCGGAGTCTGCTTGAGATTTTCTCTCTCTGTCTCCATCTGCCCCACCCCCACTCTCTTTCTTTCTTTCCCTCAAATAAATAAATAAATAAAATGTTTTTTAAAATATGATATCTTAAAAAATGTAGCATTAGAACAAAATAGAAAAGGGAATCAGACACTGGAATATACAGAGATGCCTGATTTATAAAACCGATGCAAAAAAATCCATCTGGACTTAACCTTAAGGAAACTGAGTCATACGGGACAAAAACCTTGAAAAGAGACCTTTGTTCTATTGTTAGAGAAGCAATGGAAATAGATGGTCTTTTTAATTATACTAGATCAGTTGGATATTTATCCTGAAAAGAGTGTCTTCATTATGAACCTATAACATATGTGAAAATCAATTCCAGATGGATTGTGTATCTAAATAACATATAAGATTACTTTTTGAAGATAATATAGAGGAATATATTAATACCAATGAAGAAGATAAAGATTTTTCTTTTACCTTGGTTGTAAAAACTGCTAGCCATAAAGGAAAATAATTATATTTATTTATTTTTTATTTTTTTAAATTTTATTTTATTATGTTATGTTAATCACCATACATTACATCATTAGTTTTTGATGTAGTGTTCCATGATTCATTGTTTGCGTATGACACCCAGTGCTCCATGCAGAACGTGCCCTCTTTAATACCCATCACCAGGCTAACCCATCCCCCCCCCGCCCTCCCCTCTAGAACCCTCGGTTTGTTTCTCAGAGTCCATAGTCTCTCATGGTTCGTCTCTCCCTCCGATTTCCCCCCCTTCATTTTTCCCTTCCTACTATCTTCTTTAAAAAAAAAAAACATATAATGTATTATTTGTTTCAGAGGTACAGGTTTTATTAAGATCAAAAAATTATGTTCACCATAAAAAGCATAAAAATGAAAAGCAAGCCACAGAGTGAAATGGGAGTATTTGCATATATAAAATTGACAAAGAGCTCATATCCATAATATATAAAGAACTCAAACAGACCAGTAAAAAAGGAAGACAAACCAATAAAAATGAATGAAATACTTGGAAAGGTACTTGACAAAGAAGACATCCAAATTGAAAATAAATACATGATAAAGGTGCTCGACATAATTAGACATCAGAGAAATGCTATTATAACATAATGTGAAGTCTCTATAAAACCTCCAGAGTGAATAAAATGAAAGAGACAGAAAATACGGTGTTTGGTGAATGTGGCAAGATCCACTAAAACTGAATGCATTCCGCCCTATGACCCAGTAGATGCTGACCTCCTTTAGCATATATCTGTGCACTAGAATGCAGGCAAAAGAATGTCCACAGCAGCCTTTTTGGCATTAATCAAACACTGGAAGCAAGAATAATGCCCATTTACTAACAGAATAGGAAAATGAAAGGCATGCCTCTTACAATGAACTAATTTGCAGCACTGAACTAAGGTCAATGTCTCAATCATAACATTGAAAAAAAAAATAAGCCAAATCAAAGAATACATGTGCATATGATTCCATTTATATAGCTTACAAAAAGAAATTTTAAACATAAGATGGTCACTTTTGGGAAAATCAGTAGTTAATAACTTTAAAGGGAATTTTTGGGTACTGGTAATGCATTATTTCTTTTGGGGGTAATTGGATACACAAGATTTCCATAGTGGAAAATCATCAGCTGTACACTTAATAGTGTATATATCCATAACAAAATCCACTTAAAAACTAAAATAAAGAGAGTAAACAGCAAACAGGTAACCAAAGACAGTATGGGTGGAAATCTTCTGAATGTTTGGGTGAGAGTAAGCAAAAGAGGGAGTGGGATCAGAGAAATGTTTTCTATTTTATTTGGATTTATTTCATAGGCCACACAATTAGAAAATGTTGATGTGTAAATCAAATCATTCAATAAAGTAAGAGGCTAATGGTACAGAAGAAAGATGGAGTACCAGACCCAAGTCTTAGAAATGCAAGTGGGTAATGCATCTCAGATATTGTCCTTTCTATCCATTGATAGAAGGGAATAATTTATATAAATTAATACAAAATGTTGCATACTAATAGAGGTTTATAATTTTAGAAGCATTTTTAACAAATAAAAAGACTGGTGTAATTAACTCAGTCTTGAAACTCATTTGAATGCAGTTATTCTCAGAGGTTTTAAGTGTGATCTTTCTACTTGATTTCACATATAGGAGTAGGTTCTATATGCAAGAAGAGTACAAAACTGACCCATTCATGTGAATGAATTATTTATTCATATATGGCATCCCTCTTTGGCAGTACATTTCCACTTGTTTATCTTTCCTTTTTATTCATGGAGTTATCTGTAGAACAGTGGCATTTTCTTTAAGTATATTCTGAACCTCACTTATTTCCAGTGTGCTCCCCTTCCCTTTCTCCATCTCAAGTTGAAACAATTATAACTTTCTCTGACATACTTTACTTATAGGTCAGTTAATCTAATTTGATGGGTGGATTATTTTGTCATCCTCTCTTCTATGAGATACACTGATAAATTCCCTCCTGACCATTCTAGAAGTTTCTTTATTATTCCAAATCATTATCTCATCCATATTCATCACTTTTCTGCCAAATTTAATTTTTTTAACTAAAGTTTACTCTTAAAAGCCTGGGTTATCAGCCAACTGGACTTTCAGGCTGGAAGGCGTATTTAAGTTTTGCCAAGTTTGATTTTAAACATTGACGTAATACTTTCACCAAAATTTCCTCATGGAAGTTATCTAGTGACTTCTTGGTAAAGTTGGAATATTTTCCTTTTATTTAATCTTTACCTGCACAGGTAAATCTATTATGTACATCTTAAAAACAATATTTTACAAGGTTTTCATTTGTGAACATTAACCTGTGCAAGGCCTTTTTCTGTAGTACTTGAGCAGTAGTTTGGAGATATCACTCCAGAAAGTTTGTTGTCAGTTCTCTGCATTCATCTCCTATAAAATTATCCCATGAATCCATGTCTTCGTATTACATAAGCCATGACTTTCTCATGCCTACCAAATAGCTCATGGGCAGTCTGTTTGTATCATTAGCTGTTGGAACTTGGCCTGTCCACTTCTAAGAATTTCAAAATCAAAGTAAGCATAATTAAGGGAAATTAAACATATGTAGTTCTGCAAGAAGCACAGAGGATGTGCCTCAACTCAGAACCTACGAAGAATCTGAAACTCAGCAAAAATGCAAATATCTGAGAGAAAATGGTAGACCCAGCTGGCTAACTCCAGAGATGACAGGACAACGCCTTTTGTCACAGATGACAGATGTATCCTCAAAGTGATGAACTCACAGATTCGGCTAGTGTAGAATTAAGAACAGGAAACATGATTCCTGGCACATTTAGTGTCTCATACACCATTTTCCTCCTTTCTTCCCTGTCTTTTTCATTCCCTTTCTCAGTTTCAGGCTCTGGGTTGTGTGCGTTATTTTCTATCACATTTACATGTCTCCTCCCCTTTTTCCTGCAAGTCAACAAGAGTAGAAGTCAGAAATGGAGAAGGTGGGAACAATGACACAAAGAAGAGTGCTCTGATAAACAGCCTATTTGGTTTTCTAAATTTTCTCTGAAGTGGATGAGGCTGGGGTAAGGGGCACAAAATAAAACAAAAAGAAACAGAAAACCTTGCCTGAAGTATGACCCTCAGGTTGATGCTGATTTGGAAAAAAAAAAAAAAAAGTTCTATGGTTTGGGCCTGAAGAAGAGTTAGATTAAATAATGGAAACTGGCTTCTACAGTAAATATAGCCAGGAAAGCCATGCATTTCAAAGATTACTCCTAAATTAAGCAATAAATTAAACTTAAATCCCCATGCACAGGGTTTTGTGCTATTTCGAGTGACACTTAATATAAAAATATGTTTTGCTACCACTCTGTATGGACAAATGTAAAAGTAACCTGGCCGACTTAGTTTAAATGTGTGGACTCCTGAAAAGCCAGTGTAGCCACAACCCGTGATTCTGTAATTAAAGCATCACGGGCTTTCCAGTTCGAGGGTACTAAGGATCACGTGGCAGTGAGGCCAGGGGCTGTTGGTCTGAATAAAAGCAAATTCTGATGGTTGAGAGAACAAGAAATACATAATATCTTACTTTTTACTTAAAATATTTATCCTAGGTGCACCTGGGTGGCTCAGTCATTAAACATCTGCCTTCGGCTCAGATCATGATCCCAGGGTCCTGGGATCGAGCCCCACATCGGGCTCCCTGCTCTGTGGGAAGCCTGCTTTTCCCTTTCCCGCTCCCCCTGCTTGTGTTCCCTCTTTCGCTGTGTCTCTCTCTGTCAAATAAATAAATAAAATCTTCAAAAAAAAAAATTTACCCTACATATTATGATCAAAATATTCTACTAAGTCTGTCACATTCAATCATATACATATTTTAACTACTTTTTAATGCATATGTAAATGCACATTGCTTTTAATTACTCACTAATGCATATTTAAATGAAAACTGTGCTTTCTATGAGTACACAAAGCAGTTTGTACTTTAAAAGCTTTTATATAATTTTGGAACAGGAAAAAACTGATTGAAAAATATAGAATGAATTTTAACATTAGTGATTAAAAATATTTTACTCAATGGGAAATTGACTTGGTTAAATAAGCTAATTCAGTTTGATTGTTAAGCAAATTAAAATAAATCCAGACTTCAAAGTGCATGGACATGAAAGTATTTTTCTGGGCTTTTAACTTATAATTTAAAGGTTAAACTATTCTAATTAATACTTCATAGTACGTATGAGATTCATGGGTGAAAATGAGATTAAATGGTTTTGTTTTTCATGCACACACTCATACATACACACATTATACATATATGATGTAAGTATATATGTTACAAGCATGCACAAGCATGTAAATGTATGAGTTGCATGCTTATATTTATATGTAAATATTATATATGTTACCACATAGACATCATATATATAAAATGTTATTTCTCCACCTGATGACTACATATGGTTATCTCTGTAAGGGTTCTAGTATATAAAAGTAAACAAAGTCGAGAAAAATTGAAAATGTATGTCCATTATTTGAATTTTAGATTAGAAATTTTTTTCAAGTGCAAAGCAGTGTGTGGGCCAGAGTGAAAAGCTGAAAATATTTTTAGCATACAAAAATTTAATCTGAAGAAGCAGGAAGGTTTTCTGATGGTGGACTTTTAAAATAATTTCTGGAAAATTTTAACCCCTCAATCTACTTTACTTCACTTTGGTTCGGTTTGGTATTTTTCGGTTAAGTCTTCTGATACATAATCTCCTTTACTTCTCATGTAACCAGTTTTCCTTATCTCAATGAACTACAACTAGCCAATCCTTACTCAGTTTATTAAACACGGATAGTCTATTCAGAGACTGACACTCACACAGTATAGGATACAAAAGAAATATGGTTATTTGTGTTTTTTTCAGATTTCATTTGGATGATTTGGGTTTGTAGGGTTAATCAAATACCATTCCTTTCATGTAACTGGAAGGGAAAATCCTTTGCTCTATTTTTATCAGGCTGGTTTGGAAAGCCTAGTGGAAGCTGAAGATGGATCTGCTTTTTTCAGGGACTAACCTCTGTGGCACTTCTCTTCTTGTGCACAAGCTTCAGATGCCAAGAAGCCACTGGTTTTCTGTCCTTTCCTTAGAGAGACTGAACCACACAGAAGAAAAGCCTTGACAAAAGACCTCATTCCTTCTCCAGAATCTCATTATTGTATGTCCTTAGACAAGACCATCAGCATCTCTCTACCTGAATACCTAATCCTCTAGGTACATCTCTACAGATAGTGTTTCCTTGATCCAAGAGTGATGAGGGATAGAAGCAGAAAAATGTGCACAGTCAGTCCAGAAGGCTGACCTATAGCTAGTTTTGATAAGGATCAAATACGTGCTGGTTGTTATATTCTTAAAAGGGTCTCGGCCGCCTGGGTGACTCAGTCGGTTAAGCGTCTGCCTTTGGCTCAGGTCATGATCCCAGGGTCCTGGAATCGAGTCCCACATCGGGCTCCCTGCTCGGCGGCGAGTCTGCTTCTCCCTCTCCCTGTGCCCCTCCCCACTCTGCTCGTGCTCTTTCGCTCTCTGTCTCTCAAATAAATCAGTAAAATCTTTAAAAATAAAGGGTCTCATGACTGCCAGCATATCTCACTGATAGTTAATATCAAATTGAATGATAAGCACCAGAGAAATCTTGCAAAACTCATTTTATGGGTAGAAATTTGAAGAAAACATTTATGATCTAATACTTCCTGCACATCCCCCCACCTTTGACCACTAAGCATATAATCACTAGCTTCATACGGCAAAAAGTGCAACTCTTTCTGCCCACAGGTCCTGTCCCTGCGCTACTTAAATAAATTTACTAAGTTGTACCATCCAACTACTCAATAATTCTTTCTTGACCATTGCCCCCCACAGCCCTGCAGGAGCGAAGACTGGGAGCAAGATGTCTTTGAGCTCCTCAGCAGAGGCCCCTCACAGCTCAAGGGGCAGTAAGACTCTTCTCTAAGAAATTAAATCCATTTTAAGGACAGAGGAAAGGCCTCTTGCCCTGGATCTTGTAATTTCTCTGGCTTCAGTAAGTCCTGCCTTTCATAATTTTCTAGTGTATTCTAGACTTCCCTCAAATATCATCAACACCCAGGTCCCCTTTCAGGGTTTTTAATTTGTTAGCAGGTTTGTACCCACATCATGCCCTGATGACCTGCAGTTACATAAACGTAGTGATGTGACGACTCTGTGTATGGAATTGTAACCAAGTACAAGCTCGTTTTGCTCACTGCATGACAGGCCAATGAATCAAGAAGCAAGATCTTGGGACAGGGAAAGTGACTTTATTCAGAAAGCCAGCACACCAAGGAGATGGTGGACCACTGGCCCAAAGAACCATCCCCTCTGGGCATGAAAGCCAAGCTTCTTTTTTGTTAGCAAAAGGGGAAAATGGGAGAGGGTTGGAGTCAAAAGTTAACCGATGTCTGTAGACATCTGAGGAAGGTCATGTAACTCCTCATCCTTGTTCAATTGATCTTTGTGTACAATAATCTGGGCGTGTCATTCCTGTAAATATTAAATGTAGCATAGTCATTTCTGTACATACTCCCTTACCTCCTTGGGTAAGGTAGGTTTCAGGTAAAAGGAAGTTATTGCAAATCTCAGTGGTAGCCTGCCTATGTGCAGGGCGAAGCGGAAGTTTCTAAGCTCTAGGCTATGACCAGCAAGGGAAATAGAAGCATTATGAGGTCAGACATGCTACGTTCCCCCTGTTACAGAATTGAGTGTGGAATGATATGATGCATTGATCACAAGTCGGAGGAGAGAATGGGACCTTTAAATAAGGCTTTATTCTCCTCTAAAGTGTCTAAAACTACTTGATTTCAGGATCAAGAGTTCAAGCCTGGCTCCATGCCCAGTGTGAAAAAAAAGTGACTATTCTCTTATACTAAAAAAAAAATGTCTAAAATTAGGTGTATTTAACACAGTACAAATCAAGTTATCTCAAAGATCTCCTTCAGGGTCTAGGTAAGAAATTCCTAATTTTCTATTCACATAAAAGACTCAATTTTCTATGAACGATGAATATGTTACCTGGTGTATTCTAAGTTGCTTTGAACCTTTCTGGCTTCCTTCACATCACAGAACGTGCCCCATTAACCTGCCCATGAAAAGTGAACACCACTTTACTTTCCTAGTATCCCTAGGAAGGGTAGGTGAGCAAGCAGATAGGGAGAAATCTGCTTACTTGATTTAATTGACTTTTTAAAAAAACTTGATACCCGGGCGCCTGGGTGGCTCAGTCGGTTAAGCCACTGCCTTCGACTGAGGTCATGATCCTGGAGTCCCGGGATCGAGTCCCGCGTCGGGCTCCCTGCTCAGCGGAGAGTCGGCTTCTCCCTCTGACCCCTCCCCCTTCTCATGCTCTCTCTCTCTCATTCTCTCTCTCAAATAAATAAATAAAATCTTTAAAAAAAAAATAAAAATAAAAAAATAAAAAAATAAAAAAACTTGATACCCACAAAAAAATAGGCTCTGAATTATATTCGGCTTAAACACATTACAATTGCAGAAGCATTTGAGTCATGTTTTTCATGATACTTTCTGGTGCATTCATATATCTATTGTGTGTTTATTTAATATTCTACAAGCTATAATTAATCTCTCTTTTTTTTTTTTTTTTTTAAGTAGAAGAGCCTAAGAGACAGGGCAAGTGAAGTTTACAGGTAAAAAGTTAACACAGAACTAGTAAGTGGCTATGTCATGACATAAACTCAAGTCTTTTGATTTCAAGCACAGGCTTTATTCACAATAGAATATTCTTTTATAATAATCTACCATACTAGGGGGCGCCTGGGTGGCTCAGTTGGTTAAGCGACTGCCCTTGGCTCAGGTCATGATCCTGGAGTCCCAGGATCGAGTCCCACATCAGGCTCCCTGCTCGGCGGGGAGTCTGCTTCTCCCTCTCCCTCTGCCTGTCTCTCTGCCTACTTGTTCTCTCTCTGTCTCTGTCAGATAAATAAATAAAATCTTGAAAAAAATAATAATAATGTACCATACTAGGATGACAAAATGACAAAATGCAGTCCATGCCTAATTACCAGCTGTGAAGAATTTTACCTACCCTCAAATCTGTAGGAACTATATAAGTTTTTGTGTAAGATAGTAAACTGAAATAAGAGAATTAGGATCAAGGTGTGTGTGTGTGAGAGAGAGATAGAGACGAGAGATGAAGAGACAGAGAGAAACTCCTGCTTATTTGAGTACTGTAGAATACATTATTAACTCTCCATTTCATTTAAAACTTGAGCTGAAAATACCTTCCATATTTCTTGGTTTCTTTTCCTTTTGGGTAACGTAACTGCATAACTGCATTGTTAGATCCCAGGAATCAGTTTGGGAGGCAAGATTTCATAAATGTAATAAATAAATCAATTTGAGTTATAGCAACTTGTATCAGACTTTTCCAGCATTTGCAACAAAAATCACTGATAGATATTTATGAGTAAGTCATGTGTGGACATTATTAGCAGCAAACCCAAGTACCGTGTCATGTGCAGGCAGTTTTATTTTTATTTATTTATTTATTTATTTAAATTTATTTATTTGACAGAGAGATAGTGACAGCAGGAACACAAGCAGGGGGAGTAGGAGAGGGAGAAGCAGGCTTCCCGCCGAGCAGGGAGCCCGATGTGGGGCTCGATCCCAGGACTCTGGGATCATGACCTGAGCCAAAGGCAGACGCTTAACAACTGAGCCACCCAGGCGCCCCTGCAGGCAGTTTTAAAAGCATGATTCTTACTTTATAATACTTGCACTTTACCCTGAAGACAAGGGTCTAAGGATCATAAGTATGACGTTTCAACTCAGTGTCCCATCCAAGGACAAATCACTAGGAGCTGGATCATGCAGAGTCACTACCTTATTCTTAAAGTGCTGGTCTCGTTCGGAGGCAGGCGTGGTGACACTCAGCTGTGTCTGATTTGGAGAAAAACCTCCCATCCTAACTGGCTCTTGTCGCGTGCTATATAAATGTTAGTAATTACTTTTTAAATTAATAGACCTTTTTTTTTTTTTTTTTTTGGTGAGAGAGAGAGCACAAGCAGGGGGAGCGGCAGAGAGAGAGGGAGAAGCAGTCCCCCTGCCAAGCAGGGAGCCCGATGCGGGGCTCGATCCCAGGACTCTGGGATCATGACCTGAGCCGAAGACAGACGCTTAACCGACTGAGCCACCCAGATGTCCGTAAATTAACAGACTTTTCTTTAAAAAGAAAAATTGAGCAGAAAGTACAGAATCCCCATTTACCCACTCACTGTCCCCTCACTGCTTCTACCATTAACATTTTGACTAATGTAGTAAATTTATTTCAATTAATGAAAAAAATACATGTATTATTATTAACTAAAGTCCATAATTTAGGATTTACTCGCTGTGTTGTATAGTCTTGGGGTTTTGATGAATATACAATGACATGTATCCACCACTATAATATCCTACAGAATAGCTTCACTGCCCTAAATATCTCCTGTTGCCCCTCTACTCAACCCTCTTCCTCTCTGCTCTGCAAGCCTCTGGCAACCACTGATCTCTGTACTGTCTCTAAAGTTTAGTCTTTTCCAGAATGTCAAAGAGTTGGAGTCATACATCGTGTAGCTCTTTCAGATGGGCTTCTTTCACTTAGCAGTATGCATTTAAAATTCTTCCATGGTTTCTTTGTTTGCTTTTTTTGGCTTGATAGCTCCGCTTTTTTAAAAATGTTTAAACAGTAAAGAATTTCATGATTTCACATCATCGGATGGCCAGGGTTTGGGTAAGCACCAAGCATGGTACAATTATTTGGCTTCGTGTTATTAAGGATTCGGGTTTTTTCCATCACTTCCCTGTGTCATCTTTTGTGAGAAGGCTTTGCCCCAGGTTGGCTTCCCTCATGGCTGAAAAGTTGCTGCAGCAGTTTTGTGTGTCGTGTTCACATGTGATCCTATCTGCGGAAAAAGAGATGAGACCATCTTGTTTTATCTTCTTTTTTCCTGTTTCCCCCCTTTTTTTATTGTGGTAAAACATACATAAAAATTACCACTTTAACTATTTTTAAGTGTAAGTTCGATGAATTTAAGTATATTCACATTGTTGTACAATTATCACCACTATCCACCTGCAAAACATTTTTTATCATCCCAGCGTGAAAGTTGGGGATTCTTTTTTTTTTTTTTAAAGATTTTATTTATTTATTTGACAGAAACACAGCGAGAGAGGGAACACAAGTAAGGAGAGTGAGAGAGGGAGAAGCAGGCTCTCCGCTGAGCAGGGAGCCCAATGCGGGGCTCGATCCCAGGACCCTGGGATCACGACCTGAGCCGAAGGCAGACGCTTAACGACTGAGCCACCCAGGTGCCCCAGGGATTCTTACTCATTGAAAAAAAAAACAATATTCTATTTTCTGTATTCTCTATAAATTTGACTGCTGTGGGAACAACACAAGTAGACTACAGTATCTGCTGTCTTTTGACCGGTCTATTTCACTTAGCATAGTTTTTCCAAGGTTTACCCATATTATAGCATATATCAAAATTTCATTTTTTAGGCTCGATAAAATCCCATCACATGTATATATGGTTTTGTTTATTTATTCATCTGTAGATGGATACTAGTGATGCCAACTTTTACCACTTGCAACTAATGCTGTTAGGAACATTGATGTTCAAATACCTATTTGAGTCCATGCTTTCAATTCTTTTGCTTGTGTCCCTAGAAATGAAATTGCTGGATTCTGTGATAATTCTATGTTTAGGTTTTTAAGGAACCATCATACTGTTTTCCACAGCACTTGTTACTATCTTATTTCCAACCACCAACACACATGGCTTCCGATTTCTCCACGTTCTTGCCAAACTTCTTATTTTGTTGTTGTTGTCGTTCTTTGTTCATTTGTTCATTTGTTATAATCGACATCATAACGAATATGAAGTGGCATATCACTGTGCTTTGGAACTGCATTTCCCTAGTGGTTAGCGATATTGAGTATCTTACACGTACTTATTGGCCATTTGTATATTATCTTCGGATAAACGTACATTCAGTTCTTCCATTCATTTTCGAATTTTTGTTGTTGTTGAAATAAAGGAGTTGTATATTCAGAATATATATTCTGAATAGCAATCTATTATTAGGTATGTGATCTGCAAATATTTTATACCATCCTGGGGGTTGTCTCCCCAGTTTCTTCCTAGAGTCCTTTAATGCACAGAAGTTTTTAATTTGGGTGAAATACAAAGTATATACTTCTTTTTGTTTCTGGTGTTGTTGGTGTCATATTCAAGTCATTGATGAAATATACCATGCCATAAAGTGTGTCCGCATTTTCTAAGAGTTTTATAATGACCTTTAGAGTTTTTTCCCCTTTAGTTATTTGATTCATATTGAGCTACTTTTTTTGTATATGGCATAAGGTAAGAATCAGCTTCACTCCCGAATGTGGATGTACCAATTTTTCCAATACTATCTGTTGAAAAGACTATATTTTCACTATTGCAGAGTCTTGGCAATCTTGTCAAAAAATCATTTGACCATCTGTATGAGGGTCTGTTTCAGGGCTCTCTATTCTATTCCATTGGTTTATGTGTCTGCGGTAAGTTTTGAAATCAGAAAGTGTGATATACCCAACATTGTGTAGCTTTCTCAAGATTCTTTTGGATATTTGGGGTACTTTGATATTCCATATTGATTTTGGAATAAATTTTTTCATCTCTACATGAAAAAATTGGGCTTTTAAGAGATTTTGCATTGAATCTGTGGATCACTTTGGGAAGTATCAACATCTGAACAGTATTAATTCTTCCAATCATGAACAAGGATGTCTTTCCATTTGTAATGACTGCTTTAATCCCATTCAGTGGTATTTGTATTTTTAGTGTAAGTGCCTTTTGCCTCCTGGGTTACATTTATTTCTATGCATTTTTTTTTTATTATATTGGAAATGAATTATTTACTTAGGATCCTTTTCAGATTGTTTATTGTTAGCATATAGAATCACAATTAATGATAATGTGTTGATTTTGTATTCTGAAACCTTGCTGAATATGTTTATTAGTTCCAGAATTTTGGGGGGAGGGTAGGATTCTAGAGGGTTTTCTACATATAAGATCATGTCATCTACAGAGATAAGTTTATTTCTTCCTTTTCAATATAGATGCCTTTTATTTATTTTCCTTGTTTTTCTTTGTCAATGTCACATAGCTTTATACTTATGTTTTCTTCTTCTTCTTTTTTTTTAAAGATTTTATTTATTTATTTGAGAGAGCGAGAATGAGAGACAGAGAGCATGAGAGGGAGGAGGGTCAGAGGGAGAAGCAGACTCCCTGCCAAGCAGGGAGCCCGATGCGGGACTCGATCCCGGGACTCCAGGATCATGACCTGAGCCGAAGGCAGTCGCTTAACCAGCTGAGCCACCCAGGCGCCCTTATGTTTTCTTCTGAGTTCTATAGTTAAAGCTCTTAGTTTTAGGTATATGATGCATTTGGAGTTCTTTTTTGTGTATGGGGTACCAAAACGACCCAACTTCATTTTTTTACATGTGGATATCTAGCTGTCTCCACATAATTTGTTAAAGAGGCTATGGTCACCCCTTCCCTTTGAATTGTATTGCTACTCCTGTCAAACATCAATTGAACATAAAAGTTATGTTTCTTTTCTGAACTCTCCCTTATATCTCTGTGATCTGTATATCTACAATTAGTCCAGTACTACACTCCTGATATTATAGCTTTGATGTAAGCTTTGATATCAGGCAGTGTAAGTTCTCCAAGTTTTTTTCTTAAGAATTATTTTGGCTAGGGCACTTGGGTGGCACAGTTGGTTGAGCACCTGCCTTCGGCTCAGGTCGTGATCCCAGAGTCCTGGCGTCGAGCCCCACATCGGGTTCCCTGCTCCGCGTGGAGTCTGCTTCTCCTTCTGACTCTCCCCTCTCTTGTGCTTTCTCACTCTCTCTCAAATAAATGAATAAAATCTTAAAAAAAATTATTTTGGCTATCCTGAGTTCCTCATATTTTCATCATCTGAATTTTAACAGCAGCTTGTTAATTTCTACAAGTTGGAGCGGAGGTTTTGGTAGCAGCTGTACTGAATTATAGATCAATTTAGTGACCATTGTTGTCTTAACAGTATTTAACTTTTTTTAATATTTAGCTTTCTGGTTCATGATCATGGGATGTCTTGCCATTTATTTCACTCTTTTTAGTGTATTTCAAAACTTTATAGTTTTCAATTTAGAAGTATTGAACGTCTGTTTAATTTGATTCTAGTTTTATTCTATTGCTATCCTAAGTGTAATTTTCTAAATTTCATGTTTAGCTATTTATTGTTAAATATAAAAATACAACCGATTTTTAAAATATTTATCTTATATCCTGAAATCTTTCTAAATTCATTTACTGGCTCTACTGGGGTTTTTTTGTTGTTGATTCCTTAGGTTTTTCTATAATCAAAGATCACGTCCTCTGGCAACAAAGAGTGTTTTACTTATTCTTTTCCTTCTGGATGTTATTTATTTATTTATTTATTTATTTATTTATTTATTTATTTATTTTCTTTTTCTAATTTTCCTGGCTAAAACCTCCAGTACATGTTGAACAGAAGTAGTGAGTGGACACTTCTTTCTTGTTCTTGATCTTAGATGTCAAGCATTATATCATATTGTGTGAAATTAGCTTTGGGTCTTTTTTTTTTTTTAAAGATTTTATTTATTTATTTGAGAGAGAGAGCATGAGTTGGGGGGGTGGGTCAGAGGAAGAGGGAGAAGCAGGCTTCCCGCTGAGCAGGGAGCTCAATGTGGGGCTCAATCCCAAGACCCTGAGATCATGACCTGAGCCCAGGGCAGACACTTTTTTTTTTTTTAATTTTTTTTTTTTTAAAGATTTTATTTATTTGTGAGAGAGAGAATGAGAGACAGAGAGCATGAGAGGGAGGAGGGTCAGAGGGAGAAGCAGACTCCCTGCCAAGCAGGGAGCCCGATGCGGGACTCGATCCCGGGACTCCAGGATCATGACCTGAGCCTAAGGCAGTCGCTTAACCAACTGAGCCACCCAGGCGCCCCACAGGGCAGACACTTAACTTACTGAGCCACCCAGATGCCCTAGCTTTGGGTCTTTCCAAACACACTCATTAAAAAGTAGGAATTTTCCTTCTATTGTTAGTTACTGGGTGTTTTGATCATTGTGCATTGTTGGATTTTACCAAATGCATTTTTTGTGACTATTGAGATGGTCATGTGAAAGTTGTCCATTATAAAATGAATATAATGTATCCCATTTTTTGATTTTTCTACTTTAAATCATTCTTGGCATTCCAGAAATAAATCATACTTGATTATGGTACATAATCCTATTTATATGTTTCTGAATTTGTTTTGATTTTTTTTCTTTTTTTGGTCTGTATTCGTAAGGGCTACCAATCCCTAGTTTTCTTGTAGAGGGTGTCTTATTTTGGTATCAGGGTATCACTGGCATCATAAAGTGAGCTGATGAGTGCTCCTTCATCTTATATTCTTTTGGAACAGTTGAGCATTATTGATCTTAAATTTTTATTATAGGTTTGGTAGAATTCACCAGTGAAGTCATTTGGGCTTCAGATTTCCTTTATAGGATATTTCTTGATTAAAAGTCAATGTCCTTACATATGCATTCATATGTATTCATACATACGTATTTCTTCTTGATTTGGTTTTGAAACTTCATATTTTCTAGGAATTTGTCCCTGTCATCTAAGTAACTTAATTTGTTGGCATATACATATCCACAGCATTCCTTTATACTTTTCATTTCTTAAGGAGAGTAGTGTATCCCCTTTTTATTCCTGATTTTACTAACTAAATATTGTCTTTTTTTCTTTGTCAGGATAGCTAAATGTTTATCAATTTTGTTGATCTTTAGATAGAACCAGTCTTGATTTTGTTGATTTTCTAATTGTGTTTATATTCATTATTTCAATTATTTGTGCTTTAATGTTTATTATCATTATTATTACTTCTGCTAGTTTGAGTTAGTATGATCTTTTCTTTCTCCATTTTTTCTTAAAGGCATATTAGGTTTCTGACTTGAGATCTCTTTCCCAAATACAGGCATGCACAGTGAGGTTCCACTCTAAGCACTACTTTTGGTGCATATCCTAAGTTTTTGTGTGCTGTATTTTCATTTTCTATTATCTCAAATTATTTTCTAATCTGTGATTTGTTTTCTTTGATCCTTGGGTTACTTAGGAGTATGATTTTAATTTTTTACTCATTTAGGGATTTTCCAAATTTTCTTCGGTTATTTATTTCGAACTTCATTCCACTGTGTTTGGAAAACAAATATTTTCTGATTTAAATCCTTTTAATTTTAGTCCTGCTAGGCTGGTGTTCTTCAGAGCTGCATAGTTGCAACACTGTTGGTTTCAGGGTTACCACAGAGCTGTGGAGAGGAGGCTGTGAATTCTGCAAGGTAAACATGCCATACAACTCATGGTTCTTACAAAAATCTAGTCATTTTTCCTCAATAATTGTTACATGCCCTTGGTTAGTTTCCAGAGTTATTAAAAAATAGATTTGATTATTTTTGCCAGTATTCTCATTGTTTTTATGGAGGAGCAGATTTTTGGATGACTCTGCTCTGCCATTCGGTAAGTGCTTCTCCATATTAATTGTTAAACACATAAAATATTCCAAGCATCAGAGACCTTTCCTATACCACTTTAATCATATATCCTGGGAACTTTCTCTCTAAATACCTACTTGGAAAGATATTATAGGCACTGTCAAATATGAAAATGAAAATGGTGAAAATTCATCTACTCCATCATTAGCTCCACGTTAAAATGTGTTTCAGGGCACTGAGAACACATTTAGACACATTTTAATTCCCGCTAAATTTCTTTACTTTTTGTTGTTGTTGATTTTAAATTCATTCGTCTATTTAACGGCAAGGCAAATATTGGAAGTTTTGGAAGAGTTTCAGTAATAAACTCCAGGCCCAATTCCTATGTATGATTTTATAGGACCAGTCACAGGCAATTACCAAGGCTTTACTCTAGCAGGGCTCTTGGTGAAAGTCTGCCCACCCCACCTCACCTGGTCGACAGTCTGCAGTGAGTTGCATTCAAAGGATCCCAGGATGGACATGCTTTAACACATATCTGCATTCCTAGCTCAGACGCCTCCTAATCAAGGTGATTTCAGTTGGGGCCCTTCTGAAGCATCTTGTCTGTGACCTCCTTCTTGGAGGGACTTGAAGACACTTTTCTCTACTTGGACTCCTCACTTTTCCATGGGAGCCTTTCTTCCTTTTCTTCTCCCAAATTCTGTGTCCAAATAGATGGCAGGAGCCTTTTGTCTGAGGCTTCTTCTTCAGTGAGATAATCCTCCCAAATGCTCTGATCCACTTGACACCTGCTCAGTGAAATATGGAACATTGGGGTCCCCTCACCTTCTGGCCTCCTGTTTATACTATTACAGTGAATGAATAAAGGGCATGATTATAACTTTCATTTTGGCGCATCACCCCATCGGACCACCTAACACCTGGCAACTCTCATGACTTTTCATTCTCAAGGCCTCTTTAGAACCTAATAGATTAAAACCACTCTGTTTTGTCTCTGAGCCATAGTAGTGTGGTATGAATAAAACACTGATTTAGCCTCTCTATAAAAATATGATATATTCGAAATCACCTACCATCTTCTCTCTATACAGATAGAGAGGAAAAAAAAAAAACTCTGAAATACCAAACCCTAGGTCTTCCCTGCTTTTCTGAAGCTTCTGGCTTCTAGGTCCCCACGCTGTTTCCTTATTCCAAATGGTCTGCGTTACTTTGGGATAATCTCAGCTGCAGCTGTGAAGGTTGCACGAGGCTCCGCCTACAGCCGCGCCCAGCTCCCGGATAACCTCTAAGGTAGTGTTTTTGGAAGAGGACACTTCGTGCTTCTTTGCCTCCAGTGCTTTCCGTGCCACTGAGTGGCAGTGATCTAGCGAGCGCCGGTCTGTTCCTGTGCTTTCTCCGCAGGTCACATTCTGCAGCCCTCGTTCTTCACAAACACCCAGAATGCGTTTTACCACGATTTCACCACCGATCCCTTGTTTTCTCAGAGAGCTTGGCTTCCGCGCGTACCGCACTCTGTATCAAAATCGCACGCAGACCTTTCCGTGGCACATTTGGAAGTATTTTGATTCTTTGGCTAAAAGTACATGAATCCACCTACACCTAAACAGTAGCACTTTATTTAAAATTATTGCGGTGCCTGGGTGGCTCAGTGGGTCAAGCATCTGCCTTCCCCCAGGTCATGATCTCAAAGTCCTGGGATGGAGCCCCGTGTGGGGCTCCCTGCTCAGCGCAGAGTCTGCTTCTCCCTCTCCCTCTGTGCCTCCCCCATCTCATGCTCTCTCTCTCAAATAAATAAATAAATAAATAATCTTTAAAAAACAAAATAACAATTATAATAAACAAATCATTTTAAACATGTTAAAATATCAGATTATTCATTATGTGTTGACATATATAGGTGTTAGAAAAGGGGAAACAGATTGTTTCACCGTGGGAAGGGACAGTCCCTTGCTGAGCGAATTAGTTTTATTATAATGGGACACTATATTCTATGTCATCTTTTTTTCCAACAACAGTCAATTCTCAAGTAGCAATGCCTTGGACCAGCTGGTCAGATTTTATGGCAATTTGCTTAACATTTAAAAACAGGTAGTGTCTTGTTTTAATACTTGGAGCTTGGATTATATTCAGAATCCCTTTTTACTAGAGAGATAGATGCATCTATTCACTTAAACAGTTGCATGTGTCTGAACAGCTGCGGATTTCAAAGTTATTTCCTGTACTTATTTATAAACATTCTGAACACATTCCCCAATGCTACCATGGCATTGCTATAAAACTAAAAATAAGAAGGGAGAAAATCTTCCAGATGCTGCAAACTCTTTAGCTACTGTAGAGAGTAGGCACATAATTCCAGGACCGTGAATATAGTTTTCAGTGAAGCATACTACCTCTTTGAAGATTAATTGAAATTAAACAGTAAAAAAAAAAAAAAATTCTGCTATTGTCACAAATCAAAATGTGAGTAGTTTTTGTTGCTTTTTTTTTTTCTTTTGAAAGAAACAGAAAAGCCACTTAGTGGCTTAATGATCTAAATAATTCAGATTTCCTCAGGTTTCATTTTATCTTTGTGCAGTGTCTCTATTTCAACTGCAAGTATTCATGAAGCTCATCTTTTCAAAGCTGAACTGTTACACTATGCTTTAGTCCATAGAAATGGCTTGATTGATCAACCATAAAAAAACGCATTTAGCACAATTTAAACTTTTGTATTCTATGTAAGTGATAACTCTACAATAGACAACACACATCTTTTTCTTTTTTTTTTTTTTTAAGATTTTATTTATTTATTTGAGAGAGGGAGGGAGAGAAACAGCATGACAGGGGAGAAGGTCAGAGGGAGAAGCAGGCTCCTGGATGAGCAGGGAGCCCAATGTGGACTCGATCCCAGAACTCTGGGATCGTGACCGGAGCCGAAGGCAGCCACTTAACCTACTGAGCCACCCAGGCACCCCAACAAAACACATCTTTTTACTTAAGTGAATGCTGATGATACTGCAATGAGAGTATAATAAGTATTCTTTGGTGCCCTCATAAGCATATCCACATAAAGCATATGGCAAGAGAAATTTTGCTGTTCTTTTATATATTATAGACTGTTGTATGGCTGCAGAGCTCCATCCCCAAATACGAACCAGATTATTGTAAGCTCAAAAACATATACTTAGAAGTTTCTAAAAATAAATTTATATATATATATATAGGTATATATATACCTATATATACCTATATATATATATATATACACACACACACAAGCACGTTTTGAAACCTACAAAATGTATTCACTGCATTTGGAAATAAATTTAGCTATGCATTTTCTCTTCTCAGAAGAAAAAGGAAAATTAATTATGCAATTGTCCTTTGCTGGTAAAAGTGGGCTTATCTGGTCCTCAGGAAAGGCAAACTTGTTCTTGATGTTAAATTACAAAAAGAACATACAGCACAGTAAAGGATCTTTAATGCTGTCCATGCAAAAGATGCAGATGTATTATTTATTTGAACATTTCTAGTAGTGACCCTAAATAATAGGTGAGGACAATATGTAGAAGTCCATCTATTGTTAGAATAAAATAAACATGTTGCAAATAATGATTATCTTTTGGAATTGTTTCTTTTTTGAGGTTTAATTAATCAGAGCAATATTGATCAAAAAAGGAAGACAAGATTTTGAGAAGTCTGACAAAGTCCAGGCAACTCATGAGCAACCGGTTTTATTTACACTTAGTAACACTGTTATAAAATAAATTTACTATACTGTTTTTATTTCTTAAATTTTGTGGAAACTCCATTGAGACATTTAATCTATAACTCGCTTTCAAGATTGTATTTAACACATTAGTAAATTTTTGTTTATGAGTTTC
The DNA here is from genome assembly GCF_054177405.1 of Leptonychotes weddellii. Taxonomy (NCBI): domain Eukaryota; kingdom Metazoa; phylum Chordata; class Mammalia; order Carnivora; family Phocidae; genus Leptonychotes; species Leptonychotes weddellii. The sequence continues at coordinate 88,141,529 of NC_138380.1, forward strand.
ATTTGGGCCTTTATTTCACTATAGTGTTTTCTTGGTTTTCAAAATTACAGTTTTGAGGAAGGTCCTGAAGTTTTACACTAATGAGAACTAACTTATATTGAGCACTATTCCTGCCAGAAACTATGCTAAAAGCTTTATGCACTTACATCATTTAATTCACAAAAGAATCCTATTAATCTTGATTTAAAAAAAAAAAAGTAAAGTAAAGCATATAAAGATTTATTAACTTTTCCTGGTTACTTAGTTCAATTATATCAGAGGGCTAGAACATAAACCTAACTCTGTTTCAAGAGCTTATATTCTTAACCACTACAGTATATTGCAATAAAATGTCATTTAACAGTTTACTCTATAGTGTGTACTAAATATATAAGGACATTACTGTTTTGTAAAAAAAATTGCAAAAATTGAGAAAGGTTTGAAAAGAAAAAAAATGAACTTTCTTTTTTTTTTTTTTTAAGATTTTATTTATTCATTTGAGACACAGAGATACAGAGAGAGAGAGCACATGAGCAGGGAGAGAGGCAGAGGGAGAAGGAGAAGCAGACTCCCTGCTAAGCCAGGAGCCCGATGTGGGGCTCTATCCCAAGACCCTGGGATCATGACCTGAGCTGAAGGCAGATGCTTAACCATCTGAGCCACCCAGGTGCCCCAAATAAATGAACTTTCTTAATAAACACTTCTTACCGTTCTTTAACTGAAAATCCCAAATTAACCAAGCAAGAAGTTTCCATGATCTAATTTATGTCTTTTGCAAGAAAATGTTATTAATGGATTTATGAGCCATTTTTTAAAAGATATTATTTATTTATTTGAGGTTGAGAGAGAGCAAGAGCATGAGCAGGGTGGGGAGGGGCAGAAGGAGAGGGATAAGCAGATGCCCTGCTGAGCAGGGAGCTCGATGCAGGACTCGATCCCAGGACCGAGGTGGTGTTAAATGCAGGTGTTTGCAAAGGCAGCATGGGATTTGCATACGTTCACACGGTGTCTGCCATTGTTATCATCTTATATTAATATGGTGCGTTTGGTGCACCAAATGAGCCAAATTTGGCACATCATTAATCAAAATCCACACTTTGTTGAAGACTTTCTTAGTTTTTACCTAAATGTCCTTTTTATGTTCTAGTATCCTATCCAGGATATCACTTACATGTAGTCAGTATGTCTCCTCAGGCACCTCTTGGCTTTGAAAGTTTTAGAGTTTCCTTATTCTTGATGACCTTGAGAGTTTTGAAAATACTCATCAGATATTTGCAGAATTATCTTAAATTAGCATTTGTCTGCTTTTTTAAATAATTAGATGTGGATTATGAGTTTTTAAGGGGTGGAATTATAGACTTAAAATATAATTTTCTTCCCATGATATCATGGGTACATGCTGTCAGTATGACTTGTCACAGGCTGAGGTGATCAGATTTCTCTACTATAGTTAATCTCAACTCCCATTTCTCTATTGTACTCTTTAGACGGAAGTCACTATACACAGCTCTCAGTTAAGTGGTGGGAGATAAACATCACTTCTTACATGAGGAGTATCTACATAAATTATTTTGAATTTTTCTGCATGGGAGACTTATCTATCCTCTCACATTTATTCATTGATTAGTTCAGACATTTGTTTATATCACTATGGACTCAAAGATATTTATTTTATACTTTGGGTTGTCATCTAATACTTTATTTATTTTGCTGCTCAAATTGTTCCAGCTTTGGCCATTGTGAGTTCTGTCTCTTTGACATACCCCATCATTGCTTTTGTTTGAGACCTCGCTTAAGTTTTGGCACCACAAGATGGTCTAGGCTCATTTTGGACATTCCTTGCTCCAAGCCTATCGTAAACTACTGGAGAAACCAGAGAGAAAAGATGCCCATTTCCTTTCACTGACCAATAGTATTAGAAGAAAGATCTGGGTGATAGATTTGCTTTTTGCTACTGATATTCTTGCTTCTAAGCTCTGTCACCTGACAGAGCAAGAAAATACATGTATACACACATTATAACTACATGTATTAACCACTACATGTATACATTTCTATGAACATGTCTGTAATATACCCATCTATATATTAAACTAAATATGAGTTCGTATTGATGTTTCCACATCTAATCTAGTACTGCGTGGGTCACTCTAGCCTTACCCCCTTTCTGGTCTGTAAGCTCCCAGTAAAATAGTGATAAACTTGGCTCACACCGTCTTCCAACAATTTACTTAATTGTTCGATTCCAGTATGCATGAATAGTGGATGTTGTTTACAAGTTGTTAACTCATAACCCTGTGGGGAGCAACTTTCAAGAGAGCACAGTACTTATATACAGATTCTGTTGCTTTTAGTCTTTTTTTTTTTTTAAGGATTATTTATTTCTTTGACAGAGAGAGACACAGCAAGAGAGGGAACACAAGCAGGGGGAGTGTGAGAGGGAGAAGCAGGCTTCCCGCCGAACAGGAAGCCTGATGCTGGGCTTGATCACAGGACCCTAGGATCATGACCTGAGCCGAAGGCAGACGCTTAAGGACTGAGACACCCAGGTGCCCTGCTTTTAGTCTTATAGTCTCCATTCATTTCTAAAGTCATTTAGGTCAAAACCACTTTCCTCTATTCCCTTTAGTGAGATTAATTTACATTATTTCTAATGGAGATTGAATATTTTATCATAGTCTGCATTTCATCCTGCTATACCTGATCTCAATATTTTTTACTTTACATACATAAAGGTTTATTATTTATTCTTTAAAGTTCTGTGAATTTTGGCAGACACGTGGTGCCGTGTATCCACCATGATAGCATCATACAGAGTAATTGTACCTTTCTAATATTCCCCTGTGCTTCACATATTCAACCCTCCCAGCTCTGTATAAGTCCCTGGCATTCACTGATTTTTACCATAGTTTTACACTTCCTATAAGGTCATATAAATGGAATTGTATAGTGTGAAGCCTTTTCAAACTAGCTTTTTTTTCTCATGTATCAACATGAATTCAAGATTTATCATTGTTTTTGCATGGCTTGATTGTTTACTCCTTTTTATTATGGAATAGTGTTCTATTGTGTGGATTTGCACATGTTGTTTATCCATTCACTTATTGAAAGGCAGATTGGCCGCCTCTAGTTTTTGACAATTATGAGTAAAGCTGCTATAACATTTGAGTGCATGTTTTTGTGTTTACATGAGTTTTCAAATCAGTTTGTAAATACCTAGGCAACTATGGCAAGTCAATATTTAGCTTTGAAAGAAAATGTCAAACATTTCTCCAAAGTGGACACAGCATTTTGCACCCTCATGAATAATGTAGGAGAGTTCTTGAAGCTCTGCATCCTCAGGAGCAGTCTGCAAGGTCAATTTTTAAGATTATAGCCATTCTAACAGTTATAGCTTCATTGTTTTGATTTGTCTTACCTTCTTGACACACAATTTCAGGACCATTTTCATATGTGTATTTGCCATCTCTGTGGTTTTCTCATGAGTTATCTGTTCAGATCTTCTCATTTTTTTAATTGAGCATTTTGTTTCCTTATTGTTGAATTTTAAATGTTCTTTGTACAGTTTTGGTACAACTCCTTCATTATATATGTGTTTTTTGAATATTTTCCCCATTCTCTGGTTTGTCTTTTTATTCTTTTAATAGTGTCTTTTGCAGAGCAGAGGTTTTAACTTTAATGAAGTCTGTCTTATCTATTATTCCTTTTGCAGCTCACACTTTTGGTGTTCCATATAAAAACTCATCACCACATTCAAGCCTTTATAGATGTTTTCCAGTGTTGTTTTTTTTTTCCCCCCTGAGTTTTCATAATTTTGCATTTGACAGTTAGGTCTATGTTTTATTTTGCATTAATTTTTGTGTAATGGTTAGTGTATAATATGTGTTCCAAACCATTTTTCTTTTTGTATTCCAAAATATGATAAAAAAGACATTACTTATTAGTATTAAATAGGTAAAGTTGTGTTAAAGTTAGAGTAATTTGAATCCGATTTATCCTTCAGCCTGAGACAACTGAAAAACAGTAAAATAAAATATGCAACACAATGGTTTTGCAGACACTGGTTAAGTGACAATGGATGAAGACCTCTGAGAGATAGGAAGCACAGAGGAGAGCCCTTTGATTTTGCTGGGTTACAGCACTGAGATTATAGACTGTTGTACAGACAGATGCAATCCAAGCAGGGTACAGTGGACTCTCATTGAGAGATGTGAGTCCGGGGAAACTAAGGCAGTAGAATTCACAGGACAGAGCAACAGAGAGAGAATACTCACTCTGGTGGGTCTACTAGCAGAAAAATTGTGAGCACATGTGTGTAAGGAAACTACACAAGGAGGGAGAAATCATTGCAGCTTACCATGCCCAGAATACACATATGGCTGATAATAGTTCCTGTTCCCACTAGCAAACTAGAAAACCTCATGACTCATGGCTGTTGTGTACAGTATTCTGGAAAGCCCTGGCTCATAAACATGGAATAAATAGTCCTGAACTGAACACTGTGCCAAACTCTTTGTCATTTTATAAAAACATGAATCAAATGGATCAAGCTGTTTCCTTAAACTGAACCGCATCCCAGAAAAAGACTGAATAATATTTATAGAAATACATAATATCTAAAATCCAGCAATGTCTGACATCAAATCAAAGATTAGTAGACATGCAAAAAGAGCAGGAAAACACAACTCATAATGAGGAGAAAATTTAATTGCAACTGATCCAAACTGACACACACCTTAGAATCAGATGAGCAGGATATGAAAACAGATCTCAGCACTGCAACCATATATTCAAAAGTTCAGCAAAGACATTCAAAATATATGAAAAAAACTTTAGACATAAAATCTACAAGGTCTAAGATAAAAATAAAGTACTTAATGGTAGCTTGGAAAATGTGGAAGAAAAGATTAGTGTGCCAAAGTACATAGAAACTAATATGAGACAGATAAAGAGCCTTAAAAATAAGGCATTAGTAAATAGTGGTACACCATCACACAACTGTATGTGGAAATAGAATCTTTGAGGTACAGTAGATGGAAAATACAGAAAAAGAATTGAATAAATAATGACCATTTTTTCAAGTGTAATAAAAATATATGTCAAAATTCAAGAAGCTCTAAAGTTTCCAAGTACAATAAAAAAGGAACATAATAACCAAATTACTAAAAACCAGTGATAAGAAGAAACTTTAAAGCAATTAAAGGAAAAAAAAAAGATGTTGCAAAAGAATAAAAATAATGATGATGGCACATTTCATATTGAGAATATATGTCATGAACATAGATGCAAAGTTATTAAAAAATAGAAATCTGTATCCAAGAATACATAAAAAAGATAATATTCCATGACTGAATGAAATTTTTCTAGGAATGCAAATGTGGTTTAACATTTGAAAATCAATCAGTGTAATACACAATATTAACAATTAAAAAAATAAAAACCAAATATCATCATGGATGCATAAAAAGCATTTGACAAAATCCAATATCCATTCTTAATAACTACTCTTGGCAAACTAGGAATATAAGGAAATTCCTCAAACTGATAAAAAGCATCTATCAAAACCCAACACCTAATATCATATCACATAATTCAATTCTCTTAAGATCAAAATCAGTACAAATATGTTTGTTCTCACCATTTATGTTCAGCATTGTGCTGCAGGTCCCAGATAATGCATTAATGCAAAAAAGAAAAGATCAGGGGCGCCTGGGTGGCTCAGTCATTAAGCGTCTGCCTTCGGCTCAGGTCATGATCCCAGAGTCCTGGGATCGAGCCCTGCATCGGGCTCCCTGCTCCGCGGGAAGCCTGCTTCTCCCTCTCCCACTCCCCCTGCTTGTGTTCCCTCTCTCGCTGTCTCTCTCTCTCTGTCAAATAAATAAATAAAATCTTTAAAAAAAAAAAAAAGATCAAATGTGTCCAGATTAAAAAGAAAGGAAAAGTAAGATTATCTTTGTTATACATGAGAAATTCAATAGAATCTACAAAATCTACAAGAAGTAAACAATGAGTTTATTAAGGCTTTACAAGAGAAGATATTTAGATGGCAAATGAATACATAAAAATAGATACAACTCCAGGGCACCTAAGTGGCTCAGTCGGTTAATCATCTGCCTTTGGCTCAGGTTATGATCGCAGAGTCCTGGGATTGAGTCCCACATCGGGCTCCCTGCTCAGCGGGGAACCTGCTTCTCCCTCTCCCTCTGCTGCTCTCCCTGCTTGTGCTCTCTCTCTCTCTCTCTGACAAATAAATAAATAAAATCTTTTAATCGTTAATTCAACATCATTAATCATTAGGGAATGCAAATTAAAATCACAATGAGTTGCAAACACATAGCCACTAACATGGCTAAAATTAAGAAGACTGACAATATCAAGTATTGAAAAGGATGTGGAGGAACTAAAACTCTCTTATGCTGGTATTGTCAGTGTAAAAGGGTACAGTCAGTTTGGAAAAGTTTGGAAGTTTCTTTAAATATTACATATATACTTACCATATGATTCACTGATTCTACTCCTAAATATTTATCTTAAAGAAATAAAAGCTTCTGTCTATACAAAGCTCTGTACAGAGATATTCACAGTAGCTTTATTTGTAATAGCCCCCCCCCCCAAAAAAGAAATCAAACTAGAAACCACTCAAATACCCATCAACAAGTAAATGGTTAGACAGATTACCATTTGTTTATACCATGGAGTATTACACAGTAATAAAATGAATGGTCTTTTGGGATGCATGGCATGAATTAATCTCAAAATAATTATGCTTCATGAAGTAAGAGAAAAAGATATTCTTGGGGGTGTCTGGGTGGCTCAGTTGATTAAGCATCAGATGCTTGATTTTGGCTCAGGGTGGTGAGATTGAGCCTTGTGTGGGGCTCCGTGCTCAGTGTGGAATCTGCTTGAGATTCTCTCTCTCCTTCTTCCTCTGTCCCTCCCCCCACCTCTCTCTAAATATAAATAAATAAATCTTTAAAAAAATTCTTATTACCCCATTTCTATAAAATTCTCTAAAATACAAACGGACAAAATAGAGCAGTAAGTGACTGGGCAGGGAGCTCATGAGAGGAACAGGAAGGCAGGATTTTGAAAGGAAACAGGAAACTGAAGCAATGGATTTGTTCTCTGCTCTTCAATGAGGGGATCATTTTAAGAATGTGTACGTATGGGGCGCCTGGGTGGCTAAGTTGTTAAACATCTGCCTTTGGCTCAGGTCATGATCCCAGCATCCTGGGATCGAGCCCTGCCCTGGGATCTAGCCCTGGGATCTAGCCTTGCTTCAGGCTCCCTGTCTGCTTCCCCCTCTCCCACTCCCCCTGCTTGTGTTCTCTCTCTCGCTGTCTCTCTCTGTCAAATAAATAAATAAAATCTTTAAAAAAAAAAGAATGTATACATATGCCAAAGCTTGTCAAATTGTATATGTCGATTATACCTCAATAAACCTTTTTAAAACATTATGACAGGGATCAAATATATCATTCATATCAATCAATGGACACATGTCCTTTATTAAAAGTAAATTATTCTCGTTTGCTAAATAAGAACCCGACCATGTGCTGTCTATAAGAGACTACCCAAAGACAACGTGGCTCAGAGAGACTCAGAGTTAACAGGGCAAATAGGCCTGGCATATACAAACACTAAGCACTCATTCACAGGAAATCTGATACCAGAGAAGTCAAAATTACATGATAAAAGGATTACATGAGAAAAGAAAGGCATGTACCAATGTTAAAGGTGACATTTCTACTCAATGTATATCTAAATCCCATGTCACATACAACCAAAATCATGAAAAGAAGAAAAAAAGAACAGAAGATGAAAGGAGAAATAGAAAAATATTTTACAATAGTGGATTTTAATATGCAACTTCTAGGTTGTGGAAAATCAAAATAAAAAGATTAAGGGTGGCTATGGAGCACTTTACTAACATGATCAAAATGTAGACCTTCTGTATATACATATAGATGTCTGCACAGAATTGTTTCTCTCAATTGCATATAGAATAGTCACAAAATATGACAAGATATTAGGACAATATGAAAACCTTAAGAATATCATAATTTAGGAATAATATAAACAAGAATTTTTTACTACAGGAAGGTAAATCGAATTATTAAGGGCAAAAATGTGAAAAAGATTGATCCATCTGGAAGCTGGGGGGAAATCTTTATTAAATAACCCCTTGGTGAATGAGAAAGTATAAACTAAAATTGTGTGATTTCAAAGGACTAATGATGATGGAATCAGCTGTAAGGATTTATAGAAAACAAATAGAGTTACTATCAAAGGAAAATGTATTTCTTTAAATACTTACACTAATCAACATTAAATAATGAAAATAAATAAATGGAATCCACACCTCAAAAATCTAAGAAATAATGATTCAGATAGCAATGATAAAAGCAGAAAATGAGAAAGGTAAAAATTCAAAAAAAAATACAAACCCATATTTGTTCTTTTTTGAAAATCAATTAAGATACCAGGATATTAAATAACCAAAACAAGGAGTACAGAAGTCACAAATGTTTTTATTTGTTTTTGTTTTTTTTTGTTGTTGTTTCTGTTTTTTTTTTATTCTTATGTTAATCCCCATACATTACATCATTAGTTCTAGATGAAGTGTTCCATGATTCATTGTTTGTGCATAACACCCAGTGCTCCATGCAGAATGTGCCCTCCTCAATACCCACCAC
>NC_138380.1:88150703-88200810 GCF_054177405.1 Leptonychotes weddellii
GTTGTTCTTCTTTTCTTCGATCTCCTGTTGAGTTTGTAGGTGTTCAGAATGGTTTGATCCCTATCCAGCTGAATTCCTGAGAGGAGACGAAATCCAGGTCTCCTACTCCTCCGCCATCTTGCTCCGCCCCCTCCCTCACAAATGTTTTTAAAAAGATATTTCAGGGGTGCCTGGGCGGCTCAGTCAGTTAAGCATCTGCCTTCTGCTCAGGTCATGATCACAGGGTCCTGGGATCGAGCCCCACATCAGGCTCCCTGCTCAGTGGGGAGCCTGCTTCTCCCTCTCTCTCTGCCTTCTGTTCTGCCTACTTGTGCTCTCTCTCTCTCCGTCAAATATATAATAAATAAAATCTTAAAAAGAAGATATTTCAAAGGATTTAGTCATTGGCCAAAGGATATTATTTAAAAAGTGAGGTTATTTGGAAAATGCACATGAAATAGAAAAATGTGAAGTAAAATCCAATTTACCAAGATTGACTCCAGTGTAATTAAAGCATGAAACAATGCTAATCCCCTTAGATAAATGGAGAAAGAAAACAGAACTACGTCACAAAAAAAGCATCAGAATCAGATGAATTCCCCAGGGAATTTCTACAGCACTTCAAAGACTAGGAAATCCCAATGCTATTGATGTTGGTGTAGAAAGGAAAATTTTCTGAATTAATTATATTTATGAATCAAATACAGCATTGAAACCTCAATCTGATTAAAAAATAAATAAATAAAACCTAACACAAAACTGAAACAAGATCAATATAGGGACTCTTGGGTGGCTCAGTCTGTTAAGTGTCTGCCTTCGGCTCAGTTCATGATCTCAGGGTCCTGAGATCGAGCCGCACATCGGGCTCCCTGCTCAGTGGGGAGTCTGCTTCTCTCTCTCCCTCTGCCCCTCCCCCTGCTTGTGCTCACTCTCTCTCTCAATAAATATATAAAATCTTTAAAAAAAAAAGACCAGGGCGCCTGGGTGGCTCAGTCATTAAGCGTCTGCCTTTGGCTCAGGTCATGATCCCAGTGTCCTGGGATCGAGTCCCACATCGGGCTCCCTGCTCGGCGGGAAGCCTGCTTCTCCCTCTCCCACTCCCCCTGCTTGTGTTCCCTCTCTCACTCTGTCTCTCTCTGTCAAATAAATAAACAAAATCTTAAAAAAAAAAAAAAAAAGACCAAAATATATTAAGGATATCAACGAGACAATCCTAGACATAGTATAATTTGAAAGATTATAAAAATATGTTGGGGGAATATAATATACTCTATCTAAGAAAGATTAACTACAAGAATGTAAAGGTGGTTTGTTAATCAATTATTACAATTCACAATGTAAATAAATACAATGAAAACATGATATGATTATTTCCTTCTGCACTGAAAAGTTTCACTGGAGAATCAACAATTATTTTCAGTAAAAGCACTCAATAAAATAGGAACAGGTGGGCAGTAACTTAACCTATACGTCAGCTCCAAATTTAGCAAATATCACCATTTAATTAATGAGGAAACATTAGGGGTATCCCCACTAATTTAGGGCCAAGGCAAGCGTGCTCATGGCTTTCATTAGCTTTTTTTTTTTAAAGATTTTATTTATTTATTTGACAGAAAAAGAGATAGCAAGAGCAGGAACACAAGCAGGGGGAGTGGGAGAGGGAGAAGCAGGCTTCCTGCCGAGCAGAGAGCCCGATGTGGGGCTCGATCCCAGGACCCTGGGATCATGACCTGAGCCGAAGGCAGACACTTAACGACTGAGCCACCCAGGCGCCCCACATCATTAGCTTTTTTTTTTAACATTTTACTAAAAATATTAGCTTATGCAATCAGTTCTTATGATAAAAAAAAGAAGTGAGATAATTAGAAAATATTATAAAAGGCTAGGTCAGAAGAAGTAGTGCAGATAACCATGAAGGTTATCATATGTGTAGGAAATCGGGGTGGGGGGTGGATTTCTTATTTTAGGCCTCTTTTACTTGGTGAGTTTTTAAACATCATGGATAAACTTAAATAGCTCTACTTAGACAAATATTACACTGAGACTATAATCCTACCATGAGAGGACAAAGTGAAATTCTGTTAGTTGAAGTAATGTGAGAAAGGCCGTCCAGAGGATGTGATCCTTCACCCCCTTCCTTGTCCTTGCAAGGGCCTCCCGCCTGCCTTCCATGCCTCCCAGGGGCTGCCCTCAGGACACGGCCCTGAGACAGTGACCTGGCGCTGAGACCATCCGGATGGTGCATGTGACTGAGCCCCGCTGAGGCCTCTGTAGAAACGTCTAAGGTTTGGTGAGCAGTGTGGATATCTGTTCGTGTTGCTGTGCCCCAGGCAAACCTCCTACATGAATTCCCTTGCTTGTTACACCTGCCATATGCCCTTTGGAAGTGGCTGCCTCTGTCTTTGGTCTCTCTGTGCCCTCCCCCATAGAGGGCCAGATTCAGGACTCCCAAGGGTATGAACCAATAATTGGCTGTGTTAGAACAGGGACACCCTGCAAACTCCAGCTGGTTGGGTGCCCTTGCATGAGGGGCTGCCCAAGTGCACTGTGGCAGAGAGAAGCCCTGGAGAGGCCAGGACAGGGAAGGGGAGGGTGCCTGATGGTGAAGCAGATAGAAGACCCCTATACAGGGGAAAGCACAGTCACAGCCCCTGCAGCCCCAGCCCGTGGGGCTGCCCCAGTTCAGGAAAGGCTCATGATGAGAGAATGTTCTTCCTCTGAGCTTACTGGTGCGGCTGCCAAGTTCCAGCAAAAGGCCAGGAGAGTATGGCCGTGGGACACAGAGGCAGTGCCATTTCTCTGACAGGCAGGAGGCAAAGATGAGCAACATCACCACCCTCCTGCCCTCCGGCAGCCCCTGCGTGGTTCAGGGAACTCATTCCCTTATGGATTACAATATTCTTTTTTTTTTTTTTTTGAGATTTTATTTATTTGTTTGACAGAGAGCAAGAGAGCACAAGCTGGGGGGGGAGGGGGCAGAAGGAGAGGGAGAAGCAGGCCCTCCGCTGAGCAGGGAGCCCCATGCAGGACTCGATCCCAGGACCCCAGGATCGTGACCTGAGCCAAAGGCAGACACTTAACCGACTGAGCCACCCAGGTGCCCTGGATTACGTTATTCTATTTCGTAGGGAGCCTTGGCCCAATGTGGGGGGGCCTCCCTGGGCATGCAGGACCCTGGAAGTACAACAAATTCTTAGGAAGTTGGGAATGAGATGGGCCAACGACACCCTCGTCTTTGAAAATGCTGATCAGGGCATATTCACTGCAGGCATGAAAGCGAAGATTCTCCGGTTCTTCCCCCAGCACCTGGTACGGTACCTGATACCCATGCTGACCCAGGTGTGGCACAAGACATTTATGATGACGGGCAAACCATTCCTGAGCTGGAGGAAAGTGACAAATCCCAGGAATGGGTACAGGCTGTGGGAAAGACCTGAGATATGGAGGGGGCTTGGAAAGCCAAAAGGCTACCCCAATCAGCTGTAAAGGGTCTGGTAAATATAATCTTGAGGCAAACGTGGTTTGACCTCATTGCTCTGGGGACCCCACCTGAACAGATGGAGCAACAACTCACAACTGTGTTGGTCAACCTCTGAAAAGCCGTAAAACCTGAGAAAGAGTTCAGACCTGCCCTATCTGTCCCTTCCATCCCTGAAGCCTCATCTGCTCAAACAGAGACCTCAGGATACAGGTCTCTTCAGGGTGGGTGCCAGACCAAAACTGTTTCCAGGTAAGGTACTTAGAGGTGTTTGGAGGCCTCATGTTGCACTCACTATTCACTGGTCCTCCAGAAATAAACAAAAGGCTTATTTGGATATACCAGCTCTGGTGGATACTGGACCTGAATGTACTTTAACACACAGTACCTCTCAGAAATTTTCTGGCTCCTTCAATGTTATTGGTGGTTAAAGAGAGCAAACAGTTATGGTCAGGAAGTCCCCTCTGACACCAAAATTGGGCCTTCTCCCTTCTGAGAATATGAGTGGGGCACAGATATCCTACGAGGTCAAACTCTGCAAACCCCTCTATCAGTGAAGTCTGCCTCAGGGTTAGAGTAATCAAACCAGGGCTGAGGAGAAATGCCAGCTAGAAACCAGTAAGCCTGCCAACCCCATGAAGGGTGGTAACTGCCAGACAATATAAATTGCCTGGAGGGCATAAGGAGATAGCAGAAGGTATCCACAATCTGCACTGAGTAGGTATTATATACCTTGCTCATAGTGCATTCAACATCCCAGTATAGACAGAATATAAATAAGTAAGTAAGTAAGTAAATAAAGATGGCTCATGGAGGATGACTGTGGGACTACTGAGAACCCAACAGGGCACTGGCCCTATCCATGGAGCTGTGCCCAACATGACCACCATCTTAGATACTTTGGCCAAGGTCCTAAGAGGGTTCCAGGCTGGGCTGGACTTAGCAAATGCCTTTTTCAGTGTACCCCTGGGCACTGAGTCACAACATCAATTTGCCTTCATGTGGGAAGGGCAACAGTGGACCTTTCAGGAGCTTCCCCAAGGTCACCTGCATACCCCACCATAGGTCAGGATGGTAGCCCGGGACCTGTCCCTATTCTCCGTCCCCACATTAGGAAAACAGGCCCGTTACACTGAGGATATAAATTCACATGTGAAGACTCGTCTCTGCTGCAGGACCCCCTGCAGGTTTTGCTGGAGCATCTGCAAGAGAGATGATTGGCCATGAAACCACAGAAAAGTTAAGGCCTTGGCATGCCATAAGGTTTTGGGAGTCTTTTGGTCAGCTAAGACATACATTATTGTAGAAGCTGTGATTTATAAGGTGCAAGTCTATTCAACTCCTAAAAATGTGAAAAAGGTACAAGCTTTTATAAGGGTTGGGGATTAGGAAGACTTTTATTCCCTGACAAAGTACCTTCATCCCTTATACCACCTGGTAAAGAAAGGGCACGTGTGGGACTGGGGATCAGAGCAGCAAGCTATCTTTAAGAAGATAAAAAAATACTGGTGAAGCCAATTAAATCTCTGGGCATCTCCTAAGCAGAAATACCTTTAGAGTTAGTGTATTTGTGATTCCAGAAGGTATGAGTTGGATACTGTGACAGAGACTGCAGAAAGGGAGAGTACCCCTAGGCTTTTGGTCCCAGCTCAGGAGACAGAAACCTGATGTACCCCCTTAGCACAATAGCTCCTAGCAGTAGAGTTTCTCAAGAGGAAATAAACTTTGGTAGCCAGTGGGCTGAACTCGGAGTGGTTTGATGATCACTTATGAGCTCTGACCATTAACCCTTTGTACCAACAGTTGGGCTATTCTAAAGAGATTAAGCCCACAGCTTGAACAATGGGAAGCCAAGGGGTGCATTATCATGAATAAGCCCGTGTGGGGCCAGGGTATTTGGGTGTAACTGCAAAAGCTTTTTTAAGTCCTGCTTCCCATGTCCCAGCTCCTAAGGCACTGACACTCCCTGGCAATCAGAAAGCTGATGCCCTAGCTCAGGTACACGCTCTTAACAACTGACCCTTCAGTAGACAGAGGAGATTTGGTGCATAGGAAGAGTGAGCACTGTTGCAGCCAGGTGGGATGGCATATTGCCAAGGATGCTGGATTGCCCTTGAAATACAGTGACACATTGGGGTGCCTGGGTGGCTCAGTCGGTTAAGTGTCCAACTCTTGATTCAGAGTCATAGGATCAAGCCCTGAGTCGGGCTCCAAGCTCAGTGGAGTCCGCTTCTCTCCCTCTCCCTCTCCCTTTGCCCCTCTCCCCACTCTTGCATTCTTTCTCTCTCAAATGAATAAATAAATCTTAAAAAAAAAATAGAGGAATTAAAAAAAAAATAGAAATACAGTGACATGGTTAATGCAGTAACAGCATGTCCTGTATGTTCTAAACAATACCCAAGGTAACTGCCAAAGGACTCTGGGGCCATCCACCATAGTGCCCAACATGTGAGGGATTGGCAAATTGGTTATATTGGCCCCCTCCTTCTGAGTGAGGGTTTAAAATATGCCCTGGTTTGTATGGACACTGTATCTGGCCTAACCTAATCTTTCTCCTGTTACCATGCAAACCAGGCTGCCACTATTAGGAAAAAAGAGGCTGAATACCATGTACGGATACTTTCATTAACTACACAGTGATATGACTGGGGGGCTCATGATTCAAAGGTCATAATATGCAGGACTGGGCAAAGGAACATGGCATTGAATGTAAGTTTCACCTTCTCTACATCTTGTAGGCAGCAGGGCTAGTAGAAAGGAAAAAAGGAATATTAAAGCAGCAGATTAAATTGCTAACAAGTAAAACCGCCTTGACTGGGTGGACTAACATACTGTCTCATGTTTAATACATAGGGCCTGTTGCTCCATATGCGAGAATGGGGACCCCTGCCAAAGTACCCAGTACTGTAAAGCAAGTGGTGGGAAACAGCCATTGCCTCAAATTAATATGCTATTCTGTTGAGAACACCAAGCCCCATCACTCCTGGGAAAGTCAGCATCTGCTGGAATTTGCAATGGGATCTCCCATTGGGATGGGTGAGTTACTTTGTACCCCTGGGGGAGGGGCAACTGCTCAGTCTCCACTGGGATCCCATTGCCCCATTGCAATCTTCCCCTGTTGAAATGCATTATACCTGGAATGGAACAGACAGCATTGAAAAGAGGGGAGAAGGTGGGGGTCCTGGTCTGGCATATTATGACCTCAGTCTATCTTCTCACGCCTGACAGTGCTATCCTTCTGGGACAGCATGTATGGTATGTACAAGCAGCTCAAGTTCCCCTCCTCAAGGCAACCACGCAGGCTCTGTTTTCCGCTGGTAACAGTCATTGTGCACTGTCTTCGTTTCCTCCACTTGTCTGAAGGACATTACAGCACATCGGGAAAGCCTTACTAAATTCAACCAGCAAGCCTTGAATTATATCAACAAAGCCTGTCCTTACAGAACACTGAAATGTTTCTAATAGGAAAAGCTGTCCCCCAAAATAGGTTGGCCTTGGACGATTATCCATTAGCCAAACAAAATGTTGTGTTCATAGATGATGAGTCTGCTAATGCATTATCTTTATTAAATTACATGAAGACACACGTGAATGCCCTGAGTGATCTGAAACCCCAAGCCCACAGGCCTTAATAAATCAGTGGTTTGGTTCACTGGGTTCTTGGCGGAATGTTGTCACCGATTTTGAGAAGCATTGTCTATGTTTTCTCTTTTGTGTACCTGTATTGTTGCCATGACATCTGCCTCCAGTGTGGCCAGATAGCTGCCAACGGAGGCTCCTTCAGGCTAGTGAGACGCCTTGCTGACTGCTCAGGAATTCTGTGGAAGAGGCAGTCTGATAATATTGTAAGAGCCTGGTGCAAGTGATGGAATGTTGGGGAATGTCATGAAGAGGATATGATCCCCAGTTGACACTGGAAGTGGACCCCAGCAACTGTAGGCTGCTCGCTCCCTCCCTTGACCTTAGAATATGGATCTCACTTGCCTTCTCTTCTCCCAGAGTTTGCCCCACGGACATCACGTTGAGATAGTGATGTGGTACTGAGACCATCTGGATGGTATACATGACTGAACCCAGTTAAGGCCTCTACAGAAAATTTTAAGATTTGGGGGCAAGTGTGGAGGTCTCCTTACCTTGCTATCACCCTATACAAGCCTCATATGCAAGTTCCCTTGCTTATTAAAACTGCCATCTGCCCGTCTGGAGAGATCTACCTCTTTCCTCAGTCTCTCTCTGCCCAACACATATGGTGGCTGATTTCAGATAATACCTGGGAAGCTCCTGAACCAACAACTAAGCTACAGTTGATGAAGTTTACAAGAAAGAACATTATAGCTGAGACCACTGAATTTGAGCATCAGTGAATTTTAAAAGATTGAACCCAAAGTATTACAGTTCAATAGGTGTCCACAAATAAGGGATAAAAGGACTCATCTGGACATCCTCACTCCACCCAAAAGAGGAATCACTCGTACGTCGGAACCCACTTCATGCATCCCACCCACTGATGCAGTGTACATATGTATCTACCATGGGTTCAGGAACTAGGACATGGGTCAGTAGCCCCTGGGAATGCATGCACAAGAAGGAATCCCTGGGAGTGGTGAATGACTGGTAGTCTATATTTCATGAGAAGAAATACAGTCAAGAGAAACTTAGCTGGAAATAAACCTGATGAGGATTATAAAAATTACCCAACTTCTATGAAGAGAAATTCATCAAGGTCTAGTGAAGCTGAAGATGTAGGTGCCCACAGACTGAGCAATGCAACCACTAAAATGTTCTTGCATGTGTGTCCAAACAACTTGCACACAGATAGTCACTGTAGCATTGTTCATAAGTAGCCAAAAAGTATAAATGTCCTACCTTGTCAACAGCCAAGTCAATATTTTTAAAAATGTTCATATGATGGAATACCACGCATTGTGAAAACGAATTAGTAAAGCTCTAAGTATCTACATCAAAAAAAAAGAAAAAGAAAAACTCTACAGGATTAAGTAAAGCAAACTGCAAAATGAAACATGCCACCAAATGGCATTCACACCAAGTTTAAAAATATGTAAAATTATATATATTATTACTTACTTATTATTATAATATATATTATATATGAGTGTGATGTATTCAATGGATTAAAGCATAAATATGCACATAAAGCTGAACTATAGACTCTTTGTTAGAAAACTGAGATAGGAGAATTTGAAAAGGGTGACACATACAGAGATCAAATGTTTGTGATATTTCTTAAACGGGGCATTCAAAATTGTTGCTATGTTTGAATTATTTCATAATGCTTTTTTGAAAAAAGTTTAAAAATACAATAGGCAAACTATTAAAAATGACTTCTGGGCTAAAGTACTGCTACGTTTTATTTTTTATTTTTTTTAAAGATTTTATTTAGTAGAAAGAGAGAGAGAGCACACAAGCTGGGGGAGTGGCAGAGAGAGCGGGGAACCTGACACAGGGCTCAATCCCTGGACCCCGGGATCATGACCTGAGCTGAAGGCAAACACTTAACCGACTGAGCCACCCAAGCGCCCCAGTACTACTGTATTTTAAAGAACATTATTGGAAAACATACTGATATTTTAAACATAAGTGCTCTTAACCCCTGGCCTGCATTCTTGCTGGGAACATGAGACATGAGTACATCAAACAGTGTAATTTGTATAGAAAAGAGAGAGCAATGTGCTCATATAGGATTTTTTGTTTTACTTTCACTGGGGAAACTGCACCTCTTTCTTTAATTGTAGGAACTCTGGAAATAATGAAAAGGTGCAGCAAAGATTGTAAGGAATTGTTGCCCTGGGACTGCAGAAGAACAGGATGTAGCTTCATACACAAGAGAGAGGAGCAGGAAGAGATGAAGAGGCTTTTCTACCTAGTTCTTATTCTTAGGTATCCTTTACTTTGTAAGTTTTTAAAACATAAATAAAATTAGTCAAGGTATACATCTCACTTACACAAAAGCTCTTTCGTAAGTGTAAGAACTTTAGGAAGTGCTGAAATATGCATCTGTAAATTACAACAACAACAAAAAATAACGTGGAATTAGGCATTGGTTCCTAGAATAAATTGTACTTTGTCATAATTCTAATATACTGCTGAATTTGATTTGCTGGAATTAAATTAAAATGTTGGCAACTATATTCAGCTGTGAGATATATCTGGAGTTCCATTGTTCATCCTGTCAGTTTTTGGTATCAAGGTTATTCTGGTATTCCTTAATGAACTAGGAAGTTTTCCAACTTTTTCAGTGATACTGAACATTTTGCTTATAACCTGAGAATTTTATGGCTCCCTAAAGAGTTTTCTCAGAATACTCTAGGAATTGCCTTTTTTAACTTAAAATTTTTGACATTATTTCAGTTAGTTTGGTACAGATTTCTACTTCAGGTTGATGAATTTTATTAATTTGTTTCCCTAGAAATATTATCAATTTCATTGACATTTTCAAAATCATCAGTATAGTGTTATGAATATGTGCCTATCAACACTTGGGAAGTATTTGTACCTTAGTTGTAGACAGTGCAATTTTTCCTTTTTTAAACTGTTGATGAATTTTATATCTAAGAAAAATTTGGCTATGCCAAAGACAAAAAAAAAATAGCTAATGTTTTCTTGTAGAGGTTTTCTACTTAGAGATTTAAATTTTTGACCCATTTCAAGTCAATTTTGTATGTGGTGAGAGGTAAATATTGAGGTTTATCTTTTCTTACAGATATCCAGTTGTCCCACCGCAATCTGTTGAAAAGACTAGACTTCCCCTATTGGATAAATGTGGCAGTTTTGGCAAAAATCAGTTGGCTATATATATATATCCCAATTTATTCTAGGCCCTTCATTCTACTCTGCTGGTGTTGGTGTTTATTTTCATGCTGCTAACATACCATCTTGATTATTGTAGCTGCACAGTAATCCTGAAATCAGGTATTTTAAATCATAACCTTGTGCTGTCCTTCTCAAAACTGTTTAGCTATTTTAACTCCTTTGTTTTTCGTGTCTATATAATAGGATTTTGATTTGAATTGCATTGATTTCTGAAAACAACTTGGAAAGAGTAGCGTTTTAAAAATACTGTTACCTCATTAGTGAAAACAGCGTTATCTCTCCATTTAGCTTGGGGTTCTCTAATTTCTCTTAGCAATGTTTTATAGTCAGCCATATCCCTGTCTTTCATATATTATACAAATTTATCTCTAAATACATCAAATTTTTCCATGCTATTATAAATGGTAATTTTTATAACTTTTAAAAAAATTAGTAAACTTTATTTTTAGAGCAATTTTAGGTTCACAGCAAAGTTGAGCACCTTCTACAACCAAACAAGGACAACTTCTCAATTATCATCATCCTCACACCCGGGTGCTAATGCATTACCATCAGTGAACCTACAATGACGCATAATTCTTACCCAAAGTCCATAGTTTACGTGAGGGTTCATTTGGTATTGTACATTCTACAAGTTTTGAGAAAACATGTAGTATCTTGGGAGGATTTTCATTGCCCTGAAATCCTCTGTCTCCCATCTATTCATCCCAAATGGAAAAAATTTAAAGACTATCTCTAATTGCTTGGTGAATCAGCTGCCTTTCAGAAAAATTTCAACATTTTTCAAAGATACTATTTACATTACCCTTATAGTCTTTAGCTTTGAAAAAAAAATAGTGATTGGCCCCTACTTTGAGCAATTCATGAGATTTTTCTATGCACTGGATGATTTTATCTAAGGATAAAGGCAGTTTATCTTACTCTCTCTCAACAGCACTTTGTTTTTGTTTTGTTTTCAATAAGCAGGTTTAGTATATATTTTATTTTCTCCCTAAGTATTCCATGTCTTGTTGCTTTTGTGAAAGATTGTTTTATTTTAATTTTCCAAAAATATTTGCTAGTACAGTTGCCCCTTGAACAATGCAAGGGTTATGGGTGCCAGCCCTCTGCACAGCTGAAAATCTGTGTGTAATTTTTGATTCCCCCCAAATTTCTGTACCAATAGCCTAAACAGTCAATTCATACCTATTTTGTATGTCATATGTGTTATATACTGTGTTTTTACAGTTAAGTAAGCTAGAGAAATGAAAACATTATTAAGAAAATCACAAGAAAAATACATTTGTAGTACTGTATTATATTTATTGAAAAAAAAATCTGTGTATAAGTGGACCCATGCAGTTCAAACCCCTGCTGTTCAAAAGTCAACTATACATAGAAATATAATTAAATTTTTATTTATTGAACTTGCATTCTTTGTTCTTGACAAATTAACTTAAAATTTCTAATAGTTCCTTTGTAGACAATTAGGAATTTCTACATATGAAATCATGCCATTTTTGCTTCCCTACTTCAGCATCTGTGTGTGGG
Source organism: Leptonychotes weddellii (assembly GCF_054177405.1). Lineage (NCBI taxonomy): Eukaryota > Metazoa > Chordata > Mammalia > Carnivora > Phocidae > Leptonychotes > Leptonychotes weddellii. Next base: position 88,162,522 of record NC_138380.1, read on the forward strand.
TATGTGGGGGGGTGTGTGTGCACCCTCTTACGTTATATAGGTTCTCCAGAGCATTGTAAACAGAAGTGATGGGAGAAGATGTCCTTGCCTTTTTCACTGTCTTATCAAGAAAAGGATTTAGTATTTTCAGGGCACCTTGGTGGCAAAGTCGGTTGAGCATCTGACTCTTGGTTTTGGCTCAGGTCTGATCTGCGGTTCATGAGATCAAGCCTCATGTTGGGGTCTGAACTCACCGTGGAGTCTGCTTGAGTTTCTCTCTCCCTCTGCCCCTTCTTTCCTCTTTCTCTCCTTCATTCTCCCTCTCTCTCTCTCAAATAAATAAATCTTTGAGAAAAAAGAAAAGGATTTAGTCTTTTGTCATTATATATGATGATACCTGTAGGTATCTTGCTGGTTGGTGTTCTTCATCATGTTGAGTGAGCTTCCTCATATTCCTGGCATGCTGAAATTTCTGCCATAAATGGGTATTTAATTTTATTGGATTCTTTGTCTGAATCTATATGATTATGTGATTTTTTTTGTTTGTTTGTTTAGTAAATTGATGAATTTCATTGATTTTTTAATGTTAAACAAATCTCATTCCTGGAATAAACTCCACTTGGTCAGTTATATGGTATATAACTTTTTATAGATCATTTTATTTGTTTTGCTAATAATTTGTTAATGATATTGGATCTCAATACCCACAGTCTACTGTGGCTCTGTTTCCCTTATTCCCAGTCTTTTTTTTTTTTCTCTTTCATTGCTTTCTTTTAGATGTTTTTCATTATTGTTTCTTCAGGTATTTTCTGCAATTTTTGTATATTCTCTACAAAAAATTATATTTTCCCATCTGCTGGTATTCATATCCAGTATTTTTTCTAGAAATTCTATTTTTACATCTTCCATTTTTCTCCTTACTGTGTTTATATTTGCTTATAAATCCTGGTGTCTATTTATAATAATTATTTTAAAATTCTTGTCTCATCTCTTTAATGTTTGAGTCTGTACATATGGACTGATTTTTCTCTTCTTTATGGATCACATTTTGGAGCTTCTTGGTAAGTTTAGAAAATTTCAGTTGGATGCCAAATACCTGAGTACTCTGAATTTCGTTGTCTTCCTTTAAAGGGTGTTGAAGTTTGTTCTAGCAGGCAGCTGACTGGCTTGCTGATTATTTTGGTCATTTTGTGTTAATGTTTATTCTAAGTTTAGTTTTATCCTACTATTAAGACATGACCTGTCCTGGGTTTCTTCTAAATGTAACTGTTCTACCAGGTAAATTATTTTCTGGTTGGCGGGGTCTTGAAAGTCTTCCAGCCTCATATGAACTTGGGAACGTTTCAGATTAAAGCTCGCAGCCCATCTTTCCTGGGAATTGTTCAGCCATATAGTCAAGAGGGTTCCTACGCAGATATTTGGAAGTTATTGTCTGCAAAGTTTCCTCTTCCCTGGTGCTCTGCGCACAAATTTCAGCCACTTTGATCTGCCTTATATCTCAACTCTGTCCCCTGAAATCCCCACAACCAGTATGGTCTCAGATTCTCTCTCCCTACTCCATGAACTTGACAGTGGCGGTTCTAGACACAGCATTTTTCTTCTTTGTGCAAATAATTGCTTCAAATATTTAGTCAAGTTTTCTAATTTTTTTTATGGCTAGAGGGAAATATCAGTCTCTTACTACATCTTGGCTACAAACATAAATTCTAACATGGACTTTTTTCCCCTCATAGTATTACTATTTTTTGCTTTGTTTTTTAATTGAATGAAATTACCACTCTCAAACCTGCATATGCAGTTCAAACAATTTTTCTCAACTTTTCTTCATATTTCTGACCATCTGTAAGGTCTAACTTAGGGGGTTGGGCAAATAGGTGAAGGTGGTCAAAAGGTACCAACTTCAAGATTTAAAAAAAAAAAAAAAAGACCTGGGGGTGTCATGTAGAGTGTAGTGACTATAGTTAATGATACTGTATTGTATATTTGAAAGTTGCTAGAAGAATAGACCTTAAAAGTTCTCATCACAAGAAAAAAATTATAACTATATGTGATGATGGATGTCAACTAGAATTATTGGGATGATATTTCATAACAAATACAAATATGGAATCAATACGTTGTTCATCTGAACCTAATAGAGCATTATATGTGTCAATTATATGTCAGAAAAACAAAAGACATTCTAGTGCTGTCATAGATTCTAAGGTATATGTGAAATTTATCCTGAACCTGGTTTATATCTTGGATTCCTTATTAAGGAATAATAAGTCAATAATAACTATTTGGTACCTATTTGTTCAATCAAATACCAGAGGATTAGCCTAAGATCTTCCTTCTCTACTCTTTTGCAATACCGCCACCTATAAACAAGATTAAACATAAGAAACTGCATGGTTTTGTGGTTGACAGCACAAATTCTAGAGCTTCATTAACGGGATTCAAACCTCAGCTCTACCATTACCAAATCTGTAGCCTTAAGAAAATCACTTAATCTCTCTGTGTATATTTCCTCACCTATCAATGGGATGACAATGATAATATGGTTATTTTACAGAATAAATGAATAAATGTTTATAAAACAAATAGGCACATATGTTATAAAACATAATAAACAAATAGGTGCTTTTAAAACATTTAAGAATACACTCTTACTAAAAAAAAATACACTTTTACTTTCTATAAATAGGTTCCCATTGTTGATGCCTAAATTCAAAACCATTATATTCTTACATTGCTTTCATAACTGGTCTCCCTGACACCATAATTTCCCCACTTTTTCTAAATTTAATTTCACACTGAAATAAAATGATTTTTTAATGAAATACAATTTCCATGTTCATTTTACTGAATATTTTTTGTTTGCTGATATCCCTAAAACTTCCTACCATGACATGCTTGTTCTTAATTTGACTTCCACATTTCCTTCAGGATGGTTTGATTATCCATTTTCTTCTCTGTATATCAAATTAATTGCGGTTCTTGAACCATAACCTGTTCTCATGCCTCGGTGTATGTGTACTTGTCTTCTTATTAGCTCCTTCATCTACCCAGTAATTGCAATTACTAACGTTTTAACTCTTAGCATGACCATCATATCTGCTTTGCAGTTTTTCTTGACTATTTAATTCCTTAATAACCTTCCATTACTTGCTACATTTTCTTAGCATCCACAGCACATTTGTATATAACAGTTACCACCACATGTAAGTACATATAATATATACTTGAGTTATGTGCTTACCTTTCAAAGGAATCAATGCATTTCTTGAGGGTCTTGAATTTTACTTATTTTTCCAATGTTTGTAATGCATTCCCTGTGTATAACAGAGACTTGCCAAACCCAAAGTCAACCAGATGTCCATTAAATTAATAAATGAAAGAACAAAGTTTGGAGTGATAAAGAATATTCAGAAAATAGCTATCATTTATTATAGATTAAGCATCATTGTAGATAACTCACTAGAAATGATCAGAGTTCTCTTGGGATGAGAATATCTCTTTAAATCTGACCACAAGAATTATGAAAACACACATATGCACACAAACAAGTAAGGGAAGGGATTACTTTTTTTTGTTTTTCCTTTTTTTTTTTTTTAAGATTTTATTTATTTATTTGAGAGAGAGAGAATGAGAGAGAACACATGAGAGGGGAGAGGGTCAGAGGGAGAAGCAGACTCCCTGCCGAGCAGGGAGCCGGATGTGGGACTCGATCCAGGGACTCCAGGATCATGACCTGAGCTGAAGGCATTCGCTTAACCAACTGAGCCACCCAGGCGCCCTGTTCTTCCTTTTGATCAGATATGGCACACAGATGAATATTTATTATTTTGTACATATTCTCTGATATTTTAATCACCTTCAATTATGTTATGATAAGGGTAGTTAGAACATTAAGCTGTTCAATATAGACTAACTCAGGAGAGTAGAAAGATCTTTAATAGAATTTCCTAAGTAATCACTCAGTGGTAAGATATGGGGAAAAGAGATTATATTTGTAACAAGGTGCTGACAAATAAATGAACATATTAATTAAGTTATATTTCTCTCTGTAAACTAAGAAAACTTTCCGCAGTAAAACAAATAGCTGTTTCCCCAATTAAACACAAATATATCAAATCAATCTGTGAAGTGGTATCTACATGGAAATGTTATGCTTCCAGAAAAGTAAATGAAAGTATCAGCAAATTCTTTCTGTCATTGCTTTGACTCAGCTATAATTATCACAAAACCAACTCCTGATTGCTTCATCTCTTGGTTCTCTGGAGGAAGCTAAAGATGTTCTTGCTCTCTACTTACAGGAGAAAAACAAAACAAAACAAATCCCTGCCAGAAAGGTAGTTCCAGAAGTTTTCTGTAGAAACAGGAAATAAGCATCATGGTATACACTGATGCACCCATTGAATCTGCTGCCTTGTGAATTGACTCTGCTACTGCCTTTTATATTAAACCTCATTTTGTTAGGGCAATCCCAGTCCCTGGTTTCAGTGTGGCAACCATTACCAAAAAGTGAGTGGTGTTTCCCCACTTCCTACTTCCTAGCTTACTTAAAAATGATCAGTTACTCACAGTTTAAACTAAGTAGACTCAGGATTATTTTTTCCACCAGAATTCCATGTTGAAACTATTTATATTTTAATAATACTAAAAATTTATGAAATTTCAAAACAAATTTTACTATCCGTAATGAACTCCCACCCATCTACCTACCCACTAACATGATCACACAATATTCATCATCAAGCTGATGAATAAAATGTGACAGGGGTTTCATCTAGGATGTACTAGAGATATAGAGAATAAATAATGTTGAAATACTGCAAGGATCTCATCCTCTCACTCGCCTCCCGCCCCCCAAAAAAGAGCCAACCACATTTCAAAGAGCCTGTAAACTGTGACATATACAGTAATAGATGGAGGACCAGAACAAGCACTCCTTCCTCCCATGCCCAGGTGATGGGGTAAACTTTAAAACACTGGCAGGCAGAAGCTAGGTTTGAATGAAATATTGGAGGATGCATAGTGTTAGCCAAGTTAGTGATGGAGGCAAGTGCTTTCCAGCAGAAGAAAAGTCGGTGTGTCATGCTTTCAAGGTATGTGTGTATCAGGGAGCTATAGCTGAAGCACACTGAAAGTTACAGAGTCAAAGTCAAGTTACACAAGGACAAAACCTTGAATTCTGTTGAGGATTATGAGGAATGATAGAAATTGCAATATGGAAAATGCTGAGAGGCAGGAGCATGGTTAGTGATTGAGCCTGAATTTAGCCACTGGGCTATTGTAATAGTTTAAAAAGGAAATGATGAGAGTTCTAATTAAGGCAGTTTTATAGTGGGATGCACCAGGATAAGGATGGATATATGTATATATCAGATTGAATTAGACATATTGGAATGAATCACAAAAAGAAGTAGATTTATAGGTGAAAGAAAGAGTTCATTTGGGACATTTTGAGCTTACAGAGCAAATTAATGTAAAATGTGAATAATATGAGAGAAATAGGAGATATTTGATACAAATCAAGTTAAATTAGAAGGTCATCAACAAAGGGGTAACATTGGCAACATGGTGCCAGAAAAATATTTTAATAGGATGTTTTATTAATTTTTTTCCTGAAACTGAGGAAGGAAGAAATGAGAATGTGAATAATACATTATAGCAATTAAGCCACTCACAGATTTATAGCAATTATGATGACAATCAGGGATGATGTTCCAACTGTTTAACAGCTAGTAGAGCCCACACACCTTCTTATCAAAATAGTTGATTAAAATCCCAAAGCATTGCCACCAAAATGTTGAAAAATATAGATTTGTAAATATTACTAATTAATTTTTCTGGAAATCATCAAAGTTATTAGCATGAAACAAACCAGAGTTTTGTTGGAGATTTATTACACTTCATATATTTTAGGATTTATGACTTTTATTTTGAATAACATATGTGTGTATTGGGGACAGGGTTTGCTCTCATCAAATATATAGTTTTGCAGAATCCTCTCCACATGTAAAACTCTCCCTTGAGTTGCTACTCTCACATGTCCTTTGGATGTAAAGGGGAACATTCTCCATTTGCTCACTGTCCAAAGTTTTGTCAAGATCCCTACTAACAAGAAGATCTGAGATTTTCCTCTTCTTGAAAGCTAACAAGTTAGCCTAACCATGGTTTCATAGATACACCCAGAAGACATGAGATCCTAGGTCAGAGACAAAAGACTTTATTACTCACGGCACAACAGGTAGTCTGGAATCATGTTCACACTGATTTCTTTGCCAACAGTTCTCTTTGGGGAGATGCAGAGTGGCCCGGGCAGATGTTGCCTACACAGAGGCTTAGGAAACCAGAATTTAGAAAACCCCAATCCTATAATATTGCTATTGGCAAATCTGTCCAACCTTTGTTTCAGAGGGAGGTATTATCTTTCTTATCCTGGTCAGAAAAAAAAAAAAAAAAAGTTGCCTTCAGCCTAGGAAGGCTATATCTTCCAAAGCTGTCTTCTTCGTATACATCATTGAAATGGATGTCTATAACCAAAACTGTCAACACCTCTTCACAAGATGTGCAGAAATATAGAGATTCATGCAAGATTTTCTCCAAAAATTACCTTTCATTCTCCTCTACACGTCCTAAGAAAGGCTGCAACATTTTGCCAAGAGATTAAAAATTTACGAATGATAGGAAGACATTTCACACTAAATATAACTCATAGTTGATCCTTGTGTGGAGCTAGAGCCTTTTCTTACCTAGTACCCAGTTTAGATCATGGGTAGAGCCTCCTTGACTCACAAGAGCAGAGTATCTCAAAGTATTTTTCTACTTTTTTTTTTTTTTTACTGTCTATAACGAAGCCCTAAGACACAAAGAGAGAAAAAGCATGCTCTTGTTTCCTGAGATTAAGAGTCTCTTATTGTTTGTCTCCCTCTCTGGTTTCGTCTTGGAGTGGATGGTGGTGGGAGGGATAGATGGCTGGGTGATGGACATTGGGGAGAGTATGTGCTATGGTGAATGCTGTGAATTGTGTAAGACTGATGAATCACAGACCTATACCCTTGAAACAAATAATACATTATGTTAATAAAAAAATAAAATAAATAAAAAAGAAAGACCTAAAAAAATAAATATAAATTCCAGGGCGGGGGGAGAAGAAAAAATATGCTCTTTAACTTGATAAAATGGCTATTGTCAGAGTCCTCATTTGATTTCTAATTATCAGTCTTTTCTAACAAGTAAGGTGAGGAATGTATATTCCCTTCAGATGACAATGCCCGTTCTCCATAAACTCATCCCCTTGTCTTTGCCACATGGACAGAGGCAGATTATCACAACAAAGTTCATCACCTCAACGTCAATACATCCCTCAGAAGTGGGTTTTTTAGTCTAGGCCACACCAGAAGTAAAACATCAGTACATGGCCACATCAATGTTTGTCTGTCCTGTTGCAGATCTGCTCAGATACTGCCAAGTCTCCTACAGAGAATGTCCAAGTCACTGAAGGTGCTCATAAAGTACAGACATAACTTAGACCATGGGAGAAAGGTTTTAAAACCTTATTCTGCCAAAGACAGCGTCTGCCACGTTGACTCTAGCGGGATACCATATTGCTCTGGTATGAATGTACTTCCCAAAATTCATATGTTGAACTCCTAACCCCCAAAGGATGGGAATAGGGGGTGAGGCCTCTGCAAAGTGATTAGGTCATGAGTGCAGAGCATTCATGAATGAAGTTAACACTCAGAGGCCTGAAGAGCATCCTTGCCCTTTCTACCAGGTGAGGACTCAGGGAAGTTGGCAGTTTGCAGCTGGAGGAGGACCTTCCCCACAACCTGGCCATGCTGGTGCCCTGATCTGAGATTCTCAGGCTCCAGAACTGTGAAAAATAAAGGTCTGTTGTTTATAAGCCACCCAGTCCATTATATTTTGTTATAGCAGCCCACATAGAATGACACATGTCCAGCTTCCGCATTATTCAGGAGTAAGTTTAGAGTTATCTATATACTTCCTTTTTATTCAGGCAGCCTACAACGTATGTCAGTGGTTGCAAACATTTCACAAATATTGTACAACACAGAGCAAAGTCTGGAATGAGTTACAGTGCAGTAATCCGTCCGTTATCTTTCTTCTTCCTTTTTTCATTTACAATCTATTTAACAGAGAATTGATAACACCTGATTACTACCCTTTTCTATCCAGCTCCCCCATTCCTAAAAGTTTAACATGCTTTGCCAGAAAGGAGTGAAGATCTGTTCAGGATGCTCCTTCCTCTCATTGTCTTGACTTAACTCCTGGTTAGAAACAGCTGCTTGAATACCAATATCATCTCTGCTAGGATCAACAGTGGTCTGCGACCAGAGTCCAGCCTAAATTTATATTTAGAAAAGAGTTATTTCAAAGAGTTTGGTACTTTCAAAAACAGATAACCTCTACTTGACCACATGAAATGATTCAGTTGCTTTGCGCCTCAGAGGAGCTCCATTGAGCTTTTCAAATGTTCTCTTGCCAAATGGGTCTTTGCTTTACATTTGAATAACTTAATGGCAAATGTTCAAGGTTTTCCCAGCGCAAAGGAAGAATGTTTACATTGAACTGAAGTCTTCAGTCCTATCCAGGAAAGAAAAATTTACAGACATCTAATCAAATATTTCCTAGCTTTTACCACTCTCCTAAGAATCAAAAATCTGAGTTCTCGGTTTCGGCCAAATTTCTTGTTATACACATTTGATGATTTGACCATTTTTTTCTTTGCTATGCTTTATAAAAGAAATACTTTCTGCTAATCACTAAATGGTCCCAATTAGAAAAGATGATAATAATCCAAGAGGATCAAATAGATTCTTCTAAAGTAACAGAGATCAAATGAGTGCAATATTTCACCCATGTGCAGGTTGCATGCACTCGACAAAAGCTGATTATCTTTTATCAAACATAGCATCATGGATACCAAAATGCAAAGTTCATGGCTAGCTAGCTTGCAAAAGGTAAAAGTAACTTATTTCGTCAACCTTCTTTCCCTTTTTCCCTAGTCAATTTAGATATGTAATTTGCTCTTGAGAATAAGTCACTGCCTTCAATCAAAACATAAAAAGAAATATTTTACTCTTTTATTTTATATGGGTAAATTTTATTTTATTTTATGCCTCCATCCCACCAGGCTGATGATACTTTTAATCTCAGGTGGGGCCAAGGTACCGGAGTCTTACTTACTGACGGAGTCTTGTGAGAGAGTCATGGGGCAGGTGGGATTCTGATCATGTGTCAACAAACCATCTTGTTCCCTCTTTGTTTCTGATTATGTGTCAACAAACCACCTTGGTCCCTCTTTGTTTCACTCCTTTCTGATCTGATTTCCTCTGTTGGCTCTGTGCTGCTTCTGTAACAAGCTCCTCAAGTAGTCAGCCACCACTCAATGTGATGAGGCCAATTATGTCAGCTAACTGGCACTTAATCAGTTAGGTTCCTACTTTACCACAGAGATGAGTAGACAGGGACCTATCCTTCCAGATGGTGGAATTTCATAGGAATGGTTAAAGTGGCTCTTGGGTTGAAAGAGTACATATACACCTCAAGAGACAGAGGAAGAATTTATAATAGTATTTGCTTTTTTCTTTTGTTTATTTGTATTTAGCTATTTTTTTTTAAGAGAGAAAGAGAGAGAGAGGAGGTAGAGGGAGAGAGCAGAGGAGGAGGGGCAGTGGGAGGGAGAGAGAGAATCTTAAGCAAGCTCCACACTCAACATGGAGCCCCACGTGGGGCTCAATCTCAGGACCATAAGATCATCACCTGAGCCTAAATCAAGAGTCAGATGTTAACAAACTAAGCCACCCAGGCACCCCAAATAGTATTTGTTTTTTAATAAATGATCTAAGAAAGGGATGTCAGGGACTTAATTGTCAGTGTTGACTGAAACAAAAGGCGATTTGGGGGGAGACTTGGACTTTTCCAGATAGGAATTCATCGGGACTGGGTTTTCCCAGGGACTAGATCTTAGGCTGCTGGAAGGCTCCCTAAAGATAGCTCAAGAAGAGAGTCTGTCAAAGTTGAATGCCTTTGGCCATTCTGCACTCCCAACAGATACGCAAGTGAGGGGGTTGGTCATTACTTGTATTCTATCCTTCCAGGGAGGAATAAAGGAAAGAAATGGGAGCAATTTAATTTCCTTGTGAATATGATTTGAACATTCTTACAAGCAAATGTTTCTTCCGGACAATCATAATTCTTTTCCCACCTTTATTACTGACACTACCAGAAACCGATTATTTCAGTATTCCTCATTTCTATATCCTGGACTTTCATCTCTCAAGGTCCCACACTTAAGAAGTTGCTGTGGCCTTTTGAAGAAGGTTTCCCTTAATTGCCAACGTCTGGAAATGGCACCAGGAATTTTATTATATGAACGCTTCCAGCTACTTACACTTAGTATATTTCAGGTCACAAATTAACGATAATATTATCCAAACTTGAAATTCTATTCTATTTGTCACAACTTTGTCCATACTTCCCTGAGGAATACTAGCTGGTCTTTTCATACCTCCAATTTTGCATTTTATTTCAAGAGTAAGAGTTAACTTATATCCTTTACAAAAAAAAAAAATACTGAACCTAAAACAAATATAAATTTTGAACAATCTGAATGCTTCAATATGAACATTACAAACAATGGTAAAAAATTAACCAATCTTAATTTATTTCCATAGGAAAAAAATTGAAGTTGGCTTTGATTTGTCATACAAACATTTCATAATCTGCATTTTGTAACTTTTGAAAAATTTAAAGAACTGTGTAAAGTGTGTATTGTATCTCTAATACCCAGCTTTTATAGACAAAATATTACACAATTTAATATCAGGGTTTATAATATGAGTATCCAAATTAATTCATTGGTAAAGAGAAAAACAATTAAGAATTAATTTTTAATTCATTATAAGGATGATGCTGATTATATTAGAAAGCTATTGGAATAATAAAATTGTGAAAAATTCGGGACACCTGGGTGGCTTAGTCATTAAGCATCCACGTTCAGTTCAGGTCATGGTCCCAGGGTCCTGGATCAAGCCCCACATTGGGCTCCCTGCTTGGCAGGAAGCCTGATTCTCCCTATCGCACTCCCCCTGCTTGTGTTCCCTCTCTCGCTGTGTCTCTCTCTGTCAAATAAATAAAATCTTAAAAAAAATTGTGAAAAACTAGTGAATATATACTATACTAACCATCATGCTACTGAGAACCAGAGGAATTTATAAAAATATCTACTCATGTAATTAATTCCTACATATATAATTATAATTTAAAAATCATCTTTATTGGGACATCTGGGTGGCTCAGTTGGTTAAGCATCTGCCTTTAGCTCAGGTCATGGTCTCTGGGTCCCTGGGATGGAATCTTGCATCAGGCTCCCTGCTCTGTGTCTCCCTCTCCCTCTGCCTCTCCCACTGCTTGTGCTCTGTCTCTCTCTCTCTCAAATGAATAAATAAAATCTTAAAAAAAAATAATCTTTATTCACAGAGTTTGAGACTGTGATGTAAAGTTTAAATTCATAGGATATCTGAATGGTATCAATGTGAAATGAGAAATAAGCTGGGCTTACAGCTTATAGCTATCATACAGAGAGTTGAAAGGGCACCACTCCCATTCTTACAACAAAGAAAACACTGGACAAATGAAAATTAGCAAGTTTTTCTTGAACTTTTCAGATAACTGTGGTCACAAAGCAAAAATTCAATTCAACAGCTAGACTGTGACAAAAATCTATAAACAGAAACAGATCCTGAGCATCTAAGCATTTGCTTGTTTGGAATATATATATATTGTGTGTGTATATTTATATATACACATACACACACAAGAATATCGGCACATATATAGATATACATAAATCTGAACACCATATAAGCTGGTAAAAGACTTAACTTGTGTTGTAGTCAGAATAATGCATTCTGCCAAAGATGTCTATGCTATAATCCCTGAAGCCTATGAATATATTGTATTCTATTCATTATTATATTATATTATATTATTATATTATATTAAGGGGACTTTTCAGATACACTCAAGATAATAGATCTTTAAATAGGGAAGTTATTTTAGATTATCTAGGTAGACTCAATCTAATCACATAAACCCTTAAAAGAAGAACACATTTTCTGGCTGGAGGTAAGAGCAATGTGGCAGAAGAAGTGAGAGAGAGTCCAAGCATGGAAATGATCCAACATGCTACTGCTGGCTCGGAGATGTCAAGCTGATGAGTAAGTACTTCCGAGAGACTTCCAGGAGCTGAAGGGGTCCCGTAACTAACAGTCTATAAGGAAACAGGGACCTCAGGCCTACAGCCACAGAATTAGAATCTGTAAATATATGAATGAGCCTGGCAGCCAGTTATCTCCCAGAGCTTTCAGATAGGAGTTTAGGGGATGACACCCCCATTTCAGCTTTGTGAGAACAGCAGCAGAGAACCATCTGAGCCTCTCCATTCCCAAACTTCTGACCCTTGGAAATTATGAGATAATGAATTTGTGTTGTTTTTAGCTTCTTGGTTTATATTAACTGGTTATGACAGTGTTAGAAAACTAATATAACCAGAAACTTTAAAATGAGTTGCTAAGGGTGGGCTAGTGTGACAGTGTGAGGTTCTTGTAGGTTGCAGTTATGGGGATGGGAGTTAGACCTTTTTCTAGGCTTTTATTCTAGGAACCCCACCAGGTGGTCACAGAGAAAATCTAAGAGAATCTTGGTAACACTCCCTCTGTGGGGCAGGCTAGGAGGAGTAAAACTGCAACCATTAGTGAAACTCCATGCAGCCTGATATCCACTTTCAAGACAGAACAAAAATTTTATTATGCAAAGGAGGACTATCCACACCTGTAGACTAAGAGAACTGCAGGGAAAGGCCTGCAGCTGGAGGAGGGGACCAACAGCAACAACACCAAACTTCCCCATACCCTGATCTATTAAATCTCCATGAAGGAAAAATAGCTTCATCTTCAGGGCAAGGGCACCAAAACTATAATCCAAGAGGACTGGTAGAAATGAACTGCAGTTGGAGGAGGTGAATAAGTTAAAAAAAAAAAAAAAGGAGAAACTTCAGCACTGAGGAAGGCAAAAGATTATATGCATATCCCAGCACTATACCTAGAAAAGTGGGAGGTGCATTTATGGAAGTCCACAACCCAGAGCTCAGGTTCACAGCATCCTTAAGACTGAAGTTCAATCAGAATCCCTCCTTCCACACCTCATGACATCACACCAGTGTTGAATAGAATAGTGGTGGAATGCATACAGGTAGAAGACCTGCAGACCACACACTCTTTCTGGGGAGTCATGCAAAAGGATGATACAAATCCAAAGAACCAACATCTGCTCTCTATAGAGGAATTTGAAGCTTTATTCACTTGAGAATAACCATAACAACAATTAACTTTGAATCCATCCAACTTCTAACTAGTCAATCAAAGCAACACAAAGAAGACCTAACAGAAGGGGGGCGCCTGGGTGGCTGTTGGTTAAGCAGCTGCCTTCGACTCAGGTCATGATCCCGGGGTCCTGGGATCGAGTCCCACATCGGGCTCCCTACTCAGCAGGGAGTCTGTTTCTCCCTCTCCCTCTGCCTGCCTCTGCCCCTGCTTGTGCTCTCTGTCTCTGTGTCAAATAAAAATAAAATAAAATCCTTAAAAAAAAAAAAGAAGACCTAACAGAAGGAAAATCATACTTATCTGCAGGCAAAAACAAAAGGGAGGGGTCATTTCAGTATCCATATTCTATAAACATGCTCACCTTTCAATAAGTAATTGTAAGACATGCCAAAAAGCAAGGAAAATCAGTCTAAGGGAAAAAGCAGATGCCAATATAAGATTGATGTTGAACTATTGGGGGGGGAACTTAAAAATAACAATAATTAATATGTTAAAGGCTCCAACACAAAGGATAGACAACATGCAAGGTAACAGAAAATTTCAGCAGAAACTTGGAAACTATGAGTAATAATTAAATTAAAATAGTAGAAACCAAGGAACCTGAAAATGGTAGAGCAATGGAAAGCATCCCATATTACTTCTGTCTGGGAAACATCTTTTAACATTTCCTTTAGGGTAGGTGTTTTCATTTATTTAAGAAAGTCTTTATTTCCCCTTAACCTTTGAAGAATAGTTTTGCTGAGTATAGAATTTTAAGTTGACAGGTTTTCCTTTCAGAACTTTAAAGAGGTTACTCCCCTGTCTTCTTATGTTCTTTACAGTGAGAACTGATTCTTATCCTTGTGACTCCCCTCCAGCCCCTGCTGCCTTCAAGACTTAATCTTTGTTTTTGGTTTCCAACAGTTTAAATATATTATTCCTAGGTGAGATTTTATTATGTTCTTGTTATACAGGTTGGTGTTCTATGAGCATCTTAGATCTGTTGTTTTTTGTTGTTTGTCAATAATTTAGGTAAATTCTTGGCCTTTTTCCCCCAAGTTTTATTCTATTCTGGTCTTTCTCTCTTCATCTTTTGCAATTTTAATCCAACCATATATACAATCACAGAAGAATTCTTAGAGTGACAGATCTGTTTTAGATGGTAGTAGGTGGTGGATACCTGATTCTATGTATTTGTTAAACTCATAAGATGTACACCACAAAAAGTAAACTTTACTGTGTGATTCTAGGATAGAATTCAGATCATGATAAATGAATCTTTTTGTATTACAAATATATGACATAACTTCTTGAGGGTAGGGCTATGCAGCTGACTTAAATAGATGTGAAAAGGGTTTTTGACTAGAAACTAAGGTAAAAGACAAAAGACATGTACTGTTAATCCTCAAACAAAATGGATTGAACTGGATGGGTCCCTTATATGCAGATTTCTTACAGTATAGGATTGTAAATGTATTCTCTCTTCCTTATGATTTTCTTAAAAATATTTTCTTTTGGGGGCACCTGGGTGGCTCAGTTGGTTAAGAGTCTAACTTCAGCTCAGGTCATGATCCTGGGGTCCTGGGATCCAGCCCCTCATCATGGGCTCCCTGCTCAGCAGGGAGCCTGCTTCTCCCTCTCCCTCTGCCACCCCCCTGCTTATGCTCTCTTTCTCTCTCTCTCAAATAAATAAATAAAACCTTTAAAAAAAATTTTCTTTTCTCTAGCTACTTTATTATAAGAATAGAGTGTATAATATGTAAAATGTACAAGAAATATGCTAATCAACCATATATGTTATAAGTAAGCCTTCTAGCTAACAAGTTATTACTTATGTTTCTGAGGAGTCAAAAATTATATGTGGATTTTTAACTGCACATGGAGTGGGGTCAACAGCCTTAATCCCCATGTTGTTCAAGGGTCAGCTATACATAAATACTGCATTCTATAGAGTCAGTAAAATTGTTTCTTATAGAGGTATGGGCTAGCAATTCTGAAACCTCTATGCATGTATACTGGGATTGAAAAATAAGTAAATGGATAGACAATGGTAGAAAACAAATTTCTTATTATTAGAGAGTGAAGTAATATATAAGCAAGGGAAGGAGGGCTGGAATAAATCCTGTGGTACTATATCAGAGTCAGAAAACTTAGCATGAACACACATATATACATATGTATACATATATATGATGTGATGCAGAAAAATTATAGATATATTTGTATACCTGAGTGAATATGTGTATAATATATAACCTTAGCTCTGCTTATTGAGAGGGCTTAGGAGTAGTGACATCTCAGTAGGAATAAATGTACCCAGCATGCAGACCGTGGCCTCTAAATGTCATTCTCTAATAAAAGTAATCAGTAGTCCTTGGAGAACTGGTTTATTTTAGGGCTGGAGCAGAAGACATATGAGATGAATTTAGAATGTATTTTAAAGCCAAAAAACAAGAAAGTGCTCAATAAACAAAGTGATGGATATACGTCAAAGGAATATAACGGTTATTCAGAAAGGTCTCCCAATGGAAAAACTGAAACAATATGAGCAAAAAAATACAAAAATTAAAAAAAAATAAATGTAATGTTGGCTTATAACATTAATTCAAGGCTAGTTTGGATTAAACAACTGAAGTATAATATATAAATATGTAATGAGTCCATTTTGAAATAAATAAACAACTGATAGATTAATCAGTCTCCTTGAATGTGGGCTGAATTTAGTGACTCACTCCAGGAGAATAAAATATGGAAATGGAAAAACAGTGACTTTACAGGGGAAGAACTGTATATACCGTCTTAACCAAGTATTAAAAGTGAATGTTTTCAGTAATAAATCATATTGATATGTTCCCCTGATATGATGTGATATAATATGATGGAAAAGACACTTCTCCCACAAACCCATAACCCAGTGTAATCATGAGGAAATATCAGACAGACCAAAGTAAGGGGCACATTATGTAATACCTGACCAGGACTCCTGAAAACTTTGAAGATCTGATCAACAAGCTAAGGTTGAGAACCAGCCACAGGTCAGAGGACATAAGGAGACATACTGACTAGATGTAATCATGTGGTGTCCTGGATTGGAGCCCAGAACTGAAGAAAAGGAAGTTAGTGGAAAAACTTGTGAAATCAGAATGAATCCTATAGTTGAGTTATTAATATTTTGAAAAGTACTATGGTTTTGTAAGACGTTTGCATTAGGGGAATTGGGTAAATGATACCCTCTACCATCTTTGTAACTCTTCTGTAGAGCTATTTATTCCAAAAGATACATACTTTTAAAAGGATTTGGCCCGGGCGCCTGGGTGGCTCAGTTGGTTAAGCGACTGCCTTCGGCTCGGGTCATGATCCTGGAGTCCTGGGATCGAGTCCCGCATCGGGCTCCCTGCTCGGCAGGGAGTCTGCTTCTCCCTCTGACCCTCCCCCCTCTCATGAGTTCTCTCTCTCTCAAATAAATAAATAAAATCTTTAAAAATAAATAAATAAATAAATAAAAGGATTTGGCCAAAAAAACAAAGGTCTCAGAATGTTAATAAAATGCATGTGAAAAACAAATTTATACTCATTGGTAATCTATACCAAGAAATATTGCAGTTTGTCAATGTATCTTCTAAGGAAAATATTTACCTTCTGAGTTTTTTATTTACTTGTTTTTCTTTAGAAGATAGATGCATAGATACATAGATAGACTGAAACAGAGAGAGACAGAGACAGAAGCACAGACAGAGAGACAGAGACACAGACACACACAGAGAGAGAACTGATTATGTAAATTGCTATGGCCTCTAATATTATTAATTAAATTATTCTCACTGTAATATTTTTCTTCACTTCCATATCACACTTAATTTGTTTGGCACATAGAAGTATGAGACTCATTAAACATTGGCATTATATACTATTCATTCTGATATATAAGTGTGATGGTTTCCTATGAGATTATGCACAAAGTAGAACATAAATCTAACTATAAAATATATATAAGAAGGCATAGCAACAATGAGCTGCAACTTTAGGTTGAGGATTTCTTATGTGATACCAAGAGTATGACCCATTAAAACATTAACATCCAATTGGAATTCATCAAAGTTGAACACTCTTTTGCTTTGAGAGGTATTTCTAAGAAAATTTAAAAGATAAGACACAGGCTGAAAGAAAATATTGTAAATCATGTATCTGATAAAGGACATTCGTGAAGACTATACAAAAATTATTGATACACAGTAATAAGAAAAAAACAAGACCAATAAGAAAATGGACAAACTGAACAGACACTTCATCAAAGTAGATGTTTATATGGAAAATAAAAACATTAAAAGTAGCTCATCACTACTCATTATGGAAATGCAAATTAAAATTGTGAGTTACCACTTTAGATCTATTGGAAAGCTAAAATTACAAAGAAAGGCCAAACCAAGTGTTGGTGAAATTGTGTTATAGCTGGAACTCTCTTACACTGCTGCAAGTAATATAAAATAGCTCTTTTGAAAATCGTTTGGCATTTTGTTAAAAAGTTAAATATGTATCTAACTTATGCTCGAGACTTTCCACTCCAAGATATTTACCCAAGAGAACTTAAAGCATGTCTAAACAATTATCTGTGCAAGATAGTTCATGGCAGTTTTGCTAATAGATAAAATACATAGAAACCAACTCAAATGTCCACCGTAGGTGAATGAATGAACAAATGCAGTACAGTCACAGAATGGAATACTACTCAGCAGTAAAAAGGACTAACTCATGAATGCATGCTATAATATGGATGAATCTTAAAATAAGTATGCTGAGTAGGAATTCTAGAAAATGCAATTTACTCTATAATGGCAAGTAAGATTAAGGGTTCCCCGAGAGGAGGAACAAGAGTGAAAGAGATAAAACCAAGTGATTACAAAGCAATTCCAACTGCTAATGTGACCCTCAAGTGATTATGTAAAGGTTATAAGAAACTTTTAGATGTAGGAGATAATGTTCATTTTCCTGAATGTTATGATGATTTTACAGTTGTGTACATACTTAGGAAGTTTCAATAATGTGTAATTTATTTAATCTTTTATGGAATAATTTGCCAATTATTTTATTTTATGAAGTTTTATTTTCACAAAGTAATTGACACTTGTTTAAATTCTATTTTCCTAGCTAGATAAATATGGTTTAAAAAAAAAAACAACTATTTCGGCACCTAGGTGGCTCAGTTGGTTAAGCCTCTAACTCTTGATTTTGGCTCAGGTCATGTTCTCAGGGTCCTGAGATCAAGACCCATGTGGGTCTCCCATGCTGACCTGGAGCCTGCTTAGGATTCTCTCTCTCCTTCTCCTTCTGCCCTCCTCATTTGCACTCTCCCTCTCTTAAAAACAAACAAACAAACAAAATTATTTTTTATGCATGTTGTCCAGTTTTCTTAATTATTTTTATAATATATTTATTTCATAATATTATGGTTATTATGTCTATTTTAGTTACAATATTTTTCATTAAGAGAAAATTAACATTGTTTTTAATTGTTAAATCACTACTCTCTTCATCCTACCTCTCTGAATTAGCTACAGTCACCATGAAAATGTGACATCATACCATGCCAGACACTCTTAACTTCTAAATCCATAAATTAATGGTCATATCTTCTCATATCAATTCATTTTAGTAATTGAAATATGAAGATTGCCTTGTCCTTCTTTGGTATATATTGCATATTGCTGTGTGCTTATATGTATATACTGTTCTTAAAATGTTAACAGCCTTAAGAACACTCAGCTTTTCAGTATATAAATGAAATACAGAGTTAAATATGTCCTGGGGCACCTGGGTAGCTCAGTTGGTTAAGCGGCCAGCTCTGGATTTTGGCTCAGGTCATGATCTCAGGGTTGTGGGATCAAGCCCTTTCTCAGGCTCCATGCTCAGCAGGGAATCTGCTTGAGATTCTCTCTCTCCCTCCTCCTCTGCCTCTCCCCCATTTTCTCTCTCTCACTCCCTCTCAAATAAATAAATACATCTTTTTTAAAAAATATATCCTGTTTTGATGTCCAATTTCAGTTTGACTAATACCTGTATAATACTGATAATTTTAACAGTAATTTTGATGGATATAGCGCTAAGTTATTGCTTATCACATCTTTCTGATTAGGCACAATGAGATTTGGGTTATATACAGAAGGAAACTGAGGCACAAGCAAATTGCAAAAGCTGCCTATGGTCACTACTAAGTGTAGAACTTCACATAAAACCAGATGATGTCAGTTCAGAACTCATTTCTGCTTATCAATTC
Source organism: Leptonychotes weddellii (assembly GCF_054177405.1). Lineage (NCBI taxonomy): Eukaryota > Metazoa > Chordata > Mammalia > Carnivora > Phocidae > Leptonychotes > Leptonychotes weddellii. Next base: position 88,182,148 of record NC_138380.1, read on the forward strand.
ATTCTATCGCCATTTCATAAGCTGTTCACATAGATCAATATTAGATGAGTTGATGTTAATATGCATTCTAATATTCAGTATTGGGAAGGACATACAGTTATGAAGGAATTTGAGGTTTTTAGAGAAATCAAAGGTAGAAACCATGAGCAAGAACCTAGTAAATGTAGTTCTTTCTTGAGTGATAGAATATAGAATTATGAAGGACAATTGAGTCACAACAACATTTTAGGGGTGCGGAATAAGGTGGCTCCACGGATGTCACAAAGATCTCAAGAGAGCCGAGGGTGAAGTGAAAGGAGTTAGAATGCCCATTTGTGGATTATGTCTCTCGCACTGTATCTCATATGAAAAATAGCTCACAATACCTCATTGATATCAAAGAGTTACTAAAACCTACTCAGAGGTAAATATATATCCTGTGAGAGAGGCATATTGATGAAGGAATCTGATATCTTATCAGGGAAGAGGCTTTGGTATTCAAGGCAATCTATTCAGGATTCCTTGTTCCTGAAAATGTCAGAGCACAATTTCAGCAGGGATGGACTGAATCTGAAAGGCTGTATCTTGGAGAAGTTCTCAGGTAATGGAATAATCTTAGGATTTGTTCAGAACATTAGTTAAACATGTCATTCACTTATCTATCTTGAAATTTGTGAAATATACTTTAAGTCATTTTTACTTAAAAATTTCTTGTTCTAATTGGCCATGTTGAGCAAGATCAGACATGCTGTATACATATGGTCTAACTGTGACTTCAAGCAGATGGTCCTGTGTCCCTGGACGTTTTCTGAGTCAAAGTAGGTATTCCAAATAAGAAGCAACCAGGAGTTATACAGCAAGCAGGACTATACATCCATCATTTAATGAATCAAAGGACACACCAATTTAGTGAGGGACCAAAGATAGGTTATGGCAGGATATTGAGGTTTAATGCCAAAAACTATATTCAATGAATTTTAGCTTTTCAATTCCCACACTGAACTTTGGTATTGTCCTTTGAAATTTATATTTAGATAAAATTGAAAAACATTTATTGAACGCTTACTGAGTGCAATCCATTATGCAAATTACTATAAATCTCTAAATTACCAGCATATGGAGAGACAAAATTGAAAATATACAAGTTTTGCTAATTAAGTGTTATAGATTATCCTGGTTTGACAAGTTAGATAGTTATAAAAAAAAAACTGAAAGAGAAAAACGATATATCTCACTGGAACACTTGAACACTTTTATAAGCTTTTATAAATTCATCTCACATATTTTACTGAACCATATTGTTCACATACTAGGCTGCTTTCCCTCAGGAAATATGAGGTTAAATACAATCTTTTCTGCATTGCAGGTAAGCATAATTTTAAAAATGTTTTACACTTTACATTTGGTTTTTTATTAAAATAAATCAGTTATATACAAACAGAGCCTGGATTCATAATTTTTTTTTCCTGTATTGATCATGCTTTAAAAGAGAAATAATTCTTTCAATAGTAATGTATTTTAGATAACTTTCTTTTATTGAACACCCTCTACCTCTAAAAGGTCAACTCTTAACATTTTAGAAATTATGATTTACTGAAGACATTTGAAACTAATTACTTCGACTTCTCTATCATTTTGGGGGGATTTAGTATTAGCAGCATTGCTTACTTTGGCAGAAATTAGAGCATCAAAGTATTATCTGAAAATTAAGGGGACAGGGAAATTTTCACCATGAATCTCACTTTTAGCAATTGTAAAGTGATCATTTTAAACTTTTCCATGGAAATAGAATGTAAAAATCTCATCTTGTGAAGACAATTAAAATACTCTAGAATAGTCACCACATTTAAGAATTGAAAGACATCATTAGATAATTCCACACCTTGTAAGTAAAACTCTCTTTTTCATTTGAAATAAGATCTGAATTTAATTAGATAAGTATATGCCCAGACTCTCCAGGGCATGAGACTTACTTAAAAGAAATTAGGTAGGGGCGCCTGGGTGGCTCAGATGGTTAAAAGAAATTAGGTAATTGAGACTCAAAATGTATTTGCTAGGAATGTGCATTATGTGTCATTTAAATGTAAAGAATGGAAGGTAGTAGACAAATTACAAAAAGAAACCAAGGAAGAGTGACTTTATTTTAGAAAAATCAGTTACACTTATATCTTAATAGATTTTGTCATAATGACTTCCTCAATTTATAATGAAACCTTAAAAGAAATCTGTATTTTAAAATAATGTAAATACAAACTAACCTAATAATTATATCACTCACCATTTCTCTGATCTTTGTTGCATTCAGAAAGCTGCCAACAAATAAACTGTTGGGATTTATTATATTCCTTCATATAATATTACACGGAAGTATTTTCACTGAATGACTTTGTGAGTATAATGAATTAGTTGTCCCACACCCTGTCTTCTTCTCATGCATGTTGTTTCATCTACAAACCATGGATTGCCCTGTACCTATTTCTTGAGAAAATGGGTCAGAGAGTCTCCTATATTTACTGTTTTTCATTCACCACATGTTTCATATCCATGCTGATTTTGAAAGAGTTATTCTTTATACTTATAGTTTTGTTTTTTAGTCCATATGGTATGCTCACCTTAAATTTACATTACTAAATGAAAAAGTCCTGTTACGCTTCTATTTTGAAATACGTTTGTTAATTTGTTTTTATTCTACATGTGAATTTGATTTCAGGTTCTGTTTTTTATGCTTTATTCAATAAGAAATACCTTTTGTCACACTGCATCTCAAAACCTGTTAGGAGATCAGTGCCAGACTTCAGTGCTGGACATAAAGACTATGGACTACAGACTTCCGCAGTGGCAAACAAAACTTTAAACGGTATACGTGAAGAAATAAAAATAAATTCCAAAAGAGCCCCCAAAATTACTTTTTTAAAACTTCAACTTTGACAAAACTGAATGCAAGAGAGCAAAACAAATTGTAGAGAGTTTTAAAGAGGATTCTGTTACCAAGAATTCAAAACCATATCGAGTTGTTTATAGTAGAAAACAAGGGGGACTCGGTCACATATATATAAGGGAAACTTTCATAATGAGGCAAAGCAAAATCGCCCGAGAGTTATAAATGAGTTGCAAAGGGACTGGCATAATATAGTTAAAAATAAAAGTGTCAATGGACAATTATAAACATACCTAAAATTGAATACAAATAAAATAATGATTAAAATTTAAAAATTTAAATCTATAATAAAAAGTATCAAAAGTATAAAAGATATAATGCACACATTTAAAATTACTAGAAAACAAAAATACATACTTGTCAAACAATTTTAATAAAGGAAAAACATTAAAAAATTGAATATAGAATACAGGCATACCTCATTTTATTCTACTTTGCTTTATTGCACCTCACCAATACTGCATTTATATATATATGTGTGTGTGTGTATATATATATACACACACACACATATATATAGAAGGTTTGTAGCAAGCCTGAATTAAAGTCTATCGGTGTCATTTTACCAACAGCATTTGCTCACTTTGTGTCTCTGTGTCACATGTTGGTAATTCTCACAATATTTCAAACTTTTTCATTATTACTATATTTGTTACGGTGATTTTTTTTTTTTTTTAGATTTTTATTTATTTGACAGAGAGACAGCAAGAGAGGGAACACAAGCAGGGGGAGTGGGAGAGGGAGAAGCAGGCTTCCCACTGAGCAGGGAGCCCGATGCGGGGCTCGATCCCAGGACCCTGGGATCATGACCTGAGCCAAAGGCAGACGCTTAACGACTGAGCCACCCAGGCGCCCTAGGGTGATCTTTGGTCATTGATTACAACTCACTGAAAGCTCAGGTGATGATTAGCACTTTTTAGCAATAAAGTATTTTTTAATTAAGGTATGTGAATTGTTATTTTTAGACATTATGCTTCCATGTCTAATAGACTAAAATATAGTGTAAAACATAGCTTTTATATGCACTGGGAAACCAAAAAAAATGACTCACTTTATTGCTATATTCACTTTATTGCAGTGGTCTGGAACTGAACCTCAAAATATATCAGTTTAACTAGAGATTTGTTAAACTTTACAGATTAAATTCTCCTATTACAAAGCAAAAAACATGATTCTCATATTTGATCAAACAAAAATATCTACACAGATTTTGTGTAAAACATACGTATCTAAAAATAAGCCAAATAACTGCAAACAAAATGTTGGGCTATTAAAAATAAAAACTTTATATTGAAATGCTTTTTTAATATTAGGGAATTAAAAATCAAGGCAAAAAAGAACATTAAATATTTCAACAAGCATCAATATATTTGTCACAACACAGTATCTATAATAAATGAAGAATCATGGATTTTTACACTCTAATGAATGGAACTCTTTTTAAAACCATTTCCCCTAAGGACAACAAGTGAAATAAAGGTCAACATGTTTTTTCCTCCTCTTTGGATGATAAAATAAGTAAAATGGAAATGAAGTTTTCAAAAAAGATAAAATATATGTATATGTATACCATATATATATATATATAAAATAACTACCTAGTATTTATTCAACACACTACTACTGTTTAAAGAGCTGTGGAAACTTATGCACAGAATGGTTAAGTAACTTGCCCCTGGTCACACAGCCAACATGGGAATGCTGTAATCTGAGACCAGGCAAATTGTCTTCAGAATCTGTGTTTTTGTAATAACATGGGATCGTAATAATTTTGCTAGTAGAAAAACTATCACATCTGGCTGCCTGGGTTGCTCAGTCAGTAAAGCCTCGGACTCCTGATTTTAGCTCAGGTCATGATCTCAGGGTTGTGAGATCAAGCTGAGTCAGGCTCTTCACTCAGTGGGGAGTCTGCTTGAGATTTTCTCTCCCTCTCTTTCTGTCCCTTCCCCCTCTTTCTCTCTCTCTCGAATAAATAAATAAATCTTTAAAAGAAAAAAGAAGGGTGCCTGGGTGGCTCAGTTGGTTAAGTGACTGCCTTCGGCTCAGGTCATGATCCTGGAGTCCCGGGATCGAGTCCCGCATCGGGCTCCCTGCTCGGCGGGGAGTCTCCTTCTCCTTCTGACCCTCCTCCCTCTCATGCTCTCTGTCTCTCATTCTCTCTCTCGCAAATAAATAAAATCTTAAAAAAAAAAAAATTAAAAGAAAAAAGAAAAACTATCACATCAACAAATAGTACAAATAACCTATTTTTTAAGATGCTATTTATTTTATTTGAGAGAGAGAGAGAGTGAGCACAAGTGGGGTGAGGGGCAGAGGGTTTTCTCCCTGCTGAGCAGGGAGCCCGATGCAGGGCTCGATCCCAGGCTCGATCCATGGCTCGATCCTGGGACTCCGGGATCCTGACCAGAGCCGAAATCAGATGCTTAACCAACTGAGACACCCAGGAGCCCCACAAATAACCTATTTTAAACAGAACTCTGTGATTGTAACTCAGTGAAAGTAACCATAAAACTGAAGAAGGATATGAAAGAAAACTCTGATCACGGAAGGGTTATCCATAGTTCTGGAGGGCTTGATTGATTTATTTTTATCCTTCTTAATTTTCTTCAATTTACAAAAGAAATATCTCTGATAAAGTATACTAATGCAGTGAGAAGACTAAAGTTACATGCATTTGCATCATTCACTATGCGTCCCTCCAATGGGTTGTAGTGAAAATTTGCAGAGCTCCCCCAGCTCCATCACCAGCACCATGTCAGCAAACTGTGCATGACATGTAAGGGCTGTCTCTCATCCTGGTGTGTTTAGGGGTGTGTGTGTGTGTGTATTTAAACATATGTGTATGCACATATATGTATTACAAACGTTTTGTAAATTGTTTTCTACAGCCATGATTTCCCATGATCAAAGACAACAGCCGACAGCAGTTAAACCAGGACAAACAGGTGTTATTCAGTAACCATGCACAGTGGGGGAAAGAGCTGAGTTCATTCTGATTTGCGCAGAGGTGACTGGGTGTTCTGAAGGGAGAATGACCGAGGGGGATTGGTGGGGACTTGTGCAGAGTCAAGAGGAACATTACAGGAATTGGGGAGGGGAGGTTGGCCCACGTGACACCCACGTGGGTTTTCTGACTGGCACCACTGAAGCTAAGCTCCTACCATCCCACAGGGTCTGGGGTAGAGGGCTCCGTCTCCAGCTGTTGACTGGGACAAACGCTGAATGCTCCTCGCAGCCTTGACTTTCCTCAGCCAGGCCCTTTAAGGGGGGCACTGTGGAGAGGTGCCCTTGAATGGCTGGAAACTGTTAGTGTTCGAGTCTTTATCGGGCAAGTTTGAGGCCTAACGAAGGAGAGGGCTCAGAGGAGCCTGGCTAGTGTTCGCTCAAGGAAAAAACCTTTGTTATGCCTGTACACTATTTTATGTTAAATAAAATATCTAACATTTAGTTTTATTATTTTACTATTACCAATAATGATTTAATTATATATATAATTTTAAACATGTATTTCTAGATTTCATCTGTATTCCAAATTTCCCTACAGATTAATTATTCTAATGTGAACTCCAGTAGTAGTTCATGAGCATTTTTTTTTGAAGATTTTATTTATTTATTTATTTATTTATTTGACAGGGAGAGACACATGAGAGAGGGAACACAAGCAGGGGGAGTGGGAGAGGGAGAAGCAGGCTTCCCGCGGAGCAGGGAGCCCGATGCGGGGCTCCGTCCCAGGACCCTGAGATCATGACCTGAGAAAAAGGCAGACGCTTAACAACTGAGCCACCCAGGCACCCCAGTTCACGAACATTTTTATTTCCTTTATTACCTTTTGCTTATTACTTAGCTCATATATTATGGACAGTTCTTCTTTATTTTTTTTTTCTACATTATTCTTAAAAATTAGTTTGTCTATGATTTCTCATTTGCCCTTTTATTATTACACCACTTTTTAATAAAATTGGTATGATGGACTGAATTGTGTGCCCCTCTCCCCAAATTCATATAAAGTTCTAATACAGCGTAACTCTGTCTGGAGATGGGACCTGTAAGAAGGTAATTAAGGTTAAATGAGATTCCAAGGGTGGAGACTCTGCTCTTATAGGATTAGTGTCCTTATAAGGAGAGCATCCAAGAACTTATTGTCCCCTTTTGGATCTCTCCATCATGTGAGGACAGAGCAAGAAGGTGGCTGTCTAGAAGCCAGGAAGAGAATGCTCACCAGAGACAAAATCCTATTGTATCTTGATCTTGGACTTTCCAGTCTCCAGAACTATGAGAAAATAAATTTCTCTTTTTAAGCCATGCAGACTGTGGTATCCTGTTACGGCAGGCCAAGAAGACTAAAACAGTTGGCAAATTTTTTGTGCTTTAATTCATCCATATATTATTTTCCACTATTTATGTTATGACTGCTGAAGGTATAAAGCAAAAGATAAAAAAGATGGAATTAATGTATTACTAAACAGTTAATAAATCGTGTCAGCATTTTTTATTGCTACTCAGTTATGATAAAATTGATCTACTACCCTATTACATTAAAATGGAATGTTCTCATATATATACACTAGAGTTTACTCCTGGGTTCCTGTTTTATTCAACTGTCCTAACTATTTTGCTATTTCCACATTATTTCATGTTGTTACTTTAACATCTGTTTTAATATATGCAGGTTCAAGTCCATTTCTATTATCTGAGGTCAATCTAGCCTTGTGCTGTCCCATAAATATATAATCTGAGCCACATAAGCAATTTTAAATTTTGTCCTAGTAACATTTAGGAAAAAAAGTAAAAAAAAAAAATATGTATATACAATGTTAATGATATTTTATTTTATCTAATATTAAAATTTTATTTCAACTTAAAATCAACATAGAATTATCAATAAGGCATTTTATTTTTTTTAACTGCAGCATGATTCCATTTATATCACATTCAAAAACAAGGAATACAAATCTATAATGATGGAAATTATAACCCTGGCTATTTTGGGGCTGTAATGACTGGGAGGTATTTTATGTTTTTGTGTGTTTTTTTGGTACAGAAGGAAATCTGTAGTGTATTTAACACTAAACAATATATACAAGAGTGTGTGTGTGTGTGTGTTTGAATATTCAGGTTAGCCTTATTTTAACTGCTTGGTCGCTACAGGGGCTAACAGTTACAATATTAGAAAGCGTGGCTCAAGCACTTTATTTTAAAGAGAAACATTACACAACATTACACGTACTGCATGGAGCACTGGGTGTTATACGAAAACAATGAATCGTGGAACACTACATCAAAAACTAATGATGTACTGTATGGTGACCAACATAACATAATAAAATTAAATTTAAAAAAAATAAAAAGAAACATTACAATTATTTAGCCCAGTCCTAGAAATATTGTGCAATGAAATTATGTTAGGGTTATAGGTGAATGTTTAAAGGATTTATAAGTTTACATAATTTGTAACATGGAATTACTTGATTAATTGCAGACATTTAAGTCTGCATAATTATATATGATAATGATATTGAATGTGAATGTGAATATGAATAATGAATCTGATAATGATATTAGGCTTAATGTTCTGTCCTTTTTTGTTACTTAGAGGTTTTTCTATATAGATGAGTCAATGAAATAGAGAGCTAAATAGAACTTTTTTACATAGAACACTATTTTCATAGGGTGGGCTTCCCACAAAAGAATTTGGGTAGCAATTGAAATAGTATAAATTCAAGGATAAAACTTTTATCGACTACTGCAGAATTAAAACAAATAGTATAATAAGACACCTGCAGTCAGCAAAACACCGTGTAAGATGCTATTCAGTAGATGAATACAGAATCACTTCATTCTCATGACCTTCTACTAGTATTTCGAGTAACTGATGCTCCCAGCAACCTGAATATAGAAATGTAACCCCCTAAAGAATTTGAGTTGCTCTATTTAACAACTAGTATTATTAAATACTGTGCCATCAAAGTGATGTAAGATAAAGAAAACTACAACCTAACTGAGAGTATACATTTATGTTGAAAAGGTCACTACTGTTCATTATCTGGAATGTTTAAGAATTGTGATGTGAGCAAAACATTCAGAATCAGAACCACGACACTCGTCTTAGTGGTGGTCCCTGCATGCTGCTGTGAGTTCAGGGTCAAGGTGTCAACGGATAATACTGATTCACCAAACAGAGATCTCAATAGAAATTTCAAAATGCTTGGTTAGTGCTCTTATAAAGAGCATTGTCTATTTCACCATAGAAACACTGAACTGGAAAATGAAGCCAAAGCATATAAGATATTTTGCCTGCACATATTTCGTGATTCAATTATTTTTGGTTTGGTTAGATCTGTAGAAACTGCCCTTTTTACTTGTGAGGACTAAGACTTGAATCACTGCTGCATATTGCTACAGGACCATTTTCCCCTCAGTCAGAACTTCCATCACTCTTAACAATTGATTTTTGCAAAGTCAACTGAATAGATCAAGCAGTTCATAAAACTTTTTCTGGGCAATAGACAAAACAGTCACAGCAACATTCTATCATCCAATATTCTATTTTTATTGGAGATAGAAATATAGCTGTTCTGTACTCTCGCCACCCACTTATTCTCTTAGAAATATGTCACAATGAGTGATGTCTTCCCTTTCATCTTCTAAAAACTTTCAATCCCTATTAATATTGGCATAGTCCTGAGTGGAGCTCTATTTGCATTTCAACTTTTTTTAGAACTAAGTTGTTGCTCCTTATTCAAAGTTTGTTTATTCATATCTTTGGTTATTTTAAAATACCATTCATTCTATGTCCCCACTATCTAGGACCAAGCAGTGCATTTAGAAGTTGCTAAATACATATTTTGAAATGAATGAATGAATGAATCATCAATCAATCAATTCAAGGAGTCTGGTTAAAAAGTGACACAACATTTCAAGTAAGGATAAATATATGGTCTATGGTAAGCTCATTTCAGATCTACGGTAATTGAAAGGATGAGATTTCTCCCATCTAATCTTTTCAAGCTGCTTTTATGCTAGAGCTGTCCCTGTTGTGAATATTCCCTCTAATATGCTGCCAGAAAACCTTGCTAACCCATTGCCTGATTGTCCCTAGCACCAGATAATACCTTTTCCATATGTCTTGTACATATGATAGACTGCTGACCATGGCAGATAACACATTTCACAGAAGACTCCACCAACCACTCTGGCCTCAACTTAATGACTCCAAAACAGAAACTCTACAGAAGGCACAGTGGGTCCATTGTCATTTTTACCATCCAGTGGGTGCCTCTTTGGCTTAGGCTAATATCAAGTTGGAAATTCTTACTTACAGTTTGATAAAAATGGCCAACAGAGCTTGTATGAGTGATTATAAATAGATATAATTTCAATTTTCCTCTCTTTGATTGCATACATTGAATGATAATTGGTAAATTCCCAGGGAAATGACAACTAAATGTCATGTATCAATGATAATTGATAAATTCCCATGGAAATGATAATTCAACTCCTTTATTTTCCCCCAGAAAACTACATGTCCCATGTCAAGAGAAAAACACACACACACACACAAAAAAAACAAAAACAAAGCAAATCAAGACTACACAATTACTCATTCAACAGATAAGTTTTTGGGTGCCTGTTTTGTGCCCAGAAAGCTGGTAGAAGACCAGCGGAAGAGACAAGCTTCCTATTTTGATGGAACTTGCTTTTCCAGTGGACATAAGGATGGGGAGGAGTAGGAAATAAAAACAAACAAGCAAAGCAATAAATCAACAACGTAATTTCAGATGTTATACATTTGCTGACACCTGACCTGTCTTTTATGAGAAAATCTGGGAATGAGTGTGAAAATAAATGCAAAAAAAAAAAAAAAAAAAAGCCCACCATTGGTAAATCAAACATGGACAACTTCTGAAATACCAAGCTCAGAGCTGATAAGGCTGAGGCTACAGAGGCACTCACTTGCTTTGGAGCAGAATTTAAAGGGATTCAAAGAAAACCTCCATAATCCAGACAATAATTTTTCTGCAGTATTTTAAAACATAAAGACAAAATTAATGTCTAATATCCATAATAAAGAGACTATAAAAATACTATAAAGACAAGCTGTTGTCATACGAGTTTGTGTTACTGCGCAAAGGGAACAGCGCGCTCTGATCACACGCGGTTCCCTACTGCGGGTCACACATCTTCTACCAAGTGGCTTTATGAGGATTGAGGATGGCATGACAGTAGATTGGGAAACACGGGGATTTAAATATAATGCTACTTTTTATTTGTAGAGATTCGATTCACTTTTCTGCTTGGTTCAAGACTTGGGAGGATTTTTTTTTTCTTAATTTGAGAGAGAGGGCAAGCAAGAGAGAGCATGAGCATGGGGAAGGGGGAAGGAGAGAGACAAGGAGACTCCCCTCCAAGCAGGGAGCCCAGTGCGGGTCTCCCAGGACCTTGGGATCATGACCCCACTGGAAGGCTGACACTTAACGGACTGAGCCACGCATGCGCCCCAGGGAGGATATTTTGGTAAGCATATATGGTGATGCATCTTTTTTTCTTGCCTCTGGCCTCACTATGGCTCAGCAGCTCCCTGGAGCATCAGGTGTGAGGTGGAGGGTCAGAAAGAGGAAGACAGAGATATAGGCGCTGGGACCGGCAGTTACCGACACGAATTTAGGGGAATTTTACTCTGCAAATTTCCCTGTACATTTGGAGAGTAAAGATGAAATGAGTTTTTGTTTTTGTTTTTGTTTTTGTTTTTTTGAGCGATACTAATCAGTTGATATTCAGTGTTATTCTGCTTTTTTATTTTATTTTGTTTTACATGTTAAGACAGTAGCAACAGGTTGTCCTTTCAGAATGTAATATATTTTATTATAGCTGCTATTATCTTTGACTCAAATTCCAGGGTATATGCTACTGTGTCCAATAGGCTGAAGCATAACAGATCTTTCTGAAAGATACTGTCTCTAGTTATAACATTCATGTTATTCTTTAAGACCATTACATTAGCTTAATACCATATCCTCAGAGAGCTTTACTTGTTAAAATATTTTATATATTGAAACCTCAGCATTTTAGAACAAAATGTGTTACTAACACTGAATAAATAAAACATTGCATTACCTAAATTTACAAAGACAAAACATGGTATTACTCAGCTTGACCACTCTTCGAAAGTATTTTTCAATCCAGGAGTATCTTGTTCTTATTCAACAATACATCCGAGGTAACCTCATTACATAAATGCTCTGAATTACAAACACCTGATCAAGGAATTATACTGTTTAATACAGTCACACTTAATTGGCTAAGAACACCGAGAACAGAAATGGAGACTTAAATATACTCTTCATTCTATAAAACATGATGCTGGATATCTCCAATTTGATTTCATTTGATAAACTGTCACCTATGAAAATTAAACTGTAACCTTATTCACCTCCATCATAGAGAAAGCAGATGTTTAAACTTTCCCATCCTGACATACGTACATGGAGAGGCACACAATTCGAAATCTAATTAGTGTTTAATAAGCCATTTGAAATGATGTCATTCAACTCTTACAAATTAATCCTGCTCTTTCAGCACCTGCTGGTATTTTGCAACAGTAATTATTTCATGACAAAAAGACGCCTGAACCAGTCCACATTAACATAAGCATCTCTTCTGACTACTCTATGCATTTCTTTCTGAAAGATGTTAATAACCTCCTCCCGGCTTAAGTGGAGAGAAACTGCAACAGACATAATGAGACTTGCTCTGAAGGGAAGACCGTTTACTATTCTAAAACACAATTTCAAAAGGTCAAAGGCAGAAAAGGACCTTCCCCAACCTATTGAGAATCTCTCAGAGATTCCTTAACGAAGCAGTTGTCTATTCATTTTTCAAAAAACAGACTTGCATTGATGGCATAATAGACAAGGAAATTTCAAAGTACTCTCACTAAAAGTGGAAATCTTAAAATGAAGTAGTATATCTTTTTAAAAAAATAAATTAAAAAGTGATGTAACTAAAACTGTCAAATTATTTTTAAGTCTTCCCGAAACCAATGTTTAATATCCCCAGATAACTGACTGCTTTGGTTTAACTTAAATTCAACTTAGATGTTATCATTTCATGATTAGTAGTTTTCGTTATAAAATTACCAGTAGCAAAAAAGAGAAGAACACTTATTTCACAAAGTTTCTGGGATTAGTCACAGTTACGAATGTGAGATTTCCTCCCACATACTGGTTATTAAATAGATGCCTGTGCTTTTCTTCCTTAGGTCCACTACTATTCTAGAAGTCCCAGGAAACTCTAGAATTAGGGCAACTCAAAGTCCATGAACTTGCCTCTACACAACAACTACACCTTTATTGGAAATTCTTAGCATAAATGGTTAATCATGAGTTTTAAAATATTACATTTCTCATTTGACTAACCCTAATTTGTATTCTTTCAAGTAAAGAGGAACTTGTGGTCACATCACTCAAGTCCTTTAATTTGACTGTTTTTTTCTTGCTCTGAGCCCCATAATCAACTGTCTTCTTTCAAAAGAAATGATTCTTCATTCAAAAGAAATTGGCTCTTTACTTGAGATATTATGTTTCCGATATCTATTCCTTTTTTTTAAGATTTTATTTATTTATTTGACAGAGAGAGAGAGACAACGAGAGAGGGAACACAAGCAGGGGGAGGGGGAGAGGGAGAAGCAGACTTCCCGCTGAGCAGGGAGCCCGATGCAGGGCTCAATCCCAGGACCCCGGGATCATGACCCGAGCCGAAGGCAGACGCTTAACGACTGAGCCACCCGGGCGCCGCTCTATTCCTTTTTTTACTCATATAAAGGGAGGCCTATATTATATTTTACAATCCTCATAAATGAATAAATATAAAGTAGAAAGGGTAATACTTTTCAAAAGAAGTTTTTGCTATAAAGATAGACCCTTGGCAGAATATGCTTCAGTCTCCAATGTTAAATGGAAAGCATTTCCATAGGCAGTCAAATGGTGGATGACTCACTTGTAGAAGTAAAATGAGGACAGTGACCATCTGTGTGCATCTCTGCGTGTGTGTGTGTTGTCTAAACTTTTAAGTAGATGTAGTGGAAACTGTTATTTGCCAAACCAATATCACATTCGACCCATGTTTTATTCTCAGGACTTTGATTTTGTTAAGTATAATGACCCACCTGACCTCCTGTGAAGCTAAGCGTGGTGAGTAAGTAACAATTCATGGAATGGGTGTATGCAGAACACACCGATCTTTAAAAGGTAATAGGTACTCCTTTTTACACGTCTTTACTCCTTTGTGAATCCCTATGCAATGTAGGATGAGGTGTTGTCTTGCAACCATGACAGAAGAAGTGAATGACAAAATCTAGTTCCTAAAGTTGGTTGTAAAAAAAAAATAGGATCTAGGAGTTCTGGCCCCTGTGTGGGATTGCCTTATCAGGGGGGCACAAGCCTCCATCGCTCTCCTCTCCCTCCTGTCTGACTTCTTGTCCATGTGAGAAAATCAAAATCTTGATTTTTGTTATGCTACCTCAAGTAGTATTCCTAGTACTTGGAGCTGCATTCAGCCCATCTGACAGAAGGAGCTAGAGAAATAATGTCCATTGTACCTATAACAGCTTATTAAAAGGAATTTTCTACACATCCGAATGATTCTCTTCCTCTTTGGCACAACTGAAATCCACCCTTCTCTACTGGTCAGGCTCTCATGTTTTCGTCCACAGTTTCTGATCCTCTGCATGTCTTCCCATCTTAAAATTCTATAGCTGAATATCTATAACATTCTTCAAGAAGTTATAGAGAATTTGGGGAAGATTGATCATTTTCAATGTGTATAATGTATCTTCTCAAGCAAAAAGAGCTTGAAGGTATGTATTTTACACTCTCACTAATTTTCAAATCTTATCAGTGTTACCATTCATATTATTAACTTATATCCTTATCCAATTTCAGATTAAACCATAATTATTCTCTGGATGGACAGGAAGTAAAAAATTCTAATTTTCTATTATAGTTGTGGTTTTATTTTTGTTACTCAATGAGTTTTTTTTTGTTATAAATAATCCTTCTTTTAATCTATGTACAGCCTACACCTAAGAAGTGGGGTGTTTTACTCCACCTCCTTGAGGTTGGAGTATCTGCAAAATTGATTTGGAATTCTTTTGCATAACAGATTTGTCTATTCTCCCACATCTTTTTATTTCTAAATGTATTTAATTTTATCATTCTATTCATAGAGCTGGATTTCGTATTTTACAATATAATCAAACACTATTTATTTAATTTGTTGCTCAAAAGGTCCATCTTTGACCATTAGGAACTTATTCACTTGGTCCCCTCATCCCAATCATAATGCTTTGTTGTTGTTGTTTCTTTTTTTTTTTCGCACTTTTTCACTCGCTGGCCCTATAAGGTGCACCAGCCTTATCCTGTGTACCTTTTGCCGTGGCCCTAGATTCAGTCATTTCTCCATGGAATCCTGTTGCCTTTATTGTCAGGATATTACATAGTTGCTTATTAACCCATATATTTGCACATATTTATAAATATTTCTATATACAATCCTCTGTATCTTTATTAAACTGAAGAGAGCTCATCCTAATGTCTCCAACTCTAACCCAGTGGCACATAGATCCTTCCAGCCTCTTCCCCTTGCTTATCTGTAATTTCCAATTACAGCAAGGAGAAACCTAGTTTGCACCTCCCACCAAACATTTACTTACTGGTTTAAAACTAGTATGTTCATATAGTGGTTGCACAAGAGTTAATCCATAACTCTGTAGGAAACCATTTTATCTACTAAAGCAGTGTTTTGTTTTGTTTTTCAGTAGGCTCTATGCCCAGCGTGGAGCCCAAGGTAGGGCTTGAACTCACAACCCTGAGATCAAGACCTCAGCTAGGACCAAGACTTGGACACCTCACTGACCCAGCCACCGAGGTGCCTCCTAAAGCACAATGTTTATGGTTTATGTGCAAGGTTCTGTTGCCTCTAGTCCTCCAGACCCCATTAATTTCCAAAGTTACTTAGGTCACCATCATTTCCCCCCATCCCTTTCAGTGAGGTTCCTCTTTACCATTTCTAATACAGTTAGATTCTTAAGTCATGGTCTGCATTTCAACCTGTTATGCCTGGACCTCCTAAATTATTCTTTTTTAAGATTTTATTTATTTATTTGTCAGAAAGAGAGAAAGAGCACAAGCAGGGGGGAACGGCAGGCAGAGGGAGAAGCAGGCTCCCCAGTGAGCAAGGAGACCGACATCAGACTTCATCCCAGGACCCTGGAATCAAGACCTGAGCCGAAGGCAGACTTTTAACCTACTGTGCCACTCAGGCGTCCCCTTCCTAAATTATTCTAATCTGCATAAATAAGAGCCATTCTTTGTTCTGTAAATTCTATGGATTTTCATAAACATGTGGTGCCATGAATCAACTATAACAGTACCATTCATTCTCTTCCTATGCTTCCTGTATACAATCTTCAAGCCTCCATCCTGGAAATGACTAAGTGTTGAATAGATGTGTAATGCTGACCAAAGACATGTTGTTGTGTTTGTCTTAAGAGGGAAGTGTCTTTTCTTTTACTGTTAAGTATGATATTAGCTACCATTTTTTTTTTGAGATGCTCTTTATGAAGTTGAGGAAGTGTACCTCTTCTTAGTTTGCTAAGTGTTTTTTTTTTTCTTTTGCGGAATGCATAACCAGTTTTGTCAAGCATCTACTGATGCTTATTCCACATCAATTGGTATACACATATTATTTTTCTTCTTTAACCTGTTGATGTAGTGGATTACACTGATTGAATTTCCAACGTTGTAATAGCCTTGCATATCCCATTTGGTTGTGGTGCGTAATAATTCGTATACATTGTTGGATTTGATTGGCTAATATTTTGTTGAGGATTTCTGCTTTATGTTCATGAGAGACAATGCCCTGTAGTTTTCCTCTCTTATGATGTCTTCATCTGGTTCTGGAATTACAGTACTATTGGCCTTTTTAAAGAATGAGCTAGGAAGTATTCCTTCTGCTTCTATTTTCTGGAAGAGATTGTAGCAAATTGAAACCAACCAAATCCTTACTGATTTTTGCCTGCTTGATCTATCATTACTGCAAGAGAGGTGCTGAAGTATCCAGTGGTATATTTGTCTATCTCTTCTTGCAGTTCTTTCAATTTTTATCTCACATATTCTGATGATCTATGGTTAGATGCACAAATATTTAGGATTTTTTTTTTGAGAAATAACTCTTTTATCATTATGCAATTCCTCTCATTATTCCTGATAATTTTCCATGCTCTAAAATCTATTTTTATGGAAATTAATGTAGCTGTTCCTGCTTTATTTTGATGAGTGTTAATATGACATATCTTTTCCCATCACTTTACTTAATCTACCTTAATCTTTATATATAAAGAGGATTTCTATAATTTGGTCTTGTGTATTATTCACACTGACAATCACTGTTTTTTGAATTGATCTATAAATTATTCACATATAAAGTTGATTATGGGTGTTGAATTAATATCTACTCTATTTGTAAATTTTTATGTTTCTTATTATTCCTTTTTGTTCTGCCTTCTGTTCTTAACTGATTATTTTCATATAATTATACTTTTGTACCTCCTCTTTTAGCATCTCCATTACACTTCTTTTTAATTTTTTTTTTTTTTTAGTCACTGTCTTAGAGTTTGAAATATGCATTTCTAACTCTGAGAAAAATCTGTGCTTTTCCTTCACATTCGAAGGATAATCCCACTGGGTACAGAATTCTATAGCAGTGTGTTTATGTTCCTCTTATCACTTTAAATATGTCACCGTACCCCCTTTTGTTTGCATGGTTTCTGATGAGAAAGTTCTATAATCTGTAAATCTTATCCTTGTTCCTTTCTAGGCAAGTGTTTGTTTTCACCTTCATCTTTCTGGGTTTTCTCTTTGGTTTTCAGAAGTCTGAATACAGTATGTCTGAGTGGAGTTAACATGAATCCTGCCTGGTGTTCTCTGATCTTCTAGATTCAAACATAATCCTATGTGCTCTTTTACATATTTAGCCTTCAAAAAATGTACACATGTCCACAAGATTATTTAATTGTGATTAAAATATATATCTTTAATAATGAATATTGTTGATTTGACTGGATGTTAATGCTATAAAAAGTTAAATATCTAACCAATATTAGATGGAGTTATACACATTTTCCATTTGTTGATGAAAATATAACAATTTTTTTTTAAGTTTGAGTTACATCAGTTTCAAGGTCATTCAGTATCAGGAAAGTCATACAAAGGACAACAGTGATATCTCACTGCAATTAAAGAAAATTTATGTGAATCATTCATATTTTTAGTAGCAGCAGTTTTCTTCAGTAATAACAGACATTAGGACAAAATAGTATTTTTTTCTTTCTTTTTTTTTTTAATTTTTTATTCTTATGTTAATCACCATACATTACATCATTAGTTTTTGATGTAGTGTTCCCTGATTCATTGTTTGTGCATAACACCCAGTGCTCCATGCAGAATGTGCCCTCTCTAATACCCATCACCAGGCTAACCCATCCTCCCACCTCCCTCCCCTCTGGAACCCTCAGTTTGTTTTTCAGAGTCCATCATCTCTCATAGTTCGTCTCCCCCTCCGATTCCCCCGTTCATTCTTCCCCTCAGCTACCTTCTTCTTCTTTTTTTTTTAAACATATATTGTATTATTTGTTTCAGAGGTACAGATCTAAGATTCAACAGTCTTGCACAATTCACAGCGCTCACCAT
>NC_138380.1:88201310-88267991 GCF_054177405.1 Leptonychotes weddellii
GAGCAGAAAGATACAAAACTGACATTGTTTTCAGATGACATGAATGGCTTGCAGAAACTCCAAAGGAATATACAAAAACAAAGTCCTGGAACTAATAAACAATTTAGCAAGATTGCAGGATACAATATTAATACAAAACAGTCAACTGCTTTCCTATACAGAAATAATAAACAAGTGGAATTGGAAATTAAAAACACAATGACATTTATATTAGCATATGAATTAATGAAATACTTAGGTATAAATCTAGTAAAATTTGTTTAAGATCTACATGAAGAAATCTATAAAACTCTGATGAACAAAATCAGAGAAGAGCTAAATAAATGGAGAAACATCCCATGATTGTGGGTAGGAAGACTTAATATTATCAAGATGACCCCTATCATATGACCAAGATGTAGTTCTTCCCAACTTGATCTATAGATTCAATCCAATCCCAATCAAAATCCCAGCAAGTTATTATGTAGGTATTATCAAAATGATTCTAAAGCTTATATGGAAAACAAAGACCCACGACAACCAACACAATATTCAAGGGAAAGAGAAAGTTAGAGGACTGATGCTGTTCAACTTCAAGACTTACCCTAAGCTGTAGTAGTAATCAATTGTCAAAAAAATAAACAAATAGATCACCAGAACAGAACAGAGAGCCTAGAAATAGACTGACATAAATATAGCCACATAAATTTTGATAAAGGAACAAAGAAAATGTAATGAAGCAAAGATATTTTTACAACAAATGATGTTGGAATAACTCGACATCCACATGCAATAAACAAAAACAAAAACAAAAAGTAGAATCTACTCACAGACCTTACAATCTTCACAAAAACTAACTCAAAATCAGTCATAGACCAAATGTAAAATGCAAAACTATAAAACTCCTAGAAGATCACATAGCATAAAACCTAAGTGACCTGGGTATGGTGATGCCTTTTTAGATAAAAGACGTGATCCATGAAAGAAATAATGGATAAACTAGATTTCATTAAAATTAAACTTCTATGTTGCAAAACGTAGTATCAAGAGAACGAGAAGAAAAACCTGAATGGGAGAAAATAGAGGAAAGACATGTCTGATAAAGGACAGGTGTTGAAAATATATGAAGAACTCTTAAAATTCAACTATAAAATTGTCAGCCAATTTGACCAACTGAAAAATTGTCCAGAGACCATAATAAATCCATTACCAAAGAAGATATATGCAGATGGCAAATAAGCTTATGAAATGATGTTCCACATCATATGTCATTAGGGAAATGCAAATTAAAACATCAGTGAGATACCTCAACACACCTATTAGAATGAACAAAATCCAAAACATGTCAACACTAAATGTGGTAAGGATGTGGATCAACGGGAACTTTCATTCACCGTTGGTGGCAATGCAAAATGGTACAGCCAATTTGGGAGACCATTTGGTGGTTTCTTTTTTTTTTTTTTAAGTTTTATTTATTTGACAGAGAGAGACACAGCGAGAGAGGGGACACAATCAGGGAGAGTGGGAGAGGGAAAAGCAGGCTTCCCGCAGAGCAGGGAGCCCAATGCGAGACGTGATGCCAGGACCCTGAGATCATAATCTGAGCCAAAGGCAGATGCCCAACTGACTGAGCCACCCAGGCGCCCCTCTTTGGTGGTTTCTTACAAAAGTAAACACACCCCTATCATATGACCTAGCATTCATGCTCCTTGGTATTTACCCAAAGGAGCTGAAAAGTTATGTCAAAAAAAAAGGGGGGGCCTGCAGATGTTTATAATAGTTTTACTTATAATTGCCCAAACTTGGAAGCAACCACAATTTCCCTCAGGTTGTAAATTGATTATTAAAAAAAACAAAAACAAAAACCTGTGATAATCAGACAATGGAGTATTATTCGCGCTAAAAACATGATTTATGAAGCCATGACAAGACAGAGAAAACCTGGGGCGCCTGGGTGGCTCAGATGGTTGGGCATCTGCCTTCAGTTCAGGTAATGATCTCCAGGTCCTGGGATCGAACCCCACGTCAGGCTCCCAGCTCAGCAGGGAGTCTGCTTCCTCTTCTCCCTCTCCCTTTCCCCCTGCTTGTGTGCTCTCTCTCTCTAATGAATAAATAAAATCTTTTAAAAAAAAAGACATAGAGAAACCTTAAATACACATTTTTAAATGGATGAAGCCAATCTGAAAAGAGTACACTGTATGATTCCAATATATGACATTCTGGACAAGGGAAAACTGGGGACAATAATCAGTGGCTGCCAGACATTTTTGTCGGGGAGATAAATAGGCAGAGCCCAGAGAATTTTTGGGGCAGTGAAAATACTTGGTGTGATATCAGAATGACGAATATATGTCATTATACATTCATTTAAACCCATAGGATATACAGCACTAAAAGTGAACTCTAAGAGAACTGTGGACGTTGGATATTATTTGTCAATGTAGTCTTGTCTTTGGTAAAAACTGTACCAGTCTGGCAAGTGATGTTGATAATGGGGGAGACTATGCATATGTGTGGGCAAGGTGTAGATAGGAAATGTCTGTACCTCGCTCTCAATTTTTTTGCAAATCTAAAAATGCTCTAAAAAAGTCCTTAAAATTAAATTAAAAGACTTCAAAGATGCAAATTTGAGAAATGTTTTGTATCTTGTGGTTCAGCTTCTCATTGACTTTTTTCTTTTCTTACATCACTGCTCCAGGCCAGCCTTCAAGAAGGCCTCCAGGCATTGTCCTAATCATACAGGGGATACAAATATAGTACCATTCTCTTTTATATGAAGAATCGAGCTGTTAGACAGCCTTTTGGGGAAAGAGGAAGAAGATCTAGCTCTCTATGCATTTCTTAATCCACTTCTGATCCCATTTTCCAGTTCATTGACCGGTGACTTACCTCATCAGAATTAGAAATTAAACAGGTCAGCATATGTAAATGTTTTCAGCATGCAGGTCTGAGAGAATCCACAAATAAGACAGTCCACCAGGAGACCAGAGTTTTAACTTTAGACTATGGTAGAGGAACCTGTGTAAAACTGAAATTTGATGTGGATGTTGCTTCTTTGTTTTCCCTTACACCAGCTTTTAAAGATAAGTGAAAGATGAACAAGCCCGAAGGGCATTAAGGCCTCAGTGAGAACTTCGTGAAATGCAGAGAAAAAAAGATCATCATGAATTTACATTTCTGCATAGCTATTTGTATATTACTCTTTGCAAACATTTCATGAAAAAAGTATTTTCAGAAAAGGTGGTTGAACAAATCAAATCTTTCTCTCTTGTTATCTCCCTTAAAAATCACAAAACAGGGCACCTGGGTGGCTCAGTCGGTTAAGCGACTGCCTTCGGCTCAGGTCATGATCCTGGAGTCCCGGGATCGAGTCCCGCATCGGGCTCCCTGCTCGGCAGGGAGTCTGCTTCTCCCTCTCCCGCTCCCCCCTCTTGTGCTCTTTCTCTCACTCTCTCTCTCAAATAAATAAATAAAATCTTTAAAAAAAAAAAAATCACAAAACAATATCCCCCTTCCCTTAAATAAAGAAACAGCCACAAATGCACATTATAAATAATCTACCTGATAGTGTGAACTCTAAGCTGAAATAGGGGAGGATGTTAACAGTCAATAGAGATCTACCTACATACCTAAGGCTGTGAGAGTTTCTCCCCATGTTGGTTATGTGATATGGAGATAAATAAATATGCACAAATAAAATAACACAATCATTAAATTGATGAAACTCTCACCCTGTATATTGAAAAGTCACCATAAATTTCAAAACAAATAATAAGAATCAATATGTATTTATATTCTACTGAAGCCAAAAAAAACTACAAGTCTGGAGATGGGTATTAAAGAGGGCACGTATTGAATGGAGCACTGGGTGTTATACGCAAACAATGTCTCATGGAACACTACATCAAAAACTAATGATGTCATGTATGGTGACTAACATAACATAACATAATAAAATAAAATAAAATAAAATAAAATAAAATAAAATAAAATAAAATAATGAAAAAATATATATACATATGGAAAAAAGATGATTAAAAAAAGTAGAACCTAAGGAACAAAATCAGACTTCTTCCCCCCAACATTCAAGGCCATACTATATCCTCACTCCCATAATAAGGAAACTCTCTGGTGTTCCCAAATATTCAAAGATTGAGGGATTAAGCTTCCTGAGCCTCCTTTTTTGAATTGACAACATGATGAAGAATTTCTGACAACAAAGGCCATCAGGAGGATTTGGAAGAAGTAGAGAAGAAGTTAATTTCTTCATCTTTGAAAGAGGACACTAAAAGGTAGTGATTTGTTTTTAAGTTATGAATAAAGAAAAAGAAACTTACGGGTCTAAGTACTATAAAGATTGGAAAGTCTTTTATCACCAATAGGCACAAGTGAGGAAATATTTTAAACGTAAAAAAGAAAAAAGAAAAGAAAAAAAGAAAGGAAAGGAAAAGAAAAGAAAAGAAAGAAAAAGAAAAGAAAAGAAAAAAAGAAAGAAAAGAGAAGAAAGAAAGAAAAAGAAAGAAAGAAAGAAAGAAAGAAAGAAAGAAACCCCACCCAAACTGTGCTACAAAGGGCAAAAGACAAGGAAATATTTAGAAAAAAAACACAAAGTTGAAATAAAATGAAAAAAATTCAGATCAAGCATAACTGTTACCAGACCCCCACAACCAGGTCCTTGAGTCTCAATGTCATAGAAATGAACACTGAACTCAAGAGAAAGAGAGCAAGCAGAGTTATCAGAGATAGCTTGCAGGAGGGAGCCAGCAAGAAAGGGGAATGCTGCACCCCCAGGGGCACTTCCCCAAAGGGTGAGGGGCCAGGAGTGGGGGAGCATCCTTCAGTCCCACGGTCATTATCTGTGGTCCTTACTTTACAGTGGACACAAGACAATCACAGGACACCCCTCTTCATGGTCGACATTCTTTCAGGGCTCCCGGAAAATAGAAATACTTGTGCAAGCAGGCTCTAAACTGTGTTACTTCTAATTTTGCCCAGGAGTTGTCTCTAAACATATGGAAACGTTTAACCCCTGACTCAGATCAGTGGCTTTACAGGAGTTAAGTCCCTCTTGCTTTTCCTGTACTCTCATAACTACATTTAAAAAGTTAAAAATGCCTAACCATGTGTTTTGTATGAGAGCCAGATATATATTTTAGGTAGAAATATTGAAAATTCCTAACAATAAATGAAATACATTTATGTATCTTATTGAACAAAATAGCAAACCAAACTATATGGGCAAAAAAAACCCCAAAACGCCATAATTTGAAAAATACATTTTAAAATATCATGTCAGTCTATAATGTATCAAATAAACAAAGGAGTCAGGATGTAGAAAATCTAAATAAGGGGCACCTGGGTGGCTCAGTCGTTAAGCGTCTGCTTTTGGCTCAGGTCATGATCCCGGGGTCCTGGGATCGAGCCCCGGATTGGGCTCCCTGCTTAACGGAAGCCTGCTTCTCCCTCTCCCACTCCCCCTGCTTGTGTTTCCTCTTTTGCTATGTCTTTATCTGTCAAATAAATAAATAAAATCTTTAAAAAAATCTAAAAATATAATCTAAATAAAAATCTAGATAATATAATCATTTAAATATAATCATTTAAAAATAATACGTATGCATGCTTAGTGTTGGTAATAATCATACAATTGCTACTGGGGGCCTATTTCCAACAATTTTAAAGAGGAGAAGTTAGAAAACACACCCCAGTAAACTGTGGCATAACAAAAGTAGCAAGCTGTCATGCCAGGGTGCAAGGTGTTTCATCAGGGCATTCCTACCACCAAATATACATGAGAACTCTTAGCCCATGTTTGTTTGCATTGACCCCTCTAGAGTTGGTAATCCTTTCTAACTTAATGTCCCCTCTGCAGGTTTCTTTAGAATTCGCTCATCCATTCTGTGACTCAGTTTACAACACTGAGCAAAAAACAAGGGCTCTTCATGAAAGTCATGGTGGCTGTAGTTTCATGACCAGTCAACCCAATGACTGAAAATGTTCTCACCAGGCTTCTCCTGGTGGCGGGGCCTGCTTAGAGGCATTTTCCTTCTCCCCAGTTTTATTGAGATATGATCGACATACGTTACTGAATAAATTTAAAGTGTTCAAAACAACATTTGACTTAACAAATATTATGAAATGCTTACTTCAGTGGGTTTAGTTAACATCTATATTCTAATATAGATACAAAAAAAGAAAGAAAGAAAAAAGTGAAGAAAAAAACATTTTTTTCCTTGTGATGAGAATTCTTGGGATTTACTCTCTTAACAACTTTTCTATGTACCATAGAACAGTGTGATCTATAGTCACCATGCTGTACTTTGCCTCCCTAGTACTTTCTTTCTTTCTTTTTCTTTCTTTCTTTCTTCTTTCTTTCTTTCTTTTTCTTTCTTTCTTCTCTTATAACTGCAAGTTTGTTCCTTTTGACTAACTTCCTCCAATTTCCTCTCCCCCTACCCTCGGCCTCTGGTAACCACCAGTCCGGTCTCTTTCTATGAGTTTGGTTTTTTATGAGTTTGGTTTTTCATTTTTTTTTCATTTATTTATTTTTTTGAATTCCACATATAAGTGGGATCATCAAGTATTTGCCTTTTTCTGTCTTATTTCACTTAGAATAAGGCCCTTGAGGCCATCCATGTGGCTACAAAAGGCATGATTTTCTCAGCCTTTGTGGCTGAATAATATCCCGTTGTATATGTATACCACAACTTCTTTATCCACTCATCTGTCTGTGGACATGAATGTTCTTTCCATGGCGCTTTCTTTTTGTTTCTCAATGTCTACGTATATTCTGACGTTTTACTAATCATATTCAGAAAATTAATGCAACACATTTCCTTTTTTTATTGTGATAAAACACGTAACAAAACACTGTGTATCCATTCATCCATTGATGGACGAGGGCCACCTCCAGCCTTGGCTGCTTATGAACAATGTTGCCATAAACCTGATGTATAAGTATGTTTGAGTCCCTGCTCTCAGTTTTTTTAATTATATATCTAGAAATAGAACTGCTTGCTTGCATGGCAATTTTAAGTTTAGCTTTTTGAGGAAATACCAAAAAGTTTTCCTCAGCAGCTGCACCATTTTACATTGCCACCAACAAAGCAACTGGGTTTCAATTTCTCCACATCTAACCAATACTTAAAATTTTCTTTTTCTTTCCTTACTTTCTCTCCCTTCCTTCCTTCCTTCCTTCCTTCCTTCCTTTCCCTTCCTTCCTTCCTTCCTTTCTTCCTTTCTTCCTTCCTTCCTTTCTTCCTTCCTTCCTTCCTTTCTTCTTTCTTTCTTTCTTTCTTTCTTTTTCTTTCTTTTCTTTCTTTCTCTTTTTCTCTCTTTAATCCTAATCTCTTTTATCTCTTTCTTTCATCCTGATGGGTGTGAAGTGGTTCTTACTATGTTTGTTTCTTTTTAAGATTTTATTTATTCATTTGAGTGAGAGAGAGAGACAGAGCAGAGCAGGGGGACGGGGAGAAGCAGACTCCCTGCTGAGCAAGGAGCCCGGGGCTTGACCCCAGGACCCTGGGATCATGACCTGAGCTGAAGATAGCCCCTTAACCATCTGAGCCACCCAGGCATCCCCTTATTATGGTTTTGATTTGCATTTCCTTAATGACTAAAGATGTTGGGTGTGAAGTAGTTCTTACTATGGTTTTGATTTGCATTTCCTTAATGACTGTGATGTTGAGCATTCTTTTCATGTGCTTATTGGCCATTTGTATATTTCTTTTGGAAAAAAGTTTATTCAGTCTTTTACCCATTTTTAAATTGGGTGTTTATTGGTGTTGCCCTTGCATTGTAAGAATTCTTTACATATTCTGGATTTAATCCCTTATCAGATATATTATATACAAATATTTTCTTCATTCTATGAGATGTCTTTCACTCTCTTGATAGTGTTCTTTGATACACAAAAGTCTTTGTTGTTTTTTTTCGTTAATTTTGATGAAGGCTAATTTATATATTATCCTTCTTTTTTGCCCATGTTTTTGGCAACATATTGAAGAAAACATCACCAAAATCCAATCTCATGGAAATTTTCCCCTATATTTCCTTTGAAGAGTTTTATACTCTTAATGCTTACATCCATTTTGAATAAATTATTTTATGTGGTATAAAGGAAGGATCTAACTTCATTCTTTTGCACATCTCCATATATCAGCACTGGATGAAAGACATACTGAGAATTTTTAATGTTCCAGTGTAGTTGCATTAAGAATCCAAGAGGCCATATGCTGAGAAAACATTACCTTGGGAGGTGTACCTTGGGGCTATTTTTGCAAATTACAGTGGCAACTTTATGATAGAAATATGTTTTATTCCAGAAGCACTTGCAATATTACTTTTCTATATTTTTTCTTTTTTGCAAAATCTATATTAGATCACTAGAAAAATGTGAGTACATTTCACAAAGTATTTATGATGTGGATGACATTTGGTTTTCATCAATGTAATAATATTTAAAAATAACAAAAATAGAAACTAAAAATACAAGTGCTTGGCAAGTCATAGTCACCTTAAAATTTTTTTGTTTCAAAGAGGAAATCAATACTCGATTGCCGAATGCCTGGAAAATAGCTATAAAGACAACAGTGCATATCAATTTTTATGGACATCAGTTTAGCCTGGGTCAGAGGAAATTCTTCTGGATGTTATGATAGCACCAGAGCATACAACCAGCTCTCCACAATAGGAAGCAACATATCTTGAACCAATGCATCAGGGTGAGGGGCAGAGAAGCCTGGCTTAGGAAGTCAGACTGTACTGGCCACAATTCACAGAGGCCCGAAAAGCAGACCACATCAGCACGTCCAACAGAGTCCAAGAACTGGACAAGAACATGGGCATACATAACTGATGCCAGCTTTTTTCCAGCTCCACGGGATAGCCACCCAGGCACACGCAGAGGAGAAGAAATACCAAAATGCAGATTATTTATAAGAAGAGACAGTCACTTGAAATAGGCTAAGGGAATGAGACTGAGATGCCATCCATATATCTGCTGACTTTCTTTTTCTTTCTTTTATTATGTTCAGTTAGCCAACATAAAGTACATCATTAGTTTTTGATGTAGGGTTCAATGATTCATTGGTTGCGTATAACACCTAGTGCTCATCACAACATGTGCCCTCTTTAATACCCATCACCCGGTTACCCATCCTCCACCCCCCTCCACTCTGACACCCCTCAGTTTGTTTCCCAGGGTCCATAGTCTCTCATGGTTTGTCTCCCTCTCTGATTTCTTCCCATTCAGTTTTCCCTCCCTTCCCCTATGCTGAGTTTATTTTTCATCACCAAACTCCAGTGATTTTGTTTTTTCCTTGTTTCTCAAAGTATGATCCAAATCACTTGTGTAGGGGTGACCTGGTATGCTTGTGGAAATGCAGGTCCTGGATCCATCTCAGGCCCTCTTGAGTCAAAATCTTTTGGGGTAGAACTTGAAGCTCCACATTATCACCAGGCACCCTGACCCTCTTATTTGGAAACTAAAGTCTGAGAATTGCAGCTTTATACTTCTGTTTATGCTTTGCAAGCCTAAGATAGCAAAGACCATACTCACCTATTAATATCTCTGTATGTTTTAACTAAGTTCCTAGTTTTTTTAAGTAGTAGTCATGCTTTTCAAATGTTTTAATGTTCACAGCTATTTTCCTGTTTTTCTCCAAGTTTGGATGGTGGCTGTGAATGAGCTTTGACTTCCAGTCAACTCATGTCTACATGGTACAGATGGTAAACCCAGCCATCCACGTCCAATGATGGAGACCATTAGATGGGAGGTCATGAGACTGAGCTGCAGGTAAACCTTGTGTACTAATCAGCTATACAACTGATGTAGCTCCTGGAAAACATGCTCCCACTGTCTTGGACAACAATTCTCCCAATGTTATGGTTGATGGGAAACTAGTGAAGCTGAGCTCTTGGGATATAGGTAGATAAGATTATCCTACCTGTGGACAGTTGTATTCTTTGCATGTTCTGCATCATTTGTAAATGTGCATGCCAAGTGGTGTGCTGAAGTATGACATCTTTTCCCCAACACTCCTATCCTCCCAGGAAGAGCTAAACTTGAAGTGAGGGATAACAAAGGCATGACTGAGAAAGCAAAGGGGACAAAGTCGACTCCAATTACCTATCCACAAAGTTCAGTCCTGGCTGAGGAATCAGTATTATGAAACACTTAGAGTAGTTTTATGCCCCTCCCTGTAAAGAATAAGAAGATACAATGTTTTCTGCTGTAAATGCCAGAACCTTTGACCTTTATTGCCCTTTCCTGCCTACAGAGCCCTTGTGGATTTGCTTAAAAAGTGGTAACACGTATGCCCTAACTGACAAGATTTATCACAGATATTTTCTTTCCATGAAAGTATTTTGAACCCAAGAGTAATTTCAAAGGTTTTGTTTGAATAAAATATAAGAATTTATACTTTCACATTCTATTAAAATTCAGCTCTAAAATGACAAACTTCATAAAGCCTTTTTAGAAGACTTGCTCTTCGTCAGATTAGGTGTTACCAAAATATTTTCTGAAGTTAGTTACATTGCTGTGCTATGAGCACTAAGCACTCAATGTTGTTTTTTTTTTAAAGATTTTATTTATTTATTTGACAGAGAAAGACACAGCGAGAGAGGGAACACAAACGGGGAGTGGGAGAGGGAGAAGCAGACTCCCTGCCGAGCAGGGAGCCCAATGCGGGACTCCATCCCGGGACTCCAGGATTATGACCTGAGCCGAAGGCAGTCGCTTAACCAACTGAGCCACCCAGGCGCCCAGCACTCAATGTTTTAAAGGCCTTTGTCTTGAAGAAGAAACATCTTCTGATTTAGGAAATGTAGGCACTTTTTTTTGGTAAAAGTTGTGGTAAAAAAAAATAAATAAAAAATTTATTTATTTTAGAGAGAAATAGTGTGAGTGGGGGAGGGGCAGAAGGAGAGAGAGAGAGAGAATCTCTAGTAGACTCCCCACTGAGTGCAGAGCCTAACTTGGGGCTTGATCCCAGAACACTGAGATCATGACCTAAACCAAAATCAAGAGTCGGACACTTAACTTACTGAGCCACCTAGGTGCCCCCTTTAAAGTCATTTTTACATATATATAAAAAGTACATTCTTTTATCTACAGATGACCTCAAAATGCCATCACCAAAAGACTACAAATCTACTTCTAGGTACTATATGGCCTTTCCTCCACATCCATTCAACACAGGGTGGGCCACATTGATATTTCCATAAGGCCAAGGGAGCTATCTGCATGAGGTATGGACAGAACTGGGACATGTGTGCTTTCTGGGAGTCCAGAAATTTAAACTGTAACCTTATCTTCTGGTTTATTATGAAGATAAATTTGTAGTATATGTTCTATTCAATTTTTAAATTTCTCCTTTTCAGTTGTATCAGTAATATATAATGATAATAAGAATACATTATTCCTAGAGATGCAGTGAAAAGTACCTATTATATATATAATATATAATAGCATAAATTTTATTATATAAGCATGTTATATTGTTAATATTAATAAATAAGTACTTAGAAAAATATCTCAAATGATAGCACATTAGTGTAAAGTATACAGAAAATTTTGTACTCAGTTGAAAATGGTAAAACTCAGAAATCTAGAAAGAACAGATGGGTAGAATGGAATGCATATAGAGAAGGAGGGAAGAAAAGAATTGTGAAAATAAACTCATGTTTTCAGAAACAAGATTGAAAAATAGTTATTTTATTTTTGGAGATACATGATTAAAAATAACTTTTGGCCTCAAATATAAGAAAGTGTCCGTGAAAATGTATAGCTTTATTTGGACTAGAGCTAAAAGTAACAACAATACCACTGGTTGGGTGGTCCTAGTGATGGATTTTTGCTCCATTAGGACCATTTTTCCACCAATTTGAGTCCATGAATGGAAGTGGCTCAGCCATAGATCCCATATTTTCCTGGTAGAAGGACTCAAAATGTCATACGTGACAGTTGATCTTGAAAGTTGCTTCAAATCTTGAATATATTTTTTTATTCTAAGGAAACTTGAGATTATTGTTCCACTTTAAATAAGTTAATGTCTTTGGATCAGGATAAATCTCTTTCCTGTCACACGAAGGGCCCTTGCAGATACACTAAGGGGGGAATGTGTAAGATTGTGAGGAATTAAAGAGCATGTGTGATGTGTTAGAATGCTAGAGAATGAAAAATAGTGATGCAATTTAAAAAAAAAAAAAAAAGCCCAGGACAAATACATGCCACAAATATATAGATTCATTAGCCTTAAGTAATTCTTAGGCAAATGTCCTAAAGCAATTATCAATATTTTGAGTATTTCTAGAGAACATTCTTGATATGGAAAAAAGGTAAGCTGTAAATAAAATCCATATGTTAGACTAATTTTCCTTTATCGAATCCTCATTAGATAGGGAAATCAGAGCCATGATGTGTGTGAGTATGCATAGTGAGTGTATATGTGTGTGTGTGGGCCTATGCCTAAAAAACCAAACCAAACCAAACCAAACAAAAAAACTGTTCCAGGGCGCCTGGGTGGCTCAGTCGTTAAGCGTCTGCCTTCGGCTCAGGTCATGATCTCAGAGTCCTGGGATCGAGCCCCGCATCGGGCTCCCTGCTCGGTGGGAAGCCTGCTTCTCCCTCTCCACTCCCCCTGCTTGTGTTCCCTCTCTCGCTGTGTCTCTCTCTGTCAAATAAATAAACAAAATCTTTAAAAAAAAAAACTGTTCTATTTTAATAATTCGGTTGAATCACAAACTCATATTTTCCCAAAGAAAACAATTCCAACTCCCAAAATTGTTACCGAGAATTGCTGGAAAGAGGCTGTCATGCCATTTTCAGAACCAGAGTTCCTTGATGGGGGATTGATGGTATAAAAGCTATACTCTTAAAGCTTCTAAGAAGCTATTGAAATACTTGAAGAGTCAGAAAGAAATCTTACACAAAAAAAGGTGATTCATTGTCAATTATCTTAGTGGGAAAGCTGATTGTTCTAAACTCCATTAGATTTTCCTGAGAAAGGCAAGACTCTCATGATGTCTTTAGAATTAATTTTAATGAACATTGAGAGCAATAAGAAGGTACCTTCTCAGACTCTTAGTGAAAGACAAGATTTTAAACGAGGAATACAGACTTGAACATGGTAATTATTGATTCAAGTAGCAGTTCCACCACTAGTTAATTCTGTAACTTGGATGAAATTCTTAACTTTTATCACGTATTTTTCTATTTTGGGATATAATAATATTAGAAATCTAAAATGATTACAGGAAAGATTAAGTAAAATAAAGTTCATAAGGCACCTGACAGAAAGAGTAAGATTACTGTGTGAATTACTCTTCTTTTTTCACCTTCAGATTGTATCAAACATTCTAGTGAGAATGAAGTGAGAATTTTCATTATTATGATTTTGTCCCATGGAGAGCAACCAAGCTTTGCTTTGCATTATGAATTTTAACAAAAATTCAAGTCCAAAAGCCCATTTCAAATATTCAAAAAATGTATCTTATAAATGTTAAAACTAAAATAAAATTGACTTGCACTTTTATGAACAGATTTGCATACTTTCTGCAATAAATGTTAAGTAGATGGATGTCTGATTTCTTGTCATGCCAAGAGGAGATAATTTTCAATATGGATAACTTATTTTCATATGATGAATTAAAAATAGACTGAAGAAGCCTCTACATTTGTTATTTCATTATCATTAGAAGGGAAAATTAAATTTAACTATACCAAAATCGAATTACTATTAAATTGAAAGATATATCCTACATTGACATACACAAGACTAAATAAATCCATTCAGCAGGTTAATTCAATATCATATTTAGAATTATGTTTTATTAGCGAAATATTTTTATGGGCTCAAAAAGTAGTGTGAATTAAAACCAGACGTTTATCTTGGTATAGAAAAGCAATGAATAGTATTTGTCCTAAAAATGATCCAGGACCAAATTATCCACGATTTCATTCTGTGCAGATTCTCTGGGACTAGAAGTGAACTGTCTGGAAATTTGAACATACCCAGATAAGGATTTTAGGGGAAAAAAAAAAAAGAAAGAAAAAAGAAAAAAGATGCTGTTTCTGCTTATAGTAGTATGTGAAGCAGACCTCTCTGTTGTATGATCATTTGATTGAGAAGAGATATAAAAATTGCTATGTTTTGGCCCACTTTGTTCCAAAGGTAGGCATGGTAAATCATTTGTACTGAATCTGGGGTGATCACTTCTTGAAGGGTTTGACTCTTTGCCAAATAAAGGAAAGTGTATTCTAGAATTACTGGACTCATTTTAATAGTCAAAGTCTATAAAAATTAAGTCTAAAAGGAGGAAAATTTAAAAACCTACAAGGAGGGCACCTGGGTGGCTCAGTCAGTTGGGTGTCTGCCTTTGGCTCAGGTCATGATCCTGGACTCCTGGGATGGACCCCCACATCCAGCTCCCTGCTCAGCCTCTGCCCCTCACCCCACTCGTGTTCTGTCTCTCTCAAATAAATAAATAAAATCTTAAAAAAAAAAAGACCTACAAGGAATATTAATCCACATAAATGAATTAACATAATAAGAAATAAAATCAGAAAATTTCGCATATTATTTTTCCTTAAAGAAGAACACATGACAGAAATATAAAATAGAGTTGTGAAATCTGAAAAGAATAACTTTTCCTAGTGAGCATTTTAAAAAAATGTATTTGTAAATTTTTATATAACCTTTACATATATAGTGAAGATTTAATCTAATAAAAAATTACATATATATATATATGCAGTTGAAGACTTCAAATGTAAATTGAAGGCTTAAAAAGATACTTGTTTTTACTGGAATTAAATGAGTCCAACAACCTACATAAGCAATAAAAAATATAATGAAGACAATAGAAGGAAAATATAAATAACAGCAGAAATTAATACAACAGAAAAAAATCTACAAAAGACTCAAAAGACAGAAATAGTTTTCTTAATAACTCTACTTTTAAAATATGCATATAATATATAAATGACTAAATAAATAAAATAAAAGAATTTAAAAAGACAAATCTCTAAAAATTTAAACAGAAAAAGAAAACAATTTATAAAAGAAAGGGGGTTCAAACAAAATTAAGAATGGAAATAAGAACATAGTTAAGGATGCAACAGAGCATTAAACTGATAAATTTGAAAACCTATATGAAACAAAACATCTAGAACAATGTAACATACCATAATGGATTCGTGAGTATCAGACTAATCTCACATTTTAAAAATTTGAATCAGTAATTTAAAACTTTCTTACAAATGATAAAAAAACAAAAAAAAATTACATTCCAATTCCTTCTATACAATTATTATAATCCAAATGTCAAAACCAGATATGGATCATGTGCCAATTTAAGTCATCAGTATAAATGAAAAAATCCTAAACACTATAGCATCAAACCAAGGACATTGATGCATAAAGCTTGTTATGTGCATATATTAACTTTTATGCTATGAACAATACTTGAATTAAAAACAGAATAGTTTTTAATGAAATGTATATATTTTACCATTTTTTAAATTAATATAACCATTTCAATATATGTAATTATTAAATGAATCTCAACACCTCTTCATGGTAATTCTTTTTTAATTTAAATGGTTTCAAGGGAACTTCTTACTTAAAAACATGTTCTATATATCAGAACTTCTATCCAGCGCCATAGAACACATATCCTCATAAATTAAATGTGAGAAGCATTCTTTAACAAATCAGGGAAAAGATAAAGATGCCAATAATTATAGCTTTTTAAAATATGTTACTGAAATTCCTAGCCAATGCAGTAAAAGTGACTTTATTTAAAAAATAAATGTGTATGATCAAAAGTTTTAGGCTAATTAGTTTTAACAGCATTCTGTAAATCTATAGATGGTATTTTTGGCAGTAGTATTTTGTGCGGGGAAGGCAAATCTGTATCCGGAGTAGATGTCTATTCCAGTAAGAATAAATTGCTGCTGCTTCCATGATGAAAGTGGTCCAATGTAATCAACTCGCCCCGGGTAGCTGGCTGATCACCATGGGGAATTGTGTCATATTGGGACTCAACGTTGGTCTCAGTTGCTGGCAGATTGAGCACTCAGCAGTGGCCTTAGCCAGGTCAGCTTTGGTGAGTGGAAGTCTATGAGGTTAAACCATGCATAACCTCCATCCCTAGCACATGATCGTTTTGATCATGAGCCCATTGAGTGATGAATAGGTTGGCTGGAGAAGAGGCTTACTGGTATCCACAGAATGGGTTGCCCTATCTACTGGATTATTACAATCCTCCTCTGCCAGGGTCACCCTTTGGTGAGCATTCACATGGAACATAAATATCTTTACATTCTGTGGCTATTCAAAGAAGTCTACCGATGTACATCTTCCCAAATTTCCTTCCCACTAGTTTTCTAATCACTTTTCTCCAAGACCCGGACCATTCAGCCAAATCATGGGCCATAGCACATGGTTTCATACATAATCACACATCTGGCCATTTCTCTTTCCAAGTAAAGTACACAGCCAGGTGCACTGCTTGAAGTTCTGCCGAGTGGCAGAATTTCTTTTTACCACCATCCTTCAGAGATATCCCAGAGAGAGGATGTGGTGCTGGAGCTGTCCACTTTCAAGTGCTGCCTGCATACCATGCAGGACCATCTCTTCTCTAGTCTCTCCTTCCTTTCTCAAATGGTCATAGAGGAACTCCCCATGAGACCATAGCTGCAGGCTGAAAGAGAGAAGACAATGGGAATCGCAGGCATTAGGGCCACTTCTTAATGTAATTTACTTGGGCCTTCAGGGTTTACTTGTTCCCAATCTCATATATACCACCTCCCTTTGATGGTAGAGTGTTGCTGTGTATACCTAACTTTTTGACTTGTCGGGTCAGGCCATAGCCAGTTTATGATGGGCAGCTCAGATCACATGGCAACTTGGTGGCCCGGTGGTTAAATGTTCCATTGCTCCTAAGGCCTAAGTGGGAGGTCAAGAGCTAGTTCTCAAAAGAAGAGTAATCATCCGTGGAGAATGGCGGAGCTTCACTCTAAAATCCTACGGTCCTAGGCTACAATTCACATTCGGGGCATGCTGAAGGCCCCAAACAGCATCCCCGTCTGCCACCGCCACTTCAAGCATCATTGGATCTGCTGGGTCATGTGCCCGAGTGGGAGAGTGGTTTGCACAGCCGCCCATACCTATGGTGGAGCCTTCTTTTTTTTCTGGGCCTCAATACTGCCAACTTTTCACGGCAGTTGGTAAATGGGCCAGAGTAACACATCCAAATGAGGAATATGTTGCCTCTAAAAATCCAAAGGGGCCCACTAGACACTATGCCTCTTTTTTGGTTGTTGGAGGGACCAGATGCAACAGCTTATCCTTCCCCTGAGAAGGGATATCTCAACGTGCCCCATACCACTGGGACTTTGATAATTTCACAGAAAATCACAGTTTGTTTATTTGTTTTTCCA
Source organism: Leptonychotes weddellii (assembly GCF_054177405.1). Lineage (NCBI taxonomy): Eukaryota > Metazoa > Chordata > Mammalia > Carnivora > Phocidae > Leptonychotes > Leptonychotes weddellii. The sequence continues at coordinate 88,218,739 of NC_138380.1, forward strand.
TCTTCTGGCTTGCAAATGTTTGGCCAACAAGACTTGAGTAGTTGCTACTTTCTCCAGTAGGTCCAATAACCATAAGGTCATGGGTATGACGGATCAGCACGATATCCTGTGGTAGGAGGAAGTGATCAAGGTCCCCGTACACTAAATTACCACACAGGGATGGAGAACTGGTATACTCTTGAGGTAGGACTGTAAAGGTTTCTTGCTAGCCTTGCTGGCTGAAAGGAATCTATTTCTGGTAGATCTTATTATGGGGCAGAATGGAGAAAAGGGCTTTTGCCAGATCGATAGCAGCATACCAGGTACCAGGGGATGTGTTGATCGGCTTAAGCAATGAGACTACATCTAGTATAGCTGCTGCGATTGGAGTTACCACCTATTTAAGCTTTGATAACCTACTGTCATTCTCCAAAATCTATCTGCCTTCTGTACAGGTCAAATAGGAGGGTTGAAGAGGTGATAGGAATCACAACCCTGCCTTTTTCAAGTCCTTGATTGTGGCGCTGATGGCTACAATCCCTCTAGGAATGTGGAATTGATTTTGGTTTACTATTTTTTCTAGGTAGATTTCTAACGGCTTCCACATGACCTCTGTCATCAAAGCAGCCCTCACTACATAGGCAGGTGAACCAATGTGAGGATTCTGTCAGTGGGTGAGTATTTCTATTCCAATTATGCATGCAGGAACTGGGGAAATTACAGGATGGATTCTGGGACCCACTGGACCCACTCTGAGTCAGATCCGAGCTAAAACTCCATCTGACTTCGATAAGGCCCTACTGTGACTAAAAGGTCAGAGTGACATTTTTGGTATCCTGGAATCAGTATTGATTCAGAGCCAGTATCTAGTGGTACCTGATAAATCTGATAATTTCCTTCTCCCTCGTGCACCATTATCCTGGTGAAGACTGAAGGTCTCTTTGAGGAAGGATGGGAGAAAGATTACTGATATATATTTTTGGTAGTGTTCTAGGATCCTTCCTCAAGGGTTCCTGGCCTTCCCTTCATTCACGTGGCTCTGACTCTGTAAACTGGTTCAAGTCTAGGAATTAATTGAGTGTCCATGACACTCTGTTTTTATGATTCAAGTTAAATTTTTGTTCACTAGACCTATAAGTTTTCTACTTATACAGATCAAGTAAGAACTTAGTAGGCTTATTATTGCTTTCCCTTCTAGGAACCCCATGATCAACTACTCACCATAGGTTTTCAGGAGTCAGATTCATTTTGATTGCTGCTTAGACTCTTCTGTCCATCCTGGCAACCACACTCATCTTGCATTTGATGATTAAGTGATACCACTTGGCCCCTGCCACTCCAGGATCCAATTACTTCCATTGCATTTATGTTTCTCAATTAAGTAACTATAGTTTCCACGCTGAGGTGTGTCTTACAGAGAAGAGCAATCATGGAGCTTTTAAAGGATGGTGGGTCTTCCCTCACAAATTTATTTTTAAAAGTATTGGTGAAAGGTCTATCTTCTGGACCTTCCTAGTGTGGATGAGTAGGTCTTAAATGACAAATCCACTTGGATATCCCAGTGTCCCTAAGCCTTTGAATCCCCTTCTCTACAATGAACCAAGGCACATCCAGCATTTCCAATTTGCTCAATGTGGGTCACCTTTTGGCCGATGTTTCAGTCAACCAACCAAGCAAACAGAGCCCTTTGTAACTCACTGAGCTGTAAAATTAAATCATGAATCTTTGTTTCGTGAGCTAATGTAAATAAATTTGGTCTAATACAAGTTTGTTTTTTTCCACTGTTATCCTGCACCTTTAGTATCCAATCTCACATATGATCCCCAGATTTCTATCTATATAAATCAGAAAACTCAAGTGTAATGCACCTCCTCATTGTGTTTAACCTTTAGGGTCCTATCAGGACTTGAGTCTGGTTAAAGATCTAGAAAGGAGAAAGGGTGGAAGGGCTGGGTCCTGCAGACAATCAGGCAACTGCCTTAGAAGGGGCCATTGCATTTTCCTCAAGCAATGTAAGGTTAACCCTCTCAGAAAGAGGTAGAAAGGCCCATATCATTGTGGGTAAAGAGGCTGATACCACTGGAATGGGGAAGCTGCTTCTCCTGGGATTGGGGAAATTTCTTTTGCACTTTTGCAGGTAAAGAAGATTCATCAGAATGCAGGGACTCAGTGTGACCAGCTACATTCTGGTCTTCCTACACATTACCACTCCAAATTAGAGGATGCTATTTTTTCTTAGTCAATGTCCTAGCTTTAATAGTGGATACTCTGCAAAGCTGGGAGTTCAGCTTGTGTTGTAATTCAGTCATCTCAGGATGAAATTTTGCATTTGATTTCAGTAATTTTAGTTTTTTAGCTATAGGAGATAAAGGTCTGCTTCAGGGCACACAGAGAAGCTCCTTGGTCTTTTTATGTGGTGCCTGAGTTGGGTATCGAATCCCTGAGCTCATGCTTTCCTTGCACCATTTGTCCAGCAACCTTAGGAGCAACTAGCCAACATCATTGTACTTCATTCGTTTTTAATAAATTTTCATTTGAAAGTATTATAAAGGGTCACCCATCTCCTCACTTCTTATAGGTGGTTGATTAGGTGCTTCCCGTGTATCTGTATCCCTAGATCACACCATGGACCATCAGTGCTCTCTTTACTACTAGCAATAATGTCATTAGCATCTCCGAACCTAATCTGATGAGAGATTCTATTCAGGAAACCTGGGAACCAATTCAGAAAACCCATCCTTAACACTGTTCTTCTAGAAATACTGTCAGTATCAAAAATCTGTATTAGTCGGGGTTCTCCAGAGAAACAAATACACATATATCTTTCTCTCTCAAACAATTGCCCATATATGACCTTTTTCCCTCAACATGGAATATATTCACATTTCCAAGGAGAAAATAACCTTGAAGTCTACCTAGTTTGCCACCAATCCGAAGTCTATTACCTATAATCATGAGCGGTGTCAAGCTTAATGATAGCCTAACAACCCCTGAAGGGCTGAGGCATAAAAAGAATAATTGCAACAAAAACCCCATTCAGAATAAGAGTCGGAGACAGAGGACTATGGGGCTCATGGAAATCTTGTTGGCCAGAAAGAGAGAATACTCTCATCTCCGACCAGAGATCCGGGGCTTTGGGATCAAATATGGGAGACTCTGGCTTTCTGGGAAGAATAACCCAGAAATACAATCCACAATCAGCCGTAGCTACATCTGCATTGGCTTGGGAGTAAAATATCCTGTGAGGTTGTTCAGCTTTCATGACAAGTTCTGTGTGGCTTTCATTGCAGTTGGCTTTCTTTAAATTTGAATAGTCGGTGAAGGCAGGTCTTTTGTTTTGTTTTTGGTTTTTCAAATCTCCCAATCCATTTTCTTAAGAATCTATTGGTTTCTTATATATTTGCTTCCGGTCAGTTTCATTTGTAAATAATCAGGATGAAAGCCCACTTGGAGACCTAATTATTTGTTCTTTTGCTACCTCAACTTCCCAACAATGGGTGGTTCAAAATGAGGGGAATCATAATAATAGGGCACTCAGTTACTCTCCTGTCACTTTTTGTAACACCAGTCCTTTCTCTTCCACTGATTAAGACACTGCTTCTTCCAAATGACAGCCTCAGGGGCTTCTGGGTGGCTCAGTCTTTTAGGCGGTTGACTCTTGGTTTAGACTCAGATCATGATCTCAGGGTCATGGGATAGAGCCCAGGTTAGCCTCTGCGCTCAGCTGAGAGTCTGCTCAGGACTCTCTCTCTCCCGTTTTGCCCCTCCCACTGCTCGTTCTCTCTCTCTCTCTCAAATAAATGAATAAGTCTTAAAAAAAAAATTTATAGTATCAAACTTAGCCTGTCTCCTCTTACGTATTTGGTGCTTTCTGTCAAAAGCTTTGGCTCAAGTACTTTTTTTTTTCCTCATTTTATCCTCAAACAAACATTTCAGGCAGAAAGTCCTGGCATTTCCTGTGGTTGTGACAGTGAAACATCAAGACTCAAAATGTTATGTCCCAAAGCTGACACAGCTGAATGGTGGTGGCCATGGGACAAGAATATTAGTATTCTGATTGCTAATTCAGAATATATGTGCCCAACCATGAAGCATACTGATGCTGTACTCTACTGACAGTCCTCAAAACTTCCTATTAGTGGCTTACTAAATTATACACCTTAAAAATTATCCTTACTGAATAACAAATATAATGGCTACTCAAACTGAAAGGCCAAACTGGAGGCGACAACTCTAAATTACACCTCTCTTCTCTGACCTGGTAAGTTTCAATAGGAGCGGGCTGTATTTGAGAGAATCATAAGCAACAATATTGCCATTGGTTCTCAACTATTAGCTTGCCTCAGAATCACCTGGAATGCTTGTCGAAACACATAGCCCAAATTTCTGGTTCAGTAGATCTAGGATGGGGCTTCAAAATATGCATGTCTAACAAGTCCCCAGATGATCCTGATTTGGTGGTCCCAGAACCATACTTTGAGAACCACCTGTAATGGTGAATTTCATGTGTCAGCTTGACTGGTCCATAGTCAAATATTATTCTGGTCAAATATTTGGTCAAATATTATTCTGGATGTTTCTGTTAGGGTGTTTTGGGTTGAGATTAACATTTTTTTTTCAATTTTTTTAAAAGATTTTATTTATTTATTTGATAGAGGGACAGCAAGAGAGGGAACACAAGCAGGGGGAGTGGGAGAGGGAGAAGCAGACTTCTCACTGAGCAGGGAGCCCAATGTGGGGCTTGATCCCAGGACTCTGGGATCATGACCTGAGCCCAAGGCAGACACTTAACGACTGAACCACCCAAGTGCCCCGAGATTAACATTTAAATTGTTGGTTGGGGGAAAGCAGATTGCTCTCCCTGATATGGATGGTCTTCATCCAATCGGTTGAAGATGTAAATAAAACAAAAAAGGCTGACCCTCCCTTGAGTAAGAGAGAATTCCTTCTTCCTGACTGCCTTCCAGCTGAGACATTGGCTTTTTCCTGCACTCTGACCTGCCTGGAATTGAGTGTCCTGGGTCTCCAAGTTGCTGACTTACCCTGCAGATCTTGGAACTTGTCAGCTTCCCTCTCTCTCCTTCTCTCTCTCTCTCTCTCTCTCTCTTTCTCTCTCTCTCTCTCTCTATATATATATTCTTCCCTCCTCCCACCACCTCGAGAACCCGGACTAATCCACTGCCACTCCAAGAGGCTTGTCCAGGTTGTAATGAATATTGGAAATATGAGAGAAGCTGATATTCAAAAAGAGGATGACAGGTTAAAAATAAATAAATAAATAATGGAGCCAAGTAAGCAGCAGAGCCAAGGCTTGGAAATACACAGGCTTTCAGTTTCTGTGCAAATTATTCTTATTTCCCCCCCCCTCAGCTCTTGGTAATCAAAATGACCATTCACTGAATGTGCTTGTCAACCCAGCTGCACTGGAGGAAATTTTTTCTCACAGGAGTAAATTGCTCTCTTTAAACAAGTCCCTTCTCAGCTCCCCCCACCCCACCCCGAAATTCTTGTAAAAGCATGTCGATGATTTAGCCTACCGCTGTATGCGTGCGGACTCCCCATCCTCCTTACGGTGCTCTCTCCCTTCTCCTGCTTCCACTCACCTTCTCACTCTTCCCTGCACTCAGTTTCTCTTTCCCCTTCCACTAATTACTTTGTGCCACATTATTGGTTTGCTGTCTGTCCCACTGATTTGAGGGCGCTTGAGGGCAGAGCCTATGTTTCTTTATATTTGCGTTTCCTATGCTTTGCTGTGGAACGATTCCTGGCAGATTTTACACGTGCAGGGTATGTGACTGCAAGAAATTGCTGGATAACAGAGGTGTCATATGCACCTGATTTTCCTAAACTTCATGAGTCAGCACAAGTGGGGATGGATGAAACCGCTAGTGAATAAACCAATGAGGAGAGTATTGTTGTTTACATTTAAAACCTAAGTGAAGGGAGTCAGGAGGACGTGATGATTATAATCTGGAGCTTGATTCATGCGAGTGAGAACTCAGACAATCTGCTTCAACTATCTCAACCTCAGTGTCCTCAAAATACAAAATAAATGCCGTACCATTGCTTCCGATCTGTACAATAGGTATATTGTATGTGTCAAAGAGATAAAAACACATAGAGCCCTTAGACCAGGATCTAGCCAATATTTATGTATTAGGAATTATTATTTTCTCATTTTATTTTATTTTCTATGGCCTATACATTGTTTTTTGTCTGCTCTGAGATACGTTTTCCTCCCTACTCTGATCAATGGTTAGAGGTGGCAGAACTGATTGTCAAAAGTTGAGACCAGTCTGCTGAATTCAGAATGTCTTAATTCCTATGGTATGACGTTTGCTTAGGTTTTGGAAGAGTTTAAAAATTATCATATCAATTTTTTTTTTTTTTCCACAGCGGATGGTGTTTCTCTTCCCTATGTGCAAATGCACTCAGTAGTAGGTGGGGATCTTTGGGATGAATACGAAAAACATAGTTCAGAACACACATTACAAATGAGTTAGTAAATTTTGTTAGACCTTGTCAATCTTAACAGCCCCTGCATTTTACAGAAACTGACAACATTAAACAATGTTACTGTAGGAATCAAGCTACTGGGATCAAGCCTCCTGGAAGTCTTCCCCTTGGCAGCCCTGTATCTTCAAATCACTGGACATGTGATGGGGAGTGATAGCCCCAGTAGAGCATGTAACTTCATCTTCTATGCATCTTGATTTCCATCTGCTTGATTAGGAGCCATCTAATTAATTTAAGCCCTCCCATATGGCATAATATGGGAGATGTTTCATGATTTAGAATTTCTAATGACCAGTAAAATACCCCATAGAAACCCTGATATATCTTATGAATATGTTAATCATGTTTTAAAGATTTCTCGACATCATTAAAGATGCTTAAGATGCTATTATTAGTTCAGAGCAATAATCAAAGATTTGATAAATCAGAGACAGTTTTTCAGAAGGAAAAGCTAAAACATTGGGTTTGAATTTTAAGGTTGATATCTTGGGGTAGGTTTTAGGAATTCAATGGTAGAATCTGACTCTTGGGGCACACAATGAGATTTTTATATAGTCTTGAGATACACACTCTGATCTCTCAGCTCCTCGCCTGGCACTGAGAAAATTAGGAGCAACTTACTAAGTGTGTTTCACTTTGGATTCTACCTGAAGTGCCCTTATTTCATGTTCCTTAAGGCCTGTTCACAACTAAGGGAGCTCTGTAATGGCATCTAACCATTTATTTATTTTTATTTATTTATTTTAAAGATTTTATTTATTTATTTGACAGAGAGAGACACAGCGAGAGAGGGGGCACAAGCAGGGGGAGTGGGAGAGGGAGAAGCAGGCTTTCCGCTGAGCAGGGAGCCCGATGCGGGGCTCGATCCCAGGACCCTGAGATCATGACTTGAGCCCAAGGCAGACGCTTAACTACTGAGCCACCCAGGTGCCCTGCATCTCACCATTTAAATGTAAACCTTTACTTGCTTACCATAAAAATAGACCAAAACTGAAAGTCAGAAAAAATCTTCTAAGGTAAGACATTCACCATTGGTAGCATCATTTTAATACTCATATAAAATGGAGCTCAATTTCATCCAGTGTTTGATCTCCCTACACTCTGGGAATTTATGCATGCCGAGTTCTCTATGCCTAGAATATTCCATCACACTCTTCACTCCCACTATGAGCGTGCTAATCTCCATTCATCCACCAGATCTAGTTTAGATCCTTTTAAGCTACGAGAGAAAAACCTTACTTGACTTTCAAAGGGTGGTAGGTGCTTCTTTATGTTATCTTCTATTTATCTCTGCATCTCACTGCTTTGATTTTTCTACACACGTACTTTTATCTATGACCAGCCTGGGTGTTCCTGGAGGACATCTGTGCCCAGTCACTGCTGTAGTCTCAAGCTGAGTGAGGTGCCTCCAAATAGTAGAGTTTTCAATATTTGCTAACTCACTAAGTGAATGTCCAATAAACATTTTAGAGAACTTACACTGCACTAACCACTCTGTTCAATATCAAGATAAAAGGTATTTAGTTTATTTGAAAGTGCTGATATCTGAATGGCAAGGGGTATCTCAATTTCACGTGGCTTAATGATTTGATTAAAATTCATTTACAGCTTCATAAAAGTCCTAGAAATTTGCTGCAATTGGTTTATACAGGCACAACATTTTTTAGGGTGGAAACTATCCAAAAATACCTTACATATTTGGCAATCTACATCTTTTAGTAGTTATTTCCACCAAAATGTAATAAAAATGATAATCCACAGGTTAACTAATAATAAGAATCATCTAATTAAGGTGAGGGCATTAATGCACTGGAGAGAATTCAAAGAAGAATAGAAATCAACTCTATTGTCGTAATAACATTCCAGTCAGAAAATGTGGTGTTCCTCAGTACTTAATTTGGATACATCCATTTCAAGCATCGATCTCTGGAGAATGAGGTAACCGATCAGACATAGCTCAGGATATAACCAGGGCTCAGAGTAAATCAGTTCTCAATCAATGAGAAGCTGTCATAAGTTAATAGTGGAAATGAAAATAAAGATGGAGCACTGATATACACATTTCAGCCACATTGGACACACCAGACAAACATACAAAGGTAGGATGTTTGCTAAAATGTATTGCTTTTGTTTACTGACAAATGGGTCAAGTTTAACCTTTATGGAAGCCAAGTGGCCAGCTGTGTAATTTGCTAGTCTCCATTCTATTTATATCCTCAAGCAACAAAAAAATAAAAGAACTAAAACAAAACCAAAACATTGGGGGAAAAAATTCACTACTTGGGAAGACTTAGAGTCAAGCTGAATCTTCTCTTTATATTTATTTTTACTTTTTTTTGTCTTTATAAAGATTTTTAAAATTTATTTAGGCATAATTGACATACAATATTTTATTAGGTCCAGTTGTATAATATAGTGACTTAATATTCACATACATTGCAAAATAGTTACCACAATAAGAGTAGTTAACCATCTGTCATCTTACAAACCTTACAGTTAATACAATGTTACTGACTTTTGTCTGTGCTCCTTCTGGTCCTGCACTATCCATTTAAAAAGCATCATTTGCATTTTCAGGTGGATAGAGAATTCATCCAAAGAGATCCTGTTTGAAAACATAATAAAATTTTACAGGTCATCTATTTGAATGACCTCATTGTTTTTGTTCATCCAGACTAGTTTCCTCTGGGCAAATCAGAAGTCTTGATTGTGAAGTTGGAAGGCACGGGGAAGGAAGAGAGGCCAGAAGGAAGAATAATAGATTTTGAAAGATATCTTATGCTTTGTGGTCCATCTTCTAAAGTAAACACTAGGATGCATATATAAGGAATTATGGAGAAATTTAATGTCTTGCCTTTTAAGAAACACCTTTATCTGTCATAATTAGCATAATGTCAATGTTTAAATGCTTTTTAGAACTACTTTATAAACATGGATATTAATTCAGAAATTTCAAGCCAGCATACTAGTACATCTTAATAAATGTAACATTTTAACACGAGGTTGAAAAGTTCATTTCCAGTGACAGACCCCAAGACCACAAAGAGTTGAGTAATAGGGAGATTTTATTGTGATAATTTATATTGAAAGCTTTGGGGGGGACACTGTAGCTTTGTTATATTTCTTTAAATATAAGCAACATTATGTCATAATATATATGTACATACATGGTCCTTTTGCCTAAAGAGTATTCCAATGAGAAATTACTGGAATGTTAAAGCCTAGCTCCCATCTGTTATCATAATTAGAAATTATCTTTCACTCTGTAAACAATCCTGATAGGACATTTGCCATTCTCAAAATAAGTGTACTGTCACATAGTCTCTTTGATGTTTAGCCTGTCCTGTGAGTGGTTTGAATATTAATTTGTGGTCAGGACACTCTATTATACTTTCTAATAATATAGCTTAATAAGACAGAACTTCCCAAGTGAGGTGTAAAATCCATTGATTTCCTCCAAGTTTTTTTTTTTTTTAAAGATTTTATTTATTCACTTGAGACACAGAGAGAGGGAGAGAGAGAGAGCATGAGCAGAGAGAGAGGCAGAGGGAGAGGGAGGAGCAGGCTCCCTGCTGAGCCAGGAGCCCGATGTGGGGCTCGATCCCAGAACCCTGGGATCATGACCTGAGCCAGAGGCAGATGCTTAACCATCTGAGCCACCCAGGCACCCCAATTTCCCCCAAGTTTTAACTAAACTTTAAAACATATGAATTCTGGGGGCTCCTGGGTGGCTCAGTTGGTTAAGTGTCCATCTTCAGCGCAGGTCATGATCCCAGGGTCCTGGCATCAAGCCCCATGTTGGGCTTCCCTGCTCACTAAGAAGTCTGCTTCTCCCTCTCCCTGCTAGTGCTCTCTCTCTCTCAAATAAATAAATAAAATCTTAAAAAACAAAAAACAACAAAAAACCAAAACAAATTCTGGGAATGAGATGAGGTAAATTATTAATAAATGAGTGATTTTAAAACCAAAAAAAATGAGTGATTGAATATTTTTAAAGATTCCAAATAATGAGTTGAATTCAAGGTAGTGATTGAAAAAAAATGATTTGAAATTATAGCAATAGAGTGTAAAACATTTAGGATGTGATTTTTATACATTCTTTTCTAAGTATCTTGTGTCCTCTTTGCAAAGTATGGGGTCAAAGACATATGTAATACTTATCAGACTGCTCTTTTATGAGAATTGATTCATAATATTCCACAAAATATTTTATTAAATGGACTAAAAATGAAGAGCTTTATAAGATCCACTGACTTTCATCACTAGAGATTGCTTTTTGTCCTGGATAATTTTAAAATAAAATGCACACACAGTATCTGTCAATTGGTCATAGGTAGCTTGGGTCATACGTTTTTTGGCAAGTGTTAGTGAAAATCCAGAAGTAATGTTTCTGCAAATGAAATGTACAAGGGAAATATATACTTTTCATTTCATTTCCCTGAGTCCTCCCACATGTATGGGTACAATTTTGAGTGAGGCCTATGGGCATTTATTTTTACAAGCCGATCAACTCTTCTTTCCCTTGATGGACTTTTGTAGTATATAGATCTGACTTTAAGTTCTAATAATACAATAAAAATAAAATGCTTTGGTATGAAAAATACCATTAAGGTTTACACGAGGTTTCTATTCATCTTGCTGTTACCTTCAATTTACCTGTAGATCACACCAGATTATCTGAGACTTTATACTTCAACCTTTTAGAATACCTCATAATAAATTAACTTTCAGTGGTATAATTCAGGTCTTTAATGAAGATCATTATTTAAAAAAAAACAAAGGGGTGCCTGGGTGGCTTAGACTGTTAAGTGTGCGACTCTTGATTTCAGTTCAGGTCAAGATCTCAGGGTCGTGGAATAGGGCCCCACATCCGGCTCTGTGCTGGGTGTGGAGCCTGCTTAAGATTCTCTCTCTCCTCTCCCTCTGCTCCTCCCCACTTGCACTCTCTCTCTCTCTCTTAAATAATAATAATAAATTAAAAAAACAGATTAAGAAAAGGAAAATATACTTATTTTACTTATGTAAGGATGCATTGCAGGTGTTAAAGGGCCTTTCCTCCTGCTTCCCACATGTAATAGTCCTCCACCCCCACCCAAGAACTGCTTATACTAAGTGAACTACAGAGAAAAATGTATTTTCATTTTTTAGTTCCAGGAATTAACTTTATTTTTATTTAATAGATCCTATATTGTCAACTAACAACTTCTAACAGATTGGGACAGTGGTTCTCAAACTTAGCAGGCATAAGAATCACCTGGTGGTGTTCAAAAAAATATTTATTTTCAGGCCTTGTCATCAAAATTTCTTATTCCAGCAAATTTTAACCCAGGAATTTGCAATGTTAGTAGGCACTGAAGGTGATTCTGATTCAGCATGTATTCCATCCTGGATTCTACCTCCCCCACCTACACTGAAATGTTTGTCAGAAGCCCTTCACCTTCTTTATTGTTTATTTTGAATTCTTTAATTTGTCAATTTCCATTTTAAATTATGTTTCTAGAATCCTACTAAAATTTTTGATGGTGTGTACCTATCCTATTTGAATTTTGATATTTCTAGAATGAAATAACCCTATAGGTTTTTTTGCCCACAGCACCATATTATTAGCTATCAGGGAGACTGTAGGCAGGTAAATCTCTTAAACTTATTCATATGTATCTGGTTCATATGAAGTAGTTTTTTAAGTCTAATATAAGTATTTATATATATAAATATATATATACTATATAAGTAATTAATATTTATTTCTATCACTTTTTTTTTTCTACTTTGGTTCTATAGCTTGATGTATCCAGTCATTCAATGTGTATAAGCTACTGTCAGACTCTGCTTCTGAGTATTTCTTAAAAAAAAAAAAAAGATTTATTTATTTATTTGAGAGAGAAGGGGGGTGAAGAGCAGAGGGAGAGAGAGACTTCAGCAGACTCTGAGCTGAGCACAGAGCCTGATGCAGGGCTCTATCTCATGACCCTGGGAGCACGACCTGAGCCGAAAACCAAGAGCAGATGCTCAACTGACTGCACCACCCAGGCGCCCCTGCTTCTGAATATTTCTATTTCTCTTTTACTGCCACCTCTTGTCCCCTCACATTTCTGTGCATGATATTTTCTACATTTTTTTAGTCAATTACAAAAATCTATTATCGTCAATGTATATTAATATTTTGTCCTTAAAATAATATTTCTTTAAATTTAAATATAAAAACGTTTTTTTAGGATTGCTTTGATGTTCCAAACTAATTAGTCAGATATTAGCATACCTAGTTATCATACCTAATTATGCACTAGTGATTCTTGAGGCAACACAAAAGGTTATAAAATTAGTATCTTGTGATTGAATGTAACATCCAAAAACTGGGAAGAAATTACAAATGCAGGGCGCCTGGGTGGCTCAGTCTGTTAAGCCTCTGCCTTCAGTTTGGGTCACGATCCCAGGGTCCTGGGATCCAGCCCTACGTCAGGCTCCGTGCTCAGCAGGGAGTCTGCTTCTCCCTCTCCCTCTGCCCCTCCCCTTCCACTCGTGCTCTCTCTCTTGCTTTCTCTCTCTCAGATAAATAAATAAAATCTTCAAAAAAAAAGAGATTAAAAATCCATTCCTAATCTTTCTACCTTATATATCATATCTGTAATTTTACCTACTGGTTGCAATGTGGGGAACAAAGGCAAAGAAAAAAATTAAATCTCCTTACTACTTACAGTCTATTGACAAGTCCTTGAAACAGGCAGTGACCTTCCTTTAGAAACTCAACTGCCTCTGAGTTGGGAATGGGTTAAGATATAGTCAGGGAGAGAGAGGAGACCCCTGAATGAGGGTATTTCAGGTATGAAGATGTTGAGACAGAACAAAGACAGAGATCAGGAAAATTTAGAACACCATATCCCAATTGCTAGGATTAAAATGTTTTTCTAATAATTACATTGTGAACACAGAAAATAAAAATAACCACAAAAATTGATCAGGCCTCAGAGGAAAAGTTCACTATAAAGATTAACCAGATCTAGTAATATCTATCTATAGATCATAGATGTCACAGAAACAAAAATTCTCACACAATGTATAACTGTCATGTCCAGTTTCAAGCCACTAACCTAACCACCGGCAAATTTCCTGGTAAAGTCCTAATAAAAGGCCAGAGATGAAAAGCCCTCATTGGCAACCCGGTCGGGGCCCCTCTCATTCCTAACAGCCTTTTCTGAATCCTTGCTTAATAAAACTCTATTGCTGTGCTCACTCAGCTTTGTCAGAGAGATTCATTCTTCAACTCCGTGAGACAAGAACCTCGATCTCCTGCTTCACCTCGATGTTAATACTTTGCTAAGGGCAAAAGGTAATCTTAGTTTAACATTATGCTGACCCCCAAGATCCTGTAAGTCTACTTTAACATATAAAAATTCCTTTGGAAACTTCCTTTATTTCCACTCCCCAAGATATATATGTTAGCAATCATCCTCCAAGCATATGACCCACAGATATACAGCTGAAGGGTCTCTTCACTAAGGTTTTATTAGACAGCAATGAATGACCTTTTCCTAATAATAGTTAGCCCCCTCAAGGTCCTGGAAACCTTGCTTCCAAAATTCCTTAGATACTTAAGCTATCCCTAACCCCCTCCCAACTTGAAAGTATATAATCAACCACTGGTCACAACCCCAGTGCAACTCTTTCTGCCCACGGGTCCTGTCCCCGTGCTTCAATAAAATCACCTTTTTGCACGAAAGATGTCTCAAGAATTCTTTCTTGACCATGTGCTCCAATCCCCTACATTTCCACCTCAATTGGCGTAAAGTGCTGGAGCACAAATAATCCAGATTAGATGGCATGGTTTATTAAATGCAGTGTTCCAAAGTCAAGTATCTCTTTTGTACCCAGTGCAAAAGAGTAGTGATGTAGTTTTGGAACGTTGGTGAGGTCCAGAGCTGATGGCCAAGACAGAATTTTTGAGCTGCCTTTGGTGCAAAAGGTGGTTTTATCAAAGCGTGGGGACAGGACCCCTGGCCAGAAAGAACTGCCACACTGGGGTTGTGAGGGATGACTGATTGGGAGTTGTGGGAGGTAAGGAAAAAGGGAGGTTTCCAAAAGAACTTTCATATGCTAAAGAGGTCCTAAGAGATACTGGAGGCCTTGCCATTGTCAAGTGAAGGTTGTTTCTCCCTCTAGAAAAGCATTAACATTAACATAGTTGGGAGTTTCCTTCTGGAAGTTAGGTTATTGATAAGAATGCTTTTTTCTTGTTAATCAGTAAGACATTTGTAAACTGAAGGAGACTTTTGTCTTGCAGGACTGTGATCTTTATTAGTTAATCATTTGTTTTTCCTTCCCTTAGCTTTAGGGCAGCCAGGAGTGCCTGAGGAAGGTCACTCAGACACCACCTGGGAGTGGGGGGCGGGGTTTGCGGGACTTCAGCTTGTGCTTTGCCCTCAGCTTGCCTTCTGCTCCCTCATCAGTAGGAAGTATGAAACTACATTTTAGCTGAATTCTTAGAAACTTGCCCCTCCTTCTTCAGTACATCCATTTCAGACCACTGAACTAGAACCTATACATTTTTGGTTTTTAACTCAGAATTTATACCAGTTCTAATAATATATTAAAATAAGGCAAACAAATGTTCTAGAAAACAGGGTTCTCCTCGTACATAAATCGCAAATCAATCATCACAAATGCAAAATGTTACATGACATTTTAAAAACACAGTTGGATGTTTAAAAATATTTATCAATTAATATCATAAGTCTTCTTCCCAAACAGAAGATACATGCTTTGGTAAGAAGCATAAGGCTGAATTTGCTGTTTTTAGTGGAACACTCTCCATGAAGTAGAAAAACCAAAAACAATTGTTGATTACATTAGAGTGCATGTAAAAAGCTCAAAAATTCCCTATCACATATCGATTGAAGTAGGAAAGACATTAGGGTTCGAAGCCAATGGTGAAGAAAGAATTCTAGAGAAGTCTTTGGTGCAAAAAGGTGGTTTTATTAAAGCACAGGGATTGGACAAAAGAGCTGCACTGGGGTCTTGAGGAGTGGCCCATTATATACTTTCAAGTTGGGAGGGGGTTAGGGATAGTGTAAGCATCCCAGGTATGTTGCAAACAAGGTTTCCAGGATCCTTGAGGGGGATAGCGATTGTTGGGAAAGGTCATTTATTACTGTTTAGTAAAAACTCAGTCATGAGACCCTTCAAATATATATCGGTGGGTCATATATTTGGGGGATGGTTGCCAACACCTATCTGGGGGGAGGGGGTAGTGATAAAGGAAGTTTCCAAAGGAATTTTTATATGTTAAAGTAGACTTAGAGGATCCTGGGGGTTGAGCTAAGATTGTCTTTTGCCCTTAGCAATGTATCAATATTGAGGCAGTTGAGTCCCTAGAGGAATGTCACTCTGCCTGTTTGAAGGACTTGTCAACGGGCTATAGATAGTAAGGAAATTCAATAATTTTTCTTCTGCTTTGTTTCCCACAACATCTATCACTTGCAAAATTCCAAAGGTTTTCACTTTTTAGTGCTCAGGACTCCAGACAAAGACGAGAGACATTCAGAGAAATACAGCAAGAACAGAGAGGATTGAAGAGGTACCTGACACTCCAGAATGTGCCTCTTTGGCATAAAAGGTATTTCTAGTTAAAAGTAATCTAAACTCAGCAGATGCATAAAAAAGCTCTCTGCCTCCACAACTGTCTAAATTTACATTGGAAAGGAGGGATTATACCAGGAAGAGAGCTATTGACAGAGACCCCCCTCTTTACCTAAGGAACTCATCTGCATGATAAGCAACCATGTTTTTACAAACATCTCCTTTCACCTTCTTGCTAATGAGATTTCTTCCCTTTGTATCCTCAGACCCTCCCCCCTCCTTAGCTCATATAAGCTTCCTGTTGCTTCATTTCTTTGGAATCTCCTATCTGTGTGACTTCTTGTTAGGTATGCCTATTAAACTTGATTTTCTCTTGTTAACCTGTCTCCTGTCAATTTGATTCTAAGTCCAGCTGGAAGAACCACAGGGCAGAGGCAAGTCTTCGTCCCTAATGGGCTTAAAGACTTATATTAAAGAAGAAAGAACTCAAATGAATAACCTAACTTACCACCTTAACAACACCGAAAAAAAAAACAAACGCAAAGCAAGCATAAAGAAGTAATAAAGATTAGAGCAGAAAGTAATGAAATGAAGACTAGAAAAACAATATCCCATTTTTGAATACAAAAACAAAACTGATAAGTCATTAGCTATTTTTAAGGAGAGTGGACATGGCTATCAATATTGTGGAGTATTATGGAAAAAAGAGGATAGTAAATTAAATATGAACAACATTATGCTAAAATTAGATAACTTAGCTGAAAGGGGGGGGGCAAATTCCTAGAGAGAAAGATACAGAGTATGAAATCTAACTCATGCAATATATAAAAAATCAGGATAAACCTGTAACAAGTAAAAAGATTGAATTAATAATTTTAAAACTTCTCACAAGTAAAAGCTCAGTGTCAAAGTAAATAACTAATATCAACTATTCACAAATTCTTCCGGGGGTGGAGAGAGAGAGAGAGAGAGAAGAGGAGGTAATACTTCCCAACTCATTCTATCAGATCAGTAGATGGATACTGATGTGGAAATGTTGAGGTTTAGAACTGAAGGCCAAGAAACAATTCTTGAGATGTCTTTGATGCAAAAAGGTGGTTTTATTAAAGCAAGGGGATAGGACCCAAGAGCAGATAGAGCTGCACTGGGATTCTGAGGAGCAATTGATTACATACTTTGGAGTAGAGGGAGATAAAGACAAAGGAAGGTTTCCAAAAGGACTTTCTTGTGCTAAAAAAGACTTACAGATTCTTGGAGACCAGGCCTAGCTATTGTCAAGGTTGGGTTGTTTTCCCTCTAGCAAGGCATTAATATTAAGATCAGAAGTTCCTGGAAGAATGCCCCTGCCTCAACTATTTGTCATTGGGCTGCAGGTTATAAGGAAATTTAATTTTATCTACATTCCCCTTTGCCTTTGTTCCCCATATCAGATATCACAGAAAACTAAAGATCAATAGCTCCCATAAATATGAACACTAAAATCTTTAGGAAAATACTAACAAACTCAATGCAGAAACTTAAAAGGATTATGCACAATGACAAAGTGGGAATTATTCCAGGGATGCAAGGTTGCCTTAACACCTGGAAATTAATTGATGTAATAGACATGTCATTATAATGAAGGGGGAAGAAAACATGAACATATCAGATACAGAAAAATCAACGGCCCATTTATATAAATTATATAAAAAGGTCCACAACCAGCACATCTATGGAGGCAGAATTCACATTAGCAGTTAGTTGCTTAGTGCTGAGGGTTGGAGGTGGCAATCAAAATGTAGTGAGTATTCATTGTATATACAATGGAATATGCAGCCATCAAAAAAAATGAAATCTTGCCATTTGCAATGATGTGGATGGAACTAGAGGGTATTATGCTAAGCCAAATAAGTCAGAGAAAGACAAATATCATATGATCTCACTGATATATGGAATTTGAGAAACAAGACAGAGGATCATAGGGGAAGAGAGGAAAAAATGAAACAAGAAACCAGAGAGGGAGACAAACCATAAGAGACTCTTAATCTCAGGAAACAAACTGAGGGTTGCTGGGAGTGGAGGGGGGTGGGAGGGATGGGGTGGCTGGGTGATAGACACTGGGGAGGGTATGTGCTATGGTGAGCGCTGTGAATTGTGTAAGACTGATGAATCACAGACCTGTACCCCTGAAACAAATAATACATTATATGTTAATAAAAACAAACAAACAAACAAAAAAATGTAGTGAGTATTCAATGCAAAAGGGGTTTGTATTGGGGGAAAGGTTAAATTTTCCAAGTTGGTGGTTGTACAACTCTGTTTATATACTAAAAATGAATTGTGCACGTCAATGGCTAAATTGGATGGTATGTTAATTTTACTTCCCTAAAGTTGTTAAAAGACAAAAATGCAAACACCAAGTGCTTAGAAAATGGCCTGACACCCCAAGGTTTTGAGTAAAAGGGAGAGAAAAAATATATATAAGCGAATATTGTAATAGAATCTACTTAATAAGATGGGCAGGATTTTATAATCTACTTCAGTTACCATATTAAATTTAGCATAACACAGAAGTCATGTAAGGAATTTAACTGAATCTAATAAATCTCTTAGTTTCTCAGTTGAACAGATCCTCAAATGACATGCATTTCCTGTTTAAATTTAAATGCTATTTTGCTCTATAGAACTCAGGATCTACTTTTTTTTCCTTAGTTTTGAGGAGAAAAAAAATCATTTACTTAATATCAGAGTTTCCTTTATTTTAATAAATACAAATTTATGTAATCCTATTATATTTAAGAAATTATATATTTTAAAACTAGATATTTTACCAAGAGAAATGTTATAAATTATGGAATCTTCAACTTTGGATTCATAGAAAATAAAAAAAAATACAACTTTGGAATCACAGAAATTCTACAACTTTGGATTCATAGAAAATAAAAAAAAGACCTAGTGTTTATTAGAATGAAATAAGTATATATACATATATTCAAAAAATATATTATTATCAAAGCAGAATCCTCCTTTTTATTTGTATGATATTATGCTTGTTCCTTTATAATGGTTAATAAAATAATGAAATATAAAAATGCTAGAAATAATTCTCCAAAGTTTACTCTCAATCTGAAAATGATATGAATTCCAAAGAAAAAATATAGTTTACAACCACACATAGAAAAATTTACATCTTTTATGTACTTTCATTTCATATACAAAACATATTTTTGCTTTGTGTATTCATAATCATCAACAATAACTCTGTAGGACTCAACAAATATATTGTAGTCAGTAAAAATTAACTTCGATGTAATGAGATTTTCAGTAATAAAATAGGCTAGAGTTTTGTAAATTTAAAGGAAGTAATCACAATATGTGATGCACTATATTAATTTTTTGTATGTTTATTATATTTCTAAAATTATGCCTTTACTGTAAACCTGCAAGGTGAAAGCAAAACAAAATTCATCTTTTATACCTTGAAAGGGTGAAATTAAACTGTCAAGACTAAAATAAACCACATGCATTCAAAAATTTTCTAATTTTCCTGTCTTCTAACAAAACTAAATATTCTTTTTTTTTTTTAAAGATTTTATTTTATTTATTTGACAGAGAGAGAGAGAGAGAGACAGCTAGAGAGGGAACATAAGCAGGGGGAGTGGGAGAGGGAGAAGCAGGCTCCCGGCTGAGCAGAGAGCCCGATGCGGGGCTCGATCCCAGGACCCTGGGATCATGACCTGAGCTGAAGGCAGACGCTTAACAACTGAGCCACCCAGGTGCCCCCAAAACTAAACATTCTTTTATTATTTCCTTTTATTATTACATTTGCTGAACACATTTTTTAGTTGCTATGTAAGTACCTAGAATGGTGCTCATGTATGAATGAGCAAGTGAGATAGCTTTTCTACATATTGGGGATGTTGGTCACAATTTTTGTTTATGATTTATTTCCTCCAACTAATAAAAACAATTCCAATATTTTGGGGCACCTAGTTGGCACAGTCTGTTAAGCTTCCAATTCTGTTTTGGCTCAGGTTGTGGTCTCAGGGTGGTGAGATAAAACCTCGCACTGAGCTCCACACTCAATGTGGAGCCTGCTTGAGTTTCTCTGTCCTCTCTCTGCCCCCTCGCCCACATGCTCATGCTCTCTCTCTCTCTCAAATAAATAAATAAATCTTTAAAATAATAGAGGCACCTGGGTGTCTCAGTCTGTTGAGCGTTTGCCTTCCACTCAGGTCATGATCTCAGGGTCCTGGGATCGAGCCCCATGTTGGGCCCTCTGCTCAGCAGGGAGCCTGCTTCTCCCTCTCCCTCTGCTGTTCCCCCTTCTTGTGCTCTCTCTCTCTCTCTGACAAATAAATAAATAAAATCTTTAAAATAAATAAATAAATATAAAATAAAAAAATAACAATATTTCAAAATTCTTTTTTATGGAACAGTAATCTGTTACATGAGGTACTTTAAATTTAGTTTAAACCTTTTTTTTTTTTAGATTTTATTCATTTATTTATTTTAGAGAAAGAGAGTGCTTGTACACTGCACAAGAGAGAGTGTGGAAGGGGCAGAAGGAAAGGGAGAGGGAAAGGGAGAGAATCCCAACAGACTCCCTACCAAGTGTAAGCCCAATGTAGGGCTGGATCTCATGACTCTGAGATCATGACCTGAGCTGAAACCAAGAGTGGACTTAACCTACTGAGCCACCTAGGGGCCCCTAGTTTAAATCTTCTACCATAGTTTTGAAAATAAGACTAAAGGAAATCTGTTGGAGAAAGATTAAAAAACGGAATATTAAGGAGATGACTTATAAAATTACTCTTTATCTGACTTATATGAAGTAGATAGGAAAACTTATTTTGCTAATCTTGGAAATTCTTTTTGGTCCTATAAAATCTTGCACC
This sequence comes from Leptonychotes weddellii, assembly GCF_054177405.1. NCBI lineage: Eukaryota > Metazoa > Chordata > Mammalia > Carnivora > Phocidae > Leptonychotes > Leptonychotes weddellii. The sequence goes on from NC_138380.1 coordinate 88,239,684, forward strand.
TAGCACAATGTTTTGAAGTTATTGCTTGCTTGCTGTAACTTTTCTTTTTTTTTTTTTTAAAGATTTTATTTTTTATTTATTCGACAGAGACAGAGACAGCGAGAGCAGGAACACAGCAGGGAGAGTGGGAGAGGGAGAAGCAGGCTTCCCGCGGAGCAGGGAGCCCGATGCGGGGCTCGATCCCAGGACCCTGGGATCATGACCTGAGCCGAAGGCAGAAGCTTAACGACTGAGCCACCCAGGCGCCCTGTAACTTTTCTAAATATATAGCAGGAACTGTGCTTTTTCACCATTAGATCTCAAATTAGCACAACGTTTGGTATGTATTTAGCTTTTAATAGTGTTTACGAGATAAATGATGACCGTGTTCAATACCTTTCCCGGTATTGTTTTGTAAGGGGAGGAGGGGTCCATATGCCTGAGACCTGCTTTGCAGCCAAGGAAGGGCAGCCCAGGGAGAAGGAAGAACAATCTCAAATCCTCCTCCCTCAAAAAAGAGTCTCGAGTAGGTGTGGGATTTTAGGGAGAGCATGCGCGAATGTGATTGGAAGGTGAGGCGACTGTCAACCTATGAAGGCGCAGCGACCGTCATGTGACACGTTCAAAAGATGGCAGCATTGACAGGATCGGGGTGGAGATTTCAGGCTCCTCGAGGTCAAAAGGTCACCCATCAGACTTCTGCGCAGGCGCAGTAAGGTGCGTGGTCTCAACACGTCTGAACTGGTGGACGTGAGCTCTTAGTTCCTGGGAAACAACATGGCTACGCGCTGTTTAGAAGTATGCAAAGAAGACAAACGGGCTTTAGGTTATAGTTTTTTTTTTTTTTTTAAGATTTTATTTATTTATTTGAGAGAGAGAGAATGAGAGAGAGCACACATGAGAGGGGGGAGGGTCAGAGGGAGAAGCAGACTCCCTGCCGAGCAGGGAGCCTGATGTGGGACTCGATCCAGGGACTCCAGGATCATGACCTGAGCCGAAGGCAGTCGCTTAACCGACTGAGCCACCCAGGCGCCCAGGTTATAGTTTATTTTTTTCTAAATATCCTAAACATAAGGCAACAGTAATTTAACCTTGTTTCAAATACATTTAAATTAAAACTTTAATTGGAAAGCACTGGTTTCAGTTTTGGCTAAATACTGGAAACTTCCTGGAATTTCTGAAATAATCTTGCTTTTAATAATGTGTAATGATATTTCTAGATGAAGCTTATTTATCTTTACTATTTAGTACTTTTACTAATCCTTGATTAGCTGTATTTTTTTTTTAATTACTCAGAAAATGCAAACTCTAAGTCAGATCATTGGAATCTGGGAAAAATTGTTTATTATATCTCTGAGAATGTTTGAGTGCTTTTTTTTTAAATCTTCAAGAACATCTGTCATTTCCATAAAATGTACAACTACATCAGGTATGAGGTCCTGCTAGAATTGACTTACTCTTAATAAATCCTTATCAAGGGACGCCTGGGTGGCTCAGTCGGTTAAGCGTCTGCCTTCGGCTCAGGTCATGATCTCAGGGTCCTGGGATCGAGTCCCGCGTCGGGCTCCCTGCTCCACGGGGAGCCTGCTTCTCGCTCTGCCTCTGTCTCTCTCTGTCTCTCATGAATAAATAAATAAAATCTTTAAAAAAAAATAAATAAATCCTTATCAAAACTTTGATATGATTTTATTAAAAAACACTTTAAATTTTATGCTTAAGACCGTTGCTTATTTGTGATCTTCAGATATTTTTTTGTTGTTCTAGTAAGCATTATATGTGATTGGCATAATTATCCATGCTTGATAAATGCGAAAACTGAAGTTCCCAGAAGTGATAACGCTTGAAATGAGGGAACTGGTAAGTGTCAGATCTATAATTGAAGCCCACATTTGAATGTTAAGGTACCCAAGGTGTCTCCCTTACCATTACCTTATAGTAGATACTTAAAGATGATTAAACATAAAATCACATTTGTCCATATATCCAGAGGATTTCAGGCAATGTTTATAATTTACAGGGATTAGAATATATTCAGAGTAGGTTGTATTATCTACTGCATAGTTAAAATCTTCTTGCCTTATGTTGAATTAGACATTATTTTTCTGTCTTGGAAATTTCAGTGTAGGAATAGAGCATAATATGAGTGATTAAACAGAAGACTTTTGATTAATTTGATTGATGTAAACAGGTAATTAATATCCAACTAATTCTTACCTCTTCTTCCACCGCTTAAGACAGATGGATTTCTCAATCACCAGGACATCATTTATTATCAGTGACCAATATTTATTAATTAAAAATCAGTGGCTGTGAAGTGTCAGACAAATACATATCCTTTTCTTCATTAGGTTGCAAGTTAAAGGACGGAGTACTGTCACAAAAGATTAGAACCTGTGAGATATCTTGATAGTTTATGTGTTAACTATGAAGAGAATGTTAGAAACTTTCTGGAAAACCTAGGATTATAATTTCCTTGCTTACTGAGAAGGCATTGAAGTATAGTTTAAAATAAGAGACTTTGGCTATAAATTAAGTCTTCTAAATTCACATTTTGTACTAAATGTAATCCAGAAATCATATTATATCATTCTGAAATTTACAAATAAATACATTTGGCTCAGGACTTAGATTTCTTACTCTGTGTGAACTCTATTATCCTTCCAAGATTTCTGCTATAAATAGTCCTTGCATTACTGTGGTTATGAACTGTGGGTAAATATTGAATTTGTCTATATTTCTAAACAAGATTGTGCTAAATTCAAAATAATGCTTCTTAATTTGCATAGTGAAATATCAATCACTATTATCATTAATAAGGATTTATCATCTGTAGATTGAAATGATTGAACATACCTTTTCCCTCTAATTTCCTAATTTTAAATGTTTTTATGCCATCTTTGATGTACAATTTTTCATGACTACAATTATAACACTTCCTTCTTTTTGTGAATCTACTCTTTTTAAATACATTTTTAAATGCTCAATATAAGAAAGAGATAGAATCTAAGCTTCTATGCTTGAAGAGGTTGGGAGGGCAGGGAATCAGTGTCTCTTTCCACTTAGCTGTGTTAACCAGTGATCCACATCCGCCTTTGGAACCTAGAGGAACATTTACATCCATGAAACCCCAAGAGTTCTACATAGCACTTTGACATTTGCCTTCATAAAATCATAATAACTCATGTTAAAGCTATAAGAAGGTGATGTTTTTTTGTTTTGTTTTTTAAGCCATTGAATTACAGGCAGTCTACTGTAACAATACCCAAACCACAATGGTTTAATAAAGTAAACACTTATTTTATTAAACAGTCATCTAGGGATCCCACAAATGCTATTGCTTAGATGTCATGAAAGCCTCTATAAGAGGTTAGGGAAATGTCTTTGATTCGTTCCTGACTTTACCTTTTACCTCTCCTGTGGGAAGCCCTTGCTTACCAGGGCTCCACTCTGGACTTCTCTGAAGTGGTTCAATTGATACGCATGCTTTCTGCAGAACTCTAGAGCTTCACAGTTGTCGTCTTGCTGGTAGCTAGAAGATTATAATGCTGTTTTAAACTTCACTGAACAAAGAATTTTTAGTCCAGGCTCATGTCATTCCTGTCAGATAATGGTGTCAATAAACACAACCAAGATTCTTTCTTTTCTTTTCTTTTTTTTTTTAAGATTTTATTTATTTATTTGACAGAGAGAGAGCAAAAGATGGAACACAAGCAGGGGGAGTGGGAGAGGTTGAGAAGCAGGGGAGTGGGAGAGGTTGAGAAGCAGGGTCCCAGCTGAGCAGGGAGCCCGATGCACGGCTCGATCCCAGGTCCCCGGGATCTTGACCTGAGCCGAAGGCAGGCATTTAACGACTGAGCCACCCAGGCACCCCCAACCAAGGTTCTTTCAAGACACAGTTACGGCCCTAATTTTACACCTTTGCTTTTTTACCCCAGTGTGTTATGTTGTCTCTGTCTGTCTCTCTGTCTGTCTCTCTCTCCCTCCATCCTTCCCCTTCAATTCAGCAGAGACTACCAACAGCAAGCAGGCTTTTCAACCCTTTAAAGCCATGGATTTTCATTCTGTTCTTTCCCATTCTTGCCTAGAAACCAGCCATTCTTTCCTATGCCCATATTTCTTATAGTTTGTCTTATCAGATGTGAATCTGAAATTTTGCCCAACATAGCATGAATCTCCAGTCATTCTGTCTGATATGTTTTCTGGTGCCTGCTGCCCTCCAGAATACACAATGTCATGTATTTTTGGTGGTTTTATAAATAATGTCGCTTAGTGCAATGTTCTGGAAATCAGAAAGGGTACAACTTCAGACATCTCATCTCTGTAATAAAACTAAGAGTTTCCTTAATTTGGGAATTTATGGATAGCAAAAAAGAAAGAAAGACAAAAAAAATCTGATAAAAATAATCAAATGAGAATTGGATAATGATAATGATATTTACAATTTTGTAGCCAAACTATATTCAAATACTATGGTAAACACTTGAAATACCCACTTTCTTACTTCACCCTAAAAGATTTATGACACATGTTTAGTGAGATCTATTTTACAGATAGAGTAACTAAACCTCAGATTAATAAAGACATTTGCTTGGGATCACACACTGACAAATTTTCTTTTTTCTTGTTCGTGATTTTTCCATTGAGCAATGTCGCTGCCCTTTAATTATCATAACTAGCTGCTGTGGATTTGATTTGAAATTCTGGTAGGTAGAATTCTAAGATGGTTCCCATGACTCTTGTTTTAATCTTTTTATTCCCCTGTATTTTATGATGGTTTGATGTTTTAGAAATCTTGCTGACTGTGGACAGACTGCCCCTCCCAGAGTTAGCTAATTCCTGGAGATAATAAATAACCTACTTGACAATATACTTTCATATACAAACCAAGTTGTGATTATATTCACAACTACCTCCAGTTTCTAACTCTCATACACTAAGCCATTATTTTCTGTATCTTAAATCTCCCCAGAACCAGGTGATACACACCTACCCCGATAGCCCAGAGCCCACCAGAATTATTAAACTATCCAATTATAAGCCTACTCAGTTAGTTAACCAGCCTTGCTCTTTCTTTCCTACAAAAAACACAGTAAAGTCTCTGGGCCATGTCATCTTGCTCCATCTGCCTCCTGACGAACCTTGGTGCTTCCATATGTGGCCCTGTGTGGCATGGTGCGCCTCACTTCTCCTGGGAACTATAATAGATTATCCTTTCAATGGCATTGACCTCAGTCACCTCTATAAATTAAAATCCTGTGGGCACAGTGAGACAACCTTTGCATGTGAAAGGGATGAGGGAACATGATGGCATCTCACTCCTTTGCTTACTGTGTAACATGTTGCAAGGAAGATTATCCTAGACAGGTATGGCGTCATCAGATGACCCCTATAAAGCAGTGTTGTCTTCATCTGATTAACGAAAAGGAACTCAAAAAGACACACTCTGCGTAACCTTGAAGAGAACATTCATGATGTGAATGGTCTTTGAGGGTTAAGTGCAAGGTACTGTGGGTGACCTCTAGGAGCTGAGTAGTCCCTGGCCAATGGCTAGCAGGAAAAGAGGGTTCTCATTCCCACATCAACAAGGAAGTGAATCTGCCAAAAATCAGTGAGTTTGGGAAGAATATCCAGAGCCTAATTTTATTTTAGCCCAGCAAGACACTGAGCAAAGAATCCAGCTACCCTGTGCCCAGATTTATGACCTAGAGAAACTGAAAAAAAAAAAGTATATATATATAATTTATACAAAATATAAATAATACAAAATTATACATATATAAATTTATATATAAATATATATTTTTAAATTATATATTGTTTGCTATTGTATAAAATATATGTAATTATATTATATTGAATTGGATAAAATATATATAATTGTAAAAATATATATTTAATATATGTTTATATATATTATACATTATAATATATAAATATATATGATTTAAAATATAAAATATAGATATATAAATTATAATTTTGTATTATATATTTTTATATTATATAATTATAAATATATATTAACATGTATTATATATTTATATTTATATATATTTTATATTATACTTTATATATATTTATATTACTTATATATTTATATATTATGTTACATATTTATATATATATATATAAATATATATAGCCCAACCGCACCCTCCGTGGCCCTGGGGGATCAGGCCACAACAACCCCTGCCTCAGCCACCATCACCCTTGTTGCCCAGAACCTCTGCCCTGGACTGAAGCGCCAGTCCTGCCCCACTGCCTAGCCTCTCCTGGGAGGTGGGCCAGAGCAGCCCAGAGGCCTGGTCCTTTCCACCCATGAGACCATACTGAGGGGCCTAAGGTTGGGCTGGGGGCAGGAAACTGGCACTCCTAATCAACTCAATAAAGTACCTTCTACATGGTCAAAAAGAAAAAAAGGGGGACACCTGGGTGGCTCAGTCGTTAAGCATCTGCCTTCAGTTCAGGTCATGATCTCCAGATCCTGGGATCGAGCCCCACATCCAGCTCCCTGCAGCGGGAAGCCTGCTTCTTCCTCTCCCTCTGCCCTTCCCCACTGGTCCTGTTCTCTTTCTCTGTGTCAAATAAAGAAATAAAATCTTTAAAAAAATAATATATACTGTATATAAATTAAATATATATTTAAATTATATATTATAAAATATAATATAAATTATACTTTATATATAATATAAATATGAATATATTAATAAAAATATAAAATATATAAAATAAAAATGTGTGTATATAATATATAAAATATATAAATATATTTATATAAATATACATAAATATAATTTATTATATATTACATAAATAATATATAGATAGTTTATATTTTCTATATAGATACATAAAAAACATATAGTACATATATTATATTTATATATAAACATTCTATATTTTATTTTATATAAATAATATATATAAATATTCTCTTTTTCTGTATTTATAATATAGATCTATAAAATATATAAATATTAATATTATGAATATGTTATATATATTTGTATAATACATATTTATATAAACATATATTTGTATATAAATTTATACAAATTTTATTTATAATTTATACAAATTATATATCATTATTTATATATTCATGTATAAATAATACAATATATAAAATAATACAATATATAAATAATACAATATATTTAAGATACATTATTATTATTATTTTAAAAGATTTTATTTGTTTATTTGAGAGAGAGAGCGCATGAGCTGAGAGAGGCAGGCAGAGGAAGAGGGAGAAGCAGACTCCCTGTTGAGCAAGGAGCCCAATGCGAGACTTGCTCCCAGGACCTGGGATCATGACCTGAGTTGAAGGCAGATGCTTAACTGACTGAGCTACCCAGGTGTCCCTATTTAATATATATTATAATACAATATATATATTGTATATATAAATAATACAATAATAATATATAAAATAATCTGTAATATGTTAATAATATATAATAATTATATATTATCTATAGAATATGTATCAATATATAATATATTAAACACGTAAAATATATTTTATGTATATTATGTATGTGTCCTTTTTAAGCTGACAAGTGTGTGGTAATTTGTTATACAGAAATAGAAAACTATTTTAGGAAGTCTACTCTATTGAGTGATTCATTTTCTTTTTTGACTCCATTCATCTATAATATTAACTTGTATTATCCAATGATTTCAATATAATTGTTATTAGTATATGTTATAATTCCTATCAGTGTAAATAGGAATTTGCTATTGTTATTTGTAAAGTTTCCTTTTTTATTATTTAAGGGGTAGGCATGTGACTCTGTTTCTGATTTTCTATATATTACATTATCTGTTTTTGTGGTTTTTCTTATTTCTGTCTTATTTTTCCAGCTTTAAACATATTTTATATAAATGTTCTATAAAAATATACATCCCTCTTTTCAAGGCTATTTTTAATGCATTTAGTTCCTGTGTAAATATTTGAAGGTTAATGCCAAGCCCTGAGAAAAATTTGACTTTATTTTGTTAAAATTATGAAGTTAGTACACTTTGAATATTGTCAGTGATCCAAATCTTTAATGTTTAAAGCATGTGAACATTTTTATGTATTTTGTTGAACACACCATCCAATTATCAAGCTGAAAAATGAAAATTAAAATGACAATTTAAGCACAACTATATAAGATACGTATGTACACAGGATAGCCAGAAAATAAAAGCTTTAGTAAAATTAAAAATTATCTATAAAAACAGAAATCATACCTAAAATATAATGATAAAGGAATAAAAGCATAGCTGTTAAATCACTACAATTAAAGGACTAAACTCAAGTATTAAAATGGAGTATCTGTAGTATTCTCAAACAAAAAATAGTTAGCTTTACGTCTGATGTCAGGAAATACGTTAAATAAAATAAAGAAGAGCAATTTTTAGCAATAAAAGTAACAGCAATTTAACAGTGAGAAATCTATGCTGTAAATATTTATCAAACTGCAAAACTATAAATAAATGAGATTAACACATGTTTTGACCGAAGGAAAATGTTTATCTTCCTTAATCCACTTGATAATAGATTATCATTTTTCTATTTGTTGATAGGGTGAAAGCAAATAAGAATAAAGTAGATCTTAGTCATGTTACATATACAAGAACACAAGAGCAAACTCTGTATTCTTAAATCTTAGATTATATCATGAAATGAAAATTGACATCGAGGATAACATAAATATATTGCCAGAAACTAAAATACTTCAGGAAATATCCTATGTTTACAATAAATTTAACCAAACATTAATTAAAAAACTATTCCTGCTATATGGATATTTAAAATATAAAATTATTTCTGCCACATGGAAATTTAAAACTATTCTTAATTATGCATGCATGAACAGAGAAGAAATCAGAACAAGTTGTGGAATATATATAAAATGTTAATAATAATAATAATAGTGATGATAATAATAAAAATCCCATTTATCGGGCCCTGTGGAATACAGGTAAAGCTCTCCCCAGGGGGGAAAAGGGCTTATTTTGTATATTAATAGTAATGAAAGTAAAATTATTGATATAATTCAAAATATTAATGGGGAATGAGAACAGTACCATAGAAGAAGAAAAAAATAATTTAAGGAGAAATTAATGAAAATAGTAAAAATTTATTTCTTAAATATATACAAATACATTAGAAAATGTGGATCAAATGATAATGTTATGGTAAAATATAAATCTTCTAATTGATCTGGGTGAAATAGAAAAATTACTCCAGAAGGCAAAATGTTTAATGTACCTCTCCCAAGGAAATTTTAGGCCCAGCAAATATTCTAGGAAATGTTTCCAAATCTTTATAAAATTGCTTATGATAGTGCTATTCAGTGTTCTACAACCTATCAGCAAATATAAAACTCCCAAATTATTTATATAAAGCAGGCACAGAATTGATAGTAAACCCAAAATATATTTAACATGGAAAAATAATACTGCAGGTCAATGTAGCTTAAGTATATGGACATAAACATCCTAAGTACAATGTTTTAGTAAACTCAAGTAGTAGAATATTAACAAGATACAACATGATCAAGAAAGATTATACCATCAGGGATACATGGATGAGTAAATTATATAAAATATATTAATACATATTATGTTACTAATGCATTCAATTTTTCTCCATAAATGCTGAAAAGATAATTGGAAAAATAAATAAGAAGATGTATAAATTATGCAACTATCACATGAAACATAATCAAAAGAAAATTATTGTACTAAAAATAAAATATTTGAGATGATGTAACTTCAAAATTAATAACAGACAATAAGCAAATTAGAACATAACTGTAGGGATGCCTGGGTGGCTCAGTCAGTGACGCGTCTGCCTTCGGCTCAGGTCATGATCCCAGGGTCCTGAGATGGAGCCCTGCATCCGGCTCCCTGCTCAGCGGGGAGCTTGCTTCTCCCTCTACCTGCTTCTCCCTCTTCTTGTACTCTTGCTCTCTCTCTCTGAAAAATAAAAAAAAAATAAAATAAAATCTTTAAAAAAAAAAAGAACATACCCAAAATATAGTCATGGTAAAGAAAAAAAAAGACAAAAATGTGAGAAACCAGCATAAGAAATTAAGATGATAAATTGAGATGTCCTTTTAGTGGCAATTTGAGAATACCAAAATATGCATAGACCCATGAGACCATCAGCACAACAGATAGTCCCCAAAATGTTTCCTTTTTATGCCATCCTTCTAACTCTCCTGTACCCTGCCAACTTCTATTCTGAGACAATAGTTACTGTGCTTTTTGTTATTATAGATGATCCTATATTTTATAAAATTTTGTATTAATGGGAATATCTTTTATACACTCCTATTTTGATTTGGCTTTCTTTCACTTAGCATGATTATTATGAGATTTCATCCTTGTTTTTTCATATATCAATAGTTGGCCGCTTTTTATTGCTGAGTCATGTTTCATTGCATGAATGTACCACCGATTGTTGTTCACCTATTATTGAATATTCAATTTCTTTGAAGTGTTTGACTCTTATAAACATTGCTATTGTGCATATTCATGTCCTAGTCTTTATTTGGACATGTGCCTTCATATCTCTTGGATAGATTCCTATGAGTGGAATATCGAGATGATGCGGTAGATGTATAACTTTTTAAACGGGTCACCAAAATATTTTCCACATGGTTATAGCATTTTACAATTCCACCAAGAATGTAGACAAGTCTGAGTCCTTCCACATCTATAGCAATACTTACTATGCACAATCTCTTCAATTTTAACCATTCTAGATGGTGTGTAGTGGAATATCATTGAGTTTATTTTGTATTTTCTTGGCAATGACTTATGTTTGAGCATCTTTCAATATGTTTCATTGCTATCCATGTATTTGTTTTAGTAAAATGCTTATTCAAATCTATTGTCCTTTTTTTAAAAATTAAATGACTTGTCTTTGAGGATTTCAGTTAAATGTATTCCTAATATATTCTAGACAAAATTCTTATCTGGATACATATTTTGAAAGTACTTTCTCACTGTCTGTGCTTAGCTTTTTACCTTCTGAATGTGTATTTTGATAGAGTTCAATTTATGTTGTTTCACTTATATTCCATGATATATCGTGGTTTATGTAAGAAATATTTGCCTAAGTAAATGTCACTAACCTTTGTCTTAAGTTTCTTTTGAATTTAATAGCTTTTGCTCTTGACTTTTAGTCCATGATTCATTTTGATTAAATATTGTACATGGGATGATGATGGAAAAGTGTTTATTATTTTTTCCCTCATATCCAGTTGTCTTGACAAGATTCACTGACAAGAATGATTTTTCCATATTGAATTTCCTTTGCACCTTTACTGAAAATCAATTGACCATTTATGTTTGAGTCCATTTCTGAATTCTTTATTCTGTTCCATTGAAGTATATATTTATCTTTATGACAAAACTATACTCTCATGCTTACTGTATCTTTACAATAAGTCCTAAAATATGGTAGTGCATGTTCTTCAACTTTGTTGAGTTTGAAAGAACTTTGTTCTTTCCCAAAGTTGAACCGGATACTCCAAGTCCTTCATCCATCTATATAAATTTTATAATCAGATTGGCTATTTCTTCAAAAATATATGCTGGAATTTTAACTGGTCTCACTTCGGTTTATATTATATTATATTATATTATATTATATTATAAAGGAAATCTGACATCTCGAAGGCACTGAATTCTTTGATTCATATGCATGGTATATCTCTCCACATATGTAGGTCTTTTTAATGTTGCCAGCAATATATTTTAGTTGTTAATGCAATACCTTGCAAAAACTTTTTGTCAAATTTATCTTTTTTTTTTTAAGATTTATTTATTTCTTGAGAGAGAGAGAGCAGGGAGAGGGGCAGAGGGAGAGGGAAAAAGAGAATCCTTAAGCTGACTGGCTGCTGAGTGCAGAGCCCAACGCAGGGCTCGATCTTATGACCATGAGATCACGACACATGATCTGAGCTAAAACCAAGACTTGAACATTTAACTGACTGAACCACTCGGGCTTCTCTTGTCAAATTTATCTTTAAATGATTCATATTTTTATACCATGGTAAATAGTTTTGTTTTGCAATTTTAACTTCCCAAACTTCATTGTTAATAGAAATACAATTGATTCTTTTTTTTTTAAAGATTTTATTTATTTATTTGAGAGACAGAGATACAGAGCATGCACAGCAGGGGGAGTGGCAGGCAGAGGGAAAGGGAGAAGCAGACTTCCTGCTTAGCAGGGAGAAGGATGTGGGGCTCAATCCCAGGAAGTCAGACGCTTAACTGACTGAGCCACCCAGGCTTCCCAAAATACAATTGATTCTTATGTATTGACCTAATTTCCTGTATTATGTAGCCATGCTGTATTTGTTTAATTCTAGAAGTATTTTTTAATAGTCTATGTAGGATTTGTTACACAGAGAATCATATATGTTATAGAGATATATCATAAATTTAAAGACGATGTTTTGAAAAGCCCATCCCCCACCCCTTTCTGGATTGGCTAGGACCTCCCTTGTAATATTGAATAAAAGTGATGAGAACAGACATTCCTACCTTGTTTACATTCTAATGAGGAAGGCACTTAGTCTTTCATCATTAGTTATATTATCTATAAATATTTCATAGATGTCTTTTTATGTAAAGTTCCTATAAAAGCATATATATGTGTATGTATGTATGCATATGTATATATACATCATTTTATTTAAGTTTACATTTGACTTGTAAACTGGATTTGAATTTTATCAAATGGTCTTCCTGTATTTGCTGAAGTGATTATATTATTCCCTTTTTAGTTTATTAATAAGGAAATTATTGACTGAATATTGAATGCCATATTAAATTTGCATTGCATGGATAAACCATACTTGGTCATAACCTCTTGGTTATACTTTTATGTATTGTAGGACTTGATTATTAAATTTTCATAAAAAATGTTGAATCTGTGTTTATGATGAATATTAATTTATAGTTTTCTTTCATTTATTTATTTATTTATTTATTTTTGATTCTGTATCAAGATAATGTAAGTTTCATAGAATGCAATGCTTCTTTTCTTTCTGGAAGAGATTGTAGGGAATTGATAATTTTTTATATCATTAATTGATTTCTTATAACACAAATAAATTAAAACAGAATGTCTGTTGGATCAGTAGTGATGTCCCTCTTTTCAAACCTGCTGTGGATAATTTGGACCCACTCTTTATTTTCTTTGTCAGACAGGTTATAGTTTTATCAATTTTCTTGATGGCTAAAAACCAGCTATTGATTTTATGAGTTGCTCGCTCTCTCTTTTTTTTTTTTTTCTGCTTTATATTCTATTTATTCTGCACTTTATGTTTACCCTGCTAACCCTTCCTTGTTCCTGAAGGTAGCTTCTCGGCTTATGGATTGTTAATGGTCTTTCCTTCTAAGGTAAATATATATAGGTAGTGTATACATTTTCTCCAAAGTACTGCTTTTGGCTGCACCCAAATACATTTTGATTTTCTTAATTTTCATTCAAGTATTTTTTTTAATTTCCATTTTGATTTTTTCTTTGACCCATATTAAAATATAAAAATGTATTGTTTATGAATAATTAATGATTTTAAAGGTAACTTATTTATTTATATCATGTTTAATTCTATTAATGGTCAAATATTAGCAGCTGTTGAGAGCTGCTATTGAGTAATTAACCAAAAACTTAAGGGAAAAAATCAAATTTATTAGAGATTGAACAAAGAGATAAATCTACAAATGTACAAGAACTACAATTGTTTCATTTTATAAGCAAGGCCAAAAGGGCTTTCAAAGTATGGAAACAAAAGTAACTATAAAGAACTGGACTGTAAAATTTCAAAATTTAAACAAAGGTATATTCTGAATAATACAAAAAGATAAAGGATTAACTGGGAGGTTATGCATTATATAATTTAAAACAATGGTCAATAATATCTAAAAGAAAGTTTTATAAATAAAGTAGGAAAATATGAAACAAAACATTTTACCCATAAGTAAAAACCATGAACCAGCACTTTTGAATAGAAGAGATACAAGGGTTATATCTTGTATATGATGAATCACAGACCTGTACCCCTGAAATAAATAATACATTATATGTTAGTTAATTAAAAAGAAAAGAAGAGATACAAGGGATCAGCAATATTTTTAAAAGATATTCATGTAAGTCAAAAATAAGTAAGAATTATATATACATTTTATATTATATTAGCTTATACATGTTCTTAATACTTAAATGAAAATGTTGGACTATAATTAGGTTTGCTCTGATACAGGGAGTCAGATCCTCTTAGTCAGAATACAGACAGCTATAATTTTATTACAGTCTCTAGTAAATAAAAGCACTAATGAATTATGTTATGCAAGAAAACTAACCTATAGATGGTGAGAAACTTGAATAAGAAAACTGAATGGACAAACATAAAACTGTAATAAAAATTAAAGTAAGGCACTATTTCATAATCCAAAATTTTCCAAAAAAAACCCACACTATTATGTGTTTGTAAAAATGTGGAAAAAGAATCCTCTTACACAGAGATGGTAGAAGTATTAATTTTTATAAACACTTTGGAAAATAATTTCAATTAAATTTTTAATAGATCTATCTATGAAAAGCAATTCTATTTCTGTGAATATAAATTTGAGCCATGTTTCTCTAACTTCAGTGAAGGAACATTTTTTTCAACCTCTTATGAACATATTTTTTATAAAATACAGTGAAATAAATTCCTTGAAACTGAAATAAAAAATACATAATACATTGCCAAATATTTATTTTTAATGTAAAGATAGCTATATAATTCTTCTACCAGTTGCCAAAAACATTCTAAATGGTTATTCTCAATTTATGTGTTAATGACACCATGGAGAGTTTGCAGGCCATACTTTCAGTGGTAATGTTAGATCAATCCTTGTAACATGATGCAGATCCTTGAAAAAAATGTATCCATATAAGCAGACATATTGTTCAAACTACTAAAATACCAGAACTTGGAGATCCCAAATGCTCCTATACAAGTAAATAAATAACATGTTAATATAACAGAATGATATTCAAAGGTAAAAATTAATAATGCTGCATAACATGTTTCAAACAGAATACATCCAGAAGACATTTCAAGTAGAAACAGAGAACAGGAGATCTAACAAACAAGAAATGAAAGATGAAATGACATCACATAAAAATGCATATGATATACCACCACCCATATAAATACCAATTTATGGAAAAATATGTAATTATTACATGGAGACACAACTTTATGAAGCTAAAATAATGAAAGGCAAAGAAGTAATTATCACAAAGTGTATACTTCAAACTTTACATAAATTTAAAAGGAAATATTGTGTCAAACTATTTCCAGAAAGATACTAACATGCTGGCTTGGAAATTCCACTTATTCCAAGAGAAATAAATGAATAATTCTACAGATATTTACATGCAAATTGTTTATTTTTATGTTGTTCATGGAATGCAAAATGGCATAATCTTGTCTACTTAGCAATAGCGGCCAGTTTGAGTTGTGATGTAATAATTACAGAGTAGAACACACTGAAATTAAAATTCTGTACACTCCAAGTAAAATAAAAATAAAAATCTATATTTACTTGAAAGCAGCATTGTGATACATCAAAATGTAAAATATTGCAGGTATAAAATATTTGAATTCAATAATAGTATGATTCAATTTTTAAAGAAGTCCAAACACATATGAGAGAAACAAGTAATAGAAATACCAATTTGAGGACAGTGATTGTGTATAGTGGAATCTGGAATTAAAAATGATTTTCATTGTATTATTTATAGCTTTTATGGTTAACTTAAATAATACTCTCTAATGTTGTCAGAAATGAAGGGGGGGATCAGAGGGGGAGACGAACCATGAGAGACGATGGACTCTGAAAAACAAACTGAGGGTTCTAGAGGGGAGGGGGTAGGGGGATGAGTTAGCCTGGTGATGGGTATTAAGGAAGGCACATTCTGCATGGAGCACTGGGTGTTATACACAAACAATGAATCATGGAACACTACATCAAAAACTAATGATGTAATGTATGGTGATTAACATAACATAATAATAAAAATATATATAAAAGCCAAGATAAACATTTAAAAAAGATGTATTTTTTAAATAAATCTCAATATACACTTAATATAATTCATGGGCCTTTTTCTTTCAGTCCAAATAAAAATATTTGTTATTTTGGGTCACCTGGGTGGCTGACTAAGCTAAGCATCTGACTCTTGACAATCTCAGCTCAGGTCTTAATCTCAGGGTTGCGAGTTCAAGCCCTGCACTGAGCTCCCAGTGTGGAGCTTACTTAAAAAACAAAACAAAACAAAACAAAAATATGTGTGTGTGTGTATGCATTTGTTATTAACTACATACAATAACCACATATCATGAGGTATTCTATGACCAAATGTGTGAGCCCATTTTTTTGCAAATAATAACATACTTCACTGAAGATATTTGTATTTTTTTTCCCTTGGCATATTTTTAGAAATAAATTGCTGTTCAATGGATATAGATGTTATTTCCATTCCTACAAAAACAAAGCGATTCAAAGACACATTGGTAAGTGTATTCGAAGTGTAGCAGAATTTAAATGTGTCGGTAGGCCATTTTGTTTCTCACTTTAAAAATTGTTATCAAAAATCACACTAAAGCCTACTTCATGTTTTTTGTGTTGGAGAAGCTGGGACAAACAGAAAGGGTGAAAACATACTAGTTTGCACTGCAATTTAAGATTTTATGTTTAAAATATTTTTTGCCCTAATTACCTCTAAAGCTAAAGAGAAGAGCAGTTGCATACAAATAGCAGAACCCCCTACTCTATTCTATGACTGCACTTTGATTTATGAGAAACTGTATCATCTAGAGTGAGCAGAGAAGAGGGATAGGGTGTGTTGCATCTTGGAATATAAAAATGCACACAACCATATGCTTTGGGTTATCACCCTATTTTTACAGCTTAAAACAGGATATTTGATACAATAGATATACATACTGATTTTATATGCCATATACATATATATAAAATCATTGCATAAGAAACCAAATTTCAGCCTTTAAAAGCGCAACTTGACCAAATCCTGACCAAAATGAGTCTACAATAAAATAAATTTTTTAAAAATAGCACAATTTCGCTATGATGAACAAGGAGACCATAAAATTCACTTTGAAATTTATCCACCCTGACATTTACAATATTCTCACATTTGTAGCTGAAACCTATTGTGATTGTTCTTAGAATTTAGATAAAAAATATTTTGGAAAGTTTGAGGAGAATAATTTGAGCCAATTTTGAGTTGTTCAAGCATGAAGAAATGGCATTTCATTGACATTTAAAAAAAAGATTCTCCTTATGAATTCAAGTGTTTCAAAAATACCTTATTCTAACACACTAAACTAGGAATAGAATATGAAAGGCTGATTTTGTGTAATATGGTACATTTTTCTAAAAGCATGGGCTTATAATAATAAAAGCTGCTCCCAAAGCATATCCAGCAGTTTTCCAGTGAACTGCACTGCCTTGATTCGGTAGGACTTTAATCATTGATGTCTTATTACATTTGAACCATTTTAGATGCAGGTGTCTACTGAGGAATTATATGTAACTTTTCTAGTATTTACAATCTACACTGATGAAAAGTATGCTGGTTGCACATATAATATATTTTATTTTAAAAGATAAAGGATTTTTTCTTTATACACAGTTTGAGACAGAGAATTGAGGTTATTAATTTGATGTCAAGGTTTGCAAAATAATTTATTTGAAATATTCTAATGTTTTTGAAAATGTGTGTGTGTGTACAGTTGTTATTTGTTTACTGGATTTCAATGTTATGAAAATAGCTTAGTGAAACTAAAGGAATCATGGAGATGTTGTGTTACTTACAGTAAAAAAAAAAAGAAATATATCATTAACTTAGGGTCCAAATAGATATGGGTTTGAAATCAGCTCTACATTTTCTTTTCTTTCTTTTTTTTTTTTTAAAGATTTTGTTTATTTATTTGACAGAGAGAGACACAGTGAGAGAGGGAACACAAGCAGGGGGAGTGGGAGAGGGAGAAGCAGGCTCCCAGCAGTGCAGGGAGCCCGATGCGGGGTTCAATCCCAGGACTCCGGGATCATGACCTGAGCCAAAGGCAGATGCTTAATGACTGAGCCACCCAGGTGCCCCTCAGCTCTACATTTTCTAACTATATTGTTGTGTTTCTATACTACAAAATGGGAGAAGGTAAATTACATATATACATATATATCATTTATTATACTCTATATAACTATATATATGAGTTTATCAATGCATAAGTAGACAAAGAATGGGCAAAATATATTTATTTATATGTACAAAAATATATATTTATATATAACATTTTTTGTGTTAATTCATACATTGATAAACTCTTAGGATATTCCCATTTATTAGGCATTGTGAATAAAATGCTATAATGAACATGGGAGTGCAGGTTTTTCTTTGTTATGTTATTTCATTTCCTTTTTTTTTTTTGCTCTAGAGTTCTCTGAGTTCTTTATGTACTCATGTATTTTGCATGTCAATCCCTTATTAGATATATGATTTGCAAATATTTTTCTGATTTGGTAGTTTGCCTTTTAATTTTGTTGATTGTTGTTGTTGTTCAGAAGCTTTTAGCTTGATGTAGTCCCACTTTATTATTGCTTTTGTTGCCTTTGCTTTTCATGTCCAGTACAAAAAAAAATCATTGCCAAGACTGATGTCAAGGAGCTTATCTCCTATGTTTTCTTCTAGGAGTTTTATGATACCAGGCCTAATATCCAAGTCTTTAATCCATTTTGAGTTGGTTTTTCCTTAATGTGAAGATAGGAGTCCAGTTTCATTTTTTGGCATGTGTCTGTCTAATTTTCCCAATACTGCTTATTGAAGAGACTGTCCTTTCCCCATTGTATATTCTAGGTTCATTTGTCATAAATTTATTGACTATATGTGTGTGGGTTTATTTCTTGGAAAACTAACCTTTCTGCTGTCCACCAGTGGCATATTTTATCTATAAAGACAGTGATTGATTAAAAGTTAAATAATTTTAAAACATGAACTATTAATCGTTAGGACAGGTAAAGGGACATATTAGTATAACAGAAATTAGACTTACAAGAAAGGTATGTAACCAGAGCAAACAGATGATTAAAATAAGTAAATCTGTTAATATAAGAGGTAATGTTTCAATAATATATAACACATTTAATGCATATATAACAGACAATAGATTTTCTAGATATATTAACATAAAATGAGGTCAGTGGTCAAAAGAGAAAAAGGGAAATCCCAGTTACTGCTGGAGATTTAAATACTATACTTTCAATAATGGATAGAGCTAATATACAATATAAATAACAATATAAAAATTTGAGAAATATAACCAAGCAAATTAATCTACAAAACATTTGTAAAACAGTATATCATTCAACTATAAAATCCAAAGCTTTTCAAGCACACATGAAACATTTACCAAGTTAAGCCTTATTCTTGGCTCTGAAAAACAAGACCCCCAAAATTAAATGGTCAATTTAAAAAATGCCAGCAAAATTCCCAAATATTAGGGAATTAATTAATGTTTTGGAAATAATTCATGGATACAATCAGAAGTAAGAAAAGACATTGAAAACTATTGGGGAGTGAATAGTAATATAAACATAATATTTCAGTATTTTGGGGGATGATTTTAAAATAATATTTCAGGGGGAATTTAGAGCATTGAATACTTTTATTAGAAACAAGAAATGTTTAAAGGTATTGTCTAACCCTCCACCTTCAGAAGGTGAAACATGAAGAAAAAAAGTAAATCTGAGTTATGTGGAAGGAAGGAAATAGCACAGTTAAAATGGAAAACAATGAAAAAGAAATCCGTAAGACAACAAGGAATGTCAACAAACCTTAAGTTGGTTCTTTGAAAAGATCAACAAAATTGATGAACAACTATCTAGACTAAATTGGGGGAAAAAACAAAGAGTGAGAAAATATATATATATATCAGGAGTGAAAGAACTGTTAACTGCCATTCTTGCAGAATTAAAAAAATTAAAATATTTTTTAAATGAGTACAACAACTTTTCACATGTGATTTCTGATTATTACTCAATGGAATAACTGGCAACAGATGTTGACATTCCTTTCCAAAGAATTAGAAGATGGTAAAAAATATGAAACAACTATTTTAGAAAATAGGACAATAGGCATACAAAACTGTGGTTAGTGACATGAAGAAACTAAGTGAGGTGAGGCCTGTGTTCACCACAAATTACTTCTTGCAGCACATTTCAGACTGCACGAGGAGCAGGGAGACATAACATGGACAGAAGCACACCAATTCTAAAATTAATACAGAAATTCAAAGCACCTAACATAGTCAAAACAATTTTTTTTAAGATAGAAGAACAGGAATACGTATACTGCCTGAACACAAGACTTATTCCAAAGCTACAGTATTCAAATGAGTGTGGAATGAGTTTGAGTTTGGAGAAATAGACCAGTAGAATTGAATATGGAGTTCACATAAATGATCAATCCAAATATGCACCATCAACTTATGTTCAAAGAGGACAAAAACATAATTCAGTTGGGAGAGAAAAGATTTCAAGAATAAAAGGAAAATGAACTTTGTTTCCTACTATACACAGGGAACAAAATTAAATTTATGATATTACATGGACCTAAACATAAAAGCTAAAATGATAAAAGCTTAAGATAAAAATATAGGCAAATATATTTATGATCTGAATATAGGCAAAAACATATTAGTCAGGTACCCAAAATTTTTAAGAAAAAATAATAAAGTGTATTTATCTAAATGACAAATTTGGATATTCAGATGACACTGTTAAGAAAATAAGACAGGTATAGTATGGAATAAAATATGGCAAAACATATATCTAATAAATTACTCATATCCAGAATATATAAAGAACTCTTACAACTCACAAGTTTAAGAGCAACAAACAACACTAACATAAATAGAAAGTCTTGAAATAAACTTTATTTTTTATTTTTTTTAATTTTATTTTATTAGTTATGTTAGTCACCATACAATACATCATTAGTTTTTGATGTAGTGTTCCACGATTCATTGTTTTCATATAACACCCAGTGCTCCATGCAGTACGTGCCCTCCTTAATACCCATCACTGGGCTAACCCATCCCGCTACCCCCCTCCCCTCTAAAACCCTCAGATTGTTTCTCAGAGTCCATAGTCTTTCATGGTTCATCCCTCCCTCCGATTCCCCCCCTTCATTTTTCCCTTCCTTCTCCTAATGTCCTTCATGCTATTCCTTATGTTCCACAAATAAGTGAAATCATATGATAATTTACTTTCTCTGCTTGACTTATTTCACTTAGAAAAACATGGAATGCTTCATGAATTTGCGTGTCAACAAAGAAGATGAACTAATGGTCAATATTTTCAAGAAACAATTCTCAACATCATTGGTCATCGAGGAAATATAAATGAAATTTCAGCCTACCTCAATATTACTAAGTAGACTAGAGAAGCTAAAACTAAAAAGACTGATAATATCAAACGTTGGTGAGATACACAATAAACAGTGGAGGAAGGAAAGCTGGAATGAAAGGCTATACTCCCCTATTCAGTAAAGATGTGCCACTGAATTAGCCTTCAAGGAAGCGCTTTCTGACAAGTGAAAAGAGTGTGATCGGCAGATGCCTCCCATTGTCCCTTGCTTCAGCTGTGCAAGGTCAGTAATAAAAGGTCATGCCCTTCACGATGCCCCCTCTACCCAGTGGCTAACCAGGCAGTTTAAGGAGGTCTGGCATTAGGACAACTCTGATGGATAATACTCTTGTTTGATTTTCTGACGATTTGTGGGTTTACGTCTCATTTCTTCCAATTTCTCTTCTCAATTCTGCTTCCCCACCTCTTTTCAGATGTTGATCCCCAATAAACATCTGGCATCCCAAACTATATTTGTACTGGGCCAGCTAAGCTGCACTTCAAGCACTAAAACCAAAAAAGTGTAGTTTTAAACATGCAAAATTTTAAGAAATTCTATATTTATTAGACTTTTCTAAAGAGTCCATTAGAATTTCACTAAGTACGATGTGAGGTGGTGAATTTTATGAAATGATTAATTGTAATATTGAGTATACTTCATAGTAGATCTAAGATGAAATGGTGCAGTAAGGGTGGAAAGAGTATGTAAATTTAAATGTTCTGACACAGAGAATGTAATACGTCACTTCCTGCGTGCTTGGTGGAACCCAACGCCCACAGTTGGTTATTTCGTTTATTTGGTCCAGCTTTTATAGATGATTTTGTCAAGGTTGGTCCAACATAACCACAGGACTGCCCAGAATGGGAAGACCTTATCACTGGTATAGTCTACTGCATAACTTACAGTGTTTTTTGGTTTTGTTTCTGTTTTCTGGGAGACTTATTCCACCACATGCTACCGCATCATGGTAAAACGGAACAGCATCATTATTAATGTGCACAGATGCTAAGATTGTGCCTTCTTTTCTAGTCCAGATGTGGTTATTTGTGCATTTTCTTCATTTTTCTTCACTAGTCACACTAGAGGCTTCTTAGTTTTATTATTATCCTCAAAGTTTGAATTTTTGGACTTTTAAATATATATTATCTGTTACTTTATGCCTTTTAATATATTATTTTCCTCATTCTATACTTTACTTTCTCTCTCTCTCTCTCACTTATCCATTTTATATTTCTTGCTAAGTAGCCCAATTGATGTTAGAATTGTTTCTCTTTACATATTTTAGCTGCATTACACAGTTGTTTGTTTCATTTTTCATGTATTTATTATTCACCTAAAATATATTGTAATACTCATTATCATGTTTTTGACCCAGATTACTTAGCCTTATTTTTCTACTTTTCTTTTTTGTTATTTGTTACTATTCGTTTTGGATTCGTGGCATTTGGTTAATTTTGTTAATCAAATAGCTTCTTTTAGCACTCAATATTTTAAATTTTTTTTCCCCTATGACTGAAATATGTGTTTGAAATGTCTACAGTGATTTGAGGGTTTATCCATTTCTCTTTGCAGTTCTGAAATTTTTGCTTTATATAGTTCAGATATGTATACAAGGGGAATACACATATAAATCATCACATTTTCCCAACAAATCTAAATTTTATAATAAAGAATAATTCCCTTATATCGATAAATGCTTTCACTTAAATTCTGTTTTGCTTATCATTGCTATAACAATATCAACTTTTTTTTTTTTTTTTTTTTTTACCATTCACCAAGTGTTTATTATGCACCAGGAGCTTAGTCTATGGTGCCATCCAATTATTTCTTTCTTTTTTTTTTAATGTTATGTTAATCACCATACATTACATCATTTTAAAAATATTGTATCTGCTTAGCATGTTCCTATTGTTTGAATTTCAATCTTTCTGTAATCTTATATCTTGGTAGTCACTTGTAACAATCATAGAAATTGATAAAAAAACAAAATAAACAAACAAAAAAACCTCTTTTGCCAATCTTGGTATCTTAAGGAAACTTACTGTCTATTTATATTTAAGGTGATCTTTGATAGTTTATGTCTATACTTAAAATATGTATTTCCTTTTTTTATTTCTTGCATATATTATGTCTCATTTCTCTCATTTGTGTTATTATTCCCCTTTTTGTTTTTATTTCCCCCCCTTTTTTGTTGTTAAATTAAGACTTTTATTGTTTCTACTATTTTTTATGGATACAATAGAAAAATGCACAATGCCTAATTTATCCAAGTTCTGATGTATATAATATAATGCTTATCCATTTTTTTTTTTAAAGATTTTATTTATTTATCTGAGAGAGAGGGAGAGAGAGCACAAGCTGGGGGAGACGCAGAGGGAAAGAGAGAAGCAGACTCTCTGCTGAGCAGGGAGCCCAGTGCAGGGCTCAATCACGAGACCCTGGAACCATGACCTGAGTCGAAGGAAGACGCTTAACTGACTGAGCCATCCAGGTGCCTTATGCTTATGCATTTTCAATACCTTTAATTTTAACACCTAAATAATTTTGATTTAGAAATATTCATATATTATAAAATACTGTGCTCTTTATTCATTTTTTTCATTTATGATATGAAAAAATCATAAGGGTGGAAAGGGATGCCTTGGTGGCTCAGTTGGTTAAGCAACTGCCTTTGGCTCTGGTCATGATCCCAGAGTCCTGGGATTGAGTCCCAGATCAGGCTCCTTGCTCAGCAGGGAGCCTGCTTTTCCCTCTGCCTGCCACTCCCCCTGCTTGTGCGTCTCTCTCTCTCTGGCAAGTAAATAAACAAAATCTTAAAAAAAAAAAAAAAAAAAGAATTTCCACTTCTTTGAACTATCTGTTCAGAATTTCTTTGGAGTTCTTAAGTGGGGTTCTGGTGGTGGCATTTTGTTTGTCTAAATTTTTGGAGGGCTGGATCCTGGTCCGATGGATATTTTGCTTGGTTGAAAAGTCTATAATGATGACATTTGGTTTCTTTTGGCACATGATATTGTATGTTTTACTTTCCGTTGGTTCAGTTAGAAAGTCAGGTTTCAGTATGATTAAAGGTGATTTGATTTTTTCCTAGCCCCGAGGAAAATATTTTTTCTCTTCCTGGTCATTTTCAGTTTCACTATGAGCTTGTCTTCCTGTATTTTGGCTGGAATTGATTGAGTTTTTAAATATGTAAATTAGTGTCCTTCAGAAGGCTGGAGAACTTTCTTAAAAAAATCTTTAAATATTGTCCTTTTCCCAATTTTTTTTCTCTCATATTAGAATATCCATTACATATAGATGGAACTTTTTTTCACATTATCCTCCAAATTCTGATGATTCTATCCACATATTGTATCTTCTCAAATTACCTGTCATGCATTCTGAAATATTTACTTTGGCTTACATTGCACTTTGTTAACTTTTGCATTTGCTATGTCTGATGTGCTAAGTCAAGTCCACCATTGATTTTTTAACTTAAAATACTATATTTTTATACAAGTTATTCTTTCAAATTTGCTAGGTCATTTTTCAGTTTCCTAAAGATATATATCCGTAATGTAATGATGATATTTCCAGTAACAGAATTCTTTGTGCATCTTTTTTATATATTTTTTCTGCTTTTTTTTAATCGACCATCATTTCCTTGTGTATTTAGATATTTTTGAATGGCAAACATTCATTTTTATTAAAAGATTGTCTGTGTGCTTTTTGAGGGTTAGCGTGAAGGCAACTGAACAAAGAGGATTTAAATTTGCTTCTGTGAGTCTCTTAAAGACATCACTGTTCTGGGACCACCTTATACCAATTCTTGGCCCAAGAGCTTTTTGGACTTCCCAAGCGTCATGTTTGGGCTGCACATGTAAACAATGCCTACATTGTTCCTATTAATTCTTTTTTTTTTTTTTAAGATTTTATTTATTTATTCATGAGAGACAGAGAGAGAGAGAGGCAGAGGGAGAAGCAGGCTCCCAAGGAGCAGAGAGCCCGATGCGGGACTCGATCCCAGGACTCTGGGATCATGACTTGAGCTGAAGGCAGACGCTTAACCATCTGAGCCACCCAGGCGCCCGTTCCTATTAATTCTTAATGATTCATTTCTTTTAATCTGTTCAGTTTCAATTCAACTTTACTTACAATTTCCTTGGGGGGGGTAGGATAGGGTTGACTTATTGTTGATCCATTTTTACATGGAGAGTGTAATCTTTTGGATCCTTCATGAAGGATCCCCTATGTGGCTCCCTATCTTGGAAAAGGCTTGATATTTGCTTATTATCCTGTCTGCTGCGTGACACTAAGCAAACCCAAACCTATTCACTCTAGTACATGTCCTTAGGGCAAAACCAGTTCCAGTGTGAGGTATTTTTCTCTCGGTCCCTGAATTCAGACTTTAGGCCTAAAAAATTTACTACTTTATGAGAATACTAATGCTTTTATTTTTTTCTCTAGGCACAGAATCAACTATATTATCAGAATTAGAAAGAGACATTTTGATAAAACACAAAACTCCGTATTTTCCTACTCTAATTGGCTTTTATATACCAGTAAAACCTCTTTTTTGTGCTTTGGCTACTTCTGCCCTTCTGTTTTCTGTTTGGTTATTCTTCTCCACATAGGCGTTCTTAAGGAATTTTGTATGCTCTTATGTCTCAAGCTTAATAAATTAACATATTTTGTGAACTCTTACGTGTAGGAGCTCAAATACCCCAGATTTAAATTTTCTTTTCCTTTCACTCTTACTGGACTCTTAGTGTTAGTTCACACATTATTATAAACTCACACTTCTCACCTATCACAGAAGTAGATTCAAGTTTCTACATCTGTTGATTGATTTATTGATTTTTAAAGATTTATTTATTTTAGAGAAAGAATGAGAGCAAGAGAGAGAGCATGCACAGGGGTGGGGAGGGGTAAAGGGAAAGGGAGACAAGCAGACTCCCCACTGAGTGCAGAGCCCATCCTGGGTACGCTGAGATCATGCCCTGAGCCAAAACCAAGAGTTGGGTGCTCAACTGATTGAGACACCCAGGCGCCCTTACATCTTTTTATTTATTTTTTTTTAAAGATTTTTATTTATTTATTTAACAGAGATAGAGAACACAAGTAGGCAGAGCGGCAGACAGAGGGTGAGGGAGAAGCAGGCCTCCCGCTGAGCAAGGAGCCCGATGTGGGGCTTAATCCCAGGACCCTGGGATCATGACCTGAGCTGAAGGCAGCCGCTTAACCGACTGAGCCACCCAGGCAACCCCCCTTACATCTTTTTAAATAGTCTCTATCATTTCTCATGTTTTCATCTTCCAAACTAAGTTCCACAATTTTCTATAATAATAATATCTCACAAAATTTTCTAGTGTTGCTTCTTTGTCTCAATTTCTTTGCAGTCTCTCATCCTGCTGAGCATAAACATTGGATAGGCTGTATAAGACGGAGTTTATGTCCTAATGGATCAGGCAATTATTGTCTTTGTTTGGTTGACAGTAGCTAATGTTTTTCTTCTTCATTTTCTATGTTCTAATTTCCCTTTATTTGGCATATAATATATATATCATAAAAAATAACAAACTTTTATAAACAAAAGCAAAAAAATCACCTAGAAATAAAATGCACAAATAAAATATACAGTTAAGGCACAACATACCCATTCAATTTTTTTAGACACCTACTTTTAGTACATTTTTAGTTAAAAACTATATGCTATCTGTTATTCCTTCTTAATGCTCTTTTTCTCAAAAATGTTTTACATTCAAAAGTCTCTATGTCATTGTAAATTATCTTGGCAGGGCTTGAACTCTGGGGAATTATTCTTGTCCCAAACTGCCAATCAGAATATTTCACCATCCCATAATTCTTTCAATCAGTCTCAGGGGAATAATAAATTTCAAAAATATTTAAGGTACTTATTTCTAGTTCAAGCACATTTGACAGGTATAAAACTGCAGAGTTTTAAAAACATTTTAATTGACTCAAAAATATATGGAAATTTAAAAAAAAACTATATTGTCAACTTATACCTCTTTTTCCTGTGAAATAATTGCTTTTTATTCTTTAAATAGAAGAAGTTAGGTTAATCTTCAACTTTCCGTTCTCTGTTATAAATAAAGAAATGTTACATAAGGAGATATTTATAAAATGAATCCATGATGAGTTTTTCAATTCAGGGATTATATATGTAAAAATCCTCAAGCATCTAGAATTTTCTTGGGATAACTAGATTAATAATTTATTCAGCATATCACAATTTTCCCTGGAAGCAGTGCCTCCCTTAAAATAATCATGGCAGTCAAGAGCCCATGTTAACTCAAAAGGGGACAATGACTGTTTTTTTTTAATTAATTAATTTTTTTATATGGTGTTCTATGATTCATTGTTTGCATATAACACCCAGTGCTCCATGCAATACATGCCCTCCTTAATACCCATCACCAGGCTAACCTATCCCCCCAACCCCCTCCCCTCTAAAACCCTCAGTTTGTTTCTCAGAGTCCATAGTCTCTCATGGTTTCTCTCCCCCTCTGATTCCCCCTCTTCATTAGCACTCACCATAGCACATACCCTCCCCAATGTCTATCACCCAGCCACCCCATCCCTCCCACCCCCAGCACACCAGCAACCCTCAGTTTGTTTCCTGAGATTAAGAATTCCTAATATCAGTGAGATCACATGATACTTGTCTTTCTCTGATTGACTTATTTCACTTAGCATAATACCCTCTAGTTCCATCCACGTCATTGCAAATGGCAGGATTTAGGTTTTGTTTCATGTCTGCGTAATATTCTGTTGTATATATACACCACATCTTCTTTATCCATTCATCTGTCGATGGACATCTTGGCTCT